>NC_060141.1:586891938-587516938 GCF_021461385.2 Schistocerca piceifrons | reverse complement strand
CCACATCCACCACTGCTGGCGGCTCACCTCCAACTGCCCAATGCTACGCGCTGTTCACATCCAGCTGCCGCTGCCCAACACTACAATGGCGAGTATTACAACAATGCAAAGCAGCCACAGACTGCACACAGCACAGCCAGTGATTTTCATACAGAGGTGGCGTTACCAATAAGAAATCCTAAACAGCATACTTACATAGCCCCCATGCTCCCCACAAAAATTTTTACATATTGGATTGGGCAGTGGCCAATACAGATTTGAAAAAAATTTTTTCATAATTACAATAACAAAGAAATCAAATGCACACACTTATTGATACAATGTTGGTCAAAAGCTAAAATGTTCTCACAGTCCATAAAGACAGTCCTAATCGTACATAACAGGAGAATAGCAGTGTTTTTCTCAAAGTCTGAGCAGTAAAAGAAAATGCACACGGAAGTAGTGGATTTCCATGCAGTCTTGAAGAAGTAGTGTTGTCCTTCCAATGGAAAGACAGTGTTGACTCTCGACATGCTGACAGGTAGTGGGCCACAACAGAGCAAACCCACTGCAGAGTCAGTCGAAGTTTTGATGAATATTGGTAGGTAGGTCATCACAGAGCAGACCCACCGTAGTCCTGGTAGAGATTACGATATTGGTGGGCCACCAGAGGTGCAGACCCACTGCAGTCCTTGTAGAAATAGCCAGCAGCCATCTGTTGTGACTGTGCAGGTGCACAATCACCATTGAAGAGTCTTGCGAATAATATAGCAAGTCCATAAACCACCACTTGTGCACTCACAAAGTTTCTGGAATTGTCCATAGAACCAGCAATGCTGTTATCCAGTCCCTTGCTGAATTATAAACACACGTGCAAACACTAACAGTCCCAACTTCTCACATATTGTCCATATACTATGACCAACAGAAACGTGTGCAGTGAAATGTAACTTACAAGTTAATAATAAGATGATCTGGTGTCAATTACAATTTTATAAATTTACAACATGAAAATACAATTACAAAGGTACAAAATACATCATTAAAGAAGATAATAATACAGATAACATTTGTAGTACAGGCTTTACAAAAGAATAGAAATAAACATATACATCAGTGGAATTATGACATGAGTACATACATAAAGGATCACAATAACTTTCGAAACATCAACTTCACACATGAGCATTGAAACAGAACAGAATTGTAAACAACTTTACAAAGAAAATAACATATTATTAATGCAACTTATATTTGAGGATAACAGTATTCCTCCTCATAGTGAATATAGCATAGTATTAGAAGAGAGAAAAAATTCTATGAAACAGTACACAGAGACAGGAAGAAAACAAATACTCAAGGGTACACAAACACATAGTGGGATAACACCAATAGGAAAGGACAGGGTTCGTTTTCAGTGTAACATTTGGTACTGCAGTCCAACCCAAAACTTCATATATCTTTCCTCTTATTTCATCCTTTGTTTCCACCAAAAAAATTACATCTAAGCATGCTTTCTGTATTTATATGTTCATACATTTCTTACCTCAACATTTATTTCCAAGAAAATCCTACCTAAACCTGTTTTCTCAATGCATTTCTTTACCTATTCTCCATAGTCAGTTTCTTACATAGTCTACCCCCTCTTAAGCTAACTTAAATCTACTGAGCTCAGATGCTAAACTAAGGGACGAGGCAATGCAGCAGCACAAAACAATTAACACAAGCAGCAATGACAAAAAATACAGATTGGCAAAGCTAGCAGCATAAATGAGCAAAAGTCAAATTCAATAACACTATGCCTGGCAAACAGCAGCAACTCATACCTAAACATGACATAGCGCAAGCAGAAAAAATATTACACTAAAATGGCCATGTCTAATACCTATGTCACATCTTAACATTAGAGTGATGCATCACAATTTATTCTACAAAAGAAATTACCAAGTACTTGAAAAGAAAATTATAGATGCAGTTACTGGTATTAGTCCCTTCTTATTGTTCTCTCCATTCCAAGTGCTCCTTTTTTAAAGAATGTGGATCATAAAATAATTATTTAATAGATCTGTTGACAGAAAGTGTTCACATTAGCAAATGCATTTCATTTTATAAAGGCAATGCTGCAACACAGCTGGAAACCAGATATCAAATGAAATAAGCAACTATGAAAAGCAAAGCATAAAAATATCATTCAGTAGTCATGTGACATTTCATAAGTTAGTAGAAATTCTCTCAACTCTCATAGAAAGACGCTTGTCATAATCAGGTGTGCAGATGTACGAATATTTCCCATCAATTCATAAGCATTTCAGCAATTAGCACAAAGTGCGAGTAATCATATGTTTTCAAGTAACTAGGGTGTCGCATGAGCGATGAAAGGCACACCCTAATGGCTTGTTCTCCAGGTGTTTTCCTGTGCTCTGAAAGGCACGCGCTAATGGCTTTTTCTCCAGGCGTCTGACACAGCTGGGTGCCCACGACGCATTATGTGTAGGTGGTCCGTTAACTTTCTTACGGAAATATTTACGACAGCAGTTTCCGCTACAGAGACAGTCGCACATAAAAATATTTCACAGGTCAAGAATTAGCGTTGCAAATCTGTAGAAACAAAATCCTATAAATATAAGTATCCAAAAAAAATATTCGTCAGCATTGTGATACAGTCACACATTTCATAACTCTTAAAGTACGTTTCTTGGTTTCCAACATCCTTTTCATAAATCAGAGTCCCTAAACACTACTCATTATTCCTTACCTCCTTATACATATACGTATTCGTCGACACTTCTTCAATATTTCATCGTGAGAAATACGTAGCATAATAAACATTCCTCAACAACATAATACACATCGTCGTCGTAATAATAACATCATAACACCTCAGTCAAATCTCAAAATCGTCGTAACTTCCTCCAATAATTTCTGAGCCTAAAAAAATTCTCTGCTCATTTCAATAGTGTCATCTACCTCAAACGTACTTTAAAATCATGCTCCCTTACGAAATACGTCATTCAAAGCTCTCATAGTATCACAATGATTCCGAAAAATATGAGCGTTTCTCAAAGTACTGACAAAATACAGTTTCATAAGTGTGAAGTTACCCAACTGTGTATTGCGTAAACATGTGTCACTGATGTAGTAAAAAGAATGTTTGTTTCTCTGTCAAATAATCAGATAGCTGTGTAATTCTGTGTTAGAGAAATATGGTACCGATGTGTAAAGTTGTATAAGCAAATACCATATTAGCTAGGGTTCCTTGTGGTTGCCACACACATGGTACACAAAGTAAGCGTGTACCCCCCTGAGGATTAATGTAATTATACCCTCAGGTGTTACAGATTACAGCAATGGAATGAAATGTATCACGCAAAACTTTCTTTGTAATTCAAAAATCTTTAAAAATAAATGTTTTAAGTATAAAATTGATCACTCAAATACGTGTACTATAGCGCTAAACTGTGCGTCTTGTAACATAATCTCTGTGGAAGTGTCGTAGTTATCGTCCTCCGAAAGCTAAGTTCTGCAGAAGTCAATGTACTTACCTCATGATAAACAAAAGTGAAATGCTTTGCGTATAGATATCATAGTTATTATGGTTATTGGCGTGATGAAGAAAGTACTGTACAGTAACGTATTGTTGTGCCAAAAAAAAGGCTGTCTCATTGTTGCTATACCACAAAAGTTACTACTAAAACCTGTTTTACTTTCCAGAAGAATTCAGAAAAACTGTGCAGATATAAAACAGATACACCGCAAAAGCAACATTGTAAATTGTCACTCATTAGTAGCGTCGTGATAAAACCGTGTAGTTGTCACTTAAACTAACCACTGTGCCGTCTGGTATCTCACAGAAAGTACATTAAACCCAGAATGTATTTTCAAGTAAACCAAAATGTTGCATTAAAATCTCATTAGCAGTACTGGTATAGGTTCTTAGTATGTAAGCCTGATAGTCGTTACGTAATCGTGCAACTAACAAGCAAGAATGTACAAATACAATAACACTGTGACGTCTGTTCACTATAACAATGCAATCGTAATTCCTGTTTAAAAATGTTCCCTAGGTTCTTGACTGGATATTTAACTTCAAACATTGTTGCATGTTAACAGTTTCTTAAGTCTGACAAAGCATACTAGTAATGTGAAGTGAAAAGTTTTATGGCAAAGACAAAGTTAAAAAGCAGATTATCTTTCAATAAATGGTTTTACATGAGAAATGTGGTGTAAACCTTTACTCTTCCTAGTACGCAGAGTTTCAACTTCAACGCAATTATCATGTGGTATACGTCGGATTCTGTAAGGTCCATTGTAAACTAGAAAGAATTTGTGACTCAAGTGTTTCTTCTTATGTGACAATGAATGAGCTTTAATGAGAACTTTCTGACCAATATACAATTTCTTTGTATTTGCTTTACCGTGTAGTTTTCTCCTTTTGTCTGCTGCAGATTTTATATTTTTAAGAGCCAAATCAATTATGTCTTTGTGTCGAAGTCTACGTGTGTTTGGGAAAGGTACAAGCTCTCTGATTCTGTTCGGTGGTTCTTCATTCTTTAGTACAAGAGTAGGTGGTAAAGCAGTGGAATCATGAGGCATTTCATTCAGCACATTTTGAAATAAGTGCAAATATCTGTCCCAATGCTGATGCTTTCTGTGACAATAAAGTCTGCAAAGCTTATTGATTTCTTTCATAATCCGTTCAGACGGGTTACAATGTGGTGAGTACAATGAAATAAAAACAGGTTTGATTTTATGGTTGCGAAGCATGCGTGACCAAACAGCAGATCTGAATTGCGGTCCGTTATCTGAAATGACTTTACTAACGTGTCCAACTTCACGTAAGAAATTTTTAACAAAGGCGTTGGATACAGACCGTCCAGTGGCTTTACGTAACGGTGTGAAAGAAACAAATTTTGAAGTAAGTTCAACAGCGACTAGAACGTACGAAAATCCATTAGATGTTCTGACAAGCGGTCCCAAGAGATCAACAGCAGCAAATTCTTTTAATTTAGAAGGAATGATAGGAAACAACGGAGCACGATGTGAGACAGTAGATGGTTTCGCCTTTTGACAAAGTTTACAAATAGACAAGACTCTTCGAATTCGCTTTTCCATATTGTTAAAATAACAAGTCGTTCGAAGAATATGATAACATTTTCGTGGACCAAAATGTGCGTAGCTGAAATGAATGTACCAAATGAGCTTATTAACAAAATCGTCAGGAATGCAAAGTACCCATAGCTTGTCATCAACAGTGCAGCGTTTGAACAGTATGTTGTTTCTAACCAGATAATAATGCCGAATCTGTGTGTGTGTCCTTTCATGCCATTTGCTCTTGATGTCTTTCCAAATCGGATCTTTATCTTGTTCATGAGCAATGTCCTTTAAAGATGTGGTGATGAAGTTTTCAAAGGCGACTTTCTGAATGTAAAGAATACTGAAATTTTTCTCGAGGTTGCCTTCTGTGGTACTTTTCTCAAGCCCAGCCGGTGCGCGTGACAGTGCGTCCGCAACAATGTTCTCCTTGCCGGGAATGTAGACTATTGTGAAGCGGAATTCTTGCAGAAACAATGCCCAACGTTTTAACCTGTCATGATTTAATTTTGAAGACATAAGAAATTGTAATGCACGATGATCACTGTATACTTTTACGTGCTTACCAGAAAGAAAGAAACGGAATTTGTTAAATGCCCAAACGATAGCTAAAGCTTCTAATTCAGTAACGGAATAATTTTTTTCAGATTTGGTTAGCACTCGGCTAGCAAAAGCAATGGTTTTCTGAATGGTAGTGTCATTTTCTATGGCTTCTTGAAATAAATGGGCACCAAGACCGACTTTAGAAGAATCCGTGCTAAGGCAGAAATCTTGTGACAGATCTGGATGAGCTAAGATTGGCGCGTGAAGTAACGCGTCTTTCAAAGAATTGAATTCCAATTGTGCTTGTTCGTCCCAGTTCCAAATAGTATTTTTTCCAGTGAGAGAACAAAGTTTTGGTGTAACAAGAATTTGCATATTCAGAAAACGACGGTAAAAATTTACGAGACCTAGAAAACTGCGGACTTGTCTTTTTGTGGATGGAACTGGAATGGCTCTGATTGCTTCTAACTTTTCAGGATCCGGCTGAATCCCTTCAGAAGAAATAATATGTCCCAAAAACTTCACCTTTGTCCTACCGAATTCAGACTTTTCCAAGTTAACTGTAATTCCAGATTCTGCAAAAATACGTAACAAACTGTTGAGGATGCGATTATGTTGTTCCCATGAAGCTTCTGCTATCAGAATATCGTCTACATACAAGGTGATGTGACGTTTTAAGAACTCAGGTAATATGGAATTTAACCCACGAATGAATGCTGCCGAAGAAATGTTCAAACCAAAAGGAAGTTTCCGAAACTGATAACAAACGCCGAAACAAAGGAAAGCTGTGTATTTTCTACATTCTGGATGAAGTTCGATCTGATAAAAGCTGGATCTGAGATCAATGGAAGACAACACTTTTACACCATTAAAATTTTGAAGAAGTTCTTCTAACGTTTGCGGCCTGTCTGTTTCAGGAATAATGATCGTATTGATTTGTCTCGAATCTAAGACAAGCCTGATCGATCCATTTTTCTTCTCAACAACATGTAATGGATTGTTGTATGAGCTTACTGCAGGCTCAATAATGCCCTCATCGAGCATAGATTGTATTTCTGTTCTAACACGGTCCCTATAATGTGCTGGAATTACATATGGTCTAACACAAAATTTAGTATGCTCACGAACACGAAATTGGTATTGAAATCCCTTGATTGTTCCTGTTTTATGAGTAAAAACTGTGGAATGTGCTTGTAAAATCTCAAAAAGGTCCTGCCTATCAGTGTCATTACAATTCTCAATTGTTTGAATTTTATTCTGAATTAACTTATTAGTGTCAAATGCGCCGTCGATATCATCCCTGTCAGTACTTGCAGAGTGATTGTTAGTGTCTAGTTCCGTAGAAAATTCCGAACTGTTGTCTAACAGAACGTAAAGCCGATTAATTTCCTCATCATGGTTTGAGAGCCAATCTTCAAATTTCAAAGCTATTGACTTACCTTCTTTTTCTAAAGTTATTTCAGCATCGTGAAAGTTTAAGATTGCTTTGTATTCATTCAAAAAGTCTACTCCCAGTATAATTTCCGTCGACAATAATGGAACAATAAGGAAGTTCGTAGAGAAGCTGTGGCTTTGACAAAAGAATTCTAGGTTGGTTTGTTGGCGTACATCTACACTTTTTCCAAAGATTGCACCTTGTAATTTAATCTTACGTAACGGAAGTGTGGGGCAATCGTTCGATTTGTTGCATTTGCTAAAGGCTGTTTCACTGATTACTGAAATGGGACTGCCAGAGTCAAGTACTGCCGTAAATTTTACGTCATTTACTGTAATGCAAATCACAGGATATGCAACGTTGTTATGTTTTACGTTGTGTTCTTGGAGTAAGATGTCCCTAATATCTTCCATTTTTACGTAATTACTAGCTACGGCAGCTGCGTCGTTAGTGTCATAAGAACGTTTTGTGGCTGCCAGCGGTGTGAGTCATTGCCTATTGTCTCTTTGTTGGCGCGCGTCGTTATTGGGGTTTGGAGACCTAACTTCTACAAATTCACCGTGACGAGAGGGCCCTGCTCTGTTTGAATCCCGCCAGTTCTGATGCAATTCAGGTCTGTCGTTACGATCATATCGTCTGTCGTCATGTCGGTAGATTCCATAGTTTCTTTCTTGTCGGTCACATGGTGGAGAATTTCTCCCTGAATCGTAACTGCGCGCTGGTCCGTTGCGTCTAAAGTTATTCTGTCTCCCTTGATAGTATTTATTTTGGTTCCCATATTGTCTGTTTCTCTTATTGTCTCTGTGATAGTCATTACCACGGAGAGGTGATCTTTCCCTGTAGTTATTACTACTCTGCCAACGGTTGTCATACGGGTGGTGTCTGTTTTGGTCACGATTTGTGTTGTGAGAATAGCCTTGTCGTGTCAAGTTATTACTTCTTTCATCGCGGAATTGCGACGGATGTGACCTGTAATTGTTGTGTTCCTGGTTTCGCGTTCCGCGATTGTCAGTGTCAATTTCTAATTCTTGTAACAGTCCCTGAAATGCTTCAATGTCGTCTTTGCAACGTCCTGCCAAAATAATATGTCGTAAATGTTCAGGCAGTTTGATTAAGCAAATGCGGATGAGTTCTGAGGGGCTGTATGGGTTTGAAAGATACTGATTCTTATGCAACATGTCTTCAAAATATTTCATAAGACTGGAAAATTCAGATTGTTCGAAACGTTTCATCATTATGATGCTATGTTTTACACGGTCTTGTGTGGCTTGAGACCAATATGCTGAGAGGAAGGCATGGTAAAACTCTCCTTCACTGTGGCAATCGTGAATTACCGATCGCATTCTTACAGCTGGTTCATTCTCCAAGTAGCCACACATAAATTCTAATCTGTGTTCCAACGACCAGTTGGGAGGAAAACAATGAGAGAATTGATGGAGCCATGCTTGTGGATGAATGTCGTTGCCAGAATTCTTAAATGTTTTGAATTTACGTGTAGTAATGAACAGCTTATAGTCAAAATCATCATGTCGGCGAGTAGCATATCGGTCATTGTTACGTCGTGTCGGCGGTTCCATATCGAAATTCGGTGCACATTGCCAGTTTCTTTCATAACTTACGAAATGCCCTGTGTTATTATTTTGCGTCTTTTCCGTATTTCTAAGTCCCTCTTCCCGTGTTGGAGCGCGAGTGTCCTCTGAAATACGTAATTCTTGTATTACCTGTGTCAGCTGATCTTGTACTTCCCGGATTTCTCTTTGGTGTTGTGTATTAATTTGATTCTGATTTTGTTTGAATTTTCTTATTTGTTCATACTCTTCTGTGTCAGTGAAGGCTACGGGTCTTGTGTCATTCAGATCATCATCTACCTTTGTAGATAAGTTAGTGACCTGATCCGAAAGTTCGGCTACTTTCTCCGATAGTGTACTTATTTCTTCAGTGTGTTTTTCTGAACCAAGTTTCAGAGTATCTACTGTGTCCTTAAAGTTTTCCTGAGTTTTTGCAAGTTGCGTAACCGAATCGGTAGATGCAACTGAGTCAAATTTAGCTTGCAAGGTCTCATGATTTTCATGAACAATAATTTGCAGTTCTTTTATGGCTGCTTCGTGATTCTGTAATGCATTTTCATGCCGCGAAAAAATAGGTTGAAAATGCTCACAAATTTGTGTTTTTACGTCATTACAGACTTTTTGACATTTCGATTCAATGTTATGTAACTCAGTAGTTAAATCTTCACGTGTTTGTTCAAGTGTTTGTTCCAATGAGTCTAACTTTTTAAGATTTTGTTCCACTGTGTCTAACTTTTTGAGATTTTGTTCCACTGTGTCTAACTGTTGCTGTGTTTGTCTCTGATTTTGTTCCATTTGTTGCATTAATTGCAATAATAATGTATTAGTGTCTGGAATCTGTTTCTCTACGCTTTTCGGCAGTGCATTTGCACCGACAACATTCACATTTTGACAAGCAGAAAATGTGTCTTGACTTATTTGAGAAAACGGTGATGACCCAAAACCTGAATCTACAGTATTTGCGAAATTGTGTCCTGTCATTTCGGATTCCTGAGGCGAGCTGTTGCCGACCGATCGATCGATAATGCGTCCCTCTTCACTAATTGTTTCACTGTCCACGCCATTGTTTGCCGCCTGCTCCATTTCCCTATGAACAGTTACCAAATTACTACTTTGAACATCAGTTAATTCATTACTCGGTGGCGCTAACACACTGCTTTCATTTTCACTGTCATTTCTCAGTTTACTTTGGAGCCTAGTATTACGTTTTTCACACGCCATTATTGTCACAGTATTTCACACGACAACACAGAAAAACAGAATTTGAAGATCAAAAATAAGAGAACACATTAACATAGCACTGAAAATAATATCTAGTTAATTGCAAGCGCAGCTGCGAAATACTTGGTGCAAATCTACATGCATGCCACAACTGTTTTACTGTACAACAATGAAAGGCTACAACTACAAAGGAGATTCTCTCTACAATTACGCGCTAGCAATAAACAAAAGCTACACTAAATACACAAACTACAAGAAAAATCAGAAGATTCCAGTGAGGTATCCTAGGCTAAGGGTCGACATATGAAACGTCCCCTTTGAACAATTTATATAGGACTGTGCTTAACCTGACACACAATATTTTTAGCGCAACGCAATCTGACTATCAAAGATCCCTGCAAAAGAATGGCCCTGACTAACATTAAACTATACCTTTCACAAATCACTTACCTCACAAAAATCTTCGCTGCTCAAGCTACTGCAATACAGCGAGCGCCACTACTGCCAGCTAAATAAAAGATTCAAACTATGGAAGGCACTAACTACTGATAGGGATAGTTAGCAAATGAAAGATATTAATAGAGAACAAACAATGTATTTACCTTAATATCATCACAAGCCATAATATATATATCAGTTCAAATTACAAAACTCCGCCATCTCTCTCCCCACATCCACCACTGCTGGCGGCTCACCTCCAACTGCCCAATGCTACGCGCTGTTCACATCCAGCTGCCGCTGCCCAACACTACAATGGCGAGTATTACAACAATGCAAAGCAGCCACAGACTGCACACAGCACAGCCAGTGATTTTCATACAGAGGTGGCGTTACCAATAAGAAATCCTAAACAGCATACTTACAACTGTTGTCACCTCAGTGTAATTGAACAGTACAGCACAAGGAATTGCTTCGAAACAACGGAAAAGCATCTCACGACGGCACCCTAAGTTCCATTTCAGAAAAATTGTGGAAAACATAGGTATTGGAGGTAAATTCTACATTTATTACATATCTACACACCACAACCACTTTTGGAGAGCTTGTATGAATAGAATAGTCAGGTATCTTGGGACTCAGCCTGCATTTACGTCTCTGTTCATAAACAAAGTTTATTAGCACGACAGAAGAAGCTCTGATTTTTATACATTCATACGAATGCGACATAAGGCACAGAGAGTGTCACTGGAGAGATGCACAGAATTTATCGCAGCGCAGACTAGAGAGAATGAGGACTTCTCGTAGTGTTAGCTTTCATGCAGCCAGTAGCCTGGGACAGGTGTTGGCTGCAGTTCGCGTGTGTGGTGTGAGGACGCGGGGTGTCGTACTTCCTGCTTAGAGCGTTTTACGTGGCAATGAAGATACACGGCAGCGTCGCCATGCCGGGCTTTTATTAACTCTGTACCTCGTTAAGGCTGCGACGAGAGAGCAGCAGCACTACGACACAGGTTTTAAAAACTCCGGTGTGCGTCAGGACAATACTTTCCCAAAAATTAGATTAGCTCCCACAAGGGGACATCCTTCTGTTTAAATTCTGGTGTGAACCATTCTAGCTACGGTAATGCTTGTCTAGGGTACAAGTTTGTTCTGCCGCAACGATGCTGAAAGATTTTTGATGCAAGTTCAGCGTTCAGCAATAATGAATTTTTTTGTGATCTGCAGCATTTTTTTATATGATCGAAGAAATATGATTCCATTTCAATTGAACAGTATCAGGAAACTGACAAGCAATTTAATTATCATTAAAATCGTTTCCATAACAGCTCGCGACACTAAGACTTGTCTGAAGGAAGTCCTACTGGTAATGGATATGCTGAACCACCTGATCTCCAAAAGCCTGTTAGTTAATTTGTTGTGGAGGGACTCACAGTTTACCCACCATGTAATATGACTCGCCCTATGTGAAAGCGATTATTATGTAAGAAGAAAAAGAACAGGGGAAAACCACTAGCTGGTTTCATATTTGCCATGTTGTTGGCTGAGAGCATTAGTGAGGATATTACTTTGCACAGTAACGTTTATTTCAGTCGATGTTCATTAAGTTATCAGTAACCCATAAATGTCGCTTGGACAGTGGCTCTGTCAAAACACGCTAGAAATGAACATTCATTAAGGCTCCTGCACTAGTTGATATTCCGGTAGAGAGTTTTAGCGACCAACAGTTAATACCGCTGCAAAAGGATTAGGCAGTAACATGCAGTTCTATCAGTGCGGAGATATAAACAATACAACTAAATTTCAGTATGTAGAAGTTTATGGCCGCTCGGGGCAGCCGTGCGGTCTCAGGCGCCTTGCCGCGGTTCGCGCGGCTCCCGCCGTCGGAGGTTCGAGTCCTCCTTTGGGCATGGGTGTGTGTGTGTGTTGTCTTTAGCGTAAGTTAGTTTAAGTTAGATTAAGTAGCATGTAAGCCTAGGGACCGATGACCTCAGCAGTTTGATCCCCTAGAACCTACCACAAATTTCCAATTTCTAAGTTAAGGTGATGCTGCTAAGCAGTAGGTAATTGGTGATCTAAATATTTTTAGAAAAAATCATTTTCATTTCGCCCTGTTAGTGAATAGTGCTTTTGGAGGAAGTGCAATTGATGACTGTAGCAATTGTGGCTGGTTCCTATGCAGACTGTGAAGCTGTGGAAGCTTTCGATAGTCATTATGTTACAGGATGAGAGACTTCTGGTATGTTTGAGACCATGAGAGTGGTTTATAGTGAAAAGGCACTTCCTGTCAGAACAAGAGGAAGAGGAAAATACATGGAGATGAATATGTTTTTATTTCAACTAAGACTAAAGATAACTGTTAAGTTACTGTTTCGGGAGAAATAATAATATCGAGAAGAAATATTTCATTTAGTGTGTTACAAAAAGATTACATATGTTTGTTTCATTTATATTACTTTACTCCTTTTTAGGAACATAGCATGTTTTTATTGTCACTAAACAGGAAATATTTACAGGGCGTTGATAATGACAAGAAAGTCGGAAACGGTATAATCACTAACCAATTTAGTGAACACTTACTGAAGTAAACTTTATGCTCCATTGTGCAACAGAATTGAAGGGTCATTTTGTTGAATGTCCATCATTTTCTCCCTTTGCGATGCAGAAGTTCAAGATTTAGCTCTAAGGTGCCTACAACTCTCGCCCATCGCGGAGGATTCAATGGGAGTGGTGGGATGTGGTTAAGTGGAGGTGTGACGATCTTCCCATGGCATGACGCGTCCACTGTGGTGTTGGGCAGGATGTTGGTCAAATATCGTGCCAATATAACACCATTACCTACAAAAAATACTTACTATATGATGAAACACTTACTATAAGACAAAAATAACCTTCTTAACGACCAGCTGCAGCTGCGAAACAAAAACATTTTTGAAGGAATTCAACCGTTATTCCATCCGCTACAATATTAGGGAGTAATCATTATACACTTGCCAACATGTTTTTAGATCTCCCGTTTGCTGAATAGCTGGGATTATCTGGTATTTCAAACCCGCAGTCATCCTTATGTGGTCAAGTTCGATGATTAGCCCTAGTATGCTAGGCTTGCTTAAAATAGCAAACGCATTGCTCCCTTCACTTTTGACGTCCAACAAATTATTACAAATGTTAAGACAGTCGATATATCTTTGTTCCTTACAGGATAACGTATACGTCAATTTCGTTAGCCGCACCTGGTTATTCATAAAATTTTAAGTTTAGGAGTACATGTTGGCACCAGTGTTAACAAGTACGCATGACACACTGTCGCGCATGTGCTCTTGAGGCTATAGCCAGTTCCAGTACAACATCCGTCGTACTGCGGTCGCGAAGTGGGGCCAATGCTGTTTCCCAGATAAGTTATTGCAATATGACGATGTGTTACTGTATTATAGTTTTTAGTTTTTGACGTTGTCCATTATGGACAAATCGTAGTTCGTTTTATTCTGAAGAAGGTTGGGTTATCCCGACTGAAGCCTAGGTAAATCAAGGTAAACATTGCAACTGAGGCTGTTGTTAATTTAAAATTAATATTTCTACAGTTGTTGACAGGCCGCAAAATGTTGAAAATATTCAGTGTTTCGTGAGCGTGTGGGTGAAAAAATTCATCATCCATGGTGGGGACCGAGCGAGGTGGCGCTGAGGTAAGAACACTAGACTCGCATTCGGGAGTACGATGGTTAACACGCGCATCTGGCCATCCTGATTGGTGTTTTCCGTCATTTTCCTAAAATTGGTCCAGGCAAATGCCGGAATGGTTTCCCTGACAGGGAACGGCAGATTTTCTGTCCCATCCTACGTTTATAATGACCTCAACGTCGACTGGACGTTAAATCCTAATCTTCCCTCCTTACTCTCATGAAGGGAACCGGATATCATCGAGCACTGTGATACATACAGGGAAAACAATTAAAAATCTGGTATTATCCTCAAAAAATGCTTGAAATAATAAAGATATGTATGTGAGAATGTTTTAAAATAAACGTAATTACGACTGGAAATTCTTCGCGTGAATTTACTTGCACAAGAGCATTCACTTAGAATCGGTGCTAAATGAGACAATTTACGTCATTACTCTGAAGAGCCGAAACATTATGACTACTGTCCCTCGCGACGTTGGATGCCGCCTGGTGGAGTTGCAGGCACGTGTCGCGGTAACAAAAGTATCTAAGCTGATCAGACACGCACGAGAGTTCACCCTAGCGGAGATACTGTGAGTAAATGGGGAAATCCACAAAGAGACTTTGACAAAGGGCAAATTATTATTATTAAGCAGAGCCTGTGAACGAGTATCTCGAAAACGGCGAAGCTGGAGGAATGTTCACATGTTATTGGCTCTGAGTACTATGGGACTTAACTACTGTGGTCATCAGTCCCCTAGAACTTAGAACTACTTAAACCTAACTAACCTAAGGACATCACACACATCCATGCCCGAGGCAGGATTGGAACCTGCGACCGTAGCGGTCACGCGGTTCCAGACTGTAGCGCCTATAACCGCACGGCCACTCCGGCCGGCTTTCACATTGTCGTGAGCATCTATGAAAAGAGGTAGAACAACAATGAAGCTACCATTAGGTGCTAAATGGTTGGACGTCCACGGCTCTTAACAGAATGTGGTGTTTAGAGCTCTGTCCGCTCAGTAAAGTAGGATAGATGGTGATCTGTAACATCTCTGCGAAAGAGCACAATTTTGGTGTACGCACACGTGTTTCGGAGCACACAGTCCGTCTCCGCAAGAGACAACCCCTATGTATTCACGTGTCGACCAAACGTCAACGAAAGCAGTGGGCACGGGACCATCGGATTTCGACAGTCGATTAATGGAAAAGTGTCGGTTCTTCGAGTGAATCACATTTTTGCTGCACTAGGTCGATGGTCGTCTCCACAAACGCTGTCATCGAGTTGGACGGGAGCTTGAAATGCGCAGCGCGCCTCAGACGCAGGCTGGTGGGAGCAGCGTTATGCTGTGGGAGACATTCTCCTGCGCTTGCAATGGACCTGTGGCAATAAGAAGACCCACCGACAGCTGCAAACCACCGACATCCTTTCATGCTTGTCCTCCCTCAACGGCGATGTCATCCTTCACCGGTAAATGGAAATGAGCGTATGGCATCGTTGGCCGGAAGGCTCCTAGTCGCAGAAGTTCGGCCGCGAAGTGCAAGTCTTAATTCATTCGACGCCACATTGGGCGACTTACGCGCCGGTGATGCGGATGAGATGATGATGAGGACTACACAACACCCAGTCCCCGAGCACAGAAAATCTCCAACCCAGCCGAGAATCGAACCCGGGCCCGCTTGCACGGGAGGCGAGCACGTTACCACCCAGCTAAGCAGGCGAATATGCTTCAGCGGTATTATTGTGTGGTTCAAAAATGGTTCAAATGGCTCTGAGCACTATGGGACTCAACTGCTGAGGTCATTAGTCTCCTAGAACTTAGAACTAGTTAAACCTAACTAACCTAAGGACATCACAAATATCCATGCCCGAGGCAGGATTCGAACCTGCGACCGTAGCGGTCTTGCGGTTCCAGACTGCAGCTCCTTTAACCGCACGGCCACTTCGGCCGGCTACTGTGTGGTGTCGGAGCCAGAGTTGTGCTACAGTGGTTTGAGAAGCATTATAATGAACTCACGTTGATGTCTCGTGGACCAAATTCGCCCCATGTAGACCCCACGAAACCCATCTGGGTCGCTATCTGGTGCTTTCACCACGTAAGTAAATTAGCGGCCCGTTATTTATTTATTTGATTAATTTATTTATTACGTGACCTGTACGTAGACACCAAATTCCACATACCTCCATAAACCTACCAACAAACTGTCGGATCCCTGAAACGCAGAATCAACGATGTATTTAGTTCTAAAGCGGGACAAAGAAGCTATTAAGCAGGTGGTCATGTTTCGGCTCATCAGTATAATTAGATATGACTATGTCTAAGCAAAGGGTCTCCAAGATTCCTCAGAAGTGTGAGGCACTTCCTAAGCTTATCCTGACGTAGATGGGTTTGCATTCTGAATCACTGTTTATTACACTAATCAACTAATACATGAAACCGATCCAAGAAACACAAGTATGGCTTTATTCATAAACCTCTGAACATTAGCGGAAATACGCCTCTCGTAAGAGGACAAAACAATCACACAAAATGTGCAACGCAAGCGATACACGAAACAACTTACGTGAGAGGTACAAACTAAAAGAACAGGTGTCGGTGAGTCAGCGCTGCTCCGTGCGAGTCGCCGGTAGAAGGCACAGCGGAAACCGCTTCCTAAAGGCGGGCTCTAGTGGCCGGCTCGCGCTGATACAGTTTCCGGTTGATTTAAGAGCACAAGCGCGGCGTCACTACACTCGGCGCACTAACTCTCGCATGCACTAGTAGCAGGAGACAGCACACCTCTCCCTTGATCAAAGAGAGCGCCCAGGCGACGCAGGAAACGGCAGTGGACCGACGAGAGACACATCCATTGGATCCAGAGGTTGGCAGCCGGTGCCGAAGGGGTCCGAGACGATGTGCCGGTCGGGCAGTAGAGCATAGGGCCAAAACATGCTGAGACGCTGCCTCCCCCCCCCCCCCTCCACCAGGGCCTTCGGCCCGCACGGTGCCACACGACAGCACTGGGGAGGAGGGTGCCATTGGCATACCTGCGTCGTCATCAGCAGGCGGGTCCGAATGCGGAGGAGACGGGTTGGACCCACTGGCAGCGATGGCTGAAGTGATGATGGAGCCGGCAGGGGCGGCCCAACCAGAACAGCACGCTGCGGCCAGAGGAAAGACCGGCGGTCAACGCCAGGAAGCTGGAACCACTGGGCGCCACACATGGAACAGGCAGCCAACGGGACAGGGGCGCCTCAACAGCAGGTGGCGGACTCGAGGCAGAGGATAGCGGGGTGGGCTGCAGTGATGGGGGCTGCACCCACGAACCAGCAGCTTCCGGCTGCGAGAGGGGGTTTCATCAGTCCGTCGTCCCAGATGGTGGACAATAGTGGCCAATATCTACTTGGACAGTGATCAAACCCTCCCACTCACAACGCCGATCCCAGTGCGTAGTGGCAGGACGAACCTGACTGCGGCAGGTGCCGCGCGGGTCGCAGAAGGTGGAGGATCGTGCGTGGGTGTCAGCTGCGAACTAATTCAGCTGTGCTCTGTTACCCCACATGCATGAAGCGATATGTGCTCAGAAAACGGCCTTCGTCTGGCAAAGAATCCACAACAAAGTTTTTTAATTTGGAACTTTAATGTACCATTTGATTGAGCGTAGACTGGCGCAGCCATAAGATGACGAATCCCGTGATGGGAACAAAACAATTAAAAGGTATGGGAAACGTACTGGCCCCTTTATCGGAAATTAAGATACAAGGTAACCCCTCAATAGAAAACCCTCAAAAGCACACAAATTGTGACCTCAGCTGAAGTCGATGCACTTTGGAGAATGTAAGGAATCTGGGAAAATCCATCCACAGCAAAGAGCCAATAGGAGTTCAAGAAAGGACCCGCAAAGCCTACATGAACGCGTTCCCATGGCTGGCGTGGACCGGGGCAGGGGGACGCAGGCACCTTGGGAGCTGCTTGTTGTCGGGCACACAGCCCACAAACCGCAACAAAAAAGATAATTTCGCCGTCAATCCCTGACCAAAAATGATGTTTCATGGACAACTGCAAAAAACCATCAAAAACAGAGAGGCGATACGGTAAGGAAAAATAGTTACGCAGGAGGTCCAGAGCCCGACCAGGCAGTTTATCTGGCCATCCCCGTCGAGCAAACTGAACCACCTGGCGCGGAACCGGTTCGGTGGCAATGGCAGCTGCTATGCGCAAGCTCGTAATCGGCAAATGCTCGACCGCCGCTGAAGTTTCAGTGTTAAGATGCAAGTAAAAGAGGTCTTCGCGATCAAAGTCAGAATCAGAACCCAGGTAGGCGGTACAAGACGTCGGCATTGGCATGCTTCGACGTTGTAGGCGGTTTGCTGCCTTGTAAGACAAGGAAGTGTGAGGATTAAAGAAGGGAAACTCGGAGCTGTTAAGCAAAATGATTTTTCTGGAGAACATTGACAAGAGCCTCCTTTTCCACCTGAGAGTGATGCTGCTGAGAGATTAGAGGCGAAAGAAACAGGTCGTTCAGAGCCATCAGCATGTCAGTGCTCTAGGATCGCGCCGAGGCCCTACTGTGAGGCGTTGCCAAAGTTATATGCTAGTCCGGAGAAAACGTAGTTAAACGAGGTGTCAAGACGACGTTAATAGTCCAGGCTAGAGCAAAACGATACCTTCTTGCACAACGCATGCAGCAGGTGGGCCAATATTGCCACCTCCAACAACAATTTATGGTATTTTCTCCATGAAAGCCTGAACCTCCTTCAGGATAAGAGATGAGACATAGACGTAACAGCAGTGATGTGGCCTGGCGAAAGACCAAACCCATCCCGCAAGACCTCGATCCCCAAATTAACAATAGAAGGTGTAATACCCCAAAATTGAAAAGTTGAGTGAGTGGTGTACGTACGTAAGTCGCCTCAACTTATTATCAAAGTGTCAGTTTCGATATAAAAAAGGGGTTGCTAATTTTATTTGCATTTGCTTCTGATAATGTTGTCATAATTATGTTGTAGAAAGAGCATATGCAGCGGAGCCTGTCGCAGCCAGAGATGTCACACAACCGCGACAATAGCAGCAGCGTGGCGCGCGGCAAAGATATCGACCGATGCGCAGCTGGCCGCTATTGAAGAGGAACGAAAGCATCTAATAATGAAAGTTGTGAACAAGACAATTAACGTGACATTTTTGTTTGTTTCAAAATTCTGGTTCTTGGTTTTGTCCCTTGTTTCAAGAGCAGTTACCGTTGAGATCTCGTGTAGAGAGTTACATTTGAGACATCGTGGAGTTAGTCACCATTGAGGTCACGGGGTAACGTCAGTCAGTTCGTGACACTCGGGAAGTGTAAGCCTATTTGGAGTTAGCGCTCGAGTCATTTAATGTCGGATTTGGGCTTCTAAAGTTTTTAGTTGAACCCGTGATGCGGTTATGGCCTATTTGGGAAGTTATCTGTAATTATTGCGCGAGGTGTGGGATGAGCGATGATATTTTGAGTTTTCTTTAAAAGAGTAACTCGTTGTGAGACACGCTAAGAGATTGGTTTTTCTCGCGTTTTCATGTGATAAGTGTTAGCGTAAAGTAGGGTCGAGCTAACCTTGGAGTTACTCGCAATCAGGCGTTCCGTATCTCGAGCTAAGAGGAGGTTCTTTTCAGTCGCGATTGTGTGTATTTGGTATCGCCTTCACGCGAAGACTTTGTGAGTGTTTGGTTTAATAATGGTAAGCACAAAGTTACATGTGACATTGCCGCTTCTGTAATAAGGATTTGCTAAAGCTTTGGCGTGAATGTGCGACTGTATTGGTTGTAATTGTGGGGAAGTCCTAAGGTAATAGAATCCCCGGCTGAAAGAACTCTCAAATTGAAGTGCGGCCTGTGATTGTCATGTAATTATTGTGAGAATGGACGTCCTAGTTTGATTAATGTAAACGGGAGAACCAGTCTGTGTCACATACTTTGTATCAAGCGCGAATTGGTGTAGTAGTAATTTACCATCCGACGAAACTGACAGAACCAAGACCTATAACTGAGTAGAGCACGATAATTGTCCTTTGAAATTGTGAGTGCTTATTGTTTTAAATTTGGTATAGAGGGTCCGCGTTTGTCAACGCCTGAAGAGGGAGAGCTTTGCTTGTTGTTGTTGTTGTTGGTTGGGTTGTTTTGGGGAAGGAGACCAGACAGCGAGGTCATCGGTCTCATCGGATTAGGATGGGGAATGAAGTCGGCCGTGCCCTTTCAAAAGAACCATCCCGGCATTTGCCGGGAAATCACGGAAAACCTAAATCAGTATGGCCGGACACGGGATTGAACTGTCGTCCTCCCGAATGCGAGCCCAGTGTCTAACCACTGCGCCACCTCGCTCGGTGAGAGCTTTGCATTGATTTGAGTGAATATCAATGATACTTAAAGTGGTGGTGATGCTTAGGTTTTTTTTTCTTTTTTTTTTTTTACTGGCTTCCGCTTAGTCGGAATTAGTTTACCACCAGCACTCACGCCTGACGAAATTTTGTGGAGACATTCAAAATTAAGAAAATGGCTAAATAAAATGATGCTCAGGCCCTGTTCATGATAAAGGAAAAATTGGTGTCTCGTCTTATCATTTCTCCTCATATAACATAACTTGAAAACACAATACCAGAATCTTTGAATCTCAAAAAATTAAAAGGTTAAAGACTATGCAGTGAATCAAAACGGTAAAGTACAAGTAGGACAAAGAATATTAAAGTGAAAGGTAAGTCACACTGAGAGTTTGTTACGATAATTACGTAAAGTTCGGCTTAAAGTATATGAAAGAGGTTTTTGTCTGACTGTTTAAGTGATAAAAAGTGGAAAAGTTAAGTTATGAGGAATTAGTAAAGTATGAAAGTTGTAGCATAAACCATTATCATTGATAGAGTGCAAATAGCATTATCCATTGTGTGTGTTCCTAAAAAGAAATAAGCAAGGATAGAGCTGCAGTGCAATGACTGCATAGGATTAATAATCTCTGACCAGCAACGCTGACAACACGTAAAATTGTATCGCTGGCGTGCTCTTACCAAAATTAAACTAACTGAAACTGGTAGCTAAGAAAGTTCAGTCTAGATTCATTGTTTCAGTGCGGTTCTATTAAAAGGAACGCTTAAACTCAACTTTGGATGGTTTTCAAGCTGGGAAAAAGATAACATAAATCCAAGGTATCAGCGCTGGAGTGTTGGGTTGCGTAAGCGAGGTTTCCGATCACGTTGCTGTGAAGTGTGGCACATCGCAGTGAGTTGGGTTTAATTGACCTAAGAAGCGCATCCTAATCAGACTTGTAGTTTCTGCTTGATTCCATCGACTAGTAGATTACATTTGGTGTTAGCTTGCTGGTCAAACCTGTAAAATCTTGTGATAGATGCGTTAACTAAAATTTTCGATCGGGAGCTAACACTAGCCGATAAAACCAGAACCCGTTTGTACTAGTGGTGGTCCAGTTGCACCTTCGGCGGTAGCTATTGTGCGAGTGGTAAGCATTTGGTTAAACTTTCCATCCTCACAATTACTTGCAGACAGCTGATATAATACACGACGTTGCGGAACTCTATGGTGTCGCTACGCGTTGTAATGCACTTGTCATCTCTGTGTATCAGTGCCATCCCACCCAGGTTTGACACACTGTTAAATAGTACTCGCTTTAGCAGGTGGTGTTGGCTAGCGCAGTAAATATAATTTAGCAGATACACAACTACCGAGGAGCAGTACAAAGGCTGAAAAAACACATTTCGCGAGCCCTGCAGACTGTACGACAGAAACCAAATGTGCATTTTTTTTCAAGTGATCGGCCTTGAGGAGCCTGTGACAACAATATCATCCAGATAATTAATGCAGATCGAAATAGGCACATTCAGTTACTCTAAAATCGTTGGAAAATAGTGGGCGCTCTAGCCACGCCAAAAGGAAGGGGCAAATACTGATAGAGACCAAAAGGAGACTCTTCGCCCACAGGAACCTACAGGTACGCTTTAGACAAATCATAAAGATGTACAGGCCACCCGATACTTTCAGCAACAGTGCCTCCTGGCCTGGGAAAGGATACGTGTCCGCGATCGATGGCACATTCACAGTAGTAATGAAGCCACCACAGAGCTGAAGTTCCGGATTCTGACCTACAACCAGAGGATTCGATAATTCACTAGCCATAACAGGTTGCACCACCCCTAGAGACTGAAGTCTCTCCAAATATGCTTTCACTTGATATTTCAGAGTGGTAGGAATAGGATGCACGCGCCAAAACCGAGGCCGAGCAGTACATTTCAAAAAAATGTGAGCAGAAACATTCGCAGCACGCCCTATACCTTTGGAAAACATGTCCGAAATCTCCATTGAGAATACGATAGCTGATCGGACACAAGATGAACTGCAAAGGTGATAGAAAATCCAAACGCATTCACGCGAAATGCATTCCATCCCATACCAGTTCTCAACAGCGGTATCATCAACCACCAAAAATGTAGTGGAACGAACCAGTGGCATGTAAGAGGCAAGTACCGTAAAATATCCTAACAGCGCAATGTTCTGTTTGTTATAACTGAGCAGTTTCCGTGTAACCGGTGTCAGCGTCGGCGAGGATAAACTCACATAGACTCGAGAATTCAATAACACGACTGCAGCACCTCTGTCGACTCGTAGCCGGAGTTCTGGCAAAAAAGCATTGGAGTCATGTAGTTTAGGTCCATGTCCATATCCTGGGCAAACTTCGGCGAACGACACACGTAGGCGATGTGACCTTTCTTGTGACAAGCTTTACAAGTAGCCCATCGCTTAGGTCACGCCGAACCTACGTGCTGGACAAAACAAGAAGAACAAGACGGAACGCTGTAGCGGTCGTCGCTGCTTAGAAGGCCTTCGTGTGCACGGCGCTCTCTCGTGCAGGCTATCTGTCGTCCAAGAGGACACGTCTTGTGACACTACTGCCACATTGCCCCATGCTTCAACTTGGTAACGTTATGTCCGTGAAACTTCAAGGGGGATTTTCAAAGAGTATACCCTTCTGGAGCACTCCCATGTCCGGAGCTAAACAGATAATTGCGTCGCACACAAAGCGTCTGCGTAAGAGAAGTTATGGGTATTAGTAACGATGTGACGCTTACGGATAAGGCCATGGAGTTCGACTGCCCAGGCACTGTATGACCGAATCTGTTTTCTGTGGCATCGGTAGTATTCAACTCGCGCCGCTATGACATGTGTTTGTTTGCGATAGTAGTAATACACATGTGATCAAAAGTAAGCGCTGCCGATTCTTGAAAATGGGCAAGCTGACACAGTAACTGATACTCCTAAGGTGGAATCCACGAAAGGAATAAGGCTTTGCACAAATTCGAGTCTGTCACACTGAAAGGCAAAAAATGCTAAGCTCCCCAATCCTTGGCTGACTCATCGTACGGGACAGAAGTGGATGGATAGACCGGTGGAACGGTACCCTGTCTGTTAACGGAAGCCGACAAAATGGTCACTGCAGAAGCAAGCAGATCAGGGCGGGCAGCACGGCGTCCAATATAACTAAACCTGATGAAACCGTACAAGCGGGAACCGTTCGAAACGCATCGCCAATCGTGTAGTAACCAGTTAATACACGAAACCGATCCAAGTAACAGGCTTTATTCATAAACCTCTGAACAATAACGAAAATAAGAGTCTCATGACTCCACGCGTAACAAGGTAATCACACAGTTGGTGCAACAGAGGCAATACTCAGAACAACTGAAGTGAGCACAACAAACTAAAACAACATAGTCTGAGCGAATCAGCGCTGCTCCACGCGTGTACACTAATCAGCCAGAACATTTTGATCACCTACCTGGAATGTCCACTAAAAGTGGTGCCTTTTTTTAAGAACTTTTCTTTAGGGATAGTGGAAAATTCCTCATCAAATTAATTTAGTGAATAGGCGACAGGTATTTAATCCAAACTCCCTGTCACCTATTCCGAATTAGGTAACCAACTTTCGCCACATCAAGTGGAATTTTGTTCATGATTCGCAGTGAGCGATGACTTTTCCCTTATTCGGAAAGGGAAGAAATTGTTTTAATTATAACCGGTTCCGTAAGTGCAATGGTCGCAAGGGGCCTGCGAGAATAAACTCGGCCCCAACGAAGAAAAGTGCGAGATCCTCGCGACTTTACGGAGGCCGACTAAGCAACGCATTTATTGATTAGTTCATTCGTTGTTAGTGGAGGGTTGCAAACTGCTCTTATGTGGGACGTGAGTTTCATTGAATTGATGAATGCAAATAGACGTTTGTATGACAACTTTATAACAAAAAGAGCTTAAACGAGACCTTGCATAAATACGGTCTCCTTACCCATGACCCATACTTTCCAACAATTCTCTCAATAAATCGAAGTCGACTATTCGCCTTTCCTACCACAATCCACACATGATAGTTCCATTTCATATCGCTTTGTAACGTTACGCCCAGATATAGGGTGACAATTATTGATCTGTATGGAAAAAAACGTAAATTAGTTACGAACTACGGCGTGCTCACACTTTATTCAACATGTAAACGTCACGACAGATATTCGGATTTAGGTTATGACATGGTTGACATGCCTGCCATCATTGACGATGATGTGGCGCAAACGAATAGCGAAATTCTGCTAAGTGTCGATGACCTCCTGAATGGCTGTTTTCGCTCAGCAATGATTTTCAGGTTATTGATGTACACCTTTTTCCTTAATAAAGCCCAACAAAAAGAAGTCGCATGTGTTCAGACCCGGAGAATATGGCGGCCAACCGATGCGCATGCCAGTGGCCTCTGGGTACCCCAGAGCCAGAATGCGGTTCACAGAGTGCTCCTTCAGGACAGCAAACACTCTGAGCACGGACTTCTCTTGCTGCTTATAAACTGGCGAGTTTTAATCAGAGTACCTCAAACTACCGCTCGCCTAATAGCTGTTTCCTTTGTCTAGTGCACCCCTGACCTTTCAAGGAGAGTCCTAGAAATCTCGAACGGATAACGTAGGTCTATAAATCTGCAGCCAAGACCGTCACAGAGTCGACGAATCCTTTTGTTCATGCAAACCAAAGGACCCATACCTACTCTCGGAACAATTCTGCAAATTGTGAGCTCTGCTCGCACCCCACACGTGAGGTCAGCAGCCTTCACCACTTCCACAACTTGCAGAGGATTGCACCCTGTGCACTCGATAGCCGTAGGCAAGGCAGCCCCCACTTCTCGGATGAGATCCCCCCGGCAGACACAACGAGTCGACAGTGGCTTTCTTTACAGCCCTGCACGTTATCTGCCTAAGGGGCTCCATAACGCGGCTGATTACTAATAAACCCTACGCCCGTGTACCTGCTCAGACCTTGTTGAAAGCAGCCACATGTCCACCCACAGGGTGAATGAGCGAAGCCAGACGACCAATCTCTGCGTTAGCAACCCGCCACTCACTCTGCGGTGAGGAAGCATCCACCGCGTCGGGTAATCTAGGAGATGCCTCGGTAGCAGAGCCCGTTGGCGAAACAAACGACACCTGCGACGCTCCAGATTCTCAGCCACCACTACACTCTAAGGCAGCACCCTGTTCGTGAGCTGCAGTCCGCTCCTACTGGAACTGCACACAGCATGCACACATCCTACCCACCCTAGCAAGACCATCTGAAGAAGTAGACTATAAAAGTAGACAAATCCTAGATAAGCAATTGCTACCCTCCTGATGTGTCACCATTGGTCCCTTATGCCTCAATGAGCTATGTAGCCGGATGAAGAAATGAAAACTGTGCTACAGACTGCCCGAATTTGACTTACAAAATGCGTACACCTTACACCACGCGTAATGTGAAGAATTTCCGTCCACAAAGCAGACCAGCCACTTCTCACAGCTGTCACTGACTGCTCCGGGCATAGCATTTCCAGACGGTGAATCCTAGGCGCAAAAATGGCTGGCTCTGAGCACTAAGGGGCTTAACATCTCAGGTCATCAGTCCCCTAGAACTTAAAACTACTTAAACCTAACTAACCTAAGGACATCACACACATCCATGCCCGAGGCAGGATTCGAACCTGCGACCGTAGCAGTCGCGCGGTTCCGGACTGAAGCGACTAGAACCGCTCGGCCACCAGCGGTCGGCTCGGCACAAAACAAAGTCCCTCTGATGTTCGTTTTACCCAAATGTCCCTCCTAGTAAAAACTAGTCTCCACTTGTTATGCCACACTAACTATTTCTGTGAACGCAGTTGTGGATCAACATCATTCGAAGCATTATGCGAAACTTGCAGAAAGACGCCAGGCCGTAGCCAGCACTCAAAATGACAGGTTAGGCGACCTGTATCTATTGAAAGGTGGCTACACTGAGCCACAGCGCCAGAGATCGCGCCAGAGAGTTTTGTTCGGCCGCCTCCACTGGCAGTGATTATTGAGAAGTAGCGGAGGGAAGTGCTTGTCGAGGACTCGTAGTAGGCAGTGTTTGTTGAGATGTGCTAGTGAAAAGTTCTTGTCGAGAGGTGGTAGTAGCGAGTCGGTGTGGAGATGTTGTAGTGGAGAGTGCTTGTTCCATGTTTTATGCAGTTGTTTGATGGGCTAGACAGCAGATGTTGTTCTAATGGAGATATTGTAATGATCAGAGTGCTCTTCGTCAATATATATGGAGGTAACAAAACTCCTTTTCTTTTTTTTCTCATTATTTCAATGTCCTGAATAATGCGTCATTACAGGTTCAGTCACCAAAACATCTGGCTTGTGTTCTTGTATTAGATTGTAATTCTGGTTTTCTTGCGCAATTATAGAATTTCTAATTTTTTTTTAATTACTTCAGTATAAATGGTATTTAAAATTTCTTGTCCTTTTGAAGAAGAGCCGTGCCAGATGTGTACGTTGAATCACACTGCCACACACAGAACAGCTACACTTGTGCTTTTTTGGCTTCGTAGGTTTTATAGTTGCTGGGGACTTAATTAATTAATTCTACTAACGGAAACTTTCATTTTATTCTTTGTTGTTGTTCTATGCAGTCAGATTGCGTACAAATACTAGTCAGGGCCAACCGTTTACGAGACTACGTAATCGGACATACAGCGACTAAAATTAAAAAATATTTGCATTAAAAGAATAATTAAGCCCCCATGCACTATCTCCAGTGATTCGTACGGCTTTCTCTGTTCTCTGAAACGGCAGGCCCGCAGCCACCAGGCGGATCGAGCCCAACATTGGGTCACTGGTCAGGCTTGTCTGGCTTGGCTCATCATGCACTCAACTGAGTTACAGAGAAAAATACATGAAATACCTCCACTGCTAAAAGAAGGGGTTAGTGTAGTAGTAGATGGGGTTCCTGGCAATCAATGATGATATTCATTACAATCGTTAAGTATTGTAGCATGCAACGGTAACTAAGTTCGGATAGTAACGATTAAAAACCAAATTACGATTGGTACATGAGATGTATCAGTCCAGCAACAGAGTACTGCATATCACATCTATAGTAACGTCGGCGGTGTTTTCTTTCAAAACGGCTCATACAGAGGACAGGACAGTAACCTAGTAATTTGTGATGTATTAATATTGTATGTAAACATTTATTGTACAGTTGTAAGTAGGCTGTTTAAATTTTTATGTTGGTAACGCCACGTAGCGCTCTGTATGAAAATCACTGACTGTGCCTGTGTGCAATCTGTGGCTGGTTGGCATTGTTGGAATATTCGCTATTGTAGTGTTGGGCAGTTGGATGTGAACAGCGCGTAGCGTTGTGCAGTTGGAGGTGAGCCGCCAGCGGTGGTCGATGTGGGGAGAGAGACGGCAGAGTTTGGAGAGCGGACGATCTGGACCTGTGTCCGTCAGAAAAAGGAAATTTGTAAGACTGGATGTCATGAACTAATATACATAGATATAATGACTTTTGAACACTATTAAGGTAAATACATTGTTTGTTCTGCATCAAAATCTTTCATTTGCTAGCCATGCCTATCAGTAGTTAGTGCCTTCAGTAGAGTGATTCATGAAAGGTACAGGTTATTGTTAGTTAGGGCCATTCTTTTGTAGGGATTATTGAAAGTGAAATAGCGTTGAGCTAAAAATATTGTGCGTCAGTTTAGTGTTGATCAGAATAAGTAAAGAGAGAAATGTCTGAGTGCGTTCTGTTTTTCTCAACTGTTTGAAAATCAAATAACTTAAGAGGTTTATCAGCACAGTCATTTATAATTTTTCTAAGGAGATGTTACAAAGTCTCTCGATTATTATGAAATTGAGGCTACGCGGTTTACATTCGTGTGTTTAAGGTACTGCGACAAGACAAACCTGTTGAACTGTAACTTTTGAAGTTTTAGGACTGAATTTCTCATGCATACTTTGTATTGTATAACAATACCTGGTTCCAATAAAACTGCAGTGGACTGACGATGAGACGGAGTTTGCAAAACGGCCGCTACAGAAAAAGTTATTCTAATGCAATTGAAGCGGACCCCTCCCTTTCCTAGCTTTTAACCAATCTTAAGGGGTCTCTTTTCTATGTGAATAATTAATTTTGTTTTCTGTTCGCGACTGGACGCCCTTACTGTCACCACACTAGTTATCAAGTTTAGCAACGAAGGAAGTCACCAGCGCTGTCTGTCTGTCAATCATATAAACTCCGTTCTGTGTGTTTTCATATTTTCTCTGTTCATGTATCGTGCTTATGAGGCCGATGTTGGCGATCGACCCAGTATTTGCCTAACCGTGCGTGTTAAAATACCTAAACACTACTCAGAGCCTAACTTTTTTTGTCAGACCAGTGGTTGATTTGGTTTGGGTGTGCTCTACCTCCTTCTCTTTCAAGCTAGCACGCTGTACATGACACTGTAAGATCAGGTCCAACTGATAGTGGACTGTTTGCCGAAAATATAATGTTGCTTAGAAGAATGAGTTCAGACATCTTGTCGTTAAAATGAGCTTTTGGTCCTACTTTTACAAATATTGTGTGGACAACAGGTGACCTGAGACTGTTTCTCAATCAAATGGCTCTGAGCGCTATGGGACTTAACTTATGAGGTCATCAGTCCCAGTACTTAGAAGTACTTAAACCTAACTAACCTAAGGACATCACACACATCCATGCCCGAGGCAGAATTCGAACCTGCGACGGTAGCGGTCACGCGGTTCCAGACTGTAGCGCCTAGAACCGCTCGGCCACCGCGGCCGGCGTTTCTCAATCAGATTAGTTGTTAGTCGTACTATGCAATTGAATATTTTTGGTCTTACTTTTACAAGTCTTGAGGAGGAAACTGGTGACGTGACACCGTCGTCGCCATGGAGTAGTCCCATGCACAGGTGCACACCAAATGACAGGAACTGACAGCGCGGTGGGAGTAAGAGCGCCTCTTGGGCGGTGCTCAGATTGTCATTAAGATCGGCGTGGAACAGTGGCAGCTTGGGACGGGCGCGCTTCACGCTCCGATAGCGCCCAGCCGCCGCCAGCCGCCGTCAACATCCCATACCACACCATGCCATACCACACCCCTCCCCAGAGCCGCCTCCAGCCCCTCCCCCTTTACCCCGAGGCGCTCTGCAGAGCAGGAAATTGGGCCTGCTGCGCGGTGCACCCGTGGGAGGGGGATTGGGAGGGATTATCGATACGTCAGGCCTCCCCACTCCACCGCCCTCTTCCAGCAGAGATCGCGTTCGTCCTAATTGTGCTTCAGCCGCAGCTGCGTGCAGGGCGACAAATAGCCAGCCACTTAAGTAATCCCTGCTTGGCGTCCCTTGTAAGCTGGCCCAATTGATGGAACGGACACGCGTCTCGCGGTCTCTTGTCGCTCAAGACGCTTTCTTCTGGACAGCAGAAACGGAATTCTTAGTCTTACATGGCCCTTCAGTAAGTGCACCGGTTTTGGTACACCAAATTGTGAACTTTTTTTGCAAAAACATTATCGAAGTACGTAAACATTTACATAAAACCTTCCCATTTCAGGTACGGAAAATGATGTGTGGCTTATTACCTCCGCACTGATATTCAAAAACCCTGCCCATGAAATTCGCTATGACTTCCTGAGAAGACTCCATCTGCATTTTGCCAACAAATCGTCCATTTTCCTCCTGGAACCCGCGTTTATTTCAGGTGATTTAAGATAACACCAAAGAAAAAATAGCAAGGAGTCGACCATTGTTGGTCACTATTACACGAGATGCAATGATGATGATGATGTTTGGTTTGTGGGACGCTCAACTGTGCAGTTATCAGCGCCCGTACAAATTCCCAACCTTTACTCAGTCCATTCTCGTCACCTTCATGAATGATTATGAAAGGATGAGGACAACACAAACACCCAGTCATCTCGAGGCAGGTGAAAATTCCTGACCCCGCCTGGAATCGAACCCGGGACCCTTTCTCGGGAGCGCGAGAATGCGACCGCGAAACCACTCAGGAGCAATTCAGTTGTTTCGATGGGAGAGTGACAGGTGACACCATCCTGCTAAAATCATAGCTCCTCAGCGAGCGTTCCTGTGCAATGAGGCAGCAAAAACATCCCTTTTTATCACACGGCACCGGTTTCCAAAGAGAGAATAAAGGCCGATGACGTCGCCCACCCAAAAGCCAAACCAAACTATCTCTCGCAGTGGATGTATTTTCACTTGAACTATTAATGGATTTTATGACACACAGATACAGCAATTCAGTGAATTTACTAATCTATTTAAGTGGGAGTGTGCCTCATCACTATAGAAGATGTTCCTCGCAAAACCGTAGTCTTCTCAGATCCAGTCAACTAAAGGTCCGCTCCTCTCAAGATCGGCTTCTTTTGGCTGCTGCGCTAAGTGAATTCTGTGAGGGTGCTAATGCAAATCACACAGGAGAAATTCACCGTACAAAAGAACATCCTACGCCCAGTTCTTTGGAAAGGCAAAGAATCGACTTCACTGATCTAACAGGCGCACTATCGGGAACGACCGTAGTGTACTGCACAATTTCACCAAAACAAGGCCTCTAAAATGGTTCAAATGGCTCTGAGCACTATGGGACTTCACTTCTGAGGTCATCAGTCCCCTAGAACTAAGAACTACTTAAACCTAACCAACCTAAGGACATCACACACACCCATGCGCGAGGCAGGATTCGAACCTGCGACCGTAGCGGGCACGCGGTTCCAGACTGTAGCGCCTAGAACCGCTCGGCCACTCCGGCCGGCAACAAGGCCTCTCAAAACTCTTAATATTCACTGTTAACCCCGTCTGATTGAACCTTACAATAACATCGCTAACTATTGATTCATTTGGTGCTTCCGTGCGCCCTAGAATCGAGCAAAGGCGTTTACAGCTACTGTATAATTTTCTCCGTTCTGATAAGGTATTTTCACTATTGCACACGCTATGCAGTAATAAACTGTTACATTGTTAGAAACACAAAAACGAAATAAGAGACAGTCACGCTGAAGTAACAAACGAGATTTTATGGAAACCATAAAGACAAACAACAATCTGGTAACCGATAAACAAAAATATTGTAAGCGATTAAAAACAGTGGGCTTTTCGAAGGACCCTTTGTATATGGCACTAAGAGTTTCAATGTTACGTTCTCTAAATACAGAGAATTCACATAATTTTACGTTTACACACGCCACACTTTCCCTGACAGTCTAACCCTACTGAAAATTGTTCAGCCGCGCGGAGTTGCCGCGCAGTTTGGGGAGCCATGTCACGGACTGCACGGTCTCTCCCACTGGAGGTTCGAGTTTTCCTTCGGGCATGGGTGTGTGAGTTGTTCTTAGCATAAGTTAGTTTAAGTAGTGTGTAAGTCTAGGGATCTATGAGCTCAGCAGTTGGGTCGCTTAGAAATTCACACACATTTGAACATTATTTTGAAAAATTGTTCCTAACTTTATTAAAACTAAACCAGTTTTCAAGAAACAAAAACATTTCATTCCTTACGGTGGTAGGATTTATTATATTTACGCTATTGCAGGTTATCAGAGGCGGGCCTTAGCGCAACGTCTAGCCTTGCCTGGGCGGGATCAGCTGACATTCCGGTACGAAGTCCACAGCACACGTGCGGAGATTGTGGAGAAATGTGAACTGACCTCGTAGATTATAAGGAAATGCCATTCGAAGCTGATGCACATAGGCTCTGTATCACATCTGAGGAGACGCTGACGCCTGTCAACATCCAGGATGAGTGAATACGTGCGAGTGGTTCAGCAGATCACGAAGAGAAGCATCTCGCGAAAGTTGCTTAACCCAGAAGACTGTGATCTTCAGTTTGAATATGGGCAGATAATGCGAGCTTGGTATTAAGATATGTCTGTCTGATGTTTTCAAGAAGGGGAGTCGAGCAGATGCGCAAAACTATAGGTCTATATCTCTGACATTGATCTGTTGTAGAATTTTAGAACATGTTTTTTGCTCGCGTATCAAGTCATTTCTGAAAACCTAGAATCTACTCTGTAGGAATCAACGTGAATTCCGGAAACAGCGATCGTGTGAGACCCAACTCGCTTTATTTGTTCATGAGAACCAGAAAATATTAGATACAGGCTCCCAGGTAGATGCCATTTTCCTTGACTTCCGGAAGGCGTTCGATACAGTTCCGCACTGACAAACAAAGTAAGAGGCTACGGAATTTCAGACCAGCTGTGTGGCTGGATTGAAGAGTTTTTAGCAAACAGAACACAACATGTTGTTCTCAATGGAGAGACGTCTACAGACGTTAAAGTAACCTCTGGCGTGCCACAGGGGAGTGTTATGGGACCATTGCTTTTCACAATATATATAAATAACCTAGTAGATAGTGTCGGAAGTTCCATGCGGCTTTTCGCGGATGATGCTGTAGTACATAGAGAAGTTGCAGCATTAGAAAACTGCAGCGAAATGCAAGAAGAGCTGCAGCGGATAGGCATTTGGTGCAGGGAGTGGCAACTGACTCTAAACATAGACAAATGTAATGTATTGCGAATATATAGAAAGAAGGATCCTTTATTGTATGATTATGTGAAAGCGGAACAAACACTGGTAGCAGTTACTTCTGTAATATATCTGTGAATATACGCACGGAACGATTTGAAGTGGAATGATCATATAAAGTTAATTGTTGGTAAGGCGGATGCCAGGTTGAGATTTATTGGGAGAGTCCTTAGAAAATGTAGTCCATCAACAAAGGAGGTGGCTTACAAAACACTCTTTCGACCTATACTTGAGTATTGCTCATCAGTGTGGGATCCGTACTTAATTATTAGCAAAGTTACAAACATTTTTCAACAGGCAGCTACTTCCCGCCCACACTGCACATCTGCATCTACACGCCGCAAGTCATCTCATGGTGTGTGGTGGAGGGTACTTTGTGTCTCACTGTCACTTCCTTTTCTGTCACAGTCACGAATGGAGTGCGCTTAGAACGAGTGTAACCAGTCTTTTCTCTGCTGAGCATATTTACTTGCTTTTCTATGCTATGATAACTTATTTCGGTATGTGTCATTCTATTGTTCGTACGACGAACCGTTTGTTTACTTTCACGTCTCTGTCGCTTCGAGAATCAGTGGTTAAGCATGAATCTAATAACCTGAGCGAAAGCCGAGCATAGAAAAGGGTGGTTGTAAAAAATCGCTTGAAATCAGCGGAAAGAATCATTCGTGAGCTACAACATGATACTAACAGTGCAGCTAGCATAACGAAGTTGCTTAGGGAGTTAGAAATCATGGGGTACAATGTCTGAGCAGCTCCTCATTGTTGTTTTGAGTCTTCTGACTGGTTTGATGCGACCCGCCACGAATTCCTCTGCTGTGGTAACCTCTTGTCTCAGAGTAGAACTTCCAAACTACGTCCTCAATTATTTGCTCTATGTATTCCTATGTCTGTCTTTCTCTACAGCTTTTACCCTCCGCAGCTCCCTCTAGTACCTAACAGATGTCCTTCCATCCTCTCCCTTCTTGTCAGTGTTTTCCATACACTTCTTTCCTCTCCGATTCGACGCAGAACCTCCTCATTCCTTACCTTACCAGTCTACCAAATTTTCAACATTCGTCTGTAACACTACATCTCAAATGCTTCGACTCTCTTCTGTTCCGGTTTTCCCACAGTCCATGTTTCACTACCATACAATGCTGTGCTCCAAACGTACATTCTCAGAAATTTCTTCCTCGAATTAAGGCCCATGTTTGATACTAGTAGATTTCTCTCGGCCACGAATGCCCTTTTTCTCAGTGCCAGTCTGCCTTTTATGTCCTCTTTGCTCCGTCCGTCATGGTTTATGTTGATGCTTATGGTGCACAGTTCCAATACTAAATCTAATTCGTGACTGTCACACTTTATGTTAAGTTTATCGCTGTTCTCATTTCTGCCTCTTCACATTACTTTCGACTTTCTTCTGTTTACTCTCAATCCACATTCTATTCTCAATAGACTCTTCGTTTCATTCAGCAGATGTAATTCCTCTTCACTTTCACTGAGGATAGCAATGTCATCAGCGCATTCTTTGCCCTGCCTTGCTATTCACAACGAATCCTATTCCTTATACCATTTGCTGCTGCTATTGATATTACTATAGACTCATCTGACAAGAAATTCTAGCCTTCTTTCCATTCACTTCACTGACTCCCACTGTATCTAGATTGACCTTTGCATTTCCCTTTTCAGGTTTTATAGCTTTCCTACCATGTTCAGGCTTCTGACATTCCACGTTCCGACTCGTTGAACGTTATCCTTTCATTGATTATTCAACCTGTTTCTCATGGTGTGAGTTAACGAGCATTTCGCTCTCATTTAAGTATATGGCCGAAAGAGACAGCCTTTCAGGAATTGTGAAACGAATCCACTCGTCCAGGAAAATGTGCCACAAAGAGCGCAGATTCGCCACGAGATGGGGTTCAAATGGCTCTGAGCACTATGGGACATCTCAGGTCATCAGTCCCCTAGAACTTAGAACTACTTAAACCTAACTAGCCTAAGGACATCACACACATCCATGCCCGAGGCAGGATTCGAACCTGCGACCGTAGTACCCAGGTGAGTGTGTGTGTGTGTGTGTGTGTGTTGGGGGGGGGGGGGGGGGGGGGACGGAAGACCTCTTTCACTCAATAGTACAATTTCGAAACATGTATGAGACTTTCGACATGTACGCATGGACGAGATAGTATATTCTTTTGTGTATTATTTTGTGGCATCCCTTCTGAGGTAACAGGGATTCACACGCTAGCTTCGGCAGAGCGACACCTGGCTTTATTGTTTATCTTATTTAAAGGCCTCTTTAAATAATGCTGTGTTTTCTTCAGTGAGATAGCTCTCCGTCCACTGCCTGGCTCTAAGCACTATGGGACTTAACATCTGAGGTTATCAGTCCCCTAGACTTGGAACTACTTGAACCTAACTAACCTAAGAACATCACACACATCCAAGCCCGAGGCAGGATTCGAACCTGCGACCGTAGCAGCCGCGTGGTTCCGGGGTGAAGCGGCTTGAACCGCTCGGCCTCAGCGGCCAGCTTCACTGCCTGGAGTGTGGAGGTTGGAGATTATAATACCACTTTGGCTACCTGAGCTAACACAACTGCCTTGGACTCTGAAGAAAACGCTAAATGCTGTTTAGAAACAGATTTTCTGTTGTGTACAATAGAGGAATAGTTCACAGACGATTATTGTTTTTACCAGCATGACATTGCGGCGTATCATAAACAAGCATATAGTTTGTGGATAGTAATATTCCCGTGTGTCTCAACCTCAGTGGCGGTCCATTTGTCCTCCGCCGGCCGGAGTGGCCGTGCGGTTCTAGGCGCTACAGTCTGGAGCCGAGCAACCGCTACGGTCGCAGGTTCGAATCCTGCCTCGGGCATGGATGTGTGTGATGTCCTTAGGTTAGTTAGGTTTAATTAGTTCTAAGTTCTAGGCGACTGATGACCTCAGAAGTTAAGTCGCATAGTGCTCAGAGCCATTTGAACGATTTGTCCTCCAGAAATGAAATCAGGTAAGATAGTGATTCTGGACACTAGGAGGTGAAGCGAAAGAGACATTCTAACTCATTCCAGAGATGTTCCATTTTGGACTCGGATTAGGACTGTCCATTCAGGAATATTACTGTCCACTGCAGTAGTCCGCAAGATCTACTGTTTAACTTCCAGGCCAGTGAGCGCCTAAAAGCAAACAGGCTAACAAAAATGAAATAACTGTTTTATTTTCTCTCCAGTGAAGGCAGTGTTAGAAGTAAAACAGTCATAAAATCCCCTAAAGAACAGATATAAACGTACGGAAAGGAAATATACCGAGGGAAGAAACACTCCTATACTTCTATATAGAGCAAAAAATTTGCACGACGACATCTTTTCCCTTCACGGTCTAGAGATAAAGCTGAAGACACTGTGTACCCTAAATGCTTCAAACCAACAATAGTTGAAGATATTTTCACCTCCAGTATTCGGCCGGTGAAAGGAGAAGTGGTGGCATAAACGTTCTGAACACTAACCTTTGTGCCAGCCTTCCGAATTAAATTCGAAACCTTTCCTTAGTGTCTCTATCTCTAGGAGGCTCCCAGCAAAACCTTCCATATGACTCTTTCTTTATTTCTGAGAGTGCTGTTGTGGGTAGGAATGCAACGTCGCTGTATGATTGCACGTACATACAGGATGACTGGATACGCAATGGCAATTGTGAATGCAAATAAGTACAAGAGAAGGCCTTATTAAAAAATTTAATAGTGTCTCGCTCCAGTGATTGGAGCTCTTATAAAGCAGAGAAAACAGCACACATTGAACGAATACGGAGGTACACTGCTAGGGCTGTAAAAAGTCGGTACAACCCTTGGGAATGATGCTCATGTAATAAAATGGCTGTCTCTCGAAAGGAAGTCATAGCGATTTTTCTAAATGCTGTTGTATTCATCTGGAGAACAAATCATCGAAGATTACAGTGCAACAGTCTTGTGCGGACCGTGAGAGTAGGAGAGGCTAGGATGGTTACTGACAAGAACCCCGTGAGTGCGAGGTCGCAAGTTTAATCTTCAGTAAGGCGCATTTTAAAGTACTGAGTTAACAATTATAACAGGAAAAATATTAGCTGCTAATGACTCACCATTCGCATCAAAGAGGCCGACAAAGAATGAGTGTTCGGGAGGTTCAGAAATCATCATTCTATAGGATGTATTTATTGTACTTCACAAAATGGACTGTCAAGAAATGTTCAAAACAAACCATTAACATGAACCACGAACACCGATGGAAAATAGCGTGACACAGTGATCACAAAGGTTCGCACCACCAAGATCGAAGGCGAACTCCTTGGGAGTTCAAAACCATTAAGGACGTTCAGCTAGGTACTCACTCTTAAACAATGCACATAGAATCATATTGGTATAACCGGTAGATGAGAACTGATAGAACGTGATGGCAGACAACGGAAGGCGAAAGAGTCTGTCGCGCAGCTTATCGTGAAACTGGCTATCCTTCAAGGCGTAGCTGCAGATAGTGCAATAATATTATAGGCACATAAAAAACAAACATCTAGAAGCTGAATTTGTCCAGTGGTTACAGGTGGTATGAATTGCAATGTCACACACTTTTCAGAAGGAATAATTTGCTCTAAAGAAGTGTGATTTTTATACATAGACCAGGAATGAAGCAAAATCAGAAAAATCAAGTTTTTAATCAGTTATTGGCCAAAAATAGTGCTCGTACTATAGTTGTAGTTCTCTTATGCGGATTCTCACACTATTGCTTGCTGTACATAGATATTCCCTACTGTCGTTGCAACATTACGCACACGAGAAAAAATCGTAGTGGGCAGAGTCCCTCCAACTTCTCAATGTCTCTTAGCACTATACATAACTTTCCAGTCACTTCAGATTCACAGTCGGCATAATTTTTTGCGATTGCGCAATACAACCCCCTCGGTACCTCTATTTTCCAGGGTTCCTTTCATATGCATTTACTCTTCAAATACTTATTGCCGCGTGGGGTAACCGCGCGGTCTGCGGTGTCTTGCTCCGGTTTGCGCGGCTCCACCCGTCGGGGGTTCGAGTCTTCACTCTCGGGGATTCGAGTCTTCCCTCGGGCGTTTGTGTGTGTGTTGTCCTTAACGTAAGTTAGTTTCAGTTAGCGTAAGCAGTGTGTAAGCCTAGGCACCGACGACCTCAGCAGTTTGGTCCCACAGGAACTTACCACAAATTTCCTTATTTCCAAAATCCTGATTGGTCAGACTTGAAAACAATTCCTTACTGAACGATGGGATAAACTTGTTTATCTCATCTACAAATTTTCCGGCCGATTCCGCAGTTTGCTGTGCACCGTCAAGTTGATGCTTTGTTTTAAAACTCGTTATCTTACGTCTTCCAGTGCTGTAGCACTGTTTGAAGCTATGTAACCATTCACTGCTTCCCTTGAAATCACTGTAATCTACGTCGCGAGTAATCTGATGTGCATAACGTAGCAGATCACTGTCATGCACATACTGTAATTTGAATCGAGCATCCTTGAAAAGCGCAACTAAAATTATAGTTTTTGTAACAAGTGCGCCTTGTCCTCCCTTGAATAACCGTAGTTTTTCTTAGGCGCCACACGCTCATATTGCGGCGGGAGTACTATAAATCTATCCATTATTGTTTTCTTACTATTTGCGGACGATCTTCCATGTACGTAATTACGTTTACCACCCGCTCCTAAACATTCCACCGACTCATCTTGGAGAAATGTCAATATTTCATCAGTCATTTCTTTCGTTTCTGACTGTATGTCAACATCGCGAGCTGTTCTTGTAGTTATAATACAATGTTTGCTTTGTTTATCATTGCAAATGCTCTCCTGTGTATCAACACCACTACCTCTGTAGCACTGTTGTGATATACTTGTCGACTAAACAGTTCAACTTCGCTCCGTTCCTCATGCTATAGCCGGCTGGAGTGCCCGAGCGGTTTTAGGCGCTGCAGTCTGGAACCGCGCGACCGCTACGGTCGCAGGTTCGAATCATGCCTCGAGCATGGATTGTGTGATGTCCTTAGGTTAATTGGGTTAAAGTAGTTTTAAGTTCTAGGGGACTGATGACCTCAGAAGTTGAGTCCCACATTGCCCAGAGCCATTTGAACCATTTGAACCTCATGCTATACTCACCGTTTGGTACTTCCAGTCCCGTTCCCAGTTGCCACTAGCACGCTGTATTGTGGTTGCATAATAGACAATATGTGGGGGCGCGAATGCCATAAACGTCATTGGCATTTTGCTACCTCGCACTCAAGGGGTTCCTTGTGAGGCACATTGTCATTTAATCCATGCTGCATAGGTGTATTGTGGTTGCATAATAGACAATATGTGGGGGCGCGAATGCCATAAACGTCATTGGAATTTTGCTACCTCGCACTCAAGGGGTTCCTTGTGAAGCACATTGTCATTTAATCCATGCTGCATAGGGGAATGAAATACGAAATAATCCACCAAAGCTGATATGAAGTATCCTATGTGATGGAGTGTTTGCTACTTACGACGTATACGGTGTGGTCCATTGATCGTGACCGGGCCAAATATCTCACGAAATAAGCGTCAAACGAAAAAACTACAAAGAAGGAAACTTGTCTAGCTTGAAGGGGGAAACCAGATGGCGCTACGGTTGGCCCGCTAGATGGTGCTGCCATAGGTCAAACGGATATCAACGGCTTTTTTCTTAAAATAGGAACCCCCAATTTTATTACATATTCGTGTAGTACGTAAAGATATATGAATGTTTTAGTTCGACCACTTTTTTCGCTTTGTGATAGACGGCGCTGTAATAGTCATAAGTCAATAGTGATAAGTACGTGGTATCACGTAACATTCCGCCAGTGCGGACGGTATTTGCTTCGTGATACATTACCCGTGTTAAAATGGACCGTTTACCAATTGCGGAAAAGGTCGATATCGTGTTGATGTATGGCCATTGTGATAAAAATGCCCAACGGGCGTGTGCTATGTATGCTGCTCAGTATGCTGGACGACATCATCCAAGTGTCCGGACCGTTCGCCGGATAGTTACTTTATTTAAGGAAACAGGAAGTGTTCAGCCACATGTGAAACGTCCACCACGACCTGCAACAAATGATGATGCCCAAGTAAGTGTTTTAGCTGCTGTCGCGGCTAACCCACACATCAGTAGCAGAAAAACTGCGCGAGAATCGGAAATCTCAGAAACGCCGGTGTTGAGAATGCTACATCAACATCGATTGCACCCGTACCACATTTCTATGCACCACGAATTTCATGGCGACGACTTTGAACGTCGTGTACAGTTCTGCCACTGGGCACAAGAGAAATTACGGGACGATGACAGATTTTTTGAACGCGTTCAATTTAGTGACGAAGCGTCATTCACTAACAGCGGTACCGTAAACCGGCATAATATGCACTATTGGGCAACAGAAAATCCACGATGGCTGCGAAAATTGGAACATCAGAGACCTTGGCAGTGCGGAATTATGGGAGGAAGGATAACTGGCCCCCATTTTATCGATGGCAATCTAAATGGTGCAATGTATGCTGATTTCCTACGTAATGTTCTACCGATGTTACTACAAGATGTTTCACTGCATGGCGGAATGGCGATGTACTTCCAATATGATGGATGTCATGGATATCCGCCACATAGCTAGCGTGCAGTTGAAGCGGCATTGAATATCATATTTCATGACAGGTGGATTGGTCGTCGAAGCACCATATCATGGCCCGCACGTTCACCGGATCTGACGCCCCCGGATTTCTTTCTGTGGGGAAAGTTGAAGGATATTTGCTATTGTGTATACATTGATCAGCCATACATTATGACTACCTACCTAATAGCCGGTTTGTCCACCTTTGACACAGATAACAGCGGCGACGCGTAGTGGTATAAAAACAATGAGGTCTTGGCAGGTCATCGGAGGCAGCTGACAGCACGTCTACACACAAAAGTCTCTGTGTTCCTCGAACCACTGCATCACACTCCTGGCCTTAAAATGCCACTGCCGTCGGAAAACATGATCGTTATCAAGGGGTGTAAGTGGTCTGCAACCAGTGTACGATACTCCTTGGCCGTCATGATACTTTGCACGAGCTCCACTGGACCCATGGATGCCCACGTGAATGTCCCACAGAGCTTAATGGTGTCGCCGTCAGATTGTCTCCGTCTCGCAGGAGTCAAATCTTGATCACCAGTAAGACGACGGATTCCGGATTCGCGCCCTCTCATCGGTATGACGAAGGTATAGGTATTCGTCAGACCATGCAACACTCTGCCACTGTGCCAATGTCCAGAGCCAACGGTCACGTGCCCATTTCAGTCGTAGTAGCCTATGTCGTGGTGTTAACATTGGCACATTCATGGGTCGTCGACTGCGGAGGCCCATCGTTAGGATTGTTCGATGCATCATGTGTTCAGACATACTTGTACTCTGCCCAGCATTAAATCCTGGTGCTACTTCCGCCACTGCTCGCGACTGTCCTCTTTTACAAGTCTTCAACGTCTGACGTCTGTAATGAGAGGAACTCCCCGACATCTGGACGTGATCCTTTTTTTTTTTTTTTTTTTTTTTTGTGAAATCCTATGGGACTGAACTGCTATTGTCATCAGTCCCTAAACTTACACACTACTTAACCTAAATTATCCTAAGGACAAACACACACACCCATGCCCGAGGGAGGGCTCGAACTTCCGCCGGGACCAGCCGCACAGCCCATGACTGCAGCGCCTGAGACCGCTCTGCTAATCCCGCGCGGCCGGACGTGGTTTCATCTTGGTTTCTCCACGTGCTTCAGACATTCGCCACAGCACTCGTGTAACACCCGACAAGTCGTGTAGTTTCCGAAATGCTCGTACCGAGCCTTCGGGTCATCACAATCTGGCCCCGGTCAGACTCATATAGATCGGGCGCTTTCCCCTTTCCCCACTCTAAACACGGCCAGCGCGCTCACTGATACTACATGCACCGTGCGTGTGTCTGACTAGCAGCCGTTCCTCGCCAGGTGACGCAGCTATCAATAGTATATCGAGGGTCATTATGTTGTGACTATCAGTGTATCTACACTCCTGGAAATGGAAAAAAGAACACATTGACACCGGTGTGTCAGACCCACCATACTTGCTCCAGACACTGCGAGAGGGCTGTACAAGCAATGATCACACGCACGGCACAGCGGACACACCAGGAACCGCGGTGTTGGCCGTCGAATGGCGCTAGCTGCGCAGCATTTGTGCACCGCCGCCGTCAGTGTCAGCCAGTTTGCCGTGGCATACGGAGCTCCATCGCAGTCTTTAACACTGGTAGCATGCCGCGACAGCGTGGACGTGAACCGTATGTGCAGTTGACGGACTTTGAGCGAGGGCGTATAGTGGGCATGTGGGAGGCCGGGTGGACGTACCGCCGAATTGCTCAACACGTGGGGCGTGAGGTCTCCACAGTACATCGATGTTGTCGCCAGTGGTCGGCGGAAGGTGCACGTGCCCGTCGACCTGGGACCGGACCGCAGCGACGCACGGATGCACGCCAAGACCGTAGGATCCTACGCAGTGCCGTAGGGGACCGCACCGCCACCTCCCAGCAAATTAGGGACACTGTTGCTCCTGGGGTATCGGCGAGGACCATTCGCAACCGTCTCCATGAAGCTGGGCTACGGTCCCGCACACCGTCAGGCCGTCTTCCGCTCACGCCCCAACATCGTGCAGCCCGCTTCCAGTGGTGTCGCGACAGGCGTGAATCGAGGGACGAATGGAGACGTGTCGTCTTCAGCGATGAGAGTCGCTTCTGCCTTGATGCCAATGATGGTCGTATGCGTGTTTGGCGCCGTGCAGGTGAGCGCCACAATCAGGACTGCATACGACCGAGGCACACAGGGCCAACACCCGGCATCATGGTGTGGGGAGCGATCTCCTACACTGGCCGTACACCACTGGTGATCGTCGAGGGGACACTGAATAGTGCACGGTACATCCAAACCGTCATCGAACCCATCGTTCTACCATTCCTAGACCGGCAAGGGAACTTGCTGTTCCAACAGGACAATGCACGTCCGCACATATCCCGTGCCACCCAACGTGCTCTAGAAGGTGTAAGTCAACTACCCTGGCCAGCAAGATCTCCGGATCTGTCCCCCATTGAGCATGTTTGGGACTGGATGAAGCGTCGTCTCACGCGGTCTGCACGTCCAGCACGAACGCTGGTCCAACTGAGGCGCCAGGTGGAAATGGCATGGCAAGCCGTTCCACAGGACTACATCCACCATCTCTACGATCGTCTCCATGGGAGAATAGCAGCCTGCATTGCTGCGAAAGGTGGATATACACTGTACTAGTGCCGACATTGTGCATGCTCTGTTGCCTGTGTCTATGTGCCTGTGGTTCTGTCAGTGTGATCATGTGATGTATCTGACCCCAGGAATGTGTCAATAAAGTTTCCCCTTCCTGGGACAATGAATTCATGGTGTTCTTATTTCAATTTCCAGGAGTGTATATGTACAATTGTAGCCTGGCTGGAGAGTCTTTTACGTTCCACATTATTTGCATATTTCTCTCATAGTGTTGCTACTTGTACAACTAGTCTCTGCTCATTGACCGTTAACAACCGTCTGAAGACTGTAGTCTACATAAACATGTGCGTCTTCTCACTTAATCATAATTGTACCTTCTATATCTCTCGCAGTTGTATACAGAACCGTACGGAAGATGATCCTACGTCCAAAACAAAACTGCGAAGTTGCACTCTCTAGCCCCCTCCCTCCTTTGTAAAACTACATTTGTGCACTTTTTTCTATTCAGCTATACTAATTTTTCTTTTTAATTTCTTAACTAGGGTCAATAAAAGTGAAGCAGTATTGAAAAATGTTACTGAAATCGTCTATGTCGAAAAACATACATAAAAGAAATTAAATTTGCAGTTGCAGTAAGTAAAATAACATATTCTATAACCTTCTAAAAAGACAGGGTACACATATTTATCTTATTGTTTATGGTAGCTACTGTACATTACAGTGTCGGGGTTGTATTCGCGCTAGAAGAACAACAAAATACCTATTTCGTAACTACTGGCTACCTTCGGTAGTGTTCTTGAGCAATATTGTCGATGAGCAAAGGCCTTTTTTCTACATTAATTTTCAACTTCTTTGCACAGAGTAGAAATGCACGGTGACTAACAACTCCGCTAATATCATTAATCAGCCACAGTATGCATACTCTTCAGTCCTTTTTTATTCACGCAGCAGCACCCTTTTTGTTTGCTCCCTATACTGACTTCACGCTTCAGTCTGTAGAAATCGGCAAAAATTGAGAAGCCTCCGGTCAAACAGCGTGTTAGCTTAGCACCCGCTCGCCGAGCTCCGAGATCCTGCAATACAGTAGGGAAGCAGCAGTAATAAATACACTGCTGAACATCAGCGAGTCGTCGAGGTGACATCTCTGAACCAAGAACCATGTTTCGATAGTAGTCGTTTCTTTATGCTGCTACTCGTAAGAAATTTCAAGCAATTACTAGAATGCGTGATTAAGTTTAGACCAGTCATTACCACAACAGCCAGAGAAAAAAAAAGAATCTTTTTAACCGATCACAGAAAATTTTGAAGTTCATGATTCTCTTAATAACCCATCGCATTAAATTTTAAAGCAGACAGGAAACAGTTAACGATGAAGTAACTCTTTAATCGACCACACAAAAATTTTGAATTGGGAAAAAATAGCTAATGATGAAATTAGTCCTTTAAAACGAGCAGTGTCAATTTTTTTAATGCTGCGGTATAGTTAATGAAGCAACGGCCTTGACGTAGTCGATACACCGGTTCCCGTCAGATCACCGAAGATAAGCGCTGTCGTGCGTGGCCGGCACCTGGATGGGTGACCAACCGGGCCGCCATGTGCTGTTGCCATTTTTCGGGGTGCACTCAGCCTCGTGATGCCAACTGATCAGCTACTCGACCGAATAGTAGCGGCTCCGGTCAAAGAAAACCATCATAATGACCGGGAGAGCGGTGTGCTGACCACACGTCCCTCCTATCCTCATCCTCATCCGAGGATGACACGGCGGTCTGATGGTCCCGATGGGCCACTTGTGGCCTGAAGACGGAGTGCTTCTAGTTAATGATGGGGCTAGTGATACTCAAAAAATGTTTAAAGAGACAAAATAGTAAATAGTGGTAGTACTCCTTACAGTTCTACAGTATTACTCTTCCTTTACCAAGAACATTTAAATGAGAAAACTGCCCCAGTAACAAAGTGAGAGCTCGTTATCCTTCGCCTTAAAGAATACACAAACAAGTGCTTTGGTGCCAAAATGATTTATCCTTCGCCTTAAAGAACACACAAACTAGTGCTTTGGTGCCAAAATGATCTGTCTCACACGTCAGCATCTGCACAAACCTTACGTAACAGTAGAGGAGGAAAAGAAACACTTACGATTCGTGACTTGAAGATAGAAATGAGCCTAAGGTTTAACAAAAGCACATAAATGAAAGACATTTCAGTAAAGATACCTCAAGTTGAATCAACAGCGGCCACCATCAGAGGCACGAACTCGTCATTAAATAAAATAACTCATTAACCGCTAGACAGAAACTCGGGTAAACAAGGGATGAGAATAGACACATAGAACACAGAACAGATTTTCGTAATTTCATTTTAGCCTGTAAGATAAACCAGTATTAGAATGTAAGATAAACCGGTATTAGAATGCAGTGCTTCCAGGGTACACAAAATCAACCTTGAAGACATGAATTTTCAACGGTCACCAGTAGCTGTCTTTTGCGCGTTACCAACGAAAGGCCATATTTAGTTACACTTTCCTTTACACCGCAGAGAAGAGCTTAGTGACAGCCTGAAATTCACAAACTGAAATTAAGTAATTCAAACTGGGATAACAAGTACCAGTTGACGATAACCGGCTTAATTAATCAATGCCAAAGTTCACCTGAGGAACAGGTGAATCACACACCAAACCAACTAAATTTTCGGCCACTTTCCGATTAACCTTGAATAGAACAATGGATAATCATGTACTGACACCTGTAATAAGACAAGACGCTCTCTGCAGCTAACAATCCAGTCACTACCCCACAGCTAGACACTAGACAAGCTGGGTGGTGAGTTACAAACCACACAAACACTTTGTTCACAAAGAAAGCAGCTCACCGTTTATTTGAAGCAGCGACAGCAAAGATGCCATTCTTCCAACAGTCATGTGCCCAACCACTTTCAAATGGTAATTCCCATAATGACACGTATTAGACGCTGTCACGGCTGTCGCAGTTCCGCTATGTTCAATTGTGATCCAAAATAAACACGTCCACTACACTCGTAGACACCAAACGTCGTCTTCGTAAGTCAGGCAGAGCACTTAATTAGGCGCAGAACCACAACTCCCACTCTTGTGCCTACCTCCACAGGTGCTCATTTTAACTAAAGACATTGAAATATCTCAAAAACTACACGTTGGATCAAAAATTTATAATCCAGTTTGTCTCGGAAGGAGACATCGAATGATAACACACTCGAACTCCCCATCCTACCCTGTGCAACGGCAACTTTGATATCTGCAATGGGAACCCTCATTTTTTTATCGCAGATTACGACTCTACTGCAAAATCTACATTCTTTTTGTCTGAAGCATTGTCTTCGTTTCGCTACAGATGGCGCTGTAATCAAAGAAAAGGATTGGTTAGCGACACAATCGTAATTTACTGTATGCTACTAAATGGCCCTTCATTATGCAGTGGCACGTGGTATCCCACCTCCATGCTGCGAGGGTAGGACGAGCCAATATTTCATAACTTCTAATTGGAAGTCTCGTTCCTCCGACATATCGAACAGGGGGACTACTCGACGCGCCGCTGCGACCGTGTTTCGAGGCGAACGCTACTCTTCTTTCCGAACTAGAGTAAATGTTCAAAAGTAGTACCGCCAACTTTGATGCACTTAGTGATCCGCTTTTCAAATGACCGTACAGAGGGCAGAATCACATCTGGGGAATGTCAGCACAAGTGTTTGTAATGCGTTCGACCATATCTTCACGGTCTGTTGGCACTTGCTTGTATACCTTATCTTTCAAATATCCCCACAGAAAGAAACCGGGCCTAGGTAAGTCCGGCGACGTAGCAAGCAAATTAATAGGACCACTTCTATTGATCTTAGTACCAGTGTAAACATGGTCTAAAACCCCCCGCTTGCCGGCCCTTCCCGCCGGAGGTTCGGGTCCTTCCTCGGGCATGGGTGTGTGTGTTGTTCTGAGCATAAGTTAGTTTAAGTCAGATTAAGTAGTGTGTAAGCCTATGGACCGATGACTTCAGCAGTTTGGTCCCTTAGGAATTCGCACACATTTGAACATTTGAATACCTCCCGCGCTTCAGTTGCGTAATGCGCTGGGCAACCGTCATGCTGGAACCATATACGTTGTCGAACGTTCAGGGCAACGTCCTGCATTTCCAAAAACGTTCCATATTTGAGTCCCACCAACACGCCGTCGACAAAATTCAGACCGATCAAGGGCGTTGATGGCCAGCTTGCCGCAACCAGTGGGAATTGTCTACACTCTAGTAATGAATGTTATGCCGGTTAACCTGCAGCGGTTTGTGAATGTAAACTCATCGGAAAATAATAACTGTGCAAAGAACGTGGGGGGTCGCTGCGTTTGTTGTTGTATCCATTCTCACAACACTACCGGATTATGGAAATTGGCGCGGTGAAGATTTTGATGCCATGACTTGTGGTATGGATGGCACTTATAACGATGCAGTATTGTGACAATACTACCTACGGATATACCAGAAACGCGATGTAATTGCACTCATCCGTGGGTTGTGGTACACCGCTGCTAGAACGGGCGTCACGTATCTTGGCGGGTAGTGGGGGAGTTCTGCGCAGCCAGCAGTTCAGTTAGTGGTGATGAGGGGAGGGGGGGGGGGGGGGGGGAGAGCCAGCTGCGGCAGTGTAGCCACACAATGCGTTATGCGTTACCGCTCCACTCTGGTATCGGCTACTGACCGCTGCACATTGAAGTACTTGCGCATAATGGAAAGGTGACGACCCCAATAATACCTTATAAGTCTTTGTGAGAGAGGCGTTGTCATCGAATCGTCTGCCTTTAAAACATGGAGTTGTATAAAATGTGTAAAAGTAAAACAGCTATGAACATCGGCAAGAATAATGACAGCCTTGCGTTGTTTATTGTGTCTGTCGATCAACACAAGAATACCGTGTTGAGTAACTGAGAAAACTGCTGCGCATTTATTTATCTTTCCTGTTCTAATTCAGAAAATACAATCTTCCTGTGCTGCCTTGAAAAATAAAATTGAAAAGTAGAAGAAACCTCGCGAAAAAATGTATACCTACTGATACTCAAACGATTTTTATAAAACACATAAAATGTTTTTCAATACGTGTGCATACGCAGGAGTACTCGTATTTCTGTCTCCCTTTCGAACCCAGAGAATACTTTCACCTTGTGATGGCTTGCCATCTGTAGTCAAAATTATTTATTTGGATTGGAGGGGAAATAATGGCACATGTGAAATTTTTACATGCCAGTTTTTTAAGTGACCTAAGCAAACGTCTGAGCAGTCTACATGTAGATCATCTTTTCGGCACATAGCTGAAAGAATCATATTTCAGTTAGTATAAAAAGAGCCTGTCATACATTAAAAATCGTTATCAAAAGAACCAAAGGCACTTTCTCTTTCTAGACACCTCACTTACAACAAATAATTTATAGTTGTTGATATTGTGGCTGTTGTACATAGTTATTGTCGTACATAATATAAAACAACTTCCCATGTGCTGCTTGTTGGGGGTAATTTTCGGGAAAGCAAGAACAATTACTTTTTCAAAAATGAATACAGCAGTCGATTATAATATAAATACAAACGAAATTTTACATATTTTGACGGATAATTCAATAAGAATATCGACGAGTGTAATCATTGAAGACAAGCTTTAAACAATTGGGTAAGAAATTAAAATCTTTTTATAATTACTTTACCAGCCAGGCAAACCTACACTCAAGATACATAATATAGGCTTCTGATTTACGATCTATGTTTAAATGTTTACAGCAACATTGCAGTACTGTCACACGTATCCCAAAACATAGTCTTCATTCTCGCTGTCTGATAAAGACGAATCCGAATCGTGAAGATTAATTATGAAAGGCTCCATCATCGAGTCTCTGTCTATTTCCTTTTTAAAATCTTCTTCCTGGAGTGTTTCCGAATATCTGACGCAGTTTACCCATGCAGATATGCGTACGTTGTCAACTGCTTCATGTGTGAGTCTTTCCACGTCAGCAATTCGGAAGGTGCTGTTATGGTGTTTAACTTGCGCCCATACCAGCTCAATGGGATTGTAGTGGCAGTGATATGGTGGTAACCTAATTACTCAGTGACAATGCCGTCTTGCCAGTTCATCTATCTCGTAAGTGCAGTATTTGGGCTTGTATGCATTTACGAGCATGAGTAACTCTGCCCTGGTCTGTGACGCTGTGTGAGGAATTACATTAGACGACAACCATGAAATAATTTCATCCTTTCTGGTACTTGAAGTAGGAGCTTCATTCAGTTGTACAAAGTGCATGCTTGCGTTGTTCATGACAATAACAGAAATCTCTGCCATGTACAGAAGTAGCTGTTGCACAAACCACCGCTTGAAGACAGCATAGGTCATTTCACAGTGATAGTCATCTGATTCCTTCGTGTTGGATGCTTTAAATATTAATTTACTCTCCAATATGAAGCCTGTCTCTGTAGAACCAGTGTGAAGCACTATAAGGTGTCTCACGTTTCCCACAGGAACCTTCAGACCACCAACATCGTCACTTGTCTTCCAACACACTGGTCTTGAATGATTCTGGTGAATGTATGTTTCATCGAGATAATAAATACATGATTTTCCGGCTTGTTTTATCTCGTGCATTTCTCTAAAGAACACAGTTCTTGCTGCTACAATGTCACTTCCCTCTAAGAGCAGTTTTCTTCCGTTATTGCTCTTTCTCTATTTAAATCCCATCTCCCTCAATATTCTGAGAGTGGTAGATTTGCTGTCGTTGAAACTTTCGGCTTCTTTCATGTAGGCACATAATTTGTCTGGTGTAGGATACTCACCTTGGCTATACATGTCGAATATTTTGCACCATAACACATTCTTTCTGAAATCGTCAAGCTCACTTACGAATTTCATTCGCTTTCGGCACTTACCAGGAGACTTAAAAATAGGTGATTCGTTCTCTTCAATAGATGCTTTGGCTTCACTGCCAATCCGTTGTACAGTTCTCAAACCGATACCACACACATCAGCTGTTCGTTCTTGGCACTTGGCAACACTGGGCGACGCTTTTTTGTCAGCTGTGGTTGCCGCTTCCAGCTCCCATCTAAAGAACTGATCCACACGACATATTATTTCTCTCGCCTGCCTGTGTAGTACTGGTTGAGATTTGCTGTTGCCACTCATATTACCACAATGCCTTGTAGTAACTTCCGAAAAAGCACCACACACAATGCTAAAACCAGTCGTAAACTTGCTCCACACAGAACGACATTAAATCGAGAGCTCGCTATGCCTGACTGACTCCTATTGGTCGGCAGGTCACGTGACTTCCGTGCCACTGCGCATTCAGTTCTCACTCGCCAAGTTACATGACGCCCGCTCTAGTACAGCTATTTCATTGGCTTCTCCTATGACACGTTTGCTTCGTTTCCAATTGCCAGTCTGCACGCTGCCATCAGACATAAAGGCGTTCGCGATCTTGTAAAAGATGGAACGAGAGTGAGCTTTCTCTGGAAAACGCTCGGCATACAAGGTAACAGCAGCCTAAACATTTCTCCTGCATTCTCCGAAAATCAGGATCACTTCCATTTTTTTCTTGTCTGGTTGCAACATTCATCGTCCACTTGCACGTCAGTCCCCCAAATGATAGGTAGGTGCGCAGGCAATAAACACTGTGCAAGCATTGTCGTCTTTAAAGCCGCTGTCTGTTCTACATCTTCACGGTACGTCAGCTTCGGTCACAGTGTACTGTCTGCTATGATACGTAGTAGTTCGCTACACAGCTACAGTGGCACATCGAATAGGCCCTTGTTTGATGTGTCAGAGGAATATAATGTTGCGAATGGAGTTTCCAATTAGAAGTTATGAAATACTGGCCTGTCTTACCCTCACAGTGTGGAGGTGGGGTCCCACATGCCATTCGACATTAAGGGCCATTGAGTAGCGCGTCGTGAATTACGATTGTGTACCCATTTCAAAAAAATGGTTCAAATGGCTCTGAGCACCATGGGACTTAACATCTGTGGTCATCAGTCCCCTAGAACTTAGAACTACTTAAACCTAACTAACCTAAGGACAGCACACAACACCCAGTCATCACGAGGCAGAGAAAATCCCTAACCCCCGCCGGGAATCGAACCCGGGAACCTGGGCGTGGGAAGCGAGAACGCTACCGCACGACCACGAGCTGCGGACTGTGTACCCATTCCTATTCCCGTGATTACAGTGCTATCTATGGCGAAACGAAGAAAATGCTTCAGTCAAAAAGTGCATAGATATTGCCGTACAATCGTAATCTGCAATAAAAACAGGCTCTTTCGGTTGAAAATTTCAAAGTTGCCTCCAGCCACCCACGGGGTGTCATGGATATGTCCCTCTGAGACAAACAAATTGGAAATATAACTTTTTTTTTGATCCTGTTTGTAGTTTTCGAGATATTTCAAAGTATTCAGTTAAAATGAACACCGCCGTCATCTGGAGCAAGTGCCTTAGCAAGTTGTCAGGTACCCGCCAGGCGTACTATATCGACAGCAAAGCAAGTCACCGATATTGCCCGCGTACGGCACAGCCACCAAATTCATTTCTCCGATGCTATTGTTTGATCAAGCTCCACTCATTACTACGTTAGAAAGTACTGAGAGCTCAAAAACAGCTACAACAGTAAAGAAGGATAGAATTTAGACAAGCTGGGGGGGGGGGGGGGGTTTACTGCGAATTTGTATACCAGTCAGGTTCTTCTTAGAGTATGCTGATACAATAGCTCCATATTACATACAACCGCTCCATATTACATACAACAAGACTGGAAAATTGCTCAAGTCACACCAATACCCAAAAAGGCACGTAGGAGAAATCAATTCAATTACAGGCCCATTTCACTAACGTCGATTTGCAGTAGGGTTTTTCAACATATACTGTATTCGAGCGTTACGAAGTATCTCGAAGAAAACGATTTATTGACACATAGCCATCAAGGATTCAGAAAATATCGCGATCTTGCGAAACACAACTAGCTCTTTATACTCATGAAGTACTGAGTGCTATCGACAGGGGATGTCAAATTCATTCCATATTTTTAGATTTCCAGAAGGCTTGCGACACCTTTTCTAACAAGCGTCTTCTAATCAAACTGTGTGCCTATGGAATATCGCCTCAGTTGTGCGACTGGATTCGTGATTTCCTGTCAGTGAGGTCACAGTTCGTAGTCATAGACGGAAAGTCATCGAGTAAAACAGAAGTAATATCCGGCGTTCCCCAAGGAAGTGTTACAGGCCCTCTATTGTTCCTGATCTATATTAACGATGTAGGAGACAATCTGAGTAGCCGTCGTAGAGTGTTTGCAGATGATGCTGTCATTTACCGTCTTGTAAAGTCATCAGACGACCAAAACGAATTGCAAAATGATTTAGATAAAATATCGGTATGGTGCGAAAAGTGGCAATTGACCCTGAATAAAGAAAAGTGTGAAGTTATTCACATGAGCACTAAAAGAAATCCACTAAATTTCGATTACGCGATAAGTCACACAAATCTGAAGGCTGTAAATTCAACCAAATACTTAAGGATTACAATTACAAATAAACTAAATTGGTACGATCACTTACGTAATGTGGGTAGAGCAAACCAAAGACTGCGATTCATTGGCAGAACACCTAGAAGGTGCAACAGGTCTACTAAAGAGACTGCTTACACCACGCTTGTCCGTCCTGTTCTGGAGTATTGCTGTGCGGTGTGGGATCTGTATCAGGTTGGACTAACGGATGACATAGAAAAAGTACAAAGAAGGGCGGCTCGTTTTGTATTATCGCCAAATAGGGGAGATAGTGCTACAGACATGATACGTGAGTTGCAGTGGCAATCATTAAAACAAAGGCGTTTTTCGTTGCGACGGGATCTTCTCATGAAATTTCAATCACCAGTTTTCTCCTCCGATTGCGAAAACATTCTGTTGGCTCCCACCTACATAGGGAGAATTAATCATCACGATAAAATAAGAGAAATCAGGGCTCGCACAGAAAAATTTAAGTGCTCGTTTTTCCCACCCGCCGTTCGAGAGTGGAACAGTAGAGAGACAGCTTGAAGGTGGTTCATTGAAGAACCCTCTGCCAGGCACTTTACTGTAAAAGCAGAGTAATCACATAGATGTAGATGAAGCCAAACAGCAAAACCTCTTCTTCACTATGCGCTTTATGACACACATTGGCGCTACTCCGCAATCTGCTGAAATTACTCCACCGTTGCATGGATACTGATTTGGTTTAAGTTTGAAACTGCTGTCCAATTCTTTATAACCACCGATAACGTCCCAACACAAAGAGACGAAACGTTAGGGAGAGAATTACTTGAACCGAAACCTAATTCCAATAAAATAAAACTGGCCAAAGACACATTAATAACTTTCATGGCTCTTCGTCAAATTATAAACTGTTAATGCCGCATGTGTAGCCTACAATGGTTTTCATAATTCAAGTAGTAATATTTAATGATCATCATCCCGACCCTTAACCTTGCCGTGGTTTTGATCATAAAAAAAGTTACAGCTAGATGAGCGGAAGTCTTTTGGGCAACCTAGGGTCTTATTGAAGAAGTACGGTTCGTTCCTAGTGCGTGATACAATAGGAACAAACCGCTCTATCAGAGCCTAAATTTGACATAAATTATTGAAAAATAAAACGCAAGTCTAGGTGCTAATTTCCTGTTGTTTTCATAAGAGAAGGGCCACATGTGCTAACTCGACAAAGATGGAACGAAAATCACCTACGACCTTGAGAAAAATAAATATCCGTGGAGGGTAAGGGAAATTTGAATTCTGCACCTTCTGATTTTGAGAGTGCAAGGGAGTGGAAGTTTTGAACTGAATCTGAATAACAGTTGTTGCACCAGATCGGGAATTTGAATGATATAACATTGTTCCCTTTGAACATTTAATCTAGTGTGATGACGTAACACGGAAGAGAAAGATTTTACGAGGACAAGTCTTAATGGCATTGACATCTTAGACAAAAGAATTTGGGCAACCTAGGGTCTTATTGAAGAAGTACGGTTCGTTCCTAGTACGTGATACAATAGGAACAAACCGCTCAATCAGCGCCTAAATTGTAAAAGAAAAGTGTCTAGTACCGCGCCAGAAATGACTGCATACACAGCAATCGATGGTTCGTGTACCATGTGAATTCGATTGTCTTCAATACTCACGGGAAAAAGTTTAAATTATCAAGCCAGAATAACACGTCGAACCATGATTGGTTTTCAAGCGCTTTCTCGGAGCATACGACTATCAAACCATATGAAACTACCTCTTTAATTATTTTTACTAAACACTGACCTACACAATTTTCCCTGACACAGACAACTCAAACCCAACCTATTCATTTATTGCCCACAATATACAAGCTCAACGCAATCTGACTGCAATACATTGAGAACTTGATTTCGAATAACTAATACAATAGACTGGCCCTGAATTGCAAGAAATCCTAACAATAATAGATATCCAAAAAATATGAAATCAAAGAAATATAAAACTACCTCCAACTCTGTTAATTGCCTAAACTCATTTCAGTCACGAATTCCTACAGTGCAAACCCCATTCTTTTCCATAACTCACTTACCTCACAGAAAATCTTCATAACACGAACTACAGCAATTATAGTAAGTAGCAGCTACAGCCAGCTAAATAAAAAGATTCTGCTACAGACTATAACTACTATGAGGCATATGATTAGCGAAAGAAAGATTTTGTTGAAGAACAAGCAATGCATCTAGAAAATTATACCTTATTCATGTGACATCCAGTTCCAAAAGTTATATAGTTGTCAACAATTCCACTGCCCAAACATTATCAACCAAACATCCAACACTATACATTTCCTTGCATATTTTCTTGTAAACACATCATTTCATCTCACTTTACAATGCATGTCCTACCAACACAGAGTCTCCTCTAAGAATATCATGTCCATCCACTCGCTAACTGCTAGTCCTTCCAACCACAGAATCTCTTGCCGAGGGCGCATAGTGCTGTCAGCGATATTAACACTTTGCTGTCCGCACGTCTCGTACAAATTTATTCGCTTCGCGCCGGCAGCGCTAGTTCGGATTACTTGGCTTGTCGCCGGCCGCTTGTCACCTTTCCGTTGATGACAAGCTTCAAACACATTGACTTTTGCGCGCTTTAATTTTCCTGAAATCCTTTATTTTGCCGTATCGTCCATAAACTCGAATTTTCTTTTCAAATAACTTCTCTGCAAGTTCTACACGGTTATAATAATCATCCATGGAGAAGTGTTGCCACTTTCCATAACAAGGTGTCAATAATTCCATCAATGTTTTTGCTAAATTCTGTCCAGCGCCGGAATATCTCTTGAATGAGGAAATGTATCCCGTGCTCGAATCACACAGTAACCGAATGAGTTTGCAGTATTTCGTAATTTTCGACGGATTGTTAACTTTAAAATTTAACCGTTCATGCCACGGTATCATTCCTCCAATTTGAGATGTTCTGACTTAAATTAAACATTTCTTTAAACTTTTTGGAAAAATAATCAATTACGAATTGCACTTTGACAAGCCGGTCGGCATTATCCGGTTTATTGTTGCTGTTGGAAAAATGCAAAAATTATAATATTTGTCTGAATCGGTTGCGGGACATCGTTTTCCGAAATGTCGGTGTGTCTATCAACGGATTCGATGACCAAAATCATCGATACATGCTTCTTTTACAATTCCCATAAGGATAGCAAGCCCAAACCATTTTCTAAGTTCGTGTCCCGTAACGTCGACAAATTTGGCATTTTTTAAAATCCAGTTTCCTCCTATGGCAGTTTTGATTGTAGTACTTGTTGTTTTCGTTGCTAATATATTCAGTTCCATCGTTCCCAATACGTAATTCTACAATAGCCTCGACGATCTGTGTACCTTTGGGAAATATGTTTGGACCCGGGGATCCTTCAGTTTTATTATTGGTCCTCGGTAAATCAAAGTCTGACCACTGTGCACTCTCTTCTTCGTCTGATACAGCCGAATCCGTTGGCAACCGTAGCGTTTGCTGAGTTCTCCTTGGACGTATTTCACTATCTTCATACTGTTCTGCTTCACTTTAATTTTTTTGATATCCAATGTCTTCTTTCCAATCGGCCAAGTCGTCCGGAACGTCAAACAAGACGTCCTCGTAAATAATCCTATTGTCTCTTTCGTCCGCCATGATGAAAGGGCACAAGTACCTATAAATACAAAAAAACTTGTTGTCGTGTGTGTCTCATTGTTACCTAAACAAAACAACAACAGAATGCAAAAGATACTAAAGTGCTGTTGCTGACCACTGCGCGATACTATGCTCACGATACCTCTGTGGTGTCGCCGGCCATTGAGCGATACTGTGCAGACGACACCCCTGTGGTGTCGCCGGACGGCACAGTGTTAACACAGTCTATAGCATTGCCAACATACAAACAGGCAAACACGTAGCGTTGACTCGTGGATGTTAGATAACCAGCAGACGCGCCTGAGTTTGCTCCCCACGAAGTTTCAAGTGATACCACGCCAATATTACGTTAAGATTTTTGATTTTATTTGTGCCAACTACAGGCTTTCCTATTCGTGGCAAAGTACCACATACACAGCTGCTCAATACACGGGCACCTTCCGTAGCGCATACTTCACTGAAGTTGTAACTTACCGTTCTCTGCTTGACGGTTCAAATGAACTTGAGATTCGACAATGGTGGTTCAAAAACTAAGGTAACAAGTTCTCTGTAGGAGAAGTTTTATTCATGAAATCAAAGAGATTCACAAAGTTACTAGGTATTGGAACATAATACTTTACCACAGTCTCCGTAGTTGTCTATGGTTTGGTTCCATAAATAAACCGGTATCTAAAAAACAGGTCCAGTTCTAGTATTCTCTTCACAACCTCCACAACATCGGTATCGGTTCTGAAGTGGCGACCGGCCAGCTACTTCCTTACTGCTCTCGTGAAACGTTAATCGCTTGGTGTGTGGAGAGTGTTCCAATACAGCCAAATGGAAACTCCGAACCAAATACCGCTTAACTGAGGCAGTATGCGCTTTGGCGTTGTTGCGTAAAATTAAGCACCATTCAAAAGTAATCGGCAGTTTCCTCGCAATCACTTAATGCAACCTCCCGGTGTTCTCCCATATGTGACGTCATTCATAGTCTCTCCTTGAGTAAAGAAACAAACTTGCAGCACACTCTGAGTGTCCCAATAGACGGCCGTCATAACTTTATTGGAAGATAGTGTTATTCTGAACTTCTTATGGTGGGAAAATGAGGTGTGTTGACATTGATGCTTTCTTCATCTCAGGTGTCACACGATATACTTAAGTTTCAACCTCTGACTCCACGTTAACTGCTGCTGAGACATCATTCCGTTGGCATTACTCTATTGTGATAGGAGGGCGATATGTAGTGTGATGTCTGGGGCATGCCCACCCGAGAATAATATCACATCGTCTGAGAGAACCGGTTTACGTTCACTCAGAGTTGATTCGGACATCATTATTTTACCTTCGGACTAGGGCAATGCAACCATTGTTTTGGACAGTCAGGAATACGTTCAAAAGATGCAGTGTTTACTGTCTGATACAATGTATCGCAGGATCGGTGCTGGCACCACAAAATGTGTTAAGAGAACGACTAATAGCCTCCTGAAGAAAATACCTTATCGCAGGAGACCATCAGGAGTCTCATTTCTTGTTGTGCAGTTCCCACTAGGTTATTTGGCCTCCCTAAGGTCCACAAGGAAGGCGTTCCTCTTCGTCCTATTTTGAGTAACATTGGTAGTCCGACATTTCTTGTAGCAAAACGCCTTGATAACCTGTTGAGCCCTATAGAACGTCGGTCTGAGCACCATATTAAGAACTTTTCTTGCGTCGTTTAGAAAGAATTCGTTTGAATGACACCGATATTCTAGCAAGTTTTGATGTGGGCCCTCTATTCACTCGTTTTACTCTGTCTGATTCGTTAATGTTGATTGAGGTTAGTTCTGGTGCTGATTTAACGAACCTATTTCGATATCTATTGGCTTCCACTTATTTTTTATTCAGTGACCAGTACTACTATCCGAGACATGGGGTTGTATGGGACTCCCTTTGTTCCCTATGATTGCCAGTTTGTGTGTGGAAGATTTCGAGAAAAGTGCCTTGGACTCGGCGACTTTGAAACCTTAGCGCTTTTTTCAGCTATATAGATGATACTTCAGTTGTGTTCAGGGCAGAGAGAATGTGAGCGACTTTTTATGATACCTGAATTCAATCCACTCGAATATTCAGTTCACGATGGAGGTGGAAGAGGATCGATCCTTGATGCGTTGGTCAGGAGGAAGACGGATGGTACGTTAGGACATGCTCCTTGTAGGAAGACAACTTACACTGATTTGTATCTGAAGGCTGGCAGTGTTCACTATCCGGCTCGATGTGAGAGGTCCTTCGTACCGTGGTTCACAGGACCCTGAGAGATTGTCAGGCGAGTGTCTACCATATTCCTTGCAGTTGCGGGATGTCATTGGTCGTACTATCAGGACAGTGGGGGACTGGTGCACTGAGCATAAGTGGCATACACGCTGGCCGCAACTGAGTAAATCCGCCATTGCAGAACATTGTCTTGGCACCGGTCATCCTATGAAATATAACAGCATGGAGATTCTGGCATGCGCTTCCAGCTATGGGGATAGTGTTATTAAGGAAGCTGTAGAAATTAAATTAGCATATTATCTTCCAGTAGAGATGGTGGTTCTTGTTTTAAGTCTGCATGAAATTCTGCTCTCTCACTTGACAAAAAGTAGAGGGACAGAGTTTATGCTACCTTAACCGCTGATTTTTAATTTCATTATCAATAATTTCTGAATTTGGTCATCTTCGGTTTGTAATGGCGCTAGTGTTTACAGAGTGTGTGTGTGTGTGTGTGTGTGTGTGTGTATCTTTATAGAGTTTCTGCGAAAACCTAGGTTTTAAATTCACTTATTTGCACACGGTTTACTTGCTGAAGTTTTGCCTTGAAAATGGCAGGGTGTGCTCCTGTCGAAACATCGGCTGTTGTTGACGACGTCATACGGATGCATTCCCGTAGTGAATATCCGTTCTGCCTTTATCAACTTGCTGGCACCGAAACCACACATTAGGTGACACTCGTTCCGCAAACTTTCATTTATTCACATAGCGAACTTGCTAAGAACGTCGCGAATGGCGGTATGTTCTGCGTGCAGCAGCAAATGCTTTGTCTTATTAAAGCAGCAGTCACGAGGATTGGTGTATAATCCGTAACCAGGCATCTAATCTGAAGAATAATACACAAACTCAGTCACACTTCTATTCAGTTTAACTTATTTAATACTTCGTATCGTGTGTACTACTGGATCCATGTGCTGATTGCATACTTGACTTGTGGACCACGTGTCGTTGCTGTGTTCGGAGGTCATGTGTTTTGTGTTCGCTTGTTTTTTGAATTAATTAAGAACCTTATTTCTATTTCCCTAATCATATGCTTCATATTTACGTATAAGTGAGCATAATCTTTAGTCTGCCACCATTAAATGGTCACGTGTTGCGCAATGCAACCTTCGTCCCCGAAAATCTAATTCAGGGTGAGGTGATCTAAATATGATACATACACTCCTGGAAATGGAAAAAAGAACACATTGACACCGGTGTGTCAGACCCACCATACTTGCTCCGGACACTGCGAGAGGGCTGTACAAGCAATGATCACACGCACGGCACAGCGGACACACCAGGAACCGCGGTGTTGGCCGTCGAATGGCGCTAGCTGCGCAGCATTTGTGCACCGCCGCCGTCAGTGTCAGCCAGTTTGCCGTGGCATACGGAGCTCCATCGCAGTCTTTAACACTGGTAGCATGCCGCGACAGCGTGGACGTGAACCGTATGTGCAGTTGACGGACTTTGAGCGAGGGCGTATAGTGGGCATGCGGGAGGCCGGGTGGACGTACCGCCGAATTGCTCAACACGTGGGGCGTGAGGTCTCCACAGTACATCGATGTTGTCGCCAGTGGTCGGCGGAAGGTGCACGTGCCCGTCGACCTGGGACCGGACCGCAGCGACGCACGGATGCACGCCAAGACCGTAGGATCCTACGCAGTGCCGTAGGGGACCGCACCGCCACTTCCCAGCAAATTAGGGACACTGTTGCTCCTGGGGTATCGGCGAGGACCATTCGCAACCGTCTCCATGAAGCTGGGCTACGGTCCCGCACACCGTTAGGCCGTCTTCCGCTCACGCCCCAACATCGCGCAGCCCGCCTCCAGTGGTGTCGCGACAGGCGTGAATGGAGGGACGAATGGAGACGTGTCGTCTTCAGCGATGAGAGTCGCTTCTGCCTTGGTGCCAATGATGGTCGTATGCGTGTTTGGCGCCGTGCAGGTGAGCGCCACAATCAGGACTGCATACGACCGAGGCACACACGGCCAACACCCGGCATCATGGTGTGGGGAGCGATCTCCTACACTGGCCGTACACCACTGGTGATCGTCGAGGGGACACTGAATAGTGCACGGTACATCCAAACCGTCATCGAACCCATCGTTCTACCATTCCTAGACCGGCAAGGGAACTTGCTGTTCCAACAGGACAATGCACGTCCGCATGTATCCCGTGCCACCCAACGTGCTCTAGAAGGTGTAAGTCAACTACCCTGGCCAGCAAGATCTCCGGATCTGTCCCCCATTGAGCATGTTTGGGACTGGATGAAGCGTCGTCTCACGCGGTCTGCACGTCCAGCACGAACGCTGGTCCAACTGAGGCGCCAGGTGGAAATGGCATGGCAAGCCGTTCCACAGGACTACATCCAGCATCTCTACGATCGTCTCCATGGGAGAATAGCAGCCTGCGTTGCTGCGAAAGGTGGATATACACTGTACTAGTGCCGACATTGTGCATGCTCTGTTGCCTGTGTCTATGTGCCTGTGATTCTGTCAGTGTGATCATGTGATGTATCTGACCCCAGGAATGTGTCAATAAAGTTTCCCCTTCCTGGGACAATGAATTCACGGTGTTCTTATTTCAATTTCCAGGAGTGTAATTTGTCTGTGTTTTTGAAAGAAAAACTCTAACAGCCAGTAAAAAATTGTCAATGTTATAGAGTACAAGCTGTTTTAAAATGACAGTGTATTTCATTCTTTAATGTTACAAATGTAGACAAGAAAAAATAGAAATTATATATCTTTTGGACAGAAATTCTTAAAAATTACACGGCTGGTTCGAGATATGATGCACATGTGATATTGTAAGGTACGAAGGTTTCGGTTTTACAAATGAGATAGAGATCACAAACAACGATACATATGTATAATTGGGATTTTTCTGTGGTGGGTATTTCTAGCGTATTAGAGGCATGGTCAGAGTGACCTACAGGAATTTTTCTATTTGTTTCTCCTGTTTTTACTTCCTTAAAGTCAACTAGCAATGGTTACGACCATATTACATTTATACTTAATCTATTGGCACTAAGACAAAAATACGAAATACAAAAAACAATATCGCTGTCTTTCTTTTCCCTTCATGAGCATCAACAAGATTGTTAAACGCAAAGCAGATTCATCATTTGATATTTCCCAATCCAGTAGCAACATGAAGAATTGCCAATTTCCAGCAGATTCCTCGTTTGTTATTTTCCACTCTAGTAACAATATGTGGAATTGGCAGTTTACTTATAACATCACTCTTATTAATAAAGAAATTTTTTTCATTTAAATTACAAACTATTTTGTTCCTCTCCACTGACTGTAGAGCCGTAACTTCTAGGTCATTTGCCCATATTTTTTGTGTGGGGCAGGTATATGTGTCGCTCTGTGAATCCCTCTGTCCTCCTTGAAATTTACCCAAGATGTAATCTGCTGCATGTTCATGTGCTGGGTCACTCATTACGATAGGATCTGGTGTGGATTCTCCAAAGGAATCAACACCATCCATTCTATCGTCACTCTTCAAAGAGATGTCGGAATCAGAACGCGTCACGTCGCTCTTTTCAGTTCTGAGCCCACAGTGAGCATGCAGAGATGCCTTGAACAATAGCGGTTCCTGCCAAGTATGAGTGCCCGCTGCGAGGTTTCGCCTGATTTCATGCAAACCCACATAACGCCTCTCTCATGTATGTCTTTCTTCATGACAGTTCTTGGCCGCACACTACAACGGCTATGAGGACGCCCCAGCAGCGTTTTCGATGGGAAGTGATCACCGACACCCACCATACAGCCAAGACTTGGGTGCCTCTGATGTCCATCTCTGCACACGTGAACCACTGGTTATGAAGTCAACATTTTGGCGCAGACAAGGAACTGCAGACCAGCGTAGAAAAGTGGCGGAAAGCAATGGCGACTGTCTTCTATGACCAGGGTACTGCAAAACTGGTACAACTCTACGACAACTGTGTATGTCGGAGCAGCTAGAAAAGTAACTAAGGTCTAGCAAACTGTTGAAAATAAAACATTTTTTGTTTTCACTGTGGTTGGCATTTCGTTACCGATCAGACTTTACTTTCTGAATATCCCTCGCATTTTGGAATGGAGCGTACCATAATTAAGGATTAAGTTGTCTGTTTACAATTATCTTCGTATGATTAATATGGCAATAACGAAAAATTCAGCAAACAGACCACAATTTTCTGTGCATGTATCGGAAATTTGGTAGATACATAGTCAAGAGTTGTGTAAGTGATGCAACTGTTGTAGAAGTGTGTCTACATTTATTTTCAGTGTGAAAGTGCTGTTTGTCTAAAAATTATTTTTTACCTCCAAACTTAAGTTTCTAACGGAAAAAAATTGTGACCAACTGTTCCTAATCAATGCCAACGGCCTTGCCACAGTGGTAACACCGGTTCCCGTCAAATCACCGAAGTTAAGCGCTGTTGGTAAGCAGGGTGCGCTCAGCCCTTGTGAGGCAAACAGAGGAGCTACTTGATTGAGAAGTAGCGGCTCCGGCCTCGGAAACTGACATACGGCCGGGAGAGAGGTGTGCTGACCACATGCCCCTCCATATCCGCATCCAATGGCGGCTGTGGGCTGATGATGACACGGCGGCCGGTCGATACCGTTGGGCCTTCATGGCCTGTTAAGGTGGAGTTGACTTGTTTTTCCTAATCAGTGGCAGCATAAGTGACAGCGGGAATATTTTTGACAAATACGGATTTCTTACGAATAGATTGGGTGTCTCATTTTCTGGAAAGTTTTGGATGTATCAGTTTTAGGACACCTTACCTTGCTTGGTGAATTTCGTCTGATACATCACATCACAGATAGTATCCCCTATTTTAGTCTCTGCACGTACATATTACTGTTCTTTACATGAATTTCACAGCAAATAAGGTAGCCCTTGACGCTAAAGATACTCGACGAGATGCTCCTCGTGAGTCTACAGAGACATATTTCTTCAGTGCTTCTTATTTGACTATTGTAATTATAGTACGGGGTCTATGCCCCTAAGGCACGGTGACCAACGATAAGCTGGGTCGTTGCAACTCATTCGCTGCTGCTAGCTCTTATGAATGATCATTTGGGTTGATTTATGTTCAGCCTACTGACACTATTTCTTCTGTTCTTACGGTGTGCGGCCAAAGAAAGTGTGTTCTGCACAATTAATTTTACTTCGTCTTGTCACAGTCAGACTGCAGTAATTAATTTATTATACCGTTCATAACGTCATCTTTGACGGGATATAATCATTTCAAATCAGTTTATGTTGGGTTTATTTTGCAGTAGTAAGACAAACGTAAAGGAGAACAGACACCTTAGAAGCCAACTCCACTTACAGAAGGCGTACGAAGGGTTTGTCGGTCTCTTCTATCTGCACATCTAATATAATTCGCGCGAAGTGTTTATAAACCCACGAGGGCACATGTTGTCTTACTTGTTGAACCACTCTCTGGTAATTACAGTTCCTTGAAGCACTTGACAAACCATAGACAAAAAAATTACGACATCTGTGAGACACGGAAACCAGCGTATTGAACAGTCTTCTTCATAAGAAGGAATAAAATTCTCAACTACGTGAAATGGGTGAAATATATGGTGTGCAGACCAAAGAAGTGTTCGACGTTAAAAATACATACGTATTCTGTGTGCTTCATTCATTTCGCTCCGTAAACATCTTGGAAATGACGAGACGCCCTGATGGCGAGGGATTTGCGCCACTGTTTCGATCGAGACACGCGCCGCTGCGCTCCCCCAGGGGACTCCCCCGCCTTAATCGACAAACGCCGGGGTCGCAAAGTTTCTCCGGAAACGTTACTTGCCAGCCAGTTTCACTTTCATGCTATCGCTCTTCCGCGGAAGTCCCGAGTACATCAACGCACCGGAGGAAATCTTCCCAGCAGACAATCTGCGGTCCCGTTTCCTTAGGTCGCCCGGACGGAGACAGATCCAGCGGAACATCTTGTGGCAGAAGTAAAGCAGACGACATCTTCATTTCCGCGCAGTACCACCTCCCTCCTGCAATTTCTTTCTATTCTCTACAGACACTAAGATTTGTGTCTGTCATTATGGGATTTTACGCTCACTGAACTTGCTACAGATATAGTCATATTTCCTAATTAGCGTAGTGTTGATTCGAAGTCAAGCTATCATATTTGTCTTGTTCGCGTATACGGGACTTTCTTTTTTTCAGCTTTATACGAACATTTTTCGAATATTCATGCCACATTTGTCGATCTTGGCTACAAAAAAGATTACTTAATGACTTATAAGAAGTAAATTTATCATAGTCCCAATGTTGTTTTGAACACCACAGTGCTTCACTAGGCTTTGTCACATTGTCGTTTTGTCCTTTTAAAGTTGGTACTTATTCAATCAGATGTAGGAGATTTTACCGACGTCACTCAGCAATTTCCTGCAAATAAGATGTTCATTCATTCTACTGTGAGTTTCTTCCAATGGGCTGTATACGCGCTTGAACCAACACCCTTATCTTCATCCATTTGAGACATCCCAGCTGGCATCAAGTAATCTACTGAGACATACCAGCTGGCATCAAGGAATCTATTACTATTTGTATCGTATCGGGAACAATTCAGATACAAAATGTATGCCAATACAGCTACAGCAATAAGCAAAAAGGTAACAAACACACTTACACAAATTCATAAACCACAGACATATTAAACGAGTACCAGGCCGCGCAGGACGAATTTATGTTTGCACATTTCAGGTCACTAGTAAGCATGTAGGATGTGTGCAGCACTCCCGCAAATGTTCTGTACTTTGAATTTCGCCGGAAACACGCACCTTGCTCCTTTTGGTTCGGAGGTATCCTCTTGTCTTTATTCAAAAGGACTCTCAGTCTGATTTCGTTGATAGATCTCCAGTCTTTTATTCCTCCTCCGTGCAACCCGTTAACACTTCTTGATGCTGGATGAATCTGTGGTGTTCGTCCTAAGCACTAAACACCTCTTCAGTCCCTTGAGGTTTTCACTGTGGTGGTGATTTCACTGGTCTGATTCAAAAAATTATTTTTTGATTTAAACAGCTGCCAGCTGCTTGTTCAGCGGAGAGCTAACTGCTTGTTCTGTGGCACGATTATGTACTACCATGCACTGATGATCAGAAGAAAAACAGAACACCTTGAACGACTAGAGATTGATGGTCATATTCACAAGACACGGACGTTGGTATGTTTTGCAGAAATGATTAGCATTTGAACCATGTCGGTCCACGGGTTCAAGTTCAACATCGATATCGTGGGGCAACACCACCTACCGGTAAAATGTGTCTCGTTGTCGCTATATGTCGAAGATAATGGATCAGTGTGATTTGAGCAGACGTGCAGGATTGCTCGCAGATGTATTCGCGAACCGTACCGTCAAATCAATGACTTTTTTGGAAGATCACCAGAATTGTCACCAATCAAAAATGTGTGAGATACGGTGAAATGAAAGGCGCAGCAGTGTGACTGAGTGCCAAACACCACTGATGAACTTTGGAACCAGGTGAATGTAGCATGGATGGCTATAATACAGGACGCTATTCGCCCCTTATACATGTCGATGGCATCACCCACAGAAAAAGTTATCAGCGCCCACGGAAGACCCTGTGCTACTAGGCAACAGGACACATGCTGAACCGAGGTGAGTGAAATGCTAATCATTCTACAAAATACAGTAATGTACATGTCCGGTGAATATTAACGTCCTGTCTCCACTCGTTCAAGATGTTCTGCTTTTTCTGAACATGTGTGTTCTTAACAGTACCCGAAAGACCTAAATTGCGTTTCGTCTCATTTTCATGCAGCCCACATAACGTAGCTGTCTTCTAGGTCCTCTACTCTCTTTGCAGTACAGTCGTTTGAATGGATGCCGCAAGAGATCACTAAAGAACATTATTATTTAAGGGATTCAGATCAGATATAACTGAACACCAAGATATTGTAAGCGCTAGCAAATGTGTCATTGGAGGTTTATTACAGTAAGTGACATTTCGAAATCACTACCACACTCATTAGAACTTGAGTTAACTAACCCCGCCACGTAAGTTATTCCAGCAATGTGTAGGCAAAATTCAAAATTTTTATGAACAAGAGATTTTGATACAATGTCTCGGCTTCTGAAGTTCTATGACAGGTTTTGCCAGACGTGTAAAATGTCATTCCTGACATGTGTCATTTAGCATAAACTGGATGTTGAACTAACCAGTTACAAGCAACACGATTAACAGCGGCAAGCTATAATTTCAAGTGACAAAGTTTGCACGTGTTTGAAACGAAGTGTCATCATGTAAAGTTTTTGATGGGGTCTCGAAGCCGGCACGTAAACCGTTTGTTAACCAAATAAAGTTAGATGTTAGATATCGAATAATTAAATAAAGTTGCCAGTGTAAGGAAGCTCACTGGTGACAGAGTTTTTGTTTGCCGCGATTTCCGTCTCTGCTATGGCCAAACCTAAAGTGACTCTGTCCCATTTGGTAGCGAAGGGATAGCATGTTCATGATGCGGCTACTGATCTACGACGGAACCTGATGTTCTTCATTTGGCATTGCTAGAGGTAAAAGAGATCTGTTCGTGTGCATTTGAAATACATACCAGAAGTGGGAATCGAACCCATACCTCACAATTAATAAGCTAATTAAGAAACAACAGACTACTGAAGCGTCCGTTTGCTACATTCACGATTGTGTCGTAATTTACGATGAGCTTAGCTTACAACTGAGTTATTCTCATATCATCATGATGTGAAGATGCTTCTAGCCATCATAACCTCGGTTCGAAGTCTTTCTGAAATTTTCATTGTTTCAAGAAATTTACCAAAGGAAGTTACCAAAAACTGTCTTCTATTATTACTGCCATTATCGCTATTAAATTGTTCATTCTGCTGCTGCTAGCACCATTCCTTGAAAGAATATTTAATACCTCTTGGTCATTTATAGAATCAGTGGCCCAAATAAACGTTTGTAGCGTTCTGTGGCAGCTGGACCGTTCTTTTCTAGTCGGTATTACTGCAAAACACTGGAGAACGTCATGCTTCCTTCCGTTCGTCGGAGATTTACGGGAGGCACAATAAGCTTCCAACATGAGCGTCCTCCTGCCTATACAGCGAACTGTGTAGAACACTGGTTTCAAATGAACGGAGACGTTCAGCTGTTGGACTGACCTCCCAAAGGTGCTGACCACAGTCCCATAGAGCACGTGTGGGGAGAGACGGAGAAAACTATTACATGTAAAAGACCACCACCGACAACCAAGACCGCGCTGTTCAGAACAGTTCATGACGCATGGGAACTGGTGTCACAAAATAACATATTCATCCGGAAACTGTAGCCTCTATTCCCCGGTAGTTAAATGCAGATGTAGAGGAGGAAGTAAACTGAACTCGGTACTGATGTATTGCGTTGTTAGGGGGAAAGTATTTATGAAATATGCGCATTTTGTTCTCCTGTTCTCCCTCGAAGAAGAGGGAAATCCGTTTGCCTTATGTGTTTTAATTGATTTTTAAAGGGGGGCAGATTACACATAAAAACTACGCAATCTATTTGATTCTTTTCAATCGTTCCAGAGACTATTGATTTTAAATTACTTTACAATCTTTGATCAAGGAGACTGAGACAAACATGAAACTAATTTTTTGGTCACGTGGCGCATGGCGTAAACAGTGACGAAGGCGTCAAAGAGAGAATACATAGACTTTTTTTACGTCCTGAAAAGGCATAATATTGTGTTCTCTTCATTTACAAGCATCTAGCACGCCAATACCGACGAACGTACAAGAGTAATTTTTTTTTTTTTATGTCCGGCAGAAATGACAGTATGTAAAGAGAAATCTGCCTCATGGTCGGCACTGTAGACGTAATACTTTAAAATTATGAATACCTAACACTTATCATTGTCCTAAACTAATAACTCTTACCACCATTTAAAGTTCATGGAAGTGACAGGATCCGAAACCCCTACCTGCAGATTGGAAACTCACCGCCTTAACCACTGCGCCATTCTACACTTAGGAGAAGTGGTATGATGTGGTCTGTAATGGCACACCTTTCCCACGAAAAAAGAAAATGATATACCGAGTCAAAGCGATTTACTGCGGCTTCGACGGAAATGCAGATAGTCATTTGACTTTGAATTCCATGAACGGAGTTATGAAGAACAGAAGCTAATTGAAAGTTGCACAGTAAACATTCTGCAAGGTTTTATTAGATTTGCTTGTTTTGAAATGCCATGTGTGAGAGCGTGTGAGAACTTAATAGCTGCTAACGCAAGTATCAAAGTTGCAACAAAATGATGGCGAAGATGATCATGTGGTAATTGGATGTGCAGAAAACTGCTTGTGAATCTCTGAAGCATATATTCAATAACCATGAATGAAAAGTATCAGAAAATTTAATTGAGTTATACACTTATCGAATCTATCTCACGACGAAAGTTTAATATAATGAAAGAAAATTGTTTGTTTCAGTCCTAGATGTGAACAGATTCAAGTGTATTATATAGTAATCAAAATGTATATTTACAAGGAAAATGTATCTCTCCCGATGCAGATACAAAAGGAAAGACATGAAAAACCGTGCAGTTCTGCTATTCAAGACTTTTTCACCTCCAGATTTACCTTAGTACGTTCATTGGTTCTGTAACATTTCTCTCGGATGATGTTCCTTAAATGACAAACATAAAAGTTACTGTCATTAATGTTTCCTTGGAGCCTTTACTTGTGAAGTAACTGAGTATTTCGGCTCAATCCTACGATTTAGTGAATGGAGACTGCGAGATGGCCCATGATGCAGAGTTTGTCTTATGGTATAGTAATAGAATTTCGTTCTTGCAGTTCGCAGATCAAATAAAGAAAACGAGAAAAAGTCTTACAAACCACAGTGTTTCTCGAGCGACGTACGAACCGACTTGTTTATCAACCCGCGCAGTGAAATTTAAGCTTATTACCACTAAGCCAACATGACTTCACAATGGTATACCTTTTTTCATTACGTTCGAATTTCCTAAAATGGGTTACTAGGACTGTGACATTACAGAGTAATCACAGCTTAGGTGCAAATGTCAAATCTGCGTTCAAACAATGAATTTTACTTAATCAGTGTCACATCTTAAATGGAATCGTAAAATATTTCATCGGCTTGATAAGGAAGTACAGTAATTGCCATAAAACCTGACCATCGGCCATGTCCGGCCATCTGCAGGATCTGGCAATACTGTAGGATGCGGAAGTTAGGAGGTAGTTCTCTCAGTCCTCTCGAGGTGATACAGAAACTTACCTGCTTGTGGTGTAGTGGTAAATGTAAAGTCGTGTTCGAGTTTGCTTTATTCCCTAGTTTCTTTATATCGCATGTCGGATATCTGCTGAAGTTATCAATCTGATGGAACCTCAAATAAAATTCGTTTCACTTCCTAAGCATACTGCGATAGCAGATGTTCAGGGAACAGTCCCACCAAGCATTTGAGACTGCGTTAAGAACAGAACAGTTTACAATCAAGAGTTTGTTGACAGGACAACAAGGAAATATAGACCGTCTCGACGTCCAGAATGAGCAATAACTTATTAATTCGTATTGATATAGGCACGTCCATGTATACATACTTTGTTTCAAGAGTAGACGTTTGTCGTAAGGAAATCGTTGTAATCTGAAATTCATTTCAATTAGTACAATGCATATTTTAATAACGTTGTCCATTATTTTACTGAACGCAAGAGTAAAAATCGGGGAGTAATTAATCGTCAGCGGTACATTCTCTTGCATTTTCGAAAACAGTCTCACAACGCTCAGCACAGCTGTAGAATCCTACTGGATTAGAGTTAAAGTTCTCGACAAACCGAGTTTGGAGAGCATTTTCGTCCAGAAAGGAGTTTTCTTGACTGTTTTTCGATAAGGGGCTTGAAAGGTAAACGTTTGAGGGAATAAGATCAAAAGAAGAATTGCGTGATGGGTGACTTTTCAAACTGCTGGGTGGTTTTGTTAGTGAAAAAGGCAGAGTCTGTTATAGTTTAGTATTAATACGTGATGAAGTTTTGTTGGTCTTCGTCTTACAATGAGACTGATACTTGTCTGAGTTGTTGGCAAAAACTACCAGCTGTGGTATACTCTTCCCTGCGGAAGTTTTTGTGGTGCTCAGGACCCTTTCTGAGCCGAAATAGGCAAAATGTTGTGTTCACACTACACATTCCTCGAGTATATATCTTTTTTTAGGATTCAACCATTAATCCTTCTCAGGAAGTTTATATAAAGATGCATAAGTAGTCACCAAGAGAGATATTGAATTGGCATTCTCAATGAGCCAACTGATGACTAATAAGTAAAAATACATTCATGGTAACCCATTTGATTTTTGCTGTTTTAAATTAGAATACGCAGTATCACTGCTCCTGTCTTCTGAACCTGCCCATTGAATACAAATGTCGCACGACGCTTAAATGTTCGCAATCCAACACATACGTCGAGGCTTCCTGAATGTGCAAAATCATTCACGACAGAATTATGTTTTCTGAATCAAAAAAGTTTTTTTCTAAAGTTTTTTACCCAAAATCACTCGCCCCATACACAATACAAACATTCAGAGCTGCCTCTGTCGCCTTTACCCCCCTACTAAACCCAAAGCGTTTAATATAATGACGAATTATTTCATCTGCAAGGGTTACACACCACAAGAGAGCATTGATGGGATACCTCCTTTGTCGATCGACATGTACGCACATAGAATTCTCTACGATCCAGTACTGCACATTACCGTATTTGATATCATCATTTCGTGCTGCTCTCCGTCTATTATTGCTGCGGCTTCTCAAACTATTTGTTTCCCGAAATCGTTGATTAGCAGATAAGAATTTATTGACTGACAGAGCTCTTCGACCACAAGCCACAGCTGCTTCAGTGGCATCGTGTCGGCATTCACCAAGCATCAACAAGAAGTCAGCAGAATCTTTGGGTGTGTATGTCACCTTTATTCCAAGTCAATATTCGTGAAAGACAGGCCTACGTTCGTTTCTGCATTCCGAGCCGCCTTGTTTGCGAAAGTACATGGATACATTCTACAATATAAAAAATTTGACTTCAAGAAACTCGTCGAGGGAGCTTGTCGCACCGTGACATTAGCAGTTATAGAACTTGTCCTCCAGAAGTTCAGAGGTCGTACTCAGTTGTGCTTTCAGAAAAAATGGACCCTCTTTTGAACATCTCACTTAAACTAACATTCTGTAACTAGAACGTCCATATGACCGTAGCCAATTACGTACAGCGTGTAGCATCCATACCTAAGGCTGAACATTTCTCACTCCTCAACTAAAACTGATAGAAATTTGAATAAAATCGATTTTTACGTAGCTGGTTTAAATACCGGGTGATCAAAAAGTCAGTATAAATTTGAAAACTGAATAAATCATGGAATAATGTAGATAGAGAGGTCCAAATTGACACACATGCTTGGAATGACATGGGGTTTTATTAGAACCAAAAAAACACAAATGTTAAAAAAATGTCCGACAGATGGCGTTTCATCTGATCAGAATAGCAATAATTAGCATAACAAAGTAAGACAAAGCAAAGATGATGTTCTTTACAGGAAATGCTCAATATGTCCACCATCATTCCTCAACAATAGCTGTAGTCGAGGAATAATGTTGTGAAGAGCACTGTAAAGCATGTCCGGAGTTATGGTGAGGCGTTGGCGTCGGATGTTGTCTTTCAGCATCCCTAGAGATGTCGGTCGATCGCGATACACTTGCGACTTCAGATAACTCCAAAGCCAATAATCGCACGGACTGAGGTCTGGGGACCTGGGAGGCCAAGCATGGCGAAAGTGGCGGCTGAGCATACGATCATCACCAAACGACGCGCGCAAGAGATCTTTCATGCGTCTACCAATATGGGGTGTTCTATTTTTTTTTTTTTTTGTTCACCCGGTACATTAGCTACAGGAAAGAAAAAGTAATATTATAGTGAAGTGCCAAAGAAAATGGCTATCAGCATGCGTTTTCAAATATAGAGATATTTAAACAGGCAGAATACGGCGCTGCGGTCGGCAACGTCTATATAAGACAAGTGTCTGGCGCAGTTATTAGATCGGTTACTACTGCTAAAATGGCAGGTTATCAAGATTTAAGTGAGTCTGAACGTGGTGTTATTGTCGGCGCTCGAACAATGGGACACAGCATCTCCGAAGTAACAATGAAATAGGGATTTTCTGGTACGACCATTTTACGAATGTACCTTGAGTATCAGGAATGCGGTAAATTATCTAATCTCCGACATCACTGCGGCCGGAAAAAGATCCTGCAAGAACGGGACAGAAGTGCAGCCCTTCCACAAACTGCTGCAGATTTCAATGCCGGTCCATCAACAAGTGCCAACGTGAAAAACATTCAATGAACTATCATCGATATGGGCTTTCGGAGCCGAAGGCCTATTCGTGTACCCTCGATGACTGCACAACACAAAGCTTTACTCCTCGACTGGGCCCGTCAACACCGACGTTGGACTGTTGAGGACTGGAAACATGTTGCCTGGTCGGACGAGTCTCGTTCCAAATTGTATCGAGTTCATGGACATGTACGGGTATGGAGACAAACTCATGAATCCATGAACCGTGCATGTTAGTAGGTGACTGTTCATGCTGATGGAGGCTCTGTAATGGTGTTGGGAGTGTGAAGCTGGAGTGATATGGGATCCCTGATAGTGCAGATACGACTCTGATGGGTGACACGTACGTAAGCATCGAGTCTGATTATCTGCATCCATTCATGTCCATTGTGCATTCCGGCGGACTTTGGCGGTTCCAGCAGGACAATGCGACAACTCACAGGTCCAGAAATGTTACAGAGTGGCTCCAGTAACACTCGTCTGCGTTTAAACTCTTCCGCTGGTCAACAAACTACCAAGACATGAACGTTAGTGAGCATATCTGGGATGCCTTGCGACTTGCTGTTTAGAAGAGGTCTCCACACATTCGTACTCTTAACGGATTTATGGACGGCCGTGAAGGATTTATGCTGTTAGTTCCCTCCAGCACTACTTCAGACATTAGTCAAGTCCGTGCCATTTCGTGTTGGAGCACTTCTGCGTGCTCGCGGGGGCCCTACACGATATTAAGCAGGTGTACCGATTTGTTTGGCTCTTCAGTGTATATTTAAAAAGTTATAATTTGTTGGCGTAACTAACTGGAAAATAAGTAAGTAAACTATGTTCATGGCTTCGCAGAAGAGAAAGTTTCTTACGTTTACATATCCAAACAAATGTTCCTTTCACTTCAGTTAAGGAGAGGAACACTTTATATGAAAAACTATCTAAATAAACTGTTTACCGGAATGCGACAGTAAGACAAGTAATAGACAGAAAAATAGAAAGGGAAGAGGGAATAGGAGGAAGAAAACCAAGGGGAAGTCGCCTGGTAGAATTTTGCACTGATCGCAGTTTACTCACTCGAATTACTCGTTTTATCAAGTTACCTTCCACTAGGAATGTGCAATGAACTCGACGACTGTGATATTCGTAATGATGGAGCACAGCAGTCAGTCGCCTTTCCTTACAGGCTATGTTAAAGCAAATTTAAATTTCGGCTAGTATTCAATGCAGTATTTCATGGTTTTAATACATGTCCTAGTACGAGAGCCCCTCTGTTGTTCGGGCTCCTGTCACGGTTCATTCAAGACTGCCGTATCTGCATCGGTCTTCAATGAACTGTGACAGGAGCCCGAACAACAGGGGACTCTCGTACTAGGACATGTATTAAAACCATGAAATACTGCATTGATAATGGATAGTTACTAGCCGAAAACTAGTTTTGCTGTAATAAAGCCTGAAGGGAAAGGACGTTTGATTGCCAGGTTCCATCATTTTGAAAGTTACTCGTTTTAGTTCACAAATCACGGTAGGAGTTTGTATACCTGCAAGAAACCAATAAACGTCGGAGAGCGGAAATGCAAAGCTCTAAGAACATGCGCGTCTGTGTGAAAGACAGATGCCATCTACAGGAAAATTAAAGGGCCCTTCTCATTCCTGAACTTATCAGTCGACCTAATTTTCAACATTTGTCTGTCGCACCACATCTCAAATATATCGATTCTCTTCTACTCTGGTTTTCCCATAGTCCATGTTTCACTTAAATACAATGCTGTGCTCCAAACGTGTGCGCTCACAAAATTTCTTCCTCAAATTAAGACCTATGTTTGATGCTAGCAGACTCCTCTTGAGCAGGAATGCCCGTTTCATCAGTGCTAGTCTGCTTTGTTTACCCTCCTTACTCTGTCCAATGTGGGTTAGTTTGCTGCCTAGGAAGCAAAGTTACTTAATTCGTCTACTTCGAGATCCCCAGTTCCAATGTGAAGTTTCTCGCTGTTCTCATTTCTGGTACTCTTCATTAGTTTTGTCTTTTCCAGTTTACTCTCAATCCATATTCTGTCTCATTAGACCATTCATGCCATTAAGCAGATCTTGTAATTCACTGAGGGGAGCAATGTCATCAGCGAAACTTAACATTGATATCCTTTCACCCTATATCTTAATCCCACTCTTGAGCCTTCCTTTTACACCGTTTTTAATTTGAGTACTTTGTTGTTGAAACTTCCGGGCAGATTAAAACTATGTGCCGGACCGAGACTCGAACTCGGGACCTTTGCCTTTCGCGGGAAAGTGCTCTACCAACTGAGCTACCCAAACACGACTCACGACCCGTTGTCACAGCTTTATTTCCGCCAGTACCTCGTCTCCTAACTTCTATTTTGTTCTTCGTCTCCAGTCTTATTGTTCCCTCTTGGTTCTTGTACCCAAAGTATATTACTCGTCTTTCCCTATAGTTCATACCTATTATTCTCAGAATTTCGAACATCTTTCACCATTTTCCATCGAACACTTTTTAGAGGTCGATAATCCTATAAACCTGTCTTGATTTTTCTTCAGTCTTGCTTTCATTATCAACCGCAACTTGAGAGCAGCCTCTATGATGTCTTCAACTTTCCTGTGGCCAGATCCAAATTTTCTTTCCCAGTCCTCTGTACATCATTCCTGTTAGCAAATATTATGCTGATTGTACGGTAATCCGCGCATTTTTCTGTTCTTGCTGCACTGTGTACGTAATGTCTTTCCGAAAATCTGATGATATACTGCCAGACCGATACATTCCACACATCGACGTTTTTCTGCCACTTCCCCCAATAATTATAGAAATTCCGATGGAATACGATCCATCCCTTATCCCTTATTTAAAGGCGTCCAAAACTCTTTCAAATTCTAATTCTCATGCTGGATCCCCTGTCTCTTTCCTGTCGCGACTCCTGTTTCTTGTCTTATCACATCAGACAACTCTGCCCTCTCTTCTTCGTACTCTTTCCATCTATGCTCTCTCTCCTTTGCAGTTAACAGTGGAATTTCCATTGCACTCTTAATGTTACCACCCTTGCTTTTAATTTGACCGAACTTTGTTTTGACTTTCCTATATGCTGAGTCAGTCCTTCCGACTATCATTTCTCTTTCGATTCCTTCACATTTTTCATGCAGCTATATCGCCTTTAATTCCCTAAGTGACTTATATTTCCTGCCTCGGGCATGGATGTGTGTGATGTCCTTAGGATAGTTAGGTTTAATTAGTTCGAAGTTCTAGGCGACTGATGACCTCAGAAGTTAAGTCACATAGTGCTCAGAGCCATTTTTGACTTATATTTCTGTAGCTATGAATTTCCCTCAACATTTTTGTACTGCCTTCTTTCGTTACCTACGGTTTCTTCACAGTTACCTTCCTTGTTCCTACGTTTTTCTTTACAACATGTATAACTGCCCTTTCTATAGATGTCCATCACTCCTCTGCTGAACTGCCTGTTGAGTTATTCATTATCATAGTATCTACAGCCTTACAGAACTTCAAGCGTATCTCATCGTTCCCTAGTGCTTCCGTATTCCACATATTTGCGCTCTGATTCTTCCTGACTAGTCTTTTCATTATTAAAGTGTGGTATCAGTCTAATCTGCCTCTGGTAACGCCTTACAATCCAACATGTGATTTCGGAAACTCTGCCTGATCATGATGTAATCTGAAATCTTTCCGCATCTCCCGCCTTTTTAAAGTCTACAATATTCTCCTGTGATTCTTGAACAGAGTATTTACTACTACTTCGTGCCATTTATTTCCGCCAGATCACCGAAGTGAAGCGCTGTCTGCTTGGCCAGCACTTGATGAGTAACTGTCCGGGTCTGTCCTTGTGAGGCCAGCTGAGGAGCTAAGGCCAAATGAGGAGCTACTTGATTAAGAAATACCGGCTCCTGTCACGAAAACTGACAACGGCCGGGTGCGCGGTGTGCTGACCACATGCCACCCCAGATCCGCAACCAATTCCTTCTATCTGCTGAGGATGACACAGCGGTTGGTCAGTACCTCTCGGTCTTCCGAGGCCTGTTAAGATGGAGTTTTTCAGTTATTTATCATGCAAAGGTCAATTTAATAAGGCAGAAACCACTATTATAAACAAAGGTTTCTTGAGTCGCGAATAACTTTAACAAGGTTGAACAGCACAAAGTATCGCAAAATATCTCGGTGAAATAATAACAATAATAATGCAAAACAGTTGAGTCTTGTGCCACATGAGCAACCCAAATAACAAAGTAACACTTTACAATATACGGCCTTCAATACTTATGTCTATAGTAACTTATTATATCAAAAAATATTCACTTATCTATAATAGAAAACTGAGTGAAATCGCTACTTACTACTTGTTGCATGGCTACTGCTAGCTACTCCAATCAACAAGACACCGACACCGACTACCATGTTATATTTCGTCATCTATCCAAGCTTATATTTAAGTTATCATTACACCAGTTATACATATAAGGAATTCATTTAGATAACAGACTACTGCTATTCGCAATACACATGAGTGAACCAAAGGTTGAATAAGATCCATACTGTTTCAACATAAAAACAGAGTGAGAAACAGCGCCACAGTTGTAACAAAATTTTAAATTACGTGTACCTTTTGGACTATCACGCGCATTGCACTCACTGATATGAACCGGCTTGCTGTATGATCCAATATTCGCATAGCCCAACCCACGTTACGATAACCACAAGAAGCCGTAACTCAATACTCACAATTTCCTGACGAAGTGAACTACATTTAGCTTCACTTAATACACCTTTGCGTATAACACCGTGACTCAGTATGAACATGAGAGCACCAGGATAACACCATTAAATCAAAAGCACTGTGTGCTCCTTGCAATCTCCTAAGGCCGTTTCTTGTCTTCCTATAATTCCATGTGCGGGACCGGAGACCACAGCACAGGAGCATCCTATGGTGGGATGGTGCACGCAGAATACAACAAGGTGCCCAGGCAGCACTGAAAAATAGTTCATCTCTACAAGAAAGGAGACTAGAAAATATAAACAACAGAAAACAGATTCTCACTTAAAGAAAAATAAGAGATCGCCTGATCTAATAGAAGAAATGTCACTCATTTAATGCGGTTCCAGGAAGATGCGAGAGAAGGCACACAGTCTGTCACGATAGGTACTCTGACATAGCCAAGGTCGGAATCGTTTGAGGTCACAATCGGTGGTTGCAATAGCGTAGTGCTGGCTCTGGTGTGTGGTGTGGTGTGGTGTGTCGTATGGCACTAGAATTGGACGGTCGGCTTCATACTGCTGGGGAGGTGCAGGTGGCGGTGCTATAAAGGCCGCCCGGCGTTTGAACATCGGGAAGTGGCCTGCATCACGTCGCTTCGCTTATGCGATCTGGGGTCGGCTGTGTCCGGTGATCGTGGTGCCCTCGTTACAACAGGGGATGTTGCAGTGAAGTTGAGCTGCGTTGGCTACAGGCGTCTGGCAGGGCGGCAACCCGCAGGACACTGAAGTGTGGCGTGTAGCTGAAACGGCAGGCACCAGCCGTATACTGCAGCAAGAAACCACATATTGTTATTCTGATTTCGATTCAAAGTTTCTTTGGAACATGCATGCATGTCTACCGCTGATGGTTGTCCATATTCGCAACTGAGAATACATCTCAGAATGGCTGTAGCCGGCGCAGGGCCTGTTCCTTTGGACATACATACGTGACCAAAGGAACTTCGCATCGTAATCAGAGTAACACTGGCACTTCAATATTTCATTTATCTGTCGCTACCTGCCAAGTAACTTTCAAGTACAACATCTGACCTATACGGGAATATATAAGGCTTGTCCAGAAAGTAAGTTCCGATCAGTCGCGAAATGGAAACTACATTGAAAATCAGAAACGTTTTATTTACTACAGTGGGCTCCACCTTTCAGCTATTTCTCTATATAGTCGTCGACCCAGCCAGGACATCTGTTGCACCGTTATACCAACTTTCCAATACCCTCGTCGTAGAAGGCAGCCGCCTGTGGTTCCCGCCAATTCTCTATGCTGATCTATAGCTCGTTGTCTGTGAGAAAATGTTGCCTTCGTAGCCAGTAGTTAATGTGAGCTGAGATGAAACACAGAGGGAGCCAAATACGGGCTGTAGAGCGGGTGATCAAACAATTCCCATCGAAATCGCTGCAGGAGCATTTTCATTGCCCCTGCAGATTGCGCCCGAGAATTGTCACGAAGCAGGAACCGTATGACAGTAATGTGGGCTGCATAACATCAAACGAAATCTCTCACCAGGACCTCATACTTGGCGTTAGACACTATTTTCTGCGCATCTTTATGTGCTTACCATGCGCTCAGAACTGAAAAGAGCGAAGTGATGCAACCGATAGGGATACTAAAGACACTGTCAAACACATATGTGCAAAGCTTTACTAGATTTTCACAGTTGTTTCCATTTCTTGACCGATCGGAACTTACTTTCCGGATATCCCTCGTACATATTTGATGTACGAGTACAGGTCGTAGACGTGTGGTTCTGGCCGCAATTCGTGCACGGATAGCAAAATGTTAAGGCGACCGGTCGCGATAAGCGAGGGTTCGAGTTCGGATCCAGCACAAATTTTCACTGTCGTCATTGCATTCTACAGCTGATGACTGACCTTATTCGCAACTGCGAATATATCTTATGTACACCTAGACCCGTGGTCTAGGGGTAGCATCTTTGATTCATAACCAAAAACGTCTTCGGTTCCGGGTTCGATCCCCGCCACTGCGTAAATTTTGATAAATAATCAGCATTGGCGGCCGAAGGCTTCCGGCATAAGAAGTCAGCCTCATTCTGCCAACGGCCTTGTCAAAGAGGGCGGAGGAGCGGATAGAGGTTCAGGGCACTCTCTTGTCCTATGGGTGGGAAATTGCCCTTAAAGGCGGAAGAATCGGCAATGATCAACGACATCAGTATGCAGAAGGCAATGGAAACCACTGCATTAAAGACACGTAACGTGTATCCACAGGACATGTGGCCTGTAACTGAATAAGTGTCATGATGATCTCTCCATTGGCAAAAGATCATGGAATAGTCCCCCATTCGGATCTCCGGGAGGGGACTGCCAAGGGGGATGTTACCATGAGAAAAAGATTGAATAATCAACGAAAGGATAACGTTCCACGAGTCGGGGCGTGGAATGTCAGAAGCTTTAACGTGGTAGGGAAACTAGAAAATCTGAAAAGGAAAATGCAAAGGCTCAATCTAGATATAGTAGGGGTCAGTGAAGTGAAGTGGAAGGAAGACAAGGATTTCTGGTCAGATGAGTATCGGGTAATATCAACAGCAGCAGAAAATGGTATAACAGGTGTAGGATTCGTTATGAATAGGAAGGTAGGGCAGAGGGTGTGTTACTGTGAACAATTCAGTGACCGGGTCGTTCTAATCAGAATCGACAGCAGACCAACACCGACAACGATAGTTCAGGTGTACATGCCGACGTCGCAAGCTGAAGATGAACAGATAGAGAAAGTGTATGAGGATATTGAAAGGGTAATGCAGTATGTACAGGGGGACTAAAATCTAATAGTCATGGGCGACTGGAATGCAGTTGTAGGGGAAGGAGTAGAAGAAAAGGTTACAAGAGAATATGGGCTTGGGACAAGGAATGAAAGAGGAGAAAGACTAATTGAGTTCTGTAACAAGTTTCAGCTAGTAATAGCGAATACCCTGTTCAAGAATCACAAGAGGAGGAGGTATACTTCGAAGAGGCCGGGAGATACGGGAAGATTTCAATTAGATTACATCATGGTCAGACAGAGATTCCGAAATCAGATACTGGACTGTAAGGCGTACCCAGGAGCAGATATAGACTCAGATCACAATATAGTAGTGATGAAGAGTAGGCTGAAGTTCAAGACATTAGGAAGAATCAATACGCAAAGAAGTGGGAACGGAAGTACTAAGGAATGACGAAATATGTTTAAAGTTCTCTAACGCTATAGATACAGCAATAAGGAATAGCGCAGTAGGCAGTACAGTTGAAGAGGAATGGACATCACTAAAAAGGGCCATCACAGAAGTAGGGAAGGAAAACATAGGTACAAAGAAGGTAGCTGCGAAGAAACCATGGGTAACAGAAGAAATATTTCAGTTGATTGATGAAAGGAGGAAGTACAAACATGTTCCGGGAAAATCAGGAATACAGAAATACAAGTCGCTGAGGAATGAAATAAATAGGAAGTGCAGGGAAGCTAAGACGAAATGGCTGCAGGAAAAATGTGAAGACATCGAAAAAGATATGATTGTCGGAAGGACAGACTCAGCATACAGGAAAGTCAAAACAACCTTTGGTGACATTAAAAGCAACGGTGGTAACATTAAGAGTGCAACGGGAATTCCACTGTTAAATGCAGAGGAGAGAGCGGATAGGTGGAAAGAATACATTGAAAGCCTCTATGAGGGTGAAGATTTGTCTGATGAGATAGAAGAAGAAACAGGAGTCGATTTAGAAGAGATAGGAGATCCAGTATTAGAATCGGAATTTAAAAGAGCTTTGGAGGACTTACGGTCAAATAAGGCAGAAGGGATAGATAACATTCCATCAGAATTTCTAAAATCATTGGGGGAAGTGGCAACAAAACGACTATTCACGTTGGTGTGTAGAATATATGAGTCTGGCGACATACCATCTGACTTTCGGAAAAGCATCATCCACACAATTCCGAAGACGGCAAGAGCTGACAAGTGCGAGAATTGTCGCACAATCAGCTTAACAGCTCATGCATCGAAGCTGCTTACAAGAATAATATACAGAAGAATGGAAAAGAAAATTGAGAATGCGCTAGGTGACGATCAGTTTGGCTTTAGGAAAAGTAAAGGGACGAGAGAGGCAATTCTGACGTTACGGCTAATAATGGAAGCAAGGCTAAAGAAAAATCAAGACACCTTCATAGGATTTGTCGACCTGGAAAAAGCGTTCGACAATATAAAATGGTGCAAGCTGTTCGAGATTCTGAAAAAAGTAGTGGTAAGCTATAGGGAGAGACGGGTCACACACAATATGTACAACAACCAAGACGGAATAATAAGAGTGGACGATCAAGAACGAAGTGCTCGTATTAATAAGGGTGTAAGACAAGGCTGTAGCCTTTCGCCCCTACTCTTCAATCTGTACATCGAGGAAGCAATGATGGAAATAAAAGAAAGGTTCAGGAGTGGAATTAAAATACAAGGTGAAAGGATATCAATGACACGATTCGCTGATGACATTGCTATCCTGAGTGAAAGTGAAGAAGAATTAAATGATCTGCTGAACAGAATGAACAGTCTAATGAGTACACAGTATGGTTTGAGAGTGAATCGGAGAAAGACGAAGGTAATGAGAAGTAGTAGAAATGAGAACAGCGAGAAACTTAACATCAGGATTGATGGTCACGAAGTCAATGAAGTTATGGAATTCTGCTACCTAGGCAGTAAAATAACCAATGACGGACGGAGCAAGGAGGACATCAAAAGCAGACTCGCTATGGCAAAAAAGGCATTTCTGGCCAAGAGAAGTCTACTAATACAGATTAAGGTCTATCGGCCTTAATCTGAGGAAGAAGTTTCTGAGGATGTACGTCTTGAGTACAGCATTGTATGGTAGTGAAACATGGACTGTGGGAAAACCGGAACAGAAGAGAATCGAAGCATTTGAGATGTGGTGCTATAGACGAATGTTGAAAATTAGGTGGACTGATAAGGTAAGGAATGAGGAGGTTCTACGCCGAATCGGAGAGGAAAGGAATATGTGTAAAACACTGATAAGGAGACGGGGCAGGATGATAGGACATCTGCTAAGACATGAGGGAATGACTTCCATGGTACTAGAGGGAGCTGTAGAGGGCAGATACTGTAGAGGAAGACAGAGATTGGAATACGTCAAGCAAATAATTGACGACGTAGGTTGCAAGTGCTATTCTGAGATGAAGAGGTTAGCACAGGAGAGGAATTCGCTTCGGGCCGCATCAAACCAGTCAGTAGACTGATGATCAAAAAAAAAACACCAACAAGTTGTCCGCACGTCAGCACCACCTGTGCTGAGTGTGTCCATCCGATATGCACGTCAATTCGTTGAGCGTCTTGGTTTTCCACAGAGCAACTAGCCATGTTGTTTCTCCAGAAGCACCTGTCACTCAATGTCCAACTCCAAGCACAGCCCAGGCCTCCAACTTAGGCCGCCGCCACGGCCCTCCGAACGCCGCACTGTCGAGGGCATACCTCCGGCCCCGACCACAGACCCGGAGCTTGCTTCAGGGAAATGTTTCCGTTCCATCTATCTGAATGCCCGATGCCGTCTGTGAACTTCCCGAGCGCTGCCTTGGCGGCATTCCCTTCGGTCACATGAGTCGCAACGGCCGCGCTCTGGCGGCATCAGCACTACATAGCTAAGAACAAGATCGTTAGCGTCAGGCAATATAGACGTCTCGTTCGACTTGGCCAGACTGTGATCTGAGTGTATACGTGCTCTTGGGTACGCCTTACATTCCAATATCTGATTTCGAAATCTCTGTCTCATCCAAGTGTAACCCAGTTGGCTCGGGACCGAATATACTTCCTTATCTTGTGATTCATGAATAGCGTGTTTGCTGTTTCTAGCCGGAATTTATTGCAATACTCAAGGGATCTTTCTCCTCGCACTTTCTGTGACGATCCTATCATGTCATGACGCGCGTGAGCTGCATTAGAATCGTTGTTTGCCAGTTGGCAGTGTGTTACTCACTGTTGGCCAGAAATAAATTATTGTAAGTTGTTTATTACGATGCTGCACAGTCTGGTTAACGTTAATTTTATTTATTCCGTATTTTGGCACTCTGCTCTTTGGTAGTTAATACGTTATGAAACAGATTTGAGGCCTTCTTCTTTTATGCAGTAGTTGCTAATGACTCCTAACACTTTTCCGTTAATTTTAGTACAGTTTCAAGACAGTTAAGAGACTGATAATATTACAAGTAAATTCATTCAAGTCATTAATCCGCTGTTATTCAGCTAATTGTTGAAGCTGAGAGTGAGTATTTTGCTTGCTTGAAAATGAATTCGCTTAAGGGATTAATCTGTTGTTCTTGAACTACTGTTATTGTAGAACTAATTGGTGAAGTTTTGTCGATGTTTTACATGTGATTTTTTTTATTGTGGCAATCTATTAAATGATAAATGTACTTGTCAGTGGTAACTGAGAGCACATCCCTTCTGCGTCGTATTTGATTTCATTTTTTGAGTGTAAATAAATGGTTTATAAATTTAGTACACGCCTATCACCCAGCACCACCACTTCAAACCTTAGTTCCGCTACACATTCCTACTGCAGTGCCCAACTGCGATCTGAGCCTATGTATCCTCTTGAGCACGCCTTGCAATCCAGTATCTGATTAGAAATTTCTTTCTCACCCTGATGTAACCCGGTTGGTATCCTTCCGTGTCTCGAGGCCAAATACCTATCTCCCTCTCTTGTAATTCATTAATAATGTATTTGCTGTTACCTGCCGATATTCATTGAGAAACTCGAGAAGTATTTCACCTCACAAACCCCATACTCTTCCCTAACCTTGTCTTGTATTTCTTTCCCTAATACACCGTATCAGCCTACTGCAATTATTAGATTATCATCCCTTTCTACATACTGAACTGCATGTTCACATATCCTCAAATACTCTTTCCTTGTCGTCATCCTACTGCCATGTAATCTTCAACCATTATTGTTGACGTTATTTTGCTGTCATTTGCAGTAACTCACTTTTTGTCCTACCTTCTTAGTCAAAATGCATTCTTCTCGCGTTATACCATTCTGCGCTGATGTTATTACCTCACATTCATCTAATTCGAAATCCTTATCTTCCTCCCGTTTCGTTTCATTGACTTTTTGTATTTCCGTTTTCAGATTTTCTACCTTCCCCACCACATCCAGACTTAAGGTATTTCAGGTTGCGATTCGTAGAATGTCACCATTTCGCTGGTTTTTTTAGTATTTGTCTCGTCTTTGGCAGATCTTCCTACACAGCCGAATGGGGACTATTTCGGAATATTTTGTCAACGAAGGGATCATCATTACTCTGTCTAAGTTGCACCCTACGTGTCCTGTGGATACATATTATGTTTCTTTAATAGTGATTTCCATTATCTTCTGCATACTCATGCAGCTGATCATTTCTGTTTCTTAGGTTCTTCACCCAAGGGCACGAAGGTGACCGCAACCACTATTCGCTCCTCTATTTGGCTCAAATGGCTCTGAGCACTATGGAACTTAACATCTGTGGTCATCAGTCCCCTAGAACTTAGAACTACTTAAACCTAACTAACCTAAGGACATCACACACATCCATGCCCGAGGCAGGATTCGAACCTGCGACCGTGGCAGTCGTGCGGTTCCGGACTGCGATCCTAGAACCGCTAGACCACCGCGGCAGGCTCTATTTGACAAGGTCGCTGACGGAACAAGGGGATTCCTTACACTGGAAGCCTTCAGCTCCCATTGCCAATCGTTTTTCTTTAATATTATGCAGTAACCGTTTGAGATAGTATTGGAAGTCAATGCTCCCAGACCATGGTACCGGCAACGAATGTAAGTGCCGAATCAATTATGAATTATATTATTTTTAAAGCGCAATACATACTTTTATCTGTGTCGTTGGAAAGGTCCTTCGGCGAGGCCTGAACGATGTCACAAATATGAATCTTTGTAAGATCAGAACATTTTTTAATAGGTGAACAAAAACAATGCTTATTTTATGGCAATGTGTGTCCTGAAAGATGTACTAGTTTAGTCAGAATATTATGGCCTAGACCTATCGTCGCACAGTCTTCATGCATGTACGTGAGGCTAGTGAGATAACTTTCACGTTTGCCATTTGCAACTAATATAGGGTCTCAAAAACCCCTAGGTTCCTAAATAAAGTATTTTCATATGAGAAACTATAGTAGGAAATGCATTTTTCAGGTGTTACGAGGTCTTAAATGAGCAGTTCGTATGAAGCTTATGTTTCTGCATCGACTTAGTTCGCACTACTCTGGGAAACAATTCACTGTTGTCTGTGAACTGTCCAAGGTGGACGGTTTTCTCTGGCTTCCATGAAATCGTCGGTGTACGTATCCGTAGACAGATGAATTACTTGGCACTGTCTTTGCTGTCTGTCTCATTGTCCGATATTTGAAAGAATGTGCAAAACAATTATACATCTTTGCAATGTATGCATTAAGACTAGGGTCGTCACTTTCAACTGTTGTTATGAGCTTAAATTGTTTCTGGCTGGTAAAAGGCTTTTGTATAAATAAAGAAATTAGTATTTATTTCCTACTATTAGTTCCTTCTATCAAAGCACTCAGTTATCTGTATAATTTTGACACGTTAACCAACTGCTCGAAATTTCCACACATTTCTTTGTATCTCCTTAAGTATTTTCCTAATGGACTGTATGCAGACGAAGATTACTAGCACTTTAGCACACTCCTGGACTGACCAACGCATTCTATTGTCATTATCCCTTACAAGAAAGAGACAGTATATTCATCTGTCAGACTAAGCTGTTTGCCTTTTGATCGAATTACATTAGTAATCAATGTTACCGGCATGCCGCTTTGATCTGCTCGCATAAAGAGATACGTACTAAAGAGGAATATTACTGCAAGTCACGAAAAACAGCTCAACACTGTCTCAGCATTATCATGAAATTCTAAGGACACAGAATTTCAGACAAGCAGCCTTTTAATTAGCTTCAAAGACAAAAGCTTCCGAGCGCCAAAAACTGAGCAAATAAATCAAGTGGAATTTTCACTAACTTATGTCTCTGAGCACAAGTATTTTGTTCCATACAAAGTTTTCTTTCTCATTTTCACGTCAACTTTCTACGAAGAAATTATTTTCTACCCAGTATCTTGAAGACTACTTGGTATGAGCCATGCGAAATGTTGCCAGAGCTTATTCAGGCCAAAAACTTGTATAAATCCCACGCTCCCAGGATTTTTATTTTTCTTTAATCAAGATGAACGGCTTGCTGGCATTTCCCCTAGCTTGCAGGCAGTGGGGGTGGGGGACTGGAGTGTTAGGAGAGGAGGAACAGTGGGACTCTTTAATAACCGGAATAAATAGCTTTAACTAAGATGAACGTCTCACATTCTCTTTAATTGTTAAACATTACTGCTGTACGAGATTGTACTATCATGTTAAGAATTAAACTTGAATCTGCGAATATGTGTTATTAATCTTACATATGACAAGTGGCAGTGAGCTGTCTATGGAGTGATAAGGTGCTGGTTAACAAAATTATGTATACTTAAACAGTAGTTTATTATTAAAAAACTGGAAACTTTACAATTTCTTACCAAAATAAACATTTTAATAGTGAGAGCATTGATGACTAGTAAATAAGGCATTTAAACTCAAGGTCCACAACATCAGTAAGCACAATTCTCAAAATACATGGATGCAAGGTAATAATTTTAAAAAATGCATAGTTCCCCCATGTTGCTGGACCCAAAATAAAATATCTTCGTTTTTCTTATCAAAATAATTAAAAAAATTAATCAGAGTAAGAATTCTTAATTTCCATACAGCATTGCATACTAACAGGCAATTACAGGTCAAGAACCTCTATTCTACCAACAACTACGCTTAGCAACTCCACAAATGGCTGAGGGACCAATGGAAGATGTCGACCATGCTGAAGCCCTTTCAAGTAATTAAATTTTACATAAAAACTCCAATAAGAAACAAGATGTCTCGGCCCTAAAGACCAGCTTACGGTATCACTGACCAAAGTTAAGTGAACAAAATTTCACTACTAAAAAAACTTTAATAACATTTAACACAGATAAAGGATAACAGAATCAACATCCGGCGGCCATGCTAACAAGTCCTACAAAGGGCGAAGGCGCTTTAGCATTTACAAGAAATTTTGTTAAGAATACAAGATTCTCATTGGTAATTATTTTAAGAGACCTTAAGCTTATGTCCACACACATCTTCGCAGGCAGACAGGATTTCAAGCTTATAAACACAGTGAGCCAAGATCATACAGTTTTCTGTAAATGACAGAACCAGATTATACTAAAAGCCACTTCCAGACAGTGTAAGTCGGATTTAGCATGAATCAGCAAAAGTAAATCATAAGGGAAACTAATGATAAATATAAAGGTTCCCTGGTCGTTGTCACATACCTTTGAAATATAGAAAGCCGAAGTAAGGCAGACATTATACCTCAGGAGTTACAGGCAAGTAAAGAACGGCAGTAGCCAATATAATATACAGAAAGAGTCAGCTAAGCCCAATGGGTAGAGACGGAAAACAGTCAAATCACAATTTAATTATTACAAAGTTGGCTAGTTTAGCAAACAGCTAATAACAAGTAATGCGAATCTACTAGAACCAGCTGGCCAGTTGTCTTGAGAAAATAGATACCTTTTTCACATACGCACGAGGAATTCACACTACCAAAACGATGACCGAGCTGCGCAGTGGTTACCATACTGGACTTCTCACTCGGAAGGACGACGGTTCAAACCTGCGTCCGGCCATCCTAATTTAGGTTTTCCGTGATTCTCCTAAACTGCTTCAGGCAAATGCCGGGATGGTTCCTTTGTAAGGACACGGCCGACTTCTTTCCCATCCTTCCCCAATCCGATGGGACCGATTACCTCGCTGTTTTGTCCCCCCCCCCCCCAAAAAAAGAAACCAATCAACCAAAATGATCTGATGAAAACCACAAGACAGTGCGTCCGTTTCCGGATACGCTGTTGAATTCAATAGACAAAAATGGCTATTCCGCTTTGTAACACACACATACACAAAAGTAGAATTAAACGCTTTTCTAATAAAATACAATACACTGTTAAATAGATAAGGCTGACAATCACTAATCAATATATACTATAAAAGTAAATGTTCAATGTCTGTGCCGCTAAATGAGTCCCATTACGATCAAGGGAATATATGGTGTGACAGCTCTCTATCCCCATGCATGAAGAAGGTTCCGGTTTTTACCTGAAAGGTGTGCTTTTGGAGATATAAGGGCTGAGAAGTTTCGCCCTCTAAAAATGTCCAGAACATTTCACAGTATTTGAGAGCATTCAACAGCATTACAGTATCTTTCAGATTGTTCCACAAAGATCCGGGATGTTCTGTAATGTTCGGCAATAGTCTGGAACATCCAGGAACATCCCAGATCATTATGGAACATTCAGAAAAATCTCGAATGTTGTGGAATATTCTGGAACATTGTGGGCCATTCGAAGCCTTCTTGATATGTTCTCGAATTCTTCACTGGTGGGGTAACCCATTGATAGGGGTATATAAGGCAACACTCGTGGTGGGTTCGAAAGTCAGTTTCTGATCAGTGACGAAGGGAGGAACCGAAAAGTGGTGTAGTGAGTGTATAAAAGTAAACAGTGAAGTTTGAGTAGTCAGAGTGATATAGTGAGTGCAAAAACAACGTGTGTAAAGTGTGTAAATTACACTTAGTGTATTTGTTAGCAAAAAGTTGTTTTGGTTTATGTTTTACAAAGTGCCCAAACGTAAAAGAGGAGGAAATCTTGCCAGTCCTGAAGCAAAACGGCGAAAACAAAAAGAACACCGAAAACACAAAACAGACGAAGAGCTGGATGCATGTTTAAGTTCCCAACGAACGGGAATGAGCACTGTGAGAGTCAGAGAAACCGAAGAATAACGAAATGAACTGATTGAAGAATCAGGAACTACGACACAATCTTATAATAAAAGATTGCGAACTCAAGCTAGTCATGAAAATATCAGCCTACGACAAGCGCGGAAGAGAACAAGTAAATAATACAGCCTAACAAATGAAGCATTACACTACCATCCGAAGAAACAATATAACAAACACAAGCCCGTGTAATCGGAAAAATTTATAACATCTTCCGATTTAGCAACGCGAAAAAATTCAAAAGAGAAATACCAGGATTCTGTTGCGTGATTGGAAAAATGCGATTACCATCACTGGAAGCACCTCCGCAGGAATTTTTACATTACATGGCCGGGGAAACTCTCGAATCTAAACGCCTGCTTCCAAATGACTTCTTTCGGTGTCACTTCGATCAACACTAACAGAGATGGAATCGTTTACGCTTTCTTCCATCCGAGGACAAATCTATCAACATGAATCGTTACTACCACAACCCAACGGAGACTATAAATTTCTGCAAGTGTATATCATAGGAAATAAAGAAACAGAAATTGACCAACGATCAACAGATACAAGTGGCTTGAGAAGAGTAGTAGTCCAAGATGTGCAGAGGATCTTACACCAATACAATTAACTGATTCACACATTTAATAAAGCACTAGACCGAATGATTTGTGACTCATGCAAAAAATACAAAAAAATACTTAAAACCATACTTGGACGACACACAAACCGGAGTTCATTGATATCCCAAACACAGAAGCTGATACCCAAAAAGGGTGCCTTCGCAGCAAAAAGACGAATACGAGGCAGCTACGAACTGTAAATAGATAATGAATGGGTAGCACCTTATAACACACTACTTTACAAAAAGTTACAAGCACACATAAATGTAGAATATTGTAATGTAGTGAAATCCATCAAATATGTCTAAGTATGTGAACAAAGGCCGTGCCAAAACAGAAACGACGAGATTCTCATGTACCAATTGGGAAGATACATCAACAGTAACGCAGCAACGTGGCGGAGTTTCAGTTTTCCCATACAAACGCTAAACTACTGTGCAACATATAGCAGTACATTTGGAGAATGGACAGAGAGTTTACTTCACAAAAGGTACCGCCAGAAAAGTCGCGGATGGATCACCTCAGAACACAAATTAACAGCTTTTTACCAACTGTGCCAAACGGATCCATTCACGAAAACATTAATGTTTCGACGTCGATACCTATTATACGTGGAACACAACACGAAAAATTTTCCCATAACGAAAACAAGGAATTCCAGTAGATCATCCAGGAATCGTGAGAACTGGCACACTAGGCCTAGTATACACCGTAGATATGAACAACGCCGAATGTTTCTATCTCCGGATGTTGCTACACGAAATACGGGGGCCAACAAGTTTCACATATCTCAAGACTGTTGACGGTTACCTATTCCAGACGTACAGAGAAGCATACCAACGCTTGGGACTACTGGGAAACGACAGCCACTTGGAATTAACACTACAGGAAGTCTCACTCACAGCCTCAGCTAAACGAGTGAGAGACATAATTATAACAACATGTAACCCACCGAATCCAAAACAAATATGGGATTCCCTCAAAAAGAGTTAGAATGATGACATACTATACCAAATCCGACAATCTCAACTTGAAATGACCATCGAATTCAACGACTGGCATCTCCAATCAAATACTCATTCGCCTAGAGGATAAATGTTTGACAATAAACCATAAGACCTTAGTAACACTTGGGATGCAAGCACCACGAGAAGATGCTATTAGTCTGCTTAACTTCGAAATTACACAGAAAAAAAGGTGCAGCATCAACGAACTATTTCAATATATTGGTCACAACAAACCACTCCTCAATATCAATCAAAAGGAAGTTTACAACGCTATCGTGGACCGGAGCGACAACAACACTAGCGGAATTATTTACTTGGACTCATCGGGAAAAAGTCTCTGATAAATATGTTGCTGGCGGAAATACGTGACAAACAACATACACTCCTGGAAATTGAAATAAGAACACCGTGAATTCATTGTCCCAGGAAGGGAAACTTTATTGACACATTCCTGGGGTCAGATGCATCACATGATCACACTGACAGAACCACAGGCACATAGACACAGGCAACAGAGCATGCACAATGTCGGCACTAGTACAGTGTATATCCACCTTTCGCAGCAATGCAGGCTGCTATTCTCCCATGGAGACGATCGTAGAGATGCTGGATGTAGTCCTGTGGAACGGCTTGCCATGCCATTTCCACTTAGACACCACACCGTGGTGCACGATGTCCTTCAGTAGCGTCTGCCAGTGGAGATAGCTGCCCGTCTCTGCGACGCTTTCGTGCTTACTAAACAGACCTGTGACGAAATTCTTCTTTGGATCTTCTCTGTTTCCTCTATTATGTTAGCAGAATCTCCGAAACAACTGATGCTGTTTTTAAAGCCACAGGTATTCTATTAGCCTTACGAATCAATAACAACCTTTCAATAAAATTACGCTCCGCCACTACTGGAACATCCGAACATAATAACCCCTGTACATATAAAGTCACATGTAGCAACTGCAATAACTTTTATATTCGCCAAAAAGTAAGAAACTTCAACTTCAGATATAAAGAACATATTATAAAAAGCGAGAATAATCGGTCGGGCCTCTTTCTGCATCTGAAAAATCAAAACTCTTCTGCTGACATGCCCTCCAAATCTTACACAGAATATCAGAAGGTCTTCCAATGAACATTTTGAAGAACTGGAAATGTACACTCCTGGAAATTGAAATAAGAACACCGTGAATTCATTGTCCCAGGAAGGGGAAACTTTATTGACACATTCCTGGGGTCAGATACATCACATGATCACACTGACAGAACCACAGGCACATAGACACAGGCAACAGAGCATGCACAATGTCGGCACTAGTACAGTGTATATCCACCTTTCGCAGCAATGCAGGCTGCTATTCTCCCATGGAGACGATCGTAGAGATGCTGGATGTAGTCCTGTGGAACGGCTTGCCATGCCATTTCCACCTGGCGCCTCAGTTGGACCAGCGTTCGTGCTGGACGTGCAGACCGCGTGAGACGACGCTTCATCCAGTCCCAAACATGCTCAATGGGGGACAGATCCGGAGATCTTGCTGGCCAGGGTAGTTGACTTACACCTTCTAGAGCACGTTGGGTGGCACGGGATACATGCGGACGTGCATTTTCCTGTTGGAACAGCAAGTTCCCTTGCCGGTCTAGGAATGGTAGAACGATGGGTTCGATGACGGTTTGGATGTACCGTGCACTATTCAGTGTCCCCTCGACGATCACCAGTGGTGTACGGCCAGTGTAGGAGATCGCTCCCCACACCATGATGCCGGGTGTTGGCCGTGTGTGCCTCGGTCGTATGCAGTCCTGATTGTGGCGCCCACCTGCACGGCGCCAAACACGCATACGACCATCATTGGCACCAAGGCAGAAGCGACTCTCATCGCTGAAGACGACACGTCTCCATTCGTCCCTCCATTCATGCCTGTCGCGACACCACTGGAGGCGGGCTGCACGATGTTGGGGCGTGAGCGGAAGACGGCCTAACGGTGTGCGGGACCGTAGCCCAGCTTCATGGAGACGGTTGCGAATGGTCCTCGCCGATACCCCAGGAGCAACAGTGTCCCTAATTTGCTGGGAAGTGGCGGTGCGGTCCCCTACGGCACTGCGTAGGATCCTACGGTCTTGGCGTGCATCCGTGCGTCGCTGCGGTCCGGTCCCAGGTCGACGGGCACGTGCACGTTGCGCCAACCACTGGCGACAACATCGATGTACTGTGGAGACCTCACGCCCCACGTGTTGAGCAATTCGGCGGTACGTCCATCCGGCCTCCCGCATGCCCACTATACGCCCTCGCTCAAAGTCCGTCAACTGCACATACGGTTCACGTCCACGCTGTCGCGGCATGCTACCAGTGTTAAAGACTGCGATGGAGCTCTGTATGCCACGGCAAACTGGCTGACACTGACGGCGGCGGTGCACAAATGCTGTGCAGCTAGCGCCATTCGACGGCCAACACCGCGGTTCCTGGTGTGTCCACTGTGCCGTGCGTGTGATCATTGCTTGTACAGCCCTCTCGCAGTGTCCGGAGCAAGTATGGTGGGTCTGACACACCGGTGTCAATGTGTTCTTTTTTCCATTTCCAGGAGTGTATATAGTCACGAGAAAATATCCACAAGAAATATTAAACGAAAAGAGAGAATTTTGATACAGGTACTACCTTAAACACTTTATTGAACTTTTAGAACACAAAAACGGATAAATCGGAAAAAAATATACAGCAACCAAAGAAAATAGTGAAAAAACTTAAGTTAATAAAGTCGCACCACACTTCATCTGTGTAATCTTTGTAAACGTATAACATCGTATGAGTAGAAATGTCAAAACAGTTTCAAACCATAATTAAAATGTTAGTTTCAAATCATTTACGCCTTTTACCATCTAACCAAAACCTTGACAGTTATAAGACGTTCGCTAGCGATGTAATATGGACGTCATATCATCATTGATTAACATGTACCACTCAATAACACAAACATTCTCGTTGTAATATTTGACAAAGACGCATCATTAGTATTTTGGCATCTGCTACGTGACTTTTAACACAGCTGATAAACATAACAAGCGCACAGGCTCGTATACGTCTTACGCGAAAGCGAGCTCACTAGCCGCTGTCCAGTAATGTGAGGCTTAAACAGTACTACTTGCAGCCGTTACCTCGCTCCATTTTGTTACGTAATACCATAGTAAACCTTACAGCCTCAAAATATATTAAAACTGTACGTTGTGGACTCAATGTGTGCAGGGCAACTGTGTTTGTCGTCTCTTGCATACACTACCTAATAACCCGAAAATAGAGAGCTTGTGTGATCAGGACAATAACTTTGCGATGAAATCGTCGCCTCCGCCGTGTAAGTCGAAAACCTGTATTACCGATGCCTACCTGGATTGCTGAAAATTTGTTACGGAAGATAAGCCATTGAACAAATTGTTGATCTCAATGAATGGGGCATGTTTTCCACCAGACAGAGCTTAAGTTTTGAAACGTGACGGTAATGTGCATGTGGTAGAATTTGCGAACAAAGGAAACGTACAAGATAATGTATTATCAAAGTACAAATACATTAAAACGCCAGTGTAATACGTGACTCGTCTGATAAACGAAATCAACCGTTATAGTCAAAAACATACATCAAAACAAAACTTGTAACAGCAGTTCCGAAAGCCATGGCACAAAATTATGTGAAAATAATTTTACAAAGCAATTTAGTAAAAGCTTTGCGAGTGAGAGAATATATTTGTAAGTCACTTGAGCTTACAGATGTTTATCTAGGAGTCGGATACCGATCACCACGTTTTCTGAAATAACTAAAAACGCGAACAAACAAACATTATGTCCGGCAAGGTAACATGCGGAATGGAACGCGGAAAGAGTACTATTTTAAATAAGTTCAACACCCTCGATGTGGATGTAACCCGAATGCTCGCAGATTTCTGCACTCACGGTTTCAGTCTCAACTACTTCCTGCATGAGGCGACCAACCGAACTGTGTGTATCCAGCGCTCTGATTGGCCATCACCGTCAAAGCTCTAGTGTTCCTACAAGAGAGTCTTGTATCCTTTTAGATAAAAATGTACCACTTCCTCGGCTAAGTAAGGCTGCTAATGAATTTCAGTGACAACGTAACCGCCTATCAAGGTCGGTGGTGATGTAGGAGGAACTGAGGGGAATTAAATTATACGTTTGCCATGGACACTAATTATCCTAGTTATGCCATCGCAGCCGACCGGTGTGACCGAGCGGTTCGAGGCGCTTCAGTCTGGAACCGCGCGACCGCTACAGTCACAGGTTCGAATCCTGCCTCGGGCATGGATGTGTGTGATGTCCTTAGGTTAGTTAGGTTTAAGTAGTTCTAAGTTCTAGGGGACTGATGACCTCAGATGTTAAGTCCCATAGTGCTCAGAGCCATTTGAACCATTTTGAACTACTACAATCGCTGAATTTCAGAATCCAGTGGCAGTTATTGGGTATGCCATTATAAGACGCTTCTAAAGTCATTTTAATTCTTAATCAATCCAGGAAATGACATTATGGGATTCTTAAGTTCATCTCTAGATCTCTGCGAATGATATTTCGCTGCTACTCTACCCACGTGTAGCATCTTAGTGTTCTTCAAATAGTATGTGTGATATTAAACAGCATTAATCTCCAAATGTAGAAGATGTGTATTAAAGTTCATCTAGGGCGAACAAGGAATGTTGTCTGTTAAACAAATGGTGTCAGGAGACAATACGTTTACAGCGCTGGTGTGAACCTACATTGTTACGGAATATTTAGTTAGTTTTTTCATTGCAGTTCCACTGGTAAATCTTTCGAAATACACAGTGCACTTATCCAAGTACAGTAACTGAACTTCAGGGTCCCGTAACACCTAAGTGAGAGAAATGCTATTCACTAAAATAGCCCCACCATCTATGGCGTATTGTGTTTTGCTTATTCTCCGGTAGATGGGACTTTCGTCGCTTTACTCCCCAAGGGACATATTTTTCTTTCAGAACGCTGAACTTTGAGTTATTCCGAGTTCATCGCCCGTTTCATTAACACAGCAAGGAATTAAGGAGGAGGAGGTCAGCCAACGCGAGCAGAATGAGAGCATAACGAAAAGAGGAGGGATAAAACTCTAGATATACCGGCGAATAAACGAAAGACGGAACTTTGCTGCAGTAAATATCTGTGTCTCTGACCCTCTGTCCTCTTCTCTCTCTCTCTCTCTCTCTCTCTCTCTCTCTGTCTCCCCTCTATCCCTTTACCCCCCGCCCCCTCTATTTCTGCCCCCCTCTCTCTCCTTTCTCCTCATCCCCACACCATAGTCCTTAAACGCGTATTGCAGCCCGAGAAAATCAAACACTGCAGTCGAGAAGTAATTAATTTCTTTCCTTTCATAACCAATGGGGCTCATCCTTCTTAATTACGCCAGATTGATGAGAGTGGTGGCAAAGTTCAGCAGATTCCACAGCTCCTTCGTCTCCGCGCCACTGCTGGGGATGATGGATGGCGCAGATGTATCACGCACTTTTTTTTTTAGAACCAGCGTCAATTCTTGCGAACTCCCAAAGTAAAACAGATGACCTCGCTTTAAAATGTCACGACAGACACAACATATTCTCACCCGCAGTATACAGGCATTCCTACTTACAATTCCAGCAGCTCGCTCAGAAGACGAAGTTTAGTCACTCCTGCGTAAGGTATTACAAGAGAAATGCATTGTGAGATCGTTGAACTAAATTCACTACACGGTGTACGTTGTTCCATAATTTTCCATGCAATGGAAATTCAGCTGACATATTCGCCTTAAAATATCGCAGCAGTTGATTACATGGACATGGAGCTCCTTAATGGAGCTTCTTACGAATTGACGAATATGTTTATCAGCAGAATAGAAGAAACAAAAACTTCTAATTATCAACTCAAAAACAGCGACAACGATACAGTTGTAATCCTTCTTCACAATTTCACCCTACAGACCAATACAGTTTTTCTAACGATAAATGGCTTGATCCCCAAGACCTTGGTTGTAAAACACTGCATTTTTGTTGTTCAGGAAATGTTTCACCTCGAAAATAACCTCGTTCTATGGAAATGCGTACCACACATTGGTTTCTTCATCCGAGGAAAGAGGAAGCAGTCACTGGCTGCCATGTCGAGGGAATACAGGAGCGAGGGAAAGACTGATAGCCAATGAAGTAGCGTGTGTGACTGTGTACTGTCCTGTGCAGAATGAACTGAGGCGTTGCGTTGAACCGAACTCCTGCTTTCTGACATCTCGCCAGTATGTTCCTGCGACGGTTTGCTCGCTACAAGCATAATCCGTTAGCACCACAGTATGATAGTCCCAATAAAACAGTAATACATTGCCCGTCCCACTTTTCGGAGGTGCGCACTGCACATACTTCACAGTTAGTTTCGTCTAGTCATTACGCGACCATCGAAATAATTTGGATTGGCCTGACACAGATGCAACATTTCCGCTGCTGCTTCGGTTAGACGGATTTTTGCATCGATCTTAAGATATAATTCAAGTATCGATTATCGATTGTGGGAGCAATATCGATAGCAGTACCTTGCAACAGACTCTTTGTTTCTTACCAAAGTTGATATCAGGTCAAATGTTTTTTTCTTTTTTTGTTATAAACAACTCGTGTCTCTAACATCAACACAACACCTCTGACTGCTGATTCCGTAGATACACTAAGTGATCAAAAGTATCCGGACGACTGGCACCCTCCATCGGTAATGCTGGAATTCAATATGGTGTTCGCCCACACTTAGCCTTGATGACAGCTTCCACTCTCGCAGGCATACGTTCATTCAGGTGCTGGAAAGTTTCTTAGGAAATGGGAGCCCATTCTTTACGGAGTGCTGCACTCAGGAGAGGTATCGATGTCGGTCGGTGAGGCCTGGCACGAAGTCGACGTTCCAAAACATCCCAAAGTGTTCTGTAGGAATCAGATCAGGACTCTGTGCAGGCAGGTCCATTAGAGGGATGTTATTGTCGCATAGACACTCCGCCAAAGGCTGTGCATTACAAATGCAATCGCCATCCCCGATTTGCTCTTCAACAGTGGGAAGCAAGAAGGTGCTTAAAACATCAATTTAGACCTGTGCTGTGACAGTTCCACGAACAACAACAACGGGTGCAAGCCCCCTCCATGAAAAACACTACACCACAACACCACCACCTCCGAATTTTACTTTTGACACTACATACGCTGGCAGATGACGTTCACTGGGCATTCGCCATACCCACACTTCGCTATCGGATCGCCACGTTGTGTATCATGATTCGTTACTCCACGCACTGTTTTTCCACTGTTCAGTCGTCCAATATTTACGCTGCTTCCAGCAAGCGAAGCGTCGTTTGGCATTTACCGGCGTGATGTGCGGCTTATGAGCAACCGCTGGACCATGAAATCCCAGTTTTCTCACCTCCCGCCTAACTGTCATAGTACTTGCAGGGGATCCTGATGCAGTCTGGAATTCCTTTGTGATGGTCTGGATAGATGTCTACCTATTACACATTACGACCATCTTAAACTGTCGGCCGCGTCTGTCAGTCAACAGACGAGGTCTGCCTGTACGCTTTTGTGCTGTACGTGTCCCTTCACGTTTCCACTTCATAATTACATCGGAGACAGAGGACCTAGGGATGTTCAGGAGTGTGGAAATCTCGCGTACAGGCGTATGACTAAAGTGACATCCAATCACCTGATCACGTTCAAAGTCCGTAAGTTCCGCGGAGCGCCCCATTCTGCTCTCTCACGATGTCTAATGACTAGTGAGATCGCTGATGTGAAGGACCTGGCAGTAGGTGACAGCACAATATATCTAATATGAAAAACGTATGTTTCTGGGGGTGTACGGATACTTTTGATCACATAGTGTACGAAACAATCCATCTGAAATTGTAATTTCAGATCTATGTAACAAATCCATATTTCGAAATTAGTAGCCAGATAAACCCATTACCTCATTCTTTGCTGCCATAAATTGAGGATCTATAACGACTAAAGATTGATAGGATAAAATGTTTCGTGGGGGACCGACTCCTTTGTTGAATTACAAAACAGTATCACGTAAGTACAGAGCAATGAACCGTGCAATATCAAAATCTAATAAAGCTATATTTTGAAGTACGCTCTGCCCATAATGCTCGAAACGTTCACAGTTGGAGAGAGACATGGCTACCTTTCTGGTAATGTAGGTTTTGGCAAGCACGAAACGAGCAGTAGATACAATGTGTGCATCCGATGACATCATTTGTAAAGAATGACATGGCGGTCGGTCGGACTAGAAAAGCCTGTCCAGGACCAGAATCCGGAATTTTTATTACCTCCTGCCTTACTCCACTTTATCAGTAGTCTGCGACGTTTTGTTTCGACTGCTGTAGCGGCTTGGAGCTGTACTGTGGTCCGCGGATTACTATGTATAGTAGGAGTACACACGTCATATGCATGGAGACAAAAAATTAGCTACGTCACTTCATCTTTCTGTGGTGATGGTAGAAATATTAAGACAATACCTCATACATCCACTAGTAACCTTCTTCAGGCGTTCCCTACGTGCGTTTCCAGAATATAAATTCGGCGCCTCGCCCCTATTTATAATCGAATTTCATTCCCAGCATCTACTGAGACCGTTGATTTATATCATTGGTAGATGTATAGAGTCTAAGTATGGCAACTTCATAACCTGTGAAAATAGTATCTACTTTCTCACGCCCGTATTACCCATTAGATTAAAAGAACGTTCAGTTAAATAACGATTAGTCACATAAGATCTACAAACTAATAGCGCCTTTTTTCTCTCTTTATATGTAGGAACTGATTTTTGATAAACAAAGTGTCTAGGCTAACCAAACTATTTCAGACCACAAGGAACTGTAACACAAGCAGATGCGTGGAAACCGCTTTCTCTCTTTTTGTCTTTGCACCGACAGCTGTGTTTGAATGGCACACATAGTGACGAGCTTTACATGAGAATGTGACGTGTAAAGTGGAGGAACTAAGAGATGTCTACGTGGAAGCATCGAGAGAGACACCCAGAAAACTCCTAGATGCTCTGTGTAGCTGTAAACCTGCTCATGAAGTAAGGAGTAGTATATGTGTGTTGATACCCTGTTTGAATGGGAAGGATGGATTTGTCTATCTAAGACAAGATGAAGGAACGGTAAACAGCGTGAGAAAGGATTTTATTTTTTTTAGGTAGAAAGTAATCATTAATAAATTTGGTAACAGCTACATTTAAAATTGTGATGCTAAACCGAAATTGTCGTAATTTTAAGTTTCTTGTGGAAAGTAAAATAGTAACAGTCGAATTCTGCAAAGTGATCTGATTTTCAGTTAGTGAAGTTTAGGCCTAAAACATTTTTTTTTCTATTGCGATGTTTTCTTTAATTTGTTGATTAGAGACTGTAGAGACTTAAATAACGGATCACATAGCTTGTCATCTGTAATATCACGATGTTTTAGTGAAGATAGCTTGAAAGCTAACAAAATCAACTTTTCTTTTCAGTGTAATTTCGTTGAGCGACAGTACTTCGTGGCAATATGTTAAGTACACTCGCAGTCTGTATCAGAAGTACTCAGAAACGCAATTTCATTAAATGTACTTACTTTCTGAAGTGATCGCACTAAGCGAGACCAGTAGCGCGTTCTTCTTCGGCACCCGCTATCAGACAGCTTGCCATGTAATTACACTGAAACGCTACATCATCGGTCGCCCATAGAAGGCGAGTATATTCTGTTTGCAGTCTCCTACACATTAGTACTACAAGCTTAAGAAGAGCTTCTATACGATGCATGTTGTGTCTGAAATAGATGAGTCTTTTACCCAGTCACCCTCACGAGTTGTAACCTTGAAACGTCTGTCAACGACGAGCAGGATTTCACGTGTTACTGCTGTTCTTAAAAAATACCGACGTGTCTTTGTTTCTAAAGATGGCAATAAGCTTGGTGCTACGTGGCTTTGTGTTAAGGGAAGCGTGTCTAGAACACCGAGTAAGTATTTTATGCATGATAACGTAAATCGTTATTCTCATATAACGCGTACGTCAGCGAAGGTCTATAAAAGAGAAAGAAACTGTCTTCGGAGTGCCGTATGTATATAAAGACTGATCAGCCAGAACATTATGACCACCTACCTAACAGTCGGTATGTCCACGTTGGCACGGATAACAGCTGCCTCGCACCGAGGCATGGAAGCAATGAGCCCTTGGTAGGTCGCTGGAGGGAGTTGTCACCACATCTGCACACACAAGTCATCTAATTCCGATAAATTCCGGAAGGGGGCGATGAGCTCTGACGCCACATTCAGTCATATATCAAGTGTGTTCGATCGGATTCAGATCTGGCGAGGTGAAAGGCTAGCACATCAACTGGAACTCGCCATTTTGTTTCTCGAATCACTCCATCACTCTCCTGGACTTGTAACACAGCGCATTATCTTGTTGAAAAATGCCACTGCCATCAGGAAACATAATCGTCATGAAGTGGTGTACATGGTCTGCAACCAGTGTACGATACTCTTTGGCCATCATGGTGCCTTACGCGAGTTCCGCTGGACCCAATGACGCTCAGGTCAACGTTCTCCAGAGCATAATAGAGCCGCCGCCCGCTTGGCTCCGGCCCGCAGTGCAAGTGTCAAGGAGCTATCCTCCTGGAAGATGACAGTTTCGCGGTCTCCCATCGGCATGATGGAGAAAGCATCGGGCTTATCAGACCATGCAACTTGTGCAACTGCGCCAACTTCCAGTGCCGATGCTCACATACCCGTTTCAGGAGTAGTTGCCAATGTGACGCTAACATTGGCACATGCATTGATCGTCGGCCGCGGAGGCCCACCGTTAAGAGTGTTCGGTGCACTGTGTGTTCATACACACTTGTACGCCACTCTGCAATTAAGTCAGATGCTAGTTCCGCCACAATTCGCCAGATGTCCTGTTTTACCAGTCTGCCTAGCCTACTACATTAGACATCTGTAATGAGGTTATAAAATAAATAAAATAAAATAAAATAAAATAAAATATTAATTATTTTTATCTGTATGATTGGCTCTCCTATGAGTCGTCAGGTTTTGATTATTCGGTATCAGACGCTTGACAATGGCTTTTTTGTAAAGGCAATGTTACTCGTACTTGACCGTGAAATAAAACTGAAATAATCGGACTTCGTAATTAAATCGTTTCCAAAGACTGCTGCGGTAGGTGCGGACTCATAAACTAAATCTCAATATTACAATAATTTGCCAGCCATGCCAAAACGTCGTACAGAGGTGATTGTCTACTAAACAAAAAATTACACAGTTAGTTAAATCAGATATATTCAATGAATAAGCCTACAGTTCATAATCCTACTTACTTTTATAAATATAAATTCTTTACAGAATCGAGTGCCTAGTATGGTTGCAACTCGCAGTAATTTTCTATATCATGAAATATGGCGGTGTGCCAGACAATAAACTAAAATACGTGCTTCTCGCACCACTTCAACCAGAGCTCTTCCTTTTTTTTAATCAAACATACGAGTAACGTAAATGTACTTCTGTTTTATCAGCGACACAGCGCTGCAGTTGTGTGCCATAGGCTTTATTTATTTGTCACTGATTATTTATTTAATTAATATCTCGCGTTTCCGAGGAAACTCACGCTCGGCATGCAAATGTGCCTTTATATTGCCCCCTGAATTGCGAGGCGAAAGGACACACCTGCAGGCGAGCAATTCACCTAAAGGCACAAGAAAATCTAAGTTATCTACAACTATTTACATGACTTACATTATACTGTATATTATATACAAAATTTGAATGACGCGCGTGCGCCGAAGAAGTTCTTATGTTGGCAAAACAGAGTGCGCGCATGCGCAGAAGCGTCTGTGTAACTACGGCACTGCCGTTATTTCGTAAATTTAGATCACGCGGCACAGTATTGCAGTTCATATTGTTCGTGTGCGCGCGCATTTCTTAGTCGTTGCACAAAGAAAATATTCCACCAAGATTACATATGAAGACTACATTCTATGACAGGTAACTTAGTTTTAAAATTACAATATTTGTTATAATACAATACAACTTTAGATTGTTGAATGTTCTTAGTTACATAGCATTGCAATGAAATGCTTCAACGAAAAATGTTCTGTTGTTTCAGGTGCGTTGACCTATACACATGGTGTCGTTATCACAGTTCATATTCATCTGCTGCACAATAATTTTTTACAGGTTAGTATCGTCGTGGTAAAGTTTTTTGATCACAGTAACATCCTTGTATAACAACTTGATTAATACATAAGCGTGTCCATTTCCTATTTCCATTATAGTCGTTGTGATGCAGTTCGTAGTGAGTAAAAGCATTGCTTATTACAGATCAGACGTGACCCGTCGAGTAATTGGTCCACGTGCAGTTCGTTTTTTACATTCCGTGGAAGCTTGGTTGCAGAACCTCGGACGGCACATAGCTGGCGTCGATCCTTGGACAGTCCAGGTAAGAGTGTCCGTCACATTTCGAGAACATTTCATTCCCTGAAGTTCCAACCAAAACTCTTCCACCCGTCGTGTTGTTTTCTGGACAGGCACTTTGTGTCCATTTAATCCAGTTAACATCTTGAAGTTGGGTACTGTAGTAATGTCACTAGACGATGCACGAATTATTCACTTCACATTTTCAGTTTTTTGCTGAATATAGCTCACTTAAATGTTCGTTAATGTCCGTGAACAGAGGTTCACTATGCAATGTCTTTTTGGCACTCGTTTTGTTCAAATTTTTACATGATACATCAGTTAAAAAAATAAGTAATTATACATACACACGTCACATATTTTCTTAGCATAAACATAATACAGTTGCACATAAACATGTTTTCATCATCATTACATAGCTATAGGTTATTACATTGTGTCACATTTGATTACATGAATTGCAGATATTTACATCCTCTTTAGCGGTTTTGCTGGGATATTATCGATGTTTTTTGTGATGTCATCTGAAATTAAGATAGGTTAGACACAACATTCATTACATCAGTAGGCAAGACCAGGCGTTTTCACTACTCAATAAATATTCAAAATAGTAAGAGAGAGAAAATGTTCGATTCCTCGCGTTTTGTGCGTGTGTGTAGAGTGTCTGTGTGGCCTTGACTACTGATAGATGCTTTTCGTGTTGAGAGATGTGCGTCTAATCTATTTCTCAAAGTAAAAGATCGGTTCACAGATGACGTCTGTCAGTTCGTCAGGTGTCATATCAAGTCAGTGGTACCTACAATAACAAATGTTCCGTGAAAAATTAATATGTCATTCACTGCTACGTAATCATAAATTTTACTTTAATATTCAGTCTTCTCGGTGGAGCCGCGGCGTTGAAAGAAAAGTTCTTCTGTCTTCAACTGCGTCACTGGAACCGCTGAAATGAAAATTTCTATACTACTTATAATCTATGTTGTAATTTGTTTTAGTTCTTGCCACACAGCAGGTCGTTGAGATAACGGTACGTTATATGTCTTATGGTAGAAGATCTTGTGAGGCTTAACTTCAATCTTGTACACATACGTGTTGATAACACCTAATCGTTTGGTAAAAACTTGTAAATATTTGGATAACACTTCCTGTAGTTTTATACGTTCATGTACACTGAGAGCTGTAGCTTCACTTATCTTATGATCAAGCAATGTTTTCAAGTCCATTAGCTCTGTGTCAGATGAGTGTGTTTGCATGTCTTGAATGTCTTTGTCAAGTACTAACTGAACCTTGAACCCTGTACAGTGTTTGTCATGCTTTAGAGTTCTCCTGTCCAAATCAATAATAATTACCCTGCTTTTATCATTTAAAATACATTTACCTTTGGAGAAGTCTATAATGCAGTCCTTCTCGCTCATAATATCTATTCCTAATATGCAATTAGTCACAAGGTTTTGTACAACCAGGAATGGCCATTGTACGGTTCCATTACCTATTTTAACGTTTACAAAAACTTGCTTCGTAACCCTACATGACTTATTACCTAGTGCAGTAGTTATTTTACAGTTTTGGGCAGGAAACTCAGGCACAGGTTCCAATTCACACATCTTTTTATAAAAATTAAAAGATAAAACGCTCACAGCTGCACCTGTATCTAGGATAATAGTAGTTGGAATCCCACCTACTACACCAGTAGTGGATGCTAAAACGTTTTCATTTGTGTTTAAACGACATTGTGTACTGTCTTGTAAAAGTTCATCTGATATATTGTTATTGTGGTTGTATCTTATAAATAAAACAGGTAGTTTTTGTTTAGAATTACTCGGCATATCATTATTCTGTTGTTCAAGTGTGGTGTCAAATAACTGATTAACATTGAAGCCGCCCCCCAAGGATTCTTCAGCCACGACCTGGGGCAAAGTAGTGACTGTTTCTAGTTTGTTGGATTAGCATTTGTGCTAGGTACTGACACAGATTGAGGTTGTGCAGCAGGTGTCATTTCTATTATATTCACATTCGGATATTGCCTATTATGATCTCCAAACTTTTGCGGTTGTTGTTGCTGTTGCGCATTATAACTTACCTGTCGGTCGTAAGGTATGCTCCAATTTTGACCTGGTGGCTGCTGTGGTAAAGCAGAGTTTGAATGAAAGTACTGATCGTTACGAGTCCAACCTTGATGCTGTCTTGGCTCGTAGTTATTATTATTTCTATTTCTGTTTGTGTTTTTGTTATTACCTTTGTATCCGTTGTTACCGTTGTAGTTATTACCGCGGTGCCTTTTGTATGGATTGCCGCATGAAATGTTATTACTGTTGTAACTATTGTTCGTATTGGAATACGCGTGTTGATTTTGATTTCCGTACTGAGACGGCATGTGAGTTTGCTGTTTTTGTTGTACCGCGTATCCAACTGTGGGCGCGCCAGAATTGTGTTGGCAAGCCTGCATGTTTTGCATACCACTAGTGTAAACATTGTGGCTGCTGTTTTGCCGCGCGAAGCGCTGATCTTCAAGTAACATGTCAACCGAATCTAAAGCTGTTAAAAAATAATCTGAATCGTCATCCGGGATATGTAGAAGTTTTTCCTTAATGTTGAAAGGCAATTTGGCCTTCAACGCTCGGAGTATATCACGTGTTGCGACTGGTTCGTCTAAAAAATGTCCCATGTTCAAGTATTTTTCAAAATATCTGCGTAAGTTACCATTTTTACTGTTAAAAGTTTCAGGTTCTAAGATTTGTCTTCTGAGTCGCTCCTGGACGGATTGCGACCAGAATTTGTTCAGAAAAGCACGCTCAAACTCACTGTACGTGGTACATACGTCAGCTTGACTGTATGCCCAGACAGCTGCATCGCCTTGGATGTAACCGACAATATATGAAATCTTTTTCCGGTCACTCCAAGTGCGTGGAAATGCGTTACTAAAAGATTTGAGAAAAATCACCGGATGAATGGTTCGTTTTTCTGGGATAAAAATCTGAAATTGCCTGTGTTTCATTAAGCTTTCTTCTTCCTTTACATTATGATATGGATTTGTACCACTGTAATTACTGCAATGCTCAGCTGGCGAGTAATTACGATAATGTTGCTGTGGTTTACCATGATAATACCTTGTGTTTGTGTTTGCACGTTGTGGTATGTGTTGTTGTCGTGGTGTGTTTTGTTCTTGTGTGTATGTTGTGTGCGGTATGTGTGCGTCATACTCGAATGTATATTGATTTCTGAACTGTACATTTTGACTGATATTTTCGTTACATTCAGACTGTGGTTGATCGGTGAATTGTCTCATGGGTGCAGTGACGGATTGTACTGCGTCACTAATCAGCTGTTTGTTATTAGTGATGTATTCCGCTACGGAGTCGTGCACAATTGTTGGTAAATTTTCACGTATGCATCTATCAAAATGTTTGTCTTTGTTCTCTACCCAATCATGAAATTCTTTATTAATATTTTGAAAATGAGCTGTGGCATCAGATTGTAAGATGTCAGTCAGGTGTTGTTCAACATCGTCAAATTTATTCTGCACGTCAGTAATTCGTTTTTCAAGGTTGTCGTGTACTGAAGGATATGTTTGAATTTGTTCAGTAAGAGCTTCACACGTGACATTAAGGTTTTTTAATTGTGTCTGTAAAAGTGCTACGTCATTTGTAGTCTTTTCTTGTCTCGTATTAAGCTTGGAAAATTTCGTACTGAGTTCAGTCATCTGTTTGGTCAGTGTGGCGTCTATAAGTTCCACACGCTTACATAAAGTGTCATTAGCTGTCTTGAGTGCTATGAGATCAGATTTAATTTCGTCATTTTGTGTCTTTAACTGTTCATTTTGCGTCTGTAAGGTTGCCATGTTTTCGGCGTTTTGCTTCATTAGCATTTGTAACATGTCGGCAATGTTTACCGTTTGCAAGGTCTCTGCCCCCGCCGCGTCATTAGACGTGACGTCATGCATTAACATGGGCTCTGATTGAGACTTTGAAATTTTTGTGGTGGAAGGCCTATTGTCAAAATTTTCGTCAACACTCGCGTCAATGTTTGATGAATCGTCACTACCGGTTGCTGTCGTAAAGTCATTTTCTAACATTTGTCTCTCGTCCGAGTCGGATTGCGTCTGAATAGTACGTCTTTGCTGTTCCATTTTTGCGTATTGTTTTCTAGTTATTACCATGCCACACGTGATATATGTTTCAAGAAAATATTTGACACTGATTTTAAAATAAAATACAGTTGAGTATGAATCGGTCGTAGCAACAATGGCTGTCTGTTAATTTAAAAATATAAACTGAATTTGAGATTATTGGTAATGGCTGCTGGCCATGTTACATGATATCGTACAGAAGTCGGCCATATTGTACACTCGTGTATTGGTATTGTTGCATACGTTATTGTTTAAGGAAAAATACTGAGAATGGAATTTATCACTGAAACTGTTATGCGGAAAAGAAACACTACAGAATTTTACTGAAAAGCTAATACACTGAATTATACGTCTGGTCAAGCCTGCTAATGCAAAGATGCTGCGTCTTACCTTATTTTGCTGGAAGCTTCTTTGCGTCTTCCCGCAAAATTTTATAATTGGCAAATATCTTCTGATTTTTTTTTTTTTATTTTTTCTCATATAGTCAAGTCCAGGACCAGAAGGTTGATTTTTCACATGAAACAAAGAGAACAATGTAACAAATGACAAAATAACAAGTCCGACACGCAGTCGCCAATATAAAATAAATAAAATAAAATAAAATAAAATATTAATTATTTTTATCTGTATGATTGGCTCTCCTATGAGTCGTCAGGTTTTGATTATTCGGTATCAGACGCTTGACAATGGCTTTTTTGTAAAGGCAATGTTACTCGTACTTGACCGTGAAATAAAACTGAAATAATCGGACTTCGTAATTAAATCGTTTCCAAAGACTGCTGCGGTAGGTGCGGACTCATAAACTAAATCTCAATATTACAATAATTTGCCAGCCATGCCAAAACGTCGTACAGAGGTGATTGTCTACTAAACAAAAAATTACACAGTTAGTTAAATCAGATATATTCAATGAATAAGCCTACAGTTCATAATCCTACTTACTTTTATAAATATAAATTCTTTACGGAATCGAGTGCCTAGTATGGTTGCAACTCGCAGTAATTTTCTATATCATGAAATATGGCGGTGTGCCAGACAATAAACTAAAATACGTGCTTCTCGCACCACTTCAACCTGAGCTCTTCCTTTTTTTTAATCAAACATACGAGTAACGTAAATGTACTTTTGTTTTATCAGCGACACAGCGCTGCAGTTGTGTGCCATAGGCTTTATTTATTTGTCACTGATTATTTATTTAATTAATATCTCGCGTTTCCGAGGAAACTCACGCTCGGCATGCAAATGTGCCTTTATAAGGTGTGGCCACCCGACTCCACATCTACTCTCGGTCAAATTCAAATAGGTAGCGCACCTTCCCCATTCTACACACTGATTGTACGCTCACAGACATGACATGCATAGTGCGTGTGTCTGACTAGCAGTCATTCCTCGGCAGGTAATGCTGCTATCACCTGGACGGAATTATATCGATAGTAGGTCGGTAGTCATAATGTTCTGACTGATCAATGCGTGTCTGTCAGTGTGTGTGTGTATGTGTGTGTGTGTGTGTGTGTATGTGTGCGTGTGTGTGTGTGTGTGTGTGTGTGTTTTGTGGGCGGGCAGATGGCGTCCGTGACCACGGCGTCGCCGCAGGCCAATCTCCAAGACAGAGTTCTCCCTCTCGTGGCCGCTCCTTCAGCTTTGTGCCGAGACCCGAATAGCTACAACGTCCATCTTAACATTTCTGTAGACTTATTAAGGGTATTATCGCTGCTTGTGGGTGTCCAAGGCGCTAGGAACAGAGTGTGTGATAGGACTGCAGGGAAAATATGTAATGTGCCTGAAATTTCGGGGGGCCTGCCTTCGCGGCCGTCTGCCTACAACTATGGTTAGACGATTCTTCGGTTCGCTGCACACCACCGAAGTAAGCTTTTTTTATTTATCCTGTCTTATCCTGACATTATTGTATTTCCTACTTTCTTTCATCACATAAAGTACTTCTTCTGATACATAAGGGCTCTTCTTTGTACCTATATTTATCTGCCCTATTTCTGCGATTGCCCTTTTTAGGGATGTACAATACTCTTTATCTGACCTGACTACCGTGGTGACACCATCTCAGTACCTACAGCGTCGCAGAACATCAAACGCATCTCACCTTTCCTCAATATTTCAATATCCTACTTTTTTCCACATCGTTTCTTCGAGACGATATTCTTATACGTAGACCTGCACCTCATCATTACCAAATTGTGATCTGAATCTATATCTGCACCTGGTTGCGTATCAAAATATATTATCTGATTTCGGAATTTCTGTCTCAGCTTAATGAATTTCAGCATCTTTCTCTGTCCTTAGGCCGTTTCCAAATATACCACCGTCTCTTGTGTTTTTTGAATAGTGTATTCGGTATTACTAGCTGAATTTTTTGCAGATCTCAGTAAGTGTTTCTCCTCTGTCATTCCTACGATCGAATCGACATTCTGTTCTCTCCCTCACTGTAACGATTAAATTTAGCATGATTACTCGATGGAAACGTCGTGTGGCTAGGGCCTCCCGTCGGGTAGACCGGTCGCCTGGTGCAAGTCTTTCGATTTTACGCCACTTCGGCGACTTGTGTGTCGATGGGGATGAAATGATGATGACAAGGACAGCACAACAGCCAGTCCCTGAGCTGAGAAAATCTCCAACCCAGCCGGGAATCGAACCCGGACCGTTAGGTATGACATTCCGTCGCGCTGACCACTCAGCTACCAGGAGCGGACATCACTCGATTATAATTTGTATTTACGAATTGAAGGGGGGAAGATTAGTGTTTAAAGTCCTGTCGGCTACGTGGTCATTAGAGACTCAGCGACGGATTTGGGAAGAATGGGGAAGGTCATCAGAGGAACCATTCCGGTATTTGCCTCAATCGTTGAAGTAAATCCTGGAAAACCTAAATCGGCACATGCCGATTTTGATTTGAACCGTCGCTAATATGGGTCCAGTGTGCTGACCACTCGCTCATTTACGTACTGAATAACCTGTTCAGTGCTCTCGTATACTTTTCTTCTCTCTTCATTTTCTGCATGTGGTGTCCGCATGTATATACCTAAATAATAGTTGTTGGCGTTGGTTGGCTGACAATTCTGATGAGAATAACACTGTCACTACCTTCCTGCTGCAAACGAATTCTATTCACATTATAGATGTTTCTGATGCTGTTGATATGATCTTACACTCGTCTGACCAGAAATGCTTTCCAATTCACTTCTCTGAAACCCACTGTATCTAGGCTGAACTTCTGCATTTACTTCTTCGGATTTTCTAGCTTCTCTAGCACGTTCAGCTCCGTCTCGTAAAATCTTACCCATTATCCGGTTATTCAATCATTTTCTCATGGTTACCCCTCCCGGAGACACGAATGAGTCATTAATCCGAAAACTTTTGCCAGTGAAGATCTCATGGCACTTTTTCACTCACAGGCCACAAATCCTGTGGATACGCATTAAGTGTAATGCAGTGGTTTCTGTTGTGTTCTGTATCCTTGTGCAGTTGAACATCGTTGATCCTTCCGGCTTTTAGGGGCATTTTCCCACGTCTACCCGCTTCTGACCCTCTTCGACAAATTCATTGGCAGAACAAGAGTGATTCTTTCTACAGGAAGCCTTCAGACGACATTATAGATGACTTTTATTGAAAATACAAGCAGTGGGTGAATCCAGAGTCCAGGACATGCTTACTAGCTAAATATGTTACCCACGTACCACTCATGAGAAACTGAAACTTATTTTTGATACGAGAAAATATAAAACTGCAATTAATAAAAATGAAAGATGAGATGGGGGATAGGATACTGCGAGAAGAATTTGTCAGAGTACTGAAAGATAAAAGTCGAAACAAGACCGCTTGATCAGTCCGCATTGAGATATATGGAAGGGGCAGCCACGACAAACTTATTCCATCTGGGTTGGAGGTTTATGAGGCAGGCAAGATGCCGTCACACTTCATGTGGAATTAAATAATTCATATTCCAAAGACCGTCGGTAGAGACAGGAGTGAATATTGCTTAATATTAGGTAAGTAAATCATGATTGCAAAATAAGAATTTCTTAAAGAAGGAGTGGTAGACGCCAATCTCGAGGAAGATGTTTCTGAGTTCCGTAGAAATGTAGGAAAACGGGAGGCAATAGTGGCTACAATCTATCTTAGAAGGGTTGAAGAAAAGAAAAACATATGTTTAAAACTTTTGTAGATATAGAGAAAGTAACTGACACTGTTGGCTGGAATACACACCTTAAAATTATGAAAATAGCAAGGATAAAATACAGAGAGCAAACACGTATATACAACTTGTACAGAAAGCAGACTGTAGTTACAAGAATCGGATGACATAATAGGGAAACAATAGTTGAAAATGGAGTAAGACGTAATTGTAGCCTCTCCCGGATGTTATTTAATACTTTTATTGAGCAAACAGTGAAGGAAACCAAGGAAAGTTCAGGTTCAGGGAGAGGAAATAAAAGCTTTGAGTTTTGTCAGTGCCATTGTCATCCAGTCAGAGACGTCAAAGGACCTGGAAGATCAGTTGAACGGAATGTTAAATGACTTCAGAAGAGGTTATAATGTGATCATCAAGAAAAGTAAGACAAGGCTAATCGAAAGTAGTCTAACTGAATCTCGTGACGCTGATAAAATTAGATTAGGAAATGAGACAGTAAAAATACTGACGATTCTTTCTACCTATCTATTTATTTGTGCTTACGCGGCCAGTTTCCACAACGTCGATACTCTACAAACATTTCAGCATTTCTCTGTAGCTTCCTGGTGTTACCATCCCTATAACACTTCTTTGACGTCCTCCCAATATTGTTTTTACACCTAACAATCTGTTTCTCTTAAGAACGACATGATGTGTTCAGAGTGCTACGAAGTTCTGGATTATTTACAACAACTCAAGAGGCCTTGTGAGCTGTGGTAAATATTTTACGATACCCGGTGACGGTCTCTATTACAGAAAATCGTCTGTCTGGATAGTAGCTCGTTTACTCATTTGAATAATGCACTTTAGTCGACTGTCGCCAAGAGATTCAGAGCGTAAGTGAATAACCAATACATTTCGTCACGTCAGGTAGCACATACACGTGCCAAATATAAGTTAACATTCATTAGTATGTTATGTTTATGATCTGATGATGACGTCTGTCAGAAACGCGTTACCTGTATGAAAAAAACAGAGCGTCATCCAGGCTGACAATTTCGCGTAAGTGTATCATCATCACAGATCTCTAAAGATTTATGGCCACTGATTTCCTCTTTGACGTTAACAAATTCAAAAAGTTCGGGTCTGTTAGTGACTAGGCGGTTTATGACAATGTCTTCACCCGCCGGTTCTCTATCTGCTCGAAGTATGCTTCAGACAAAACATTCAGAAATATCTCACACGAATCTTTTTCTCTGCCACCATTTTTAAGGGCATTACACCCCTATTCTATAGCTGGATAACTGAAGACTCCCCCTGTCAGAAAAGAATGATCAGGAAACTCTTCAAGTCGTCTCAAGCACTCTGCTACTCCAGCCCTTGATGCAGGTGGTCTGTTACATCGGAAATTGAGGCGCTGTATATCACAGAGAAGTTTATCGTCGAAATTTAGAGACCGTACGTGCCAAGGAGAGTAGGGAAACCTGTTACTTCCTCCCCCAAGCATCTCGCGAAACGACCAGTAGGAGAAAAATCAGAGAAATTAGAGGTAATAGGGGTTTGTCGACTGTTATTATTCCCACACGTCATTCTTGAATGGACTGAATGGTGAGGGGTGGGGGATAGTGGTATCAGATTAGAGGTACCCTCCGCCACTCACTTAAATTTGGTTTGCAGAGTTTTTATCTCTAGAACGAGTAAGAGTGGCATAGATGTCGGTCCTAGCTGTGATTCCGTAGCTACTATGGCCATCAACGTCTTCGACGGCAGCTACTCTCCGCAGGCAAACGGCTACGCACCGGCGTTGCTCTATACAGAAGGTTCGCCAGCTGCAAATTTATTTCGGCGAACACCTGGAGCGCTTTACACTTGATCTGACTGCGAAACTTTGATCGCCACATTGCTATTCCTCTATGCATAAGTCATCGGCGCGGGTGTGAATAATGCATGGCAGTGAGGGGCAGCTGGCGTGGCCGGCAGCGCGCCTCCAGACAGAGGGATGCATAATGCGCCGGCTCTGTGCATCAGCGGACTCCGGTTCGAGGGTCCACTGCCCGTCGCCTGGTCGTCCTGTCCGATTTATGGAATTTTCTCAGGTCGGAATGACACATTGGCTGTCACAAGACACAACGTGTGGGACGGAAGAAAGCAAAAAATAAATCTACCATGTAAGCCTCGAAATCATTATAGGCTCGGCAGTAGCTCAATGTACGACCACACTGTCTCATCAGAAGTCTCTGGACAGCACTATGCAATGTGGAATTGAGCGCTAGATGTCACTAGAGCAGGATCCGCCAGTACAGAACGAGACACATAGTACTGTGTAGTCAGTAGAGAAGCAGTAACAACAGAATGGGTCGCTCACATGAGCTCAGCAGCTTCGAAAGTGGACTAGTCATTGGTATCACCTGAGTAACAAATCCAGCCCTTCCAGTATTGGTATCGTGAGTTGAAAATGCAAACGAAACAACAGCCAAATGAACACGCGACGTCAACGTAAGAAATCACTCGTGAGTTTCAAAGTCCAGGTATCACAGTAACTGTGCGTAGTCGATCAGCTTTCGGATAAGCTAGAATGTTAACTTAGCTCCAGTTCTTCTCTGCTTTTTGCTCTTGAGCAAGGTTGGCTACCATTTCTCCACTAACTTTCAAAGAACTCATTGAAACTGTCCCCAGCAGAGGTCACACCCTCCATTTAACGTCCACTAATATGTGTCCGGATCCTTTTCACCAGATAGGGTATAGAATTTCATACACCATAGCTTTGTTGTAGACAACATTTTGGAAACTTGCCTAACATGGGCAATGCTTTTAAGGACTTTTGGGTTCCAGGTTCCATCGGGCAAACAGTTTTTGTCTGCTACTCCGCTCCAGAAAGAAAGTTTCATTCTGCAAACAATCTCCTTGTCCAGTTACACTGTTCCTCCGCGATATCTTTTCTTCCAGGAGCACTACTCCCGCTACATATGTGAAGGGACTGTGTGAAGTTTGTAAGCCAGGAGAGAGTTACTGGGACAAATGCAGCCTTGATGGTGGGCCGTGAATCGTACTTGGATAACTCAGTGGGTAAAGCACTTGCCCGCAAAACGGCGAAGTTCCCAGGATCGAGACCCGGTCCGGCATAAATCTTTAACCTGACAGGAAGTTTCATAACATAGTGTGCTCTACTACAGGTTGGAAGTTTCAGTTTGGAAACAGTCCCGTATGATGTGTCTTATCCATTTGTAGGCGATACTGTTTCTTCCAGGTGTACTGATCCCGCTAGGTATGTGTTTACTTATTTTTTGTTTTATTCGTTGTTTATTTAGCTTGATTATATGTGGTCCATAAGGCTCTGTATTATATCTCACCATGGAAAATACATATCGAAAAATATTAGATAATACTCTCAGTTACCATGGGTACTTTTGGTTTAGTTACGCACAACTATGAAATTATTTCGAAAATAATTACAGTACCAATACAAATAATAACAGTGAATAATAATAATTGGCACTAATAATAATAATACTCACAATAACAATAAAAATAATAAATGATATCAAGAATAACAACAATAATGATTGATTAGAGGAAGCCGTGTTTAGTATCATCACAAACGGAAAGAATAATAAAAGAGAGTTGATTGAAATGAAGGATACAATAACTATTAAAAAAAACTGGGAGAGGCTTTGTGAATTTTGACAAGTAGGAAAGTTAGTAGCACAAGTGCAGCTGTTGATGGCGGGTCGTCCGTCGTGCATGGGTAACCATGTAGATAGATAATACCAATGGTCGCAAAGAGCAAATTTCCGGCTTCATGTAATGGTCTGATACACAAAGTTTTAATCTGACAAGTATATGACAATATGAAGACCAGATAGGAACCTGATACCTATTCACAAGAATTGATTTTGTTTCGCACTTACTCGGTGTAGCGTAGTCAGAATACGAGAAGGTTCATATTTGCTTCACTGGAGATTTCAAGTGGACCATTTTTTGGCAACCATTCGGATCGCTCCTTTGATATGGCAAAATTTCATCTTCTCTGCCAATCTCTTCGTCTCTAGAAAAATGTAAGCAGCACTAAAATCAGAGGCAAAGAGCCGATACTCAGTGTTTCTCTTCAGAGTCGTAGATTCATAAAATGTTACTGTATACATTTTAATCGAAGGCGAATTAAATTATTAATCGCCCATAAACATTATTAGAAAGAACTATGTTGCATAATTTTTAAGTTATTTTACTGTATGAAATCGGTATTTCTTCCTGTGCTGACAAGGAGATCATCCCATTGACCTACATATAACATCGCAGTAACTGTTCAAAAAGCGTCATAATTGGGATTTAGGGCTTCCACGCGGCAGTACTGTTAACTACACGAGCCAGTCTCATTAACGTGACCACTCCCTATGTTCGACGTCAACGTTCAATAACCATTCACAGGTGGAAGGTGGCAGCAGTAGCAGTGGAGAGCATATAAAGCGTGCGAATGGACGCTCAAAACAGTGCTGTCGTGGTCGTGCAGAAACAGAGCGATTTATCCTATGTCCAAAAGACTTTCCGAAGTGGCTAAGTTTGAATCGCTCGCATGCCGCCGTAGTTAAAGTGAGGTGTCTAGAAGCAAAATGCAGTGAGTGCACTAGAACATTTTTTTCAGGAAACGCAAAAACTTCTTTCTTACTTCATATGGCATATATTCGAAATTCCTTTACATCATAGATTTATGTTTACCTAAGGAGTATATTTTTGACAATCCCTGAAATATACAGCTTTTATTTTGCTAGTTATTACCTAAAATAATTTGGATTCACAGAGTTTTGCCTCTGTTCCCAGGGATCTAGAGAGTTATGCTTCTGTGGAGATCGATGTGCATGTATTATCATTACTTAAAAATAAGAGGACACCTTAATACTGTCGCAAAAGATTTAATGACTAAAACTGAATGTGATTACAAAGTATGTGACATTGAACAATAGTCTCAAAGTAGTTAATACGAAGTATATGGCATTAGACAATAGTATGAAAGTAGTCAATACGTCACAAGCTTTCAAGTCCCGTCCCATCCCCTCTAAATTACACTGGCAACTCATTGTTCTCTGGATGAATTTCAATGTCCGAATCTTCATCTGCATTGTTCCCAGCTGTCTGACAATGGATTACATTCTTGTAGAAAGCAAGATTTTCGTTTTCTTCCAAAGTGTGCCCGGAATGCTTTTTGAGCAGGAAATCAATATCTCTCACTTTATCTTCCTTTAAGGCTCTTCCAATTCCGATAACGTTTGGCTCCACGGACGAGTAGGCTTGACCTCGTCTGCATATCCCTCTTCCTTCTCCAGCGTCCATTCTATAAGCCACTTCAACTGTTACTAGTGCGTTTCTTTGATTACTTCTGGTGATCACAACCCGTTTTACAGGGGCAAATCTGTAGTGCCATTGACGAGGTGTCTTAATGACATCAGCAACTGCATCCTTCCAACACAGATTGTTGACGTCTACTCCTAATTGCAAAACTATTCTGTGATCCTCAAACAGTTAACTGTAGTCGCTCGGTGAGGTAGTTGTGACTTTAGGCCTGAGAACCTTTTCTATTCGGTCAAAAATTCTGTCGGGTGGTAGAAACGAATGTCCAGCCATTGGATAGAATATCTTCACTCGTTTCACGTTGACAGGAGCTTCTTGTGTTAGCCAATAGCACAGTATACCCAACATCGTCTGGCTTTTATTTTGCCCTCCACAACTATCTGACATCAGTCGTATGGTATGGATGTCAGTTAGGTCTGTAGATGTTAACATGTGATGTACACAAAACACAATGTCATTGGATCCCTTTGCAAAGTCTGTTTCTTTCCATGTGTATATAAATGTGTTCTCCTTGTTTTGCCGTGAACCAGATGGTTCTTGACAGATTGTAAAATTATACACGTACAGTCGTGGACAAAACGAGCGAGACCCCTCGCCTTTTCGTTATGCTGATCCGCACAGCTTTAAAGTCTACTACACAGCATAACAGGCAAGGCGACGAAGTGCTACCAACATACTATTCAAGTTCGCTCAGCTGATGCGCTGAGATAGCTACCACTGGAGAAACTCGCGCTTCGAAGACGCCGCAGCATCGTCTGCCACCACTTCGTGGGAAACGAAATACCTCAAGTATAAGCCAGTGTGTTGTATTCGCATATCTGTGGCTATGACTTGGATCTAAAGTGTGGTTATGGATAGTACGTATGCTCAGATTGCGAATCTAACATCATGAATAAAGACAAGGGGAAATGAATTAGGCGTCCTTCCTCATCCGTAACATCAAATATGAACTGATCAATAAGTCATTCACCAGAAGTGAATAACTTTTTAGCAACACCAGATGATATTAACAGCTTGCCGGCGCGGGTTAGCCGTGCGCTCAACGACGTCATATCGCGGACAGTGCGGCTCCTTGCGCTGTCAGTTCGAATCCTTCTCCGGGCATGGATGTGTGTTAGGTTAGGCAGGCTGAACTAGTTCTAGATCTAGGGGACTGATGACCTAAGCAGTTTGGTGCCGTAGTTCTTAGAGCCACTTTTTGACCTTTCGCGTAAAGTTTCTTTACATAAACGGCCGTATCTTTAGATTGCGTTGGCATAGAAGCTCACTTTTTTACACCACCAAGGGACCGGTTACCGCAGGAAGTGCGATATATTTCCGCTTATTATGTCCACCCGTACTCAGGGTAAACGGGTTTTAAGGGTTGGGTATACAGATAGACGATCAAGAAAGTGAGACTAGTAGGGTTCCATTTCTACCGATTTACGTGACGAAATCCTAACAACGAAAATAGCTACCACAGTTACTGAAGATGAGGGCCGCATAATAATTTCCCATACTCTTTATTCGAAATGTTCCAGTTGCAGTCGATACAGCAGCATATTAATCGTAGCTACGCTTTCGATCCAAATCACGTTTACAAAAATGCAAATAAAATCCATTTGCCTACACACGTGGTAATTCAGATCCCACTATTAATGTCACCACGTTTTAGATGTGCGAGCATTACCATTGCTAGTTACCTTAAGGAACACTTCGGCTAATGAACGTTTTCTGGCTGTGGCACGTCTAATGGAGAATTCGAAACATTGTAGAATACGTATGGCACCTACGTCGCAGTTTATTTCCTGGGGTGGTGCAGCATTATCCTACTAAATTTACTCGCTAATGACGGTTTTTTGCTATTTCGATAAACATACCGAATGATTGTCACATAAGCGGTGACATAGAGGTAGACAATTCATGTTTTTGAGTCAAGAAAGCTCTATGCAACAGAAACTGCAGATCATTTTGCCATTTTATTGCGAAATTGCCGGCTTATTCATGCCTGGGGTTATAATAGAGGGCTATTTGTCTCGGTTGTCTGCTAGCATAGTGAAAGGTGTGTGCTACTGCGAGGGAGGTCTGGTTTGTTTTCGGTTCTAATCTCGATGGAGGCAGATAGACTATCAGTAAAGGAATTTTAATAAATTCTCGCGCACCCAGTATGTTTTATTGCTACCTTTATTCTGTATCGGCGCCCTGTGGATGTCGATATGAAACTCTTGTAGAATTTCGTACTTGTTACTGCCTACTTTTTCCGCTTCTGTCAACAATTGAATTAAGTGTGGCACTGAATGATTTTTAACTGAATTTCGTTATGAATCTTCACACATTGCTAAATTTGCACACTTTCATGGTAGGTCAGCAACGGTAATCCAGTATGACTGGTCTGAACGTTGACACAGACCATTTCGCGGCCGAATGCGCATAATATTTTGCTAATTCGTAACGATCTGGGGTACTTTGTCTTACTAAAACAGTTATGTTGTCTCGGTAAGGTTCAAATGGCTCTAGGCACTATGGGACTTAACATCTAAGGTCATCTGTCCCATAGAACTTAGAACTACTTAAACCTAACTAACCTAAGGACATCACACACATCCATGCCCGAGGCAGGATTCAAATCTGCGAACGTAGTGGTCGTGCGGTTGCAGACTGTAGCGCGTAGAACCGATCGGCTATCCTGGCCGGCATCTCGAGAAGCTGAAATTCATTTTTATTTGTACAGTTCACACTAATTATCGTTTTTTCTTTCATTTATACACTCCTGGAAATGGAAAAAAGAACACATTGACACCGGTGTGTCAGACCCACCATACTTGCTCCGGACACTGCGAGAGGGCTGTACAAGCAATGATCACACGCACGGCACAGCGGACACACCAGGAACCGCGGTGTTGGCCGTCGAATGGCGATAGCTGCGCAGCATTTGTGCACCGCCGCCGTCAGTGTCAGCCAGTTTGCCGTGGCATACGGAGCTCCATCGCAGTCTTTAACACTGGTAGCATGCCGCGGCAGCGTGGACGTGAACCGTATGTGCAGTTGACGGACTTTGAGCGAGGGCGTATAGTGGGCATGCGGGAGGCCGGGTGGACGTACCGCCGAATTTCTCAACATGTGGGGCGTGAGGTCTCCACAGTACATCGATGTTGTCGCCAGTGGTCGGCGGAAGGTGCACGTGCCCGTCGGCCTGGGACCGGACCGCAGCGACGCACGGATGCACGCCAAGACCGTAGGATCCTACGCAGTGCCGTGGGGGACCGCACCGCCACTTCCCAGCAAATTAGGGACACTGTTGCTCCTGGGGTATCGGCGAGGACCATTCGCAACCGTCTCCATGAAGCTGGGCTACGGTCCCGCACACCGTTAGGCCGTCTTCCGTTCACGCCCCAACATCGTGCAGCCCGCCTCCAGTGGTGTCGCGACAGGCGTGAATGGAGGGACGAATGGAGACGTGTCGTCTTCAGCGATGAGAGTCGCTTCTGCCTTGGTGCCAATGATGGTCGTATGCGTGTTTGGCGCCGTGCAGGTGAGGGCCACAATCAGGACTGCATACGACCGAGGCACACAGGGCCAACACCCGGCATCATGGTGTGGGGAGCGATCTCCTACACTGGCCGTACACCACTGGTGATCGTCGAGGGGACACTGAATAGTGCACGGTACATCCAAACCGTCATCGAACCCATCGTTCTACCATTCCTAGACCGGCAAGGGAACTTGCTGTTCCAACAGGACAATGCACGTCCGCATGTATCCCGTGCCACCCAACGTGCTCTAGAAGGTGTAAGTCAACTACCCTGGCCAGCAAGATCTCCGGATCTGTCCCCCATTGAGCATGTTTGGGACTGGATGAAGCGTCGTCTCACGCGGTCTGCACGTCCAGCACGAACGCTGGTCCAACTGAGGGGCCAGGTGGAAATGGCATGGCAAGCCGTTCCACAGGACTACTTCCAGCATCTCTACGATCGTCTCCATGGGAGAATAGCAGCCTGCATTGCTGCGAAAGGTGGATATACACTGTATTAGTGCCGACATTGTGCATGCTCTGTTGCCTGTGTCTATGTGCCTGTGGTTCTGTCAGTGTGATCATGTGACCCCAGGAATGTGTCAATAAAGTTTCCCCTTCCTGTGACAATGAATTCACGGTGTTCTTATTTCAATTTCCAGGAGTGTATCTTATATTTAGGTGCTATGGTTAACACACTAATCAACATTAATATAGTCTTATACATGACTGAAAACAGTCTGACAAATTTCTGATAGTTTTTCAATTTCACACCTGTGCATAGTATGTTGGTAGCACTTCGTCGCCTTGCCTGATATGCTGTGTAGCAGACTTTAAAGCTATGCGGGTCAGCATAACGAAAAGGCGAGGGGTCTCGCTCGTTTTGTCCAAGACTGTACATTTGACGTGTACGAGGTGTGGCTAGAAAAAAACCGGACTAGTACTGGTGAAACAATAAAACGAATGCAATAAGGCTGAAAGTCGCGTGGCCTGTCACGTGACTCTCGCTCCGCCTACTGCTCGAGTTTCATCTGCCTCCTGCACTCAGTCTGCCCGTGGCGTCTGTTTTAAGTAGTTGACGTTTTGTCTGTGCGTCGGAAAATGTTGAGTGCACAGAAAGAACAGCGTGTTAACATCAAATTTTGTTTCAAACTAGGAAAATCTGCAAGTGAAACGTTTGTAATGTTACAACAAGTGTACGGCGATGATTGTTTATCGCGAACACAAGTGTTTGAGTGGTTTAAACGATTTAAAGATGGCCGCGAAGACACCAGTGATGACACTCGCACTGGCAGACCATTGTCAGCAAAAACTGATGCAAACATTGAAAAAATCGGTAAACTTGTTTGACAAGATCGCCGTTTAACAATCAGAGCAGTGTCTGAGTTAACAGGAGTTGATAAGGAAAGTGTTAGGCAGATTCTTCATGAAAGTTTCAACATGAACAAAGTGTGTTCAAAAATGGTTCCAAAGTGTCTCACAATTGAACAGAAGGAACGCCGAAGAATGATTTGTTCTGACATCCTGGAAAACATTGAAAGTGATCCCACCTTCTTACAAAATGTTATTACTTGCGATGAATCGTGGTTTTTTACTTACGATCCCGAAACTAAACGCCAATCGATGCATTGGAAAACTCCTGGTTCTCCACGACAAAAAAAAGCACGAATGTCAAAATCGAAATTCAAGGCAATGATGATTGGTTTTTTTTTTTTTTTTTTTGACATCAAAGGGATTGCGCGCATTGATTGGGTACCAGAGGGGCAAACAGTGAATCAGCATTACTACATTAGCGCCCTGGCTACCCTACGTGAGCGAGTACGGAGAAAACGGAACGATTTGTGGAGAAAAAAGTCATGGATCATTCACCAAGACAATGCCCCAGCTCACAGTGCGTTGACAGTGAAGACGTTTTTGGCAAAACACAACATTCCCATCTTAGATCATCCACCCTACTCACCTGATTTGGCCCCCTGTGACTTTTTTCTTTTCCCTAAAATCAAGTCAAGCTTTGAAAGGAACTAGATTCGAGACTGTTGAAGCAGTAAAAGAAAAAGCGACGGAAGTAATGTATGGACTTACCGAAAATGATCTGCAGCATTGCTATGAACAGTGGAAAATTCGTATGGAGCGGTGTAGAGACCGAGGAGGAGAGTACATTGAAGGAGATAACATGAAATTGTAAATAATTGTAAATAAATGTTTTTTCCAGCATCAGTCCGGTTTTTTTCTAGCCGCACCTCGTATAATAAGCACTTTGATCTTGCAATTTGGGCAGTGGGAGGTTTTCCTGGCAGTCAGATGTCAGGGTTATTTCACCATTGTCCTCACCTTTCAGTATATCATAAAAAGCATTTGCCTTTGCTTTGTATAAAGCAAGTTGACAGTTCTTGTTTCTTCACATCTCCAGCTGTTCGGGTTAATTGCTTTATTTGTTGTTCTAAACTATGCTCACAGAGCAAAAGTCGGTTTCTGGGTAAGCGAAACTGATATTATAATCAGATACAAAAATAGATCTGAAGAACTCGTACGTAACTTTAGCCACAGTTTTCTCTGGATCCGCATTAAACATTTTCCAAGCTTCGCAATCGATAATTCACTGGACATAAAGAGTCTATTGATGTTTTTTCTACGGCAGTAGTGTGATTCCACTGGTTTCAGCTTCTCAATAAACTCCTGAACCGCACCTCGTTTTCTTTGATAAATATTCGCCATTCGGTAACCAGCTCGTCTTTCAGTTGGAAGTTCTCCTGCCTGTAAGTACCGTCTACAGACTCTTTGTATTCTCGTTGCTGATATGCCAAGAACACTATATAAACATCTCTTGGCACACGCGCAATTGCTGAGTTTGGTTTACTGCTTTCAGATGACGCAAACAGTATCTGATTAAAGTATTCATATTTTTCCTTGGATCTGCTGCTTCAATCCGACACCTCCTAGGAGATCCACTGATGTGCGTATAATTAAAAACCCGTCCTGTTTAATTTTGTCTGCAACTTTATAAAAGGCCTGATGTGATCTCCTTATATCCTGCATTGTTACTCGTGCACACTGGTATACTGATGAAGCTGCCTGCTTGCAATGGGGACGAACTCGAAACCCACTTGCTTAATATCTACCAAAGAACAGTACTGACAAGGAGAATGCTAGGATAATGCACTAAAAAAATCATTTACTGTACTACGTTTTCCTAAACCAATAATCATAAAATCAGTGACGCACTATTCACTCAAGGAAATCGTTCCAGACTGCAGCCATATGAAATGGCCATAATTTATCTTAACATAAACCTAAAAGATTACAGTGTAACTTACTGTTTACAGAAATGTTGGTAATGAAGTTCATATTATTTCCATGCAGTGAAATAGCACAAAATGCTAGGGTTCAGGACTAAATCTGGCCTCATGCGTTTTGCTTTGTCCCTCTTCCAGTCAGAAGGATTGGCCGATTTTTACGGCCTTTTCCTATTGGAGCTGATTGTACATGTCTTCCATCAGTAACATCCATGATTATGGAGGAAATGATAAAGCACTCTTCATATTTTATCCAACAACAATACAAAAACGCTCTCCATGCACTCAAAAATAAGCCAAGTCAACAAAAACGCTGCAATATGGCTATTTAACAGCTGACGTGCTACTTTTTTTGTTTCACATTAGTTTGTAGTAGGGACATCTTGACAAATTTCCACCCATAGGCTAAAAATTAAAGCTTATGAAGTAAAAATCTGGAAAGGCTGTATTATTCGCACAAAATACATAATGTGTACAAAACTAGTTTTGCATCTTCAAACCTTTTCAGTAATGGCGCATGCTAAGGATACACCAAGTTCTGCTTCTTTATCATACAATGGATTCACTAATTTTTGTTTTGGAACCAGAAGTGGAAAGACAGAGTTTTGCATCTGTAGACGGTTTTCGAGGTACATTTTAGGGCAGAAAAAAGGTGTTTTCTTCGTGTTCTAAGAGCGCAATTAATAGATGGCAGTACGGAGAACAAAATGATGGCAACAACTCATTTTCCAGAAAAAGTGGATTTACAGCAGTTTTCATCTGGACGCCTCAAGTATACAATGCATGGCAAAATGGCACTATCCAAAGTCGACGTCGACGCAACGGTGGTGCACGACGGCTGCAGAGATGTGTACGAGCAACTGACTACGGAGAGGAATCACGGGACTGCCAGCGAACGTTGGTGCGTATGGGCGTCTGAAGCAGGCGCCTGGTTCAAGCATCCATCGTGCATCGGCGATGAAGGCTGAAATTTTCACGCCAATTCCTTAACTGGACGTCCACTGAGTGGCGGTAGGCAGCCTTTTCAGATGAATCATGTTTTATGCTCCATCGGACAGATGGCTTTTGTCGTGTATGGCCTTGCAAAAAACGTCTGAAGGGCCCAGGCCGGAGTAGGAAGCATTATGAGCCGGGGAATGTTTTCGTAGCATTCTCTAGGTCAATTTGGAAGGCGTGACGGATCAACATGACTATGCATCTATAAGTGGGGTCCCCGTCCATTTCTACATACAGTTTCAGTTTTTCCTTTCCACAATGGCATTTACCAGGAGGATAATGCAACGGGTCACTCAGCTCGCAGTGTTTTTGCATGTTTCGAAGAGCACCAGTCTGAGTTTACCGTATTCCCCTGCCCATCAACGCTCCCCCGCCCCCACGCCGGATTTAAACCCAATCGGGAATCTGTGGTATCACGTAGGTCGGGCTGTTCACGCCATGGATCCTCAACTGTCTAACCTAGCGCAGCTGGCCATGGCACTGGAGTTCACATGGTTACGCATCCCAGTCCGTACCTCGTTGACTGTCTTCCTAGTCGTCTGCGCTGCAAAAGATGGTTATTCAGATTTTTGACAGGGGGTCACACTGGAGTGTGTACAAGTATATCTGTGAGTGACGTAATACCACGGCACTGCACTCAACAGATTTTGAATGCTATGCAGGGGCAGTCAAATTTAGTGAAACTAAACCTCTAATTGTTGTTGTTTATAGGTCCCCTTACTCCGACTACAGAGCATTTCTGCTCAAGCTAGAGAGGGTTCTTGATTCACTTTGTAGGAACTACCAGAAATTAGTTATATGTGGTTACTTCAATATAAATTTCGTATATGATGGTGCAAGATAGAGAATGTTGGTAGATCTCATAAATTCAGATGATCTGATGCAGATTGTGTTTTTTTCCAACTGGGGTGCAGGAGAACAGTAGCACAGCCAAAGACAATATTTTTATTCATTTTTCATTTCTAGATAGGCATTCTGTTAGGAAAAGGGTGAATGGACTTTCTGACTATGGTGCACAAATTTTAACACTAAAAGGCTTTAGTACTCAAACAAATGTCACATGTAATTATAAACTATGTAGGATAGTTAATCTAACAACAACAGAGAGTTTTATAAACCTTGTCAAGGAACAATAGTGGCAGGATGTTTATACTGCCGATAACATAGATGAGAAATGTAATGCTTTCCTTAACAAATTTCTCATACTGTTTGAGAGGTGCTTTCCACTAGAACGTTCTAAGCGGGGTACTAGCAGTAATAGGCAGCCTGGATGACTGACTAGTGGGATAAGGATATCCTGTAGAACAAAGCGGAAATTATATCAAAATGTTAGAAGTAGTCACAACCAAGCTACAGTAGCCCATTACAAACAGCATTGTAAGGTGCTTAAAATGTTATTAGGGAGGCATACAGTATGTGGTACGCAAATAGAATAGCTAATTCTCAGGATAAAATTAAAACCATATGGTCAGCTGTGAAGGAAGTGTCTGGTCAACAGCACAAGGTCGCTGATACAGTCAGTGCGCAGTAAAAATATTTCTGTTACTGATAAATCAGATATATGTTCAGTATTTAACAATCATTTAATTGCTATTAAAAACAGTCTTGATCACAATTTATTTTATAAGGTGACCGGTTTCGACCACTGCTGTGGTCATCTTCAGACCTACAAGATGTATACAAAGCATTAATTAGAGGGCTACATGCATTAATGAAAATACATAGAGTTATACGGCTATAAAACGTTGAATTACCATTGAGTGGAAACCCCTTTCTGTTGGAGAATCACAACTGGAGAAACCAGTGCACGTCTTACTTTATATAATGGAGGCTCCACCCACTTCTGACTGCATGATGTCATTATTAACCAATGAGTTATAAGTCGAATTACAATTTAAAATTTCTTAGTTAAAAGAACATAGTCAAGAATTAGAAATAAGTATACATTAAACTTTGCTTATTTAACAGCTATTGTCAAATAAAAGCGTTAAAAATATTTAAAAATGTAGGAAAATGAACTTCAGTTTGGCAGTACATGGGTTGCCCTCACGTGGCCTGTCAGTGAACCATTTGAAACCACTGGTTGCTATGGTGAAGTTAGACGCCGTTACAAAGATGAAGGAGCAAGCTTTTTCCACTGAAGTTGTTGTAGAGTCGATAGTTGAACTAGTGGTTGCCATGGTGAGGACAAACGCCAATGCAAAGATGTGGCAGCAGGCTTCTTTCCAATGAAGTTGTGGCGTCAGACGATGTATTATTGAGCAGCAACTTGTCTTTATTGAAACGAAAAGAGTAAGCTACAATAATCTGTAGCTGATATATATAACTCATGCTGCACAAATACGCTATGAAGTAGTTGACTGTATATATAAAATATTATCTATGAAGTTAGTATGTAGATTACCAGTGCCATTTTTTTTTTTTTATAAGGCATTGCTATTCTTCAAGTTACATACCAGTCATATAAGCAAATAAAATTGAAAGAATTTAAAATTATAAAATTATTAAATTATGAGCCATTGTCAATAATAAAATAAAACGATGTGAATTAGCAGTCTAAAAGCATAAAAGCAATAATTCTAAAACAGGTAGTCAATCATAAAATAATGTTTGGTAAAATACAATTACAATGTAAAGATAAAATTATTTGCTAAAAGTCTTAATAATTAGAAAGACCTTTTTTTAAAACAAATACAGAAGAGTAGACATTCTAAAGCAGATCATCGAAAAGCTCAAAGAAATGTTTGTCTTTGAACTGAAGTTGTTCGTTTAAAACAGATAATGGATTACTTTTGTGAAGTGAAAAAATTTCAATTTCTTCTAAGGTATTTAGCAGTGGTCCTTTTGGCACAGTATGTAATATTTTCAAATTCCTAGAAATGCAACCCTCAGAATGATTGTATTCATCAAGATGTTGACCGAATATTGATTTGATACGTGCAGCACCAGTAGTATGTTCTCTGAAACGTGTTAAAAAGTTTCGGCCAGTTTGGCCAATATACTGTTTCTCACAGTCATTACATATTATTTTATAAACACCTGACTTTTGGTATCTATTTGAGTCTCCAATTGTGTGTTTCAGTTTCATCTGTAGGGGGTTATTAGTTTTAAATTTTTTTTTTTTTTTTTTTTTTTTTTTTTTTTTTTTTTTTTTTTTTATCTTGTAGGTCTGAAGATGACCACAGCAGTGGTCGAAACCGGTCACCTTATAAAATAAATTGTGATCAAGACTGTTTTTAATAGCAATTATTTACAATTTTATTGATCACTGCTGTTCCCATAATGCATTCAAAAGTAATAACAATCATTTTCTGAGCATTGGTGGTGAATTAAATATAAATTTAGTTTCTACAGGGAATCATATAACTTCCTTGGAAAATGCCTTTCAGAGAGCCGGCCAGGGTGGCCGAGTGATTCTAGGCGCTAAGTCTGGAACCGCGCGACCGCTACGGTCGCAAGTTCGAATCCTGCCTCGGGAATGGATGTGTGTGATGTCCTTAGGTTAGTTAGGTTTAAGTAGTTCTAAGTTCTAGGGGATTGATGACCTCAGAAGTTAAGTCCCATAGTGCTCAGAGCCATTTTGAACCTTTCAGAGATTGATGTCTGAAATACTCTGTGATACAGACAAGAGGGAGATTGAGTCAATAATTAAATAACTGAAGACTAAGGACTCTCATGGTTATGATGGAATGCCTAGCAGAATATTAAAACAGTGTGCTGCACTTGTTAGCCCTGTATTTCGCCATATTTGTAATTTTTTCGTTTACGAAACGTCAGTTTCCTGAACGATTAATGTACTCAGTAGTGAAGCCGCTTTATACAAAGGGAGAAAGAGATAATGTTGATAATTTTAGACCTATTTCTATGCCCTCAGTGTTTGCTAAAGATATTGAAAAGGCTGTGATTTTATATCACACGATTTGCTACCAGTTGTACAGATCGGCTTTAGAAGTTGTTTAACAACTGAAAATGCTATATTCTCTTTTCTCTGTGAGGTACTGGATGGGTTAAACAAAACGGTTCGAACGCTAGACGTATTTTTTGGTTTAACTAAGGCATTTGCTTGTGTTGATCACAAAATATTGCTCCAGAAGTTGGACCATTACGGAATACGCGGAGTAACACACAATTGGTTCACCTCTTACTTTAGCAACAGACAGCAACAGTTCATTATTCACAATGTCGAGAATGGCTGTGATGTGGGTCCGAATGGGGAACAGTCAACTGTGGGGTGGGGGGTGGGGGGTGCCCCAGGGCTCAGGTTGGGGCCACTCCTGTTCCTTATTTATATAAATGATATGCCCTCTAGTATTGGGGGTAACTCTAAAATATTTCTGTTTGCTGATGACACTAGCTTGGTAGTAAAGGATGTTGTATGCAACATTGGCTCGGTTTCAAATAGTGCAGTTCATGACCTAAGTCCATGGCTTGCAGAAAATAAACTAACGCTAAATCACAGTAAGACTCAGTTTTTACAGTTTCTAACACACAATTCAACAAAATTAATTTAATTTTAATAATTAACAGCCTCAGTTGCACCGTTTGCCTAGAATTTACCTAGGTTTCAGGCGGGTTAACCCAAACCTTCTTCAGAATTACAGTAACTGCCGTTTGTCCATAGTGGACACCGTCAAGCTAAAACTGCAAATCGATAAATTATCGTCAGACTATAAAACTCATCTGGACGATAATTTATGGATTTGTAGTTTTAGCTTGACGATGTCCACTGTGGACAAACGGTAGTTCTTTCGTCAACGGAACGGCTGTATATAATTGTTAAGTACGTAGCTGTTGTATCAGAATATTCTGAAGGGAACCTAACTGGTATGCAGCCTGGATCGGAAGACTTGTTTTTGTTAAGTGATTTAAGTTGCTTCACTTCCCGATGATATCTGTTACTACGCTACTCATGTCAGCAATTGTTTTTGATTCTAATTCTTGAATATTTATTTCGTCTTTTTTGGTGAAGGAATTTTGGAAGACTGTGTTCAGCAATTCTGCCTTGGTAGCACTGTCGTCGATTGTATTTCCATTGCTATCGCGCAGATAAGACATTTATTGTGTCTTGTCAATAGCATACTTCACATACGACCAGAATCTCTTTGGATTTTCTGCCAGGTTTTGAGACAATTTTTCGTTGTGAAAAGTATTATAAGCATTTCTCATTTAAGTCCACGCTAATATCGAGCTTCTGTAAAATATGGCCAGTCTTGGAGATTTTGCGTCCGTTTAAATTTGGCATGTTTTTCCGTACTTTCTGCAACAGTGTTCTGACTCGTTTTGTGACCAAAGAGGATCACCTCGTTCATTTGTTAATTTATTTGGTATAAATCTCTCAACTGTTGTCGATAGTATTTCTGTGCATTGAAGCCACATCTGGCCTACAGTTACAGTGTTAATTGGGAAGGAGTCGAGGTCGTCTCTCGGAAGGAGTCAAGTGAATTTTTATCTTATTTTTTGAATAGGTATATTTTTCGTTTATTTTTGTAGGATTTTGAAGTTACAATATTCATTCTCGCTAAGACAACCCTGTGTTCACTAATCCCTGTATACGTTTTGATGCTTGCTTTTAGCTCAGAATTATTTGTTGTTGAGCAGTCAAGTGTGTTTTTACAACCGTTTACTATTCACGTGGGCGCCATGAACTAACTGCTCGAAATAATTTTCAGAGAAAGCGTTTAGCACAATTGCGGATGATGTTTTATGCTTACCTCCGGATTTAAACATGCATTTTCACCAATATATCGAGAGTAAATTAAAGTCGCCACCAACTATAGCTGTATGAGTCAGCTACGTGTTTGAAATTAAACTCAATTTGCTTTTAAACTTTCAGCAAATGTATCAGCCAAATTGGGAGGTCGATAAAAGAATCCAATTATTATTTATTCCGGTTGCCAAGAATGACCTCTGCCCATACTAACTCACAGAAACTATCTACTTCAATTTCGGAATAAGATAAACTATGTCTGACAGCAACAAACATGGCACCGCCGACTGTGTTTATCCTATCCATCCGGAACACCGTTACGCTCTTCGTAAAAATTTCGGCTGAGCTTATATCCGGCTTTAGCCAGCTTTCAGTGCCTTTAACGATTTGAGCATCAGTGCTTTCTATCAGCTCCTGTATCTCTGGTACTTTCCCAACACAACTGCGACAGTTTACAACCGTTATACCGATGGTTTCTGTATCTACATTCTTCCTGTGTTCGGCATTTCACATTGAATTTTAGTTCCACTCTTGAACTTTTCCTTGATTTCCGTCATTGCCTCTTCCAGCTATAAGTAATGAATCTCTTTCGATCCATTGTGGATACGGGATGGCGGCCGGTCAGATATTTACCGAACAAAAATCACCAAACTGCCGTATGTTTCCAGAAGTTGTTAGTTTCTTTATACGACCAGTTTCGGCAGCTCATTAATGCCATCTTCAGGCTCCTACGCACTCCAAGCATACGGACCTGAAGAGGGCATTAATGAGACGCTGGAACTTGTCGTCTAAATAACAACTTCTAAAAACATACAGCTGTTTGGTGATTTTTCTTTGGTAAAGAAGTATGAATGTACTGAAGGTATATTGACTTATGAGAAAACTTACGAAGACACTGTTAGTAGCTGACAAATGTTAGTCATGAGATCTTATCGATGAAGAACGATGTAAATGAAAGAGAAGATTACTGCAAAGAAATCACAGAGTTGACAAGAAGGAGCAGTGATGCAGAATAAAAGAGAATGTCACACGCTGTTAATTCGGCGCACATAAAAAGGTAAAGGATAGTTTCAGTTAGTTACAGAAAAATATGAAATTTTTGAAGAGAAATAAGTGGCAGCTTTGTTTCCAATTGATACTGAAATTATCATCTTGTGTCATGACTAGGAAATCAGCATATTCGTAAAAATATCCATTCCAGAAATTTAGAGACAACTCACAGAAATAATGAAGAAAGTGACTGCTGAATGTGAAGTATTTGCTGAAATACAGAAACGGAGGAAAATGCTTTTCAGGTGGATACTGCTACTAAAGATAATAGAGGAAGTTGCTCAAACATAACTTCAGAAAAGTGGGCTGACATGCTAAACAATATGTCACGGTTACAGTAGAATACGAAGTCAATTTGGAGATATAGATATACATACTGAATTACCGAAGCAAAAAAGATGGTATTAGAATATAAAGAAGCAAAGGAAGATAGTAACTATAGCAGCATCGATGAGGAGAAATCAGAAGAGGAGGTATCAAACATCGAAGCACATGAAAATGTCGATAATGATGCGGGCTGGATCATAAACCACGATGTAGCAGCAATGTCTGTTATAGAAGCAGAGTCTGGAAGAGATAAAGTCGGGCGTAAGACGGAGAACACGGAAAAGAAGGAGTGGATCAATACTTTTCATGTGAGAAAAGAAGTGACAAAAACTATCGCTGCAAGTGAGACGCGAAACTTATTGTGAAACAGTCACAGGATTGAAAAGTAGGAGAAAAGATGTGAAACAAAGGGTCGCACCGTGTGAGAAATTAAGAAATAATATCAGAGAGTTTTACACTAAGGTGACAAAAAGTGATAGGACAGCGACATGCATGTACGATTATACGCAAGTTATAAAAGGGCAGTGCATTGGCTCAGCTGTCAGTTGTACCTAGGTGATTCGTGTTAAAAGGTTTCTGACGTGATCGTGGTCGCACAACGGGAAATAACGGACTTTGAACGCGGAATAGTAATTTAAGCTAGACGAATGGGACATTCATTTCGCAGCTTTTCCTCCGAGGATGTCTCCCGCAGTCGGAGACCAAACGTCACGGGAGAGTTTTATACAACGATCACGGCCTATCAGCCCGGACGTTTTGAATGAAGAATTTCGAAAGTACGGAATTCAGTATTCTGTAAACCAGTGTATCAAGAGTGTGCTGAAAATACCACATTTCAGGAATTACATCCCACCATGGATAAATCATTGGCCGAAGGTCGTCACTTAACGACTGAGAGGAGCGGCGTTTCGTAGAAATCAACGTGGAACATACGACGAACATATCCGTTTGGACAGTACGGCGGAACATGGCGTTAATTGGTTATGGTAGCCGACTACCGACGGGAGTGACTTTGCTGACATCACGATATCACCTGTAGCGCCTCTCTTGGGCTCGTCACCACGTCGGTTGGACCATAGACGACTGGAAAATAGTGGCCTGGTCAGATGACTCCCGACTTCAGGTGGTAAGAAGTGATGGTGTGGCACTGACCCCATGAAGCCGTGGACACAAGTTGTCAATAAGGCACTGTGAAAGCTTGTGGTGGCTCCATAATGGTGGAGACTGTGTTGACATGTTATGGACTGGATCCTCTGGATGTTCGGCTACATGGAGATCATTTCAAGCCATTCATGGACGTCATATTCCCAAACAAGGAGGGAATTTTTGTGGACGGCAGTGTGTCATATCACCGGCCACAATTGTTCTACATCTACATGGATACTCTGCAAATCGCATTTATGTGCCTGGCAGAGGGTTCATCGAACCACCTTCACAGTTCTCTATTATTCCGATCTCGTATAGCGCGCAGAAAGAATTAACGCCTATACCTTTCCGTATGGGCTCTGATTTCCCTTAATTTATCGCGGTGATCGTTCCTCCCTCTGTAGGTCGGTGTCAACAAAATATTTGCTAATTGGAATTTCGTGAGAAGATTCCGTCGCAACGAAAAACGCCTTTCTTTTAATGATGTCCAGCCCAAATCCTATACCATTTCTCTGACACTCTCTCCCATATTTCGCCATAATACGAAACTTGCTGCCTTTCTTTGAACTTTTTCGATGTACTCCGTCAGTCCTATCTGGTAAGAATCCCACACCGCGCAGCAGTATTCTAAAAGAGGGCGGACAAGCGTAGTGTAGGCAGTCTCCTTAGTAGGTCTGTTACATTTTCTAAGTGTCCTGCCAATAAAACGCAGTCTTTGGTTAGCCTTCCCCACAACTTTTTCTATGTGTTCGTAATTGTAATACCTAGGTATTTAGTTCGCGACTGGTTTGGAAAACGTTCTGGACAGTTCGAGCGATGGTTTGGCTACACAGATCGCCCAACACGAATTCCATTGAACATTTATGGGACATAATCGAGAGGTCAGTTCGTACACAAAATTGTGCACCAGCAAACACTTTCTCAGTTATAGACGTCAATAGAGGCAGCATGGGGATTTTCAACGACTTGAGTCCACGTCACGTCAAGTTGCTGCACTAGGCCGGGGAAAAGGAAGTCCGACACGATATTAGGAGGTATCAGATGACTTTTGCCACCTCAGTGTATTTCCCAATCACAAAAGGTTTATTTATCTCCCTTCTGCCAACAACTCGACCAATCCGAGCGTTGCTGCCACCCATCATTTCTCCTGGCGACATACACCGAAATAGATACTATAGGTTATTAAGATTTACACACAATACATTATCAAAATGCAAATAGGATTTAAGATTTTATATATAACGTTGCCTACAATGACAAAAATTATCCTAGATTCTTGCTGATCAGTTCGGCACACAACTGGGAAGGCTATTATATCTATATTTAATAACCAGAACTATAATAACTATAAAATCTGTCCTAATGGACATTCCTTTTGCGTGTATACACATGTATGAACATACAGAGGGTTTATCCTTCGCAGTACCTAGAATGGAGAGCGACTTTACGCCTACCTTTGAATGTATTGTAATCTAGTCTGTGACCTTACGTTTCAAAATTTTGAAAAAAAAACATTTATTGATTTTAATGAGTTCTACCAGATTCCGTATATTATTAAATGTTCAGTTAAACTTAACCATAAAATTAAAGTTACTTTTTCCAATGGATGTCGTATTCAGTATTCCCAAGTTCAGGGCCTTACTTACACAACATTAAGCGTATGTCGAGAGTAAAAGTCAACAACAACGAACTAAATTTGCGTTTTCAACAATTGTTTGTGGTGGTCATAAGGTCGGTAGTTATGTTACGTTAACCGGGAACCTAGAAACGACGGAGAGGCTCTGCACCCGCCGCAGCCGCAGTGGTCCACAACCCCACGACGACTACCGCAGTCCACTTCACCCCTCCGCCGCCCCACACCGAACCCAGGGTTGTTGTGCGGTTCGGCCCCGGTGGATCCCCCAGGGAACGTCACACACCAGACTTATGTAACCCGTATGTTTGCGTGGTGATGTACGCGTACGTGGAGAACTTGTTTGCGCAGCAATCGCCAATGTAGTGTAGCCGAGGCGGAATAAGGGGAAACAGCCCGCATTTGGCGAGGCCGATGGAAAACCGCCTAAAAACCATCCATAGACTGGCCGGCTCACCGGACCTCGTGCCGGGGACCGGCGCTCCTTCCCGCCCGGAAAGCAGTGCGTTAGACCGCACGGCCAACCGGGCGGGCTAAGGTCGGTAGTACTCGTTACTGAAAGTGAGTCGTTGTTTCTACGAGTATGCTACAAGGTATTTTCAGGTTCTAGACCCTATCTACACATCAGTACCTCTTTAAAGAGTATACTGTTAGTATAACGTAACAACAGTTAACGAACTCTGTTTTCTTTTTTCGGGTGGACATAAAGCACGACACCCCCCCCCCCCCCCCTCCAAATTGGTAACGCGCGTAACGGAAAATGCCTTGGTATTGCTACGGTTAACACTGCCTACAAAACTTGAACCTATGCCTATTATTGCCTGTTGACAGTCTGAAGAAGACCACTGATAGATGAAAGCCGGTTACGACATTATGAAATGCTCTTGTTACAGCGTCGTAAACAATAAAATAATGGAAATTAGCTATCAACAAGTCACATAATAGCAGAAATAAAAACAGTTAATATGGAGTATTGATATGGAAATACAGTTAATAGGGAAGTCTCATTTCCGCAGCAAATGGAGAAAAATATTTCTGAAGTACTCAACGTATTGGTTTGATATTTGACTCAGACGTTGCTCAAACATTGGAGTGAAGCATTCGTGTCAAACTATATAACGATTGTCTTTTATATTTAGAGGTGAAGAGCTACAATTTTTTTGTTTTCAGTGTGAGGACAATACCCTGAGACAGAGGGGTGATATTCACGCGGTAAAATCACAATAACGTTTTTCAAACAATTTATCCGTTATGGGACATTCGGTGGTGATGTTCATTTATTTCTGCAGAGAACCCTCTGGTGCCTTGCTGCCAATGTAATTTAACAGACGAGCTGCTCAGACTGTTTGACGGTTAAATGTAATTGGGCCCTCTTTGGTTCTCGAGGAACACGCAGAGAACTGAGACTGAAATCGAGAATGAAGCCAATTACTTCGAGTGGTGTGCAATTAGAACGTAGAGCTTCTGTGCCTAAAGACACTGACCTATAGGCCTGCGGACGCAAGATGGCAGTAGACAATGAAGCAGGGCTGGGAAGAAGGCCTCTTCTTTGTGTCGACCAACGGCCATACGCTCATACGTACGACGGAAGTTTCCTCCAGAAACACTGTCCACTACTGGCAGGACACGATATGAACCTTGCGCTTTATGAGAATTGTTCAGATCCATAGGATCACTCGCGAGAAGTGACGATACTCCTGCTGATGGTGACGTCAGTCAGTTTCGTTTCCTCTGACACAAAATATACAAATAAATTGCCAATTTAATTTTAAAGTGTTTCATTGACTGCCAAGATGTGACGCGCCAGGAGACCTGCATAAATCTTGAAATTGATTACTAAATGGTTGAAATGACTCTGAGCACTATGCGACTTAACTTCTGAGGTCATCAGCCGCCTAGAACTTAGAACTAATTAAACCTAACTAACCTAAGGACATCACACACATCCATGCCCGAGGCAGGATTCGAACCTGCAACCGTAGCGGTCGCTCGGTTCCAGACTGTAGCGCCTAGAACCGCGCGCCCACTCCGACCGACAAATTGATTACTATGAATGTAATTTAGAAACCTACGTATATCACCATAGCCACGCACTAACTTCTTTCAAACAGCGATATCCACACCCACCTCGTTAAGTCACATTCTGAAGGGGATCCGATAGTGTTATTTTGCATGCTCCTGAACAAATGATTACAATCAAATTATTTATGGCGTGCGACTAAGCATTAAATTTCAGTATGTGTCTCGCTTAGCCTCTCATTTACATGCTGTATTTCAAATCTAATCTAATGTGTGAGATTACAGCAGATGAACGCTGAAATAACAGGAGGGCAGAACAATAATTTCAGTTCCAGTGTATCATGCATCATGCTTAAGTAGTATGCACAGTATTTCATACATTACTACCAGCATCCATCCATAATGAATGAATACATAACTTGACCAGTGTTTATTCCCACCTCCCTTGCATACGTGCAGTATAACAGTGAATAAATTCCGCCATATAACTGAGATTAGTGAGATAATAAAGGCGGTATGTGCTTCGGTAAGATTTTTATATGTACATCTGGGCAAAGATTGTGAAAAATTGCGAAAGTTTCTTTTCTTAATAAATAATGCCGTCTGCATTTCTTTATTTTCATTTACTACGATGTTTCGTCTACGGTCATCAGATCAAAATTCATGAAACAAAGGTTACTGAAATTTCTAAAGTGTGACAAGAAGTAGGTTTTTTGATAAGTTTCTTTGTAATCAGTACTGAATTTCATTTCAAATAATTTTGACCTGATGATGACAGTAGCCAAAACATTGCAACAAATGAAAATTTATTAAAAGAACTTGACGGCATTATACATAAAATATTATAATAATCTCTGTTTCACCCAAGGATTTTTTAAAAAGTTAACAGAGAGAAAACGGTAAAGTTGAGGCAGTGACGACTGGGCTCAGCAAAGGAGGTGTGTATAACTCTGCAGAAGAAGAATAGAATGTGGTGAAGGAATAATTAAACCTAGAGACTCCTAAAAGAGCGAAGTGCTGCAGTGATAAGACACCAGACCGCTTAGAGAAACCGACATTCAGTTACTTGTCGGGTAAACCTGAGTAGTTTTCCAGTACCTTTCGTAAAAGGTTCAAAGTGAGTACAGGAAAATTCCTTTGATAACGATCCGGCCTCTTTCCTTCTCCAACCTTGTCCTTCCGAAGCTTGTAGTTACTTCACCTTCCTCCGTAGAGGCAAACAGAGGTACAGCGGTGAAAGATGCTAAAACGCCATCGATAACTCAAAAATTCTCTAGTTTACCGATGAAGGGAATATAAGTTAGCAAAAATATGAGACCGAAAGGTAGGTCGCGCAGTTGGCAATAAGTATAAAGGAAGATTTCAGGAAAGACAAGATACAAATAGCTCAACGCGGGAATAAATGAAAATATAAAAAACAAAATGAAACATGTTATGAGGCTATGAATAGTACCGGTGTTAAAGTGAAAGTTCCAGATCTGTTTTACATACACAGTGATTCAAAAGTTATGACCTAGATGATAAAGTTTACATTGGAGATTCAATAGTCTTGGCTCATTCGGAGCAAATGAGTCTAATAAATATGGGCTCTGAAATGCCTATCATTAGAGAAGAGATGTGTTCCACAGTATCGAAGATGAAGAAGTGTTCATAGCTCTTAAGGTATGCACTTTAGAGCCCATGTTTACTAGACATTTTTTTCTTGTTTTGGTCCATACTACTACCTTTCAAAATTTGGAAAGTAAAGGGCTTGCAGTGGAATTGATTCGTTTCACAATGAGACTGTACTGTTAGCACCGTCCCATTGCTTTCACTCGCATTACACTGTGTTCTTAGTATCAACGATACATTGGTCATATTTATAATCTGTACAAGTCCAGAGAGGCTTTGGAGAAGGGATGGACACAACTGTGTTACCATGTTTTCTGTAGCACATTGTTCCTAAAGTGTGAATGATTTATTTGTGTAGTTACATGAGCAGAGCAGTGGAAGTTCCTGGATCCATGTGTTACTCTAAGTTTTGCTGCCAACCTAATACCTGGGGCAAATGTTTGGCGAGGAGGAAGTTGAAGTCAGAGATTAACCTGTAGTGGAGACTGTTGAGTCTGGATTGACCTCCAGGCTTTGGATGGGCCTTCTCTCTCCTCTGACCCTTTCTCGGCAGCTCAAGGAGACGGTTAGCCAGCTCTCCGCCATTTTCGGCATTCGTTTCCACCTTGGTAAGAGAATGGACGGACTCCGTGATCGTCTCTCTCGGGTTGAATGGTGAAGTATCAGAATGAGGTATATTATAGTTGAGATTAATAATCCGTTCTCTTTCAGGTTTGTTTCAGTTAGGGTAATATTGCGACTCTACTTTTTAGTAACTTTTCACATGAATTTTGTTGTTCGGACTTAGATTTCAAAAATAGTTCAAATGGGTCTGAGCACTATTGGACTTAACATCTGAGGTTATCAGTCCCCTAGAACTTAGAAATACTTAAACCTAACTATCCTAAGGACTTCACACACATCCATGCCCGAGGCAGGATTCGAACCTGCGACCGTAGCGGTCGCGCGGTTCCAGAGTGAAGCGCCTAGAACCGCTCATCCACCGCGGCCGGCTACTTAGTTTTCAATTGGATCCTTTGTGCTCATTTTAAACTAACCGGATGCGTCTAATTATGTGGTTCCTGCCGCACGTTTAGCGTATGCCGACTTAATACCACGGTGTCCTTTAGCCTACTACTTTAGTACTTTTCTAATGTTTTGTTAACACTTTCGACGTGAGTTGGGTCTTATGCCTGTGTCCACTAGGTAGTCATGTGGTTTAACTAATCTGACGAAGAGCAAATACCTTATATAATTTCAGCTCAAGTTTCCAAGCGTGTGACCAGAGTGAAATATATTTTGCGTGTGAAATTAATTGACATTGTTGGCTAAATTTTGTGTGAACTTTGTCTTCATGTACCCACGAGGACATGGCTGGGTAGTTAACGAACCACGTTCATCCCAAATAAGTGAAGGCAAGGTCTTTCGCGTGCTATATGTGAAATTTTGGGTACTATCGAAGTGCGATCCCAAATTTTGAGAACAGAATTTGCCGTTTACTACCAGTAACCCACATGGTGGTGGCTGGATGCCTATAAACTCTGATCGTTCTTGTAGATTTTCATGGTAGCCAACGCATGTGGTCGTACGATAGTTGTGTTAAAACCAAGGACAATTTCACGCTGAGTAGAAATCTGTTCCTTGTCTTTCAAGAACTAACCTGTTACGTGACTTGTTGCACAAGGCGCAAACATCGTCTCTGGATTATTTCACGTTAGCCATGAGTCATGTGGGTGTGTGAATTTTTATTATAACTTATATGCTGTTCTAAGCTGCATACTCATATCGGCGTCCGTGTGATCCAGTAAGATAATATGAGATTACATGGTCAGTGTTGACGTCGGAACTAATCTGGCCCAGTACTTGCCTTATAAGCACGTTCAGTAGAAAGTATAGCCACACTTCTGTGTCTGTATAGTACCAGTGCCAATGTAACACATGCATAAGCGTCTCAGCCCACAGTAGCAAATGTATATTCCTCCCTTTGTAACAGAGCATTAAGTGGAAGGGTTGGGTATGAGGAGGCAGGCGTAATACAACAGTTCAAAGAATCATTTTATTGTAACTAACCATCCAGTAAAATCCACTGATACTTTTAAAACCAAACTTTTAAAAAGAACACCAAATAATTGGTTTAAAGCAACATGTCATAAAAAAAATTACAATTAAACGTTTAATTTAATTTAATGTGGTACCATGGCCAAGAAAAACTTTACAACCAGAAGTGAATACAACACATGCGCTCATCCTGTCAAAATTACTGCAATTCCTGATTCGTCTATCTTTGCTCAATGCAAACAGTTACAATCAAAAACACAACTATCAGAATTTGTCTCTAGAAGGGACTCAAAAATAACTATCTGAATACAGTACATATGAGCAGCATGACAGGTTTTCGTACTCCTCCTCCCGCAGAGTTCTCTTAGTTAAATATACGTCACAGCTAAGCCACATAGAGCACACCAATTATTCAGACCCCTGGGCGACGACCGTTCCAATCGCCAAAGCTCACTATCACTCAAAGAGGTTAATAATTGGAACTATCCACGGTGTCACCGATACCGACCGAAGGCATCTTCTGTTCAGAACTCCTCGTGTAACAGTTTGACGCAGTCCGGGACTCCGCTCTTCCGTCTAGCTCCCTGGTTGCATCGGTTCCCCACGTAGCTGGCTCTGGCCGTCCCTCGTAGCAGCCAGCAGAGGGTGACACCTGAGTGACGCTGGTCGCGCCACGCTGTAGTAGCACCACGGGAAGGCTGCGCACGGCATTCAAAGGCGTCGGATAGGTGGCGATGATACCATCGGCACACCTTATATACCCATCCTAATTGGCCTAATTTTAAAATGAATTACGAGACCACTGTCGCGTAGGTACAGAGCGCGCTCAGCGCTTCAAATATGTATTGATTTTCACCAAGAATTAGGTTGTGCCTGTCAATAAACAGCATATTTGAACAAGTAAATCCAACCTGTTGTTCACCCTCGTAATTTCTCTCCCCTTGTTGCAGTTGCTACTTCAATCCTATCCAGATTTATGCCCCTCAAGTAATCATGTATGAGATAACAATTAATTACATTACAACGATATGTTAATAGTGGTTATGTTAAACAGAAGTGTGGTCACTCGCGATACGTTATTTACTTTGGTTTCTTGTTTTCCTATCGTGTTATCCGTTGTGCTAGTTACTTTGGTTCCTTTTCAGTGTTCTTAACTGGTTTTCTAACAATTTGGACCAACTATTGTTATTTCCTAATGAGCATTGAATCAAAGGGAATAGCGTGACCGTAAGCAATTACCGAGATATTTACTCCCTTATACTATTACTTCCGGCCCTGACGATAATGATTTGACCTCCTATCCTCTCATGTCCTCTGCCTCGATCGTCTATTTTATTTCGATGTTTGTGTGAGTAATCTCCATTCGTCAAGCCTAAGGCCAATTATAGCGTAATACTTACAACAAAACAAACACTCCCCTCTCAACGGTATCGAAGTTTGAAAAGTGGTCTCAAGGTATTATTTTAAAGCCCATGTTTGCCAGACTTTTTTTCTTCGAATGATCGTTCCTGTCATGTCCCTGAATATGACTTCGTCCGATGGGCGAAGACTACTGGATCACCAAAGTAGACTTTGACCTACGGGTTATGATTTTTTGGAACACCCTGTACAAACAGATAGTAGAAAAGCATAAGTCGGTAATAGTCTGATGAGAAAGAAGTGATGAAACCAATGTTTGATGGAGCACGGAATAAAGTGATGTTGAAGAATGCACCAAAAACGATAGGGAACCTTCGGACATAGTAAATCATAGAGTCAAAGGCCGTCTTGTGTTTTCCAAAATCGTATTGCCTACGTTCATGTGTTTTCGGCTCCAGCGACACTGTAGATTGTTGAAAGGCGTTACTGACTTAGAAAAATGCAATTATGATAATTGTCTCATTCTCATTCAAATGCATAAAAGAGTAACCAAAATTTAAAATTGAGATATTTGCGGTAGCTCCGTAATCCCGAAATTCAGTCAATGTGCAGTTCCCACATTACAAATTCAATCAGAAAAACTACATTAAGTTGCTAGTTTACGATTTACTTATACCGAATGGCTATAATTAACGTGCACTTCCTCAAAGACGTCGAGCGTAGGCTGCAATTTTCCTATGGCAGCGAAATTCCGTAGACATCCTAAAGCATTAATACTGAACCTATTTACAATGGAAAAGAATTTGTTCCAGTTTTGGCCACCCGGTACAAATGTGGCGCTGTGAATGTTAGGAAAACGTATCGAAAATTACAATATGTAATGGATTAGGAACGGGACACGAGAGGAAAAGGTTAAACAAGTGAGAAAGGCACGATATTGATTTTACTATTACCCACCGCTTCCACATTGTGATCAGTATCAGCACCGGCTATGTCGACAAGATGTTGTACAGCGCCAGATTTGCACCTGGAATCGGAACTAATTTTTTTCTGGTAGAAATCGGTTCCGAATAAACGCATTAGCATTTCTACCAAGCTTTGCTGCAATATGGCAATTACAGACCTACAGTACCTCTGTGAGTAGCTGCACTTTAATTGTAACCATTCGCGATTTCGCAGGCTATAGTTAGCAAGCAGTAAAGAAAACTAAGGAGAAACGTGGACAGGTAGTTGAAGTTTGGGGACAACAATTGAAAACTTTGAAATTTGCCAATGACATCGCAGTTCGGTCAGAGACAGTAATTTTATTGGAGCAGATGAACGAAGTTGACAGTGTTGAAAATAGGTAAGAAGACGAACATCAAGAAAATTAAAAGAAGGGTAATGGAAAGTAGTCGAATTATGTCAGGCGATGCTGAGGAAATTAGACTACAAAATGAGACATGAAAAGCAGAAGATCCATTTTGATACTTGTGAAGTAAAATTACTAATGATGGTTCAAATGCTTCAAATGGCTCTGAGCACTATGCGACTTAACTTCTGAGGTCATCAGTCGCCTAGAACTTAGAACTAATTAAACCTAACTGACCTAAGGACATAACACACATCCATGCCCGAGGCAGGATTCGAACCCGCGACCGCAGCGGTCGCTCGGTTCCAGACTGTAGCGCCTAGAACCGCACGGCCACTCCGGCCGGCAATTACTAATGATGGATGAATTAAAGACGATATAAAATGCAGATGGTTATACCAAAATTGACATTCCTGAAAAAGAGGAATTTTTTAAATCTGATATAAATTTAAGTGTTATGAAATATTTCTGAAAATATTTGTCATAAGTGTAGTCTTTTACAGATGTGAAACGTGGACGATAAGTGGTTCAGATAATGAGACAAAAGAAGCTTTTGAAGTATAATGTCATAGAAGTAAGCTGTAGACGGGAAGATCGAGTAACTAATGAGGAGATACAAAATCTAATTGGAGAAAAAAGAAATTTATATACTAATATAAGTGTATAGTTCTGGCGATACCGGCCATGACCTTCTTCTTCTGTGCGGATGCACACATGTTCCCCGAACTCTTACGGGACTTCGAAGAATGTCTTCTACGAGTAATGAGTGTGTTGGGGTGGGACACTACGAATGTAGTGTGTGGACATACAAGGTGAGAATGTGAGTCTCGCGGGAGGCGTGCGCGAGATAGTCCCCGCAGTCGCCCTATCCTCTGTGCCCTCGGTGGCTCAGATGGATAGAGCGTCTGCCCTGTAAGCAGGAGAGGCCGGCCGCGGTGGCCGTGCGATTCTAGGCACTGCAGTCCGGAACCGCGGGACTGCAACGGTCGCAGGTTCGAATCCTGCCTCGGGCATGGATGTGTGTGATGTCCTTAGGTTAGTTAGGTTTAAGTAGTTCTAAGTTCTAGGGGACTGATGACCTAAGATGTTAAGTCCCATAGTGCTCAGAGCCATTTGAACCATTTTTTTGTAAGCAGGAGATCCCGGGTACGAGGCCCGGTCGGGGAACGCATTTTTATCTGTCCCCTTTCATCTATATCAACGCCCGTGTGCAGCTGACGGTATTAATATAATTCTAAATAAATTTATTGTACAGCTTCACTAAAAAGAACTTGAGGCATCAAGAGACTTCAGTTTGGTAACAGAGGGACTTCTGACTTCTGGCGACTAAAAATTGTAGAAGAGAAACAAACGTTGAACACAGTTAGCGGGTTGGAACGGATGTATGTTGCAACAGCTATTAGGAGATGGAGAGTGTAGCGCAACTTTACGCTAGCACAGGAAAGGTTCAGTTAATGAAAGGACGAGGCCAAAATTCTCAAACATGATTGACTTTATTACAATATAACTCTCTGAGCCCCCCATGAACCATGGACCTTGCCGTTGGTGGGGAGGCTTGCGTGCCTCAGCGATACAGATAGCCGTACCGTAGGTGCAACCACAACGGAGGGGTATCTGTTGAGAGGCCAGACAAACGCGTGGTTCCTGAAGAGGGGCAGCAGCCTTTTCAGTAGTTGCAGGGGCAACAGTCTGGATTATTGACTGAGCAGGCCTTGTAACACTAACCAAAACGGCCTTGCTGTGCTGGTACTGCGAACGATTGAAAGCAAGGGGAAACTACAGCCGTAATTATTCCCGAGGGCATGCAGCTTTACTGTATGGTTAATGATGATGGCGTCCTCTTGGGTAAAATATTCCGGAGCTAAAATAGTCCCCCATACGGATCTCATGGCGGGGACTACTCAAGAGGACGTCGTTATCAGGAGAAAGAAAACTGGCGTTCTACCGATCGGAGCGTGGAATGTCAGGTCCCTTAATCGGGCAGGTAGGTTAGAAAATTTGAAAAGGGAAATGGATAGGTTGAAGTTAGATATATTGGAAATTAGTGAAGTTCGGTGGCAGGAAGAACAAGACTTTTGGTCAGGCGAATACAGGATTATAAATACAAAGTCAAATAGGGGTAATGCAGGAGTAGGTTTAACAATGAATAAAAATATAGGAATGCGGGTAAGCTACTACAAACAGCATAGTGAACGCATTATTGTGGCCAAGATAGACACGAAGCCCACGCCTAATACAGTAGTACAAGTTTATATGCCAACTAGCTCTGCAGATGATGAAGAAATTGAAGAAATGTATGATGAAATAAAAGAAATTATTCAGATAGTGAAGGGAAACGAAAATTTAATAGTCATGGGTGACTGGAATTCGGCAGTAGGAAAAGGGAGAGAAGGAAACATAGTAGGTGAATATGGATTGGGGGTAAGAAATAAAAGAGGAAGCCGCCTGGTAGAATTTTGTGCAGAGCATAACTTAATCATAACTAACACTTGGTTCAAGAATCATGTAAGAAGGTTGTATACATGGAAGAATCCTGGAGATACTAGAAGGTATCAGATAGGTTATATATTGACAGAGATTTAGGAACCAGGTTTTAAATTGTAAGACATTTCCAGGGACAGATGTGGACTCTGACCACAATCTATTGGTTATGAACTGTAGATTAAAACTGAATAAACTGCAAAAAGGTGGGAATTTAAGGAGATGGGACCTGGATCAACTGACTAAACCAGAGGTTGTACAGAGTTTCAGGGAGAGCGTAAGGGAACAAATGGCAGGAATAGGGGAAAGAAATACAGTAGAAGAAGAATGGGTAGCTTTGAGGGTTGAAGTAGTGAAGGCAGCAGAGGATCAAGTAGGTAAAAAGACGAGGGCTAGTAGAAATCCTTATGTAACAGAAGAAATATTGAATTTAATTGATGAAAGGAGAAAATATAAAAATGCAGTAAATGAAGCAGGCAAAAAGGAATACAATCGTTTCAAAAATGAGATCGACAGGAAGTGCAAAATGGCTAAGAAGGGATGGCTAGAGGATAAACGTAAGGATGCAGAGGCTTATCTCACTAGGGGTAAGATAGATACTGCCTACAGGAAAATTAAAGAGGCCTTTGGAGAAAAGAGAACCACTTGTATGAATATTAAGAGCTCAGAATGAAACCAAGTTCTAAGCAAAGAAGGGAAAGCAGAGAAGGTGGAAGGAGTATACAGAGGGTCTATACAAGGGCGATGTACTTGAGGACAATATTATGGAAATGGATGTAGATGAAGATGAAATGGAAGATATGATACTGCGTGAAGAGTTTGACAGAGCACTGAAAGACCTGAGTCGAAACAAGGCCCCCCGGAGTAGACAACATTCCATTAGAACCACTGACGGCCTTGGGAGAGCCAGTTCTGACAAAACTCTACCATCTGGTGAGCAAGATGTATGAGACAGGTGAAATAGCCTCAGACTTCAAGAAGAATATAATAATCCCAATCCCAAAGAAAGCAGGTGTTGACAGATGTGAAAATTACCGAACTATCAGTTTAATAAGTCACGGCTGCAAAATACTAAGCGTATTCTTTACAGGCGAATGGAAAAACTAGTAGAAGCCGATCTTTGGGAAGATCAGTTTGGATTCCGTAGAAATATTGGAACACGTGAGGCAATACTGACCCTACGACTTATCTTAGAAGCTAGATTAAGGAAAGCCAAACCTACGTTTCTAGCGTTTGTAGACTTAGAGAAAGCTTTTGACAATGTTAACTGGAATACTCTCTTTAAAAATCTGAAGGTGGCAGGGGTAAAATATAGGGAGCGAAAGGCTATTTACAATTTGTATAGAAACCAAATGGCAGTTATAACAGTTGTGGGGCATGAAAGGGAAGCAATGGTTGGGGAGGGAGTGAGACAGGGTTTTACCCTCTCCCCGATGTTTTTCAATCTGTATATTGAGCAGGCAGTGAAGGAAACAAAAGAAAAATTCGGTGTAGGTATTAAAATCCATGGAGAAGAAATAAAACTTTGAGGTTCGCCGATGACATTGTAATTCTGTCAGAGACAGCAAAGGACTTGGATGAGCAGTTGAACGGAATGGATGGTGTCTTGAACGGAGGATATAAGATGAACATCAACAATAGCAAAACGAGAATAATGGAATGTAGTCGAATTAAGTCGGGTGATGTTGAGGGTATTAGATTAGGAAATGAGACACTTCAAGTAGTAAAGGAGTTTTGCTATTTGGGGAGCAAAATAACTGATGATGGTCGAAGTAGAGAGGATATAAAATGTAGACTGGCAATGGGAAGGAAAGCGTTCCTGAAGAAGAGAAATTTGTTAACATCGAGTATTGATTTAAGTGTCAGGAAGTCATTTCTGAAAGTATTTGTATGGAGTGTAGCCATGTATGGAAGTGAAACATGGACGATAAACAGTTTGGACAAAAAGAGATTAGAAGCTTTCGAAATGTGGTGCTACAGAAGAATGCTGAAGATTAGATGGGTAGATCACATAACTAATGAGGAGGTGTTGAATAGGATTGGGAAGAAGAGAAGTTTGTGGCACAACTGGACTAGAAGAAGGGATCGGTTGGTGGGACATGTTCTGAGGCATCAAGGGATCACCAATTCAGTATTGGAGGGCAGCGTGGAGGGTAAAAATCGTAGAGGGAGACCAAGAGATGAATACACCAAGCAGATTCAGAAGGATGTAGGTTGCAGTAGGTACTGGGAGATGATGAAGCTTGCACTGGATAGAGTAGCATGGAGAGCTGCACCAAACCAGTCTCAGGACTGAAGACCACAACAACAACAACAACAACTCTCTGAGCAAGTTTCATTCCTTAGTACTTACTAAAAAGACTGCACAAAGCATAAAATTTTAAGGCAAAGTTTCTCATAAAAACATTACTCTCATTAAATATAGAAATCTCAAAGACAAATTCAAGTTGAGAAGTAAATGACTTTAGAGTTAACTCTGCAATAGTTCAACAAACTCGTGGTTTTAAAATTAAGCCACCACTCATGCAAGTTAAAATTGGAGGCGTATAATCAAAGCAGGATTGCACAGCTTTCCCTTCATTACACATGAACTGCCGTTCTCGGTACGAGCCCTTTTACTCTCCAACAATCAACAGGCCCAGCTCGTCCGTCTCCTCAGGCAAGTCGTTGTACACACGGGAGAGAACACAAAGTAACAAGACAAGCTTCTAAAACACACAAACAGGTGGTGTTAATTCAACAAGCCTCAAAAATACAGGCCAGACAATAATGACAATTCGAACTATGGCCTGGAAAACTTCAAGCAAGCAATTTTTTAAAAAATTTAACAGCAATTGATAAACCATCAAAACATGGGAATTTTACTACTGTGGAAATCGTTCAGAACTGGCAGTTGGCAATACCCATAGCACAGATTGAAGTAACTGACAAGAATTTCGAATGAGGCCACAAGGGGCAGCAATACATTAAATCACGTTGTTACCACAGTTCATGGGCTGAAATTTTGCTCACCCAAAAAAAACTGTCCGTGATTCCAATGCCGTCGTGAGCAGAAAGGCTGTCCACTCAGAGTCCCGTCAGCCAATGAACAGCAGAATCATTAACGCCAGTACCAACAGTCTCAGCTTTATGCGTTGCCAGCTTATACTGCCCCCCAACGAGCTTCCAAACACAGTGCATGCGAGACTCACGCCTCCTAGCGGTTCCGTGTTCACCCTCCCTTACAGTGCCTCCTCTCAGGAGAGAGCTATATAGGCAAACTTTACGCCAGACGGGATCGATAACCACTAGGTCGATGTGCACACATCAGAGAGGCTTGCACGGGATAGACTAGCGTGAAAATTGCGTCAAACCAGTCTTCAAACCGAAGACGGAAATAACAATGACAGGCTACAAAAACAGAGACTACTAATTCTGAAGAGTTACAACGAATCACTAAAAGCGAAACTCACTTCCGGAAACGATTTTTGATCCGAACGTATAAAAGGTTGCGCATTCGTTTCGCTCTTTTTTTTCTTTTTTAAAAAATAGCTATGGATTGCCAATATCATGTATCATCCCTATACATAATAATTTACCAACGTGTCTCTATTCAATACATCCGAATTCAAACAATCTTTTTGAGATCAGCCCCACCTTTGAAAAACATATGACTCAATCGCTATTGTTTAACGTATTAGCTATGTAAATCCCTATCGTGAAAGAACAAGTCTTACACTGAACACTATGGAATATAATTAGAAGCATAATTTATATTCGGAATCAGTGTGTTTATACAGTCTCATAAGGCAACATTATAAGTTCTATACTCTGGAGATTATTTCTTAGAACGAACTGCCGAGGGCATGGTTATGAAAAAACATCGAATGTAATAATTTCAGGATAAAAATTTCACTAATAGAGGTGCTGATCAACGGGCGAGTGTGACAAGAATAACGTGAAAAATAATTTTCCAGTAAAGAAAGTCCTGGGAACTCATACGGCATTGTCGCTGTTACTTGATTTAAAGTGCTTCCCATAATTTAGTGTACGTTCTCTATTGCCCAAATATGACCGTTGTGCGATTTTCACTTTCATGAAGCGAAAAGTGCTAGTTATTTATACAGAGCACACATAAAAATCAGTTTTATTTTTCATTTCAGTAAATAACTGATCTGCAAGTTTTTCATGTTCCTCGAAACCTATTGTCTTTGTTCCCCGTACGTACTGAATCTCTTGAGGATGATCCTGATTAACCGACATCAGTTTATGGCTCAATTGGCTCGGAGCACTAAGGGACTCAACATCTGAGGTCATCAGTCCCCTAGAACTTAGAACTACTTAAACCTAACTAACCTAAGGACATCACACATATCCATGCCCAAGGCAGGATTCGAACCTGCGACCGTAGCGGTCGCGCATTTCCAGATTGAAGTGTCTAGAACCGCTCGGCCACACCGGCCGGCCATATCTTAAAATCCCACACACATTACATCTTCTGACAACAGAAGCTGTCGCTTTGTTGGTGGTTTTAAGCTCCGTTTCAATTTTTTGCTCCTATTACCTTCTTGCAAACTTATGCTTCATGTCTTTTATAGAGAAAGACAACATTACACTTTTACATTAATAACACAAAACATTGGATGTGAGCAGTGCTTTTTCAGATACATTTCTCGTAACAAAGGAGCACTGAAAGGGAAACAGCTGGTAAAAAATATACCTCTCATCGGAATAGCTAGTTTTACTTCAGTGAGAAACGTAAAATACAGAAACTTTAACTTCAGTTTTCAGTGTAACAGATACTTACACCGTTGACATTTCGCAGGTAAGTCTGTAAACCATTCTAATACTCGCAGTCATCCTTAGTAGTAGAAAGCCGTCAGCTTAAATATAGCAGGACAAGAATTGCGAGATGACTGCATTGCTATCTTCCATTGACAAAGATATAGTTACTGCGAAGTAGTAGTTATTAAAATGAATCCTATGTTTCTATGTGAATTCCCGTTAATTTTCAGTACTTTTCGACTTTTTCTGTTACTCTTGGGACTTGTTTGTTTCTGAGCTGCAAAAAGAGGTCAGGGAATGTTTTAGCTAATATTAGCCTCCCATACAAGGAAATTCTGAAATTATTTTTCGAAGACGGAGCGAAAACAACGATTCAGGTGTAGAGCAGAGCTGAGAGGAAGAAAAGAACTTCTCCAGTCGATGTGCGCCTCTTACGTTGCAACCGTTAGCGCTACTGAAGAAAATATCAACGAACGCGCTCTAAGTCCCAAGAGGTCTTACAGTACGGGAATTCGAAGGATAATTTTTCTGCCGGAGGCTCATATCTTTATTTGCTGCTCTTTTCAGCCAATGTACACAGGCTGCTGTCACAATATCTTTAGAAGCACAGACCGTGCGAATGTTTGTTACGTTGTAATCACCGCCGTGTGAAAGGGAGCATCAGCGAGCGGATTCCCCAGTAGACAGAGATTAAGTAACATGACGATAACCCGTCTGCCAGAGATGCATTTCTGTAGCTGAAACTCTTTTCAGTCATTGAACACAGCCACTGACGTAACTCTTTTCAAACCACTCGCGCAATCTGAGCGAGATGAGAAATGCTGCACACATCGGAACGAATATAGTGGCATTCAAAGTTTTGTTTTAGACGCGTAAAACTCGTCTACAGCCAAATATATGTCTCACGCCGTATCGTTCCTCATTTACGGTTTCTCCATCTAAGAGCTATACACACGGGAGTTGTTGCATTCAACTTCCTCGCGTTCTAACACTCCGTTTCATGCTTCGATGTATACAGACGACCGTCTGTTCGGATTCCACCACTGCCATCTGTTACTAAAATTTTCCACTGGTGCGGATCTCACTCATTCAATCTCAACTAATTCGTCACCGGCGCCGAGCGCGAAACTGAATTTAATTCGGCGCGCTTCGGAAATTTACTTGCGAATGTGCCGCCGAAAATGTCAAAGTACATATTTAAACGGCGCGCTTAATGCGACGACAGATGTGTCAATACCGTGCCGCAGCATTTGATGAAATGTTTGTTGCGGATTCACCCGATCGTTATGACGGTAACGAAATAACAATTTTTTTCGAAGCGTGTTTCCTGACAATTGGGAAATTTATCATTACGATATCGGACGTTTTAATTAAACAACGAGTTTAAATTGATTTTCTCGTGCAGCAGACGTAACGTCATTTCATCCCGGTGACAACTGGCGACGCAAATACACCGCATTTGTGCCAAAACCAGAACATACAGTTCGTTGCTAGGTTCTTCGTGCTACAAAGTGCTAAAATAGTTTTATTCTGAAGAGCTTCAATGGAACGGTCAAGTGAGACTGGAAATGTAGCTTTTTAAACACCGTAGTTATAGCAAACATTTATACTAATTACAGTCATTACGCCGATCACTTCATCATAATACTAATACGTGAACTTCGGAAACCTAAGTACTGATTTTTAATATTGATTACACAAGGAGGCCAGTGGAATTTATATAATTTGCACAAAAAATCATGTGTTTATGTATCAGTTAAGAGAGCTAAAAAGAAGTCAATATACATACGGGAGAGAAGTTTTCCTCCGTCTCTCACAGTGATACCAGCTCCTACCCCCGTGTATCGATCAGGTGGTGTGGTAGAAATGACACACGAAGGTAAGGCTCCATGAAATCGCCTTCTAGGGATTTAAATGTTGCAATTCATTTGCAATAAGACCTGCATACTGGGTAGCTACAATGGCACAACTGCTAGATCGTTGATGTCAGCAGTGAAAAAAATAAAACATCGCGTAACAAAATCTTCAGGAGCAACACAGACTGCACATACCGCTGTTCTTTGGAGTCGTTTTAGCTTACTTTTGTCTAAGAGTAAACGGAACAAATTTTGTGTTCATTTGCTGCCTTTACCACATTATTTGAAGTAAGTTCTTAATTTTCAATTTCTTCATTTTGAATAGCTACGACTTCTCTTGTTATATGGAAACAATATATCTTTTAGACAATACTAACGGTTCACACCGTAAGACAAAGAGCTACAGACACAATTTTCGCTTAGCCGAAGTAATGGAAGTAAGATAATCAATGATAATGATAATTCTATTGTTTTGAAAGATACATTTAAATGTACACTGGACGTAGTTCGAAATAATTTTGAGAGTTATAATTTCTATTTGATGAATTTTCAGTGTAGCTTTTGCAGTGAAGAGTATATTGCACCTGAGGTTAGTTTACGTAATATAATGGCAGTCACATTGTGTTGTCGTAAGCGAAAAATTAATTTGCTGCCATTCCACAATTTTTTTTTCAATCCACTGTATAAGTACTCGCTTCAAATGATCCAAAAATTAAAGGGAAATCAATGAATTATTTCAATAAATAAAACTTGTAAAATTTTGTCCACCGACAATACTAACACCTATAATCATGTAATCAAAAGGAAATATATGACGAGGACAAGAGTGGGGTTCTACAGCAAATAAATTACTAAAAGACCTGAAAAAATTCTACGAAGTAGATAATCTTTGTACAAGTGTACAATTTAAATCTATATCTACACTCAGCAAACCACTATGAAGTGCATGGCAGAGTGTGCTTCATATTGTACCTTCCCATTCGCCCGTGGAGCACATGAAGAATAATTGCTTACATGCCTCCGCGTGCACTGTATTAGTCTGGTCCCTACGGGAGCGATATGGAGGAGATTAAAGCATGTTCTTAGATTCCTTTGTATTTAGGTTTTCGCTATACAGCTGTGGTCTGTCATCGACCAGTTGCCAGTTATCGTTTCTCAGCATCTCCTTTGAGTTAATCACACTAGTAACAGTTCGTGCTATTCTTCATTCGATATGTTCAGTTTACCGTATTAATACTATCTGGTACCAATTCTATGCAATTAAGAACCAGTTTAGGACGGATCACACTACTGTTTTGCAGGCAATATCCTTTGTAGACTCAAAGCATTTTCTTATTATCCTACTGACGAACAGCCATCGTTCATTCCAAAGCGAACCAAGATGTGCCGTTGGTTTCATCCTATTTCCTCAGTGACTGCTGGCACAGCGTCTTTATCAGTCGACTGAGACGTGGTGGCAAACCCACAGAGTGCACGAGGCGATTATTCCCACCACCTGCCGCCATTCTCCGAGGGGATACAATTGTTCGCCATACGCTCCAACTATCGATTATTCACAGACCCTTACACTTCATTCTTGCAGCAACTTGACACAGGACATAGCTGGCTCCCCGTCAGGTACAGTGTCTCTCAAGAGATTATTTTCATTGGAAGACAGCTCCTCGAAAGTGCTGAGCCCTGTCTTCCCTGTAGAAAGCTCCTAGACTTACAACTGTCCCGTCACTCACTTCCAAGCGGACGTGTGGTGACAGAGCAGTGGCCTTCTAGATTTTGGTTCGCGGACCGTGCCCTGGCACGAGTACAATAGCGCTCAGCTTCGTTGCCCATTTCCCGTCAGCGCCTTACCAGGCTGTTTGGGCGGGGAGAGGGAAGAACAGCGAACGAGCCGCATTTAAATGGCAGCTGTGTGTAGTGCGATCGCACTACACACGACTTGGTTTTATATTTCACATTTTTCAACAATATAGATCAAAAACAAAACAAATTTTCCCTTTGTTTAGTTATTTTTAGAGCACATCATAATTTTTACCTGGTACAAAGTGTCGGCATTCGAACAGACATAACAATTTCACAGATGTTCGCACTCCAGGCTTATTCAGTTTCATGATCGTAAAAAGGCTTTTGCCACTGGTACACTAGAGACACTACACAACACATCTTGCAAAGATTCATCAGATTTTCACAGTGATTTCCGTTGACCGATCGGACCTTGCTTTCCGAATAGTCTTCATAATTGATTGATACGGATTGTGCGGGAAGGCGTTACAGCAGTACGCTTTGCAAATCGCTTCGTTTGGTAGCCTATCTGCAAGAGCGAACTAATTCGATGCGACAATATGGAGCAGAGCGTTAACAATCTACTGACGCAATCTATAATTATAAGAAGGCTTCAGATCATTAAGAGGCTTTCGTTCACCACTGGGACATTGGTACATAGGTACATAGCGATAATATGCAGCAAATTCCCGCTGACTCTCTGATAATCTATCATGGGACACATACGTCCTAATGATAGTGTAAGGGTTAAAATGGTTGTACGGTTATTATGCGAAATATCGGAAGAAGAAATTTTTCTGTCCCAAATGTTCACCCGAAAGATGATGGATTATTCTACCCACGAGGGAAAACTTCAAGAAACAATTTTTTATACGACATTCTCGTTTGTTTTCCAATCTACCTGTGGCAAGTAACACAAATTGTAAAAAAGAAAAAGTAGTAGACATGTGCAACTTTGTACGAGGGGTGTTAAATAAGTATTGTCACAGATTTTTTCTCGGCTTATTTCGGTTGAAATAACACAGAATTTGTTGTGGGACATTGTCGAATATTCCTGCTTAAGCCCCTACAGTTTCATGAAGTTCCGATAGGTGGCGGCGCCATACGTAGCCCACAAGATGGCATCGGTAACGGAGGTGCGTTTTAAACAGAGAGCTGTCACTGAGTTTCTTTTGGGGGAAAACCAGATTATCGCAGATATTCACAGGTACTTGCAGGGTGTCTACAGAGACTTGGCAGTGAACAAAAGCACGGCGAGTCGTTGGACGGGGCGTCTATCATCATCGCAACATCGCGCAAACCTCTGGGATCTCCCGCGTTACGGCCTGCCACACACACCCTCAGGAAATTGAAGAAACGACTCCAGCCTTCTCGTCGTCACAAAAATGCGAACCAAATTCTCCTTCTCCATAACAACGCAAGACCTCACAAAACTCTGCGCACCCAAGAGGAGCTCACAAAATTTGCTGGACTCTTCTTTCTCATCCACCCTACAGCCCGGATCTCGCGCCGTCCTAATTCCATCTGTTTGGCCCAATGAAGGATGCACTCTGGGGGAAGCAGTACGTGGATGACAGGGAGGTTATTGATGCAGCGAGACGTTGGTTCCGAAGTCGATCAGTAAGGCAGAACCATGCGGGCACACCGGCCTTCCAAGTAAAGTGGCGTAATTGAACAAGATTATGTTGAAGAATAGTGTTTTGTAGCCAAAGCAATGAGGAATAATGTACTGTACTGGAATCCAGAATAAAACCAACCTGCTTTCAGAAAAAAAGTTTTTCATTACTTATTGAACACCTCTCGTACTTCGAAGTATCTCGGAAGTGTCTTGTATTCGCAGAGTTAAAAAATTGACAGCTTTCGTTTATAGAGAATTAAAAGTGCCAATAATCTGGCAACATCCAACCCGTTCTGCTCGATATCATAGCGCGGTCTCACTTCTGATTAACAGCAACCAGCACCTGGCAATCTGGAGGTAGTTAGCCACGCGGCAGGGGTAGAGGCAGAGGCAGGAGCCAATACGATTCGGAAATTAATTGGGGCGTTACGCCGTAAGTCGGCGTGCCGGCGCCAAGCCGGTCTCCGTCGATAAATTGTGGTCCCCGGATTTATGCGACCTTCCCGCACACCGACTGGCTGCGCCGCCGGCGATGAATCAAGCCGCCGCAATATTCCTCCCCTCTCCGCTTTCCGGGTATTAGTCAAAAAGATAGCCGACCTCATGAAGATTCAGTGGAGTCAACCCAATGCAGCTCGAAGTCAGTTGCCACCAACCATGATTAATATCTGTTTTCAGGCCAATCTACAATGCTTCCCTGCTAGGAGACATTCAGATATAGTATGAATCCATTGAACATGTCTAACTATTGACGAGTTGGGACATAATCACAGTGAAGGACAAAGCCAGTCAGTATTCAAAAAACCTACAAAATTTTAAAATAGTCTTCTGTCACTAAAAATTTCCATTATTTTAGAAACAGTATCTATTTACGGCAGGGCGGCCAAGATTTCGGCTCACGTCATGAGTGCCAAAGCGCTCAGTCTTGCTTCACGTTTCCACCACCGCCACAACACGCTCTCTAAGTGCGAGGAGGAGGAAGAGGGGAAAACTGCGAACGCGCCGCATTTAAATGGCAGGGCAGTCACACTGCATACTACTTGGTTTTATATTTCACATTTCTCAGCAAAATAGGTCACAAACAAAACAAATTTCCAATATTATTTAATTTGCCGCCCGGTTGGCCGTGCGGTCTAACGCACGGCTTTCCGGGCGGGAAGGAGCGCCTGATCCCCGGCACGAATCCGCCCGGCGGATTTGTGTCGAGGTTCGATGAATCGACCAGTCTATGGATGGTTTTTAGGCGGTTTTCCATCTTCCTCGGCGAATGCGGGCTGGTTCCCCTTATTCCGCCTCAGTTACATTATGTCGGCGATTGCTGCGCAACCAAGTTCTCCACGTACGCGTACACCACCATTACTCTACCACGCAAACATAAGGGTTACACTCGTCTGGTCAGAGACGTTCCCTGGGGGTCCACCGGGGGCCACACCGCGCAATAACCCTGAGTTCGGTGTGGGGCGGCGGAGGGGTGAAGTGGACTGCGGTAGTCGTCGTGGGGTTGTGTACCACTACGGCTGCGGCGAGGATGAAGCCTCTCCGTCGTTTCTAGGTCCCCGATTAACATACAGTACAATACAATACAATTATTTAATTACTTTTGCCCGATGAAGATATAATTTTTATCTGGTACAAACTGTCGTCATGCGGACAGAAGTAGACAGTTTCACAGATTTTCGCTATCAGCTTGGTAAGTAATCGTACTTATTTATTTCATAATCGAAAAAGTTCTTTCTTTCAATTGTGTCTATCGAAATAGATAATTTTGCAACCACATTATGGAGATTTCGAAACTCTGTGTGAGGAAAGCAATGCAGACCTTTTGGACAGTTTTAAGGTAAAAAGATTTTTCATTAAAGCTGGAATCATCTTGTAGGTCAGCCAGGTATATTTGACCATGCACAGGTGCTCTTTCAGCTGAAACGGAAAAATGTCTCGAAAAGAGCTCGGAAACAGATGTAAAATTGACAGTGTCCTTCAAATGTTTATGAAACTATCCCTATAATTCATTCAAAGCTGCAATGAATTCTTCAAACCCCACGTATTCTTTAACGCAAATGAGCTTAGAGAACTAAACTATCTTTGTCAAAATGTGTTCCATCTGCAGAGCAATTATCTTTCTAAGTGCATTCCCTTAAAACTGGAAGGAGGTTACCTTGCAACGTCTTGATGTGGACGGTGTCCAGTCAAGTCTATTGAAAGTGCGACGTCTGCAATCCATTCCGAGTGTTCTAATTTTCGTTCCTGCACTCCTTTTATCCTCCATTCAACGAAAGCGAGGTTTAAGTCAATAAATCGTGCCAGGCAAGCCCCATGACTTAACCAATGTAATATATGAGGTCTCTATACTTTTCGTTTATTTCCGTTCAAAATTGTTGCAACTGACAATGGATTAATGAGTGCGACTTCAGAAATTTTACTACTCGTACCACCAGTTTCTTCAGGTGCTTCAGGTCTGCAAATTGAGCACAAAGAGCTTTTCGATGTACAGAGAAATGAACCAGTACTACTGTTGCTAAGAACGTAGGGTATGCAAGTTTCAGAGGGGTAGTATGGACCAAAACAAGAAAAATATGTCCAGTAAACATGGGCTTTAAAATACATACCATGAGAGCAATGAGTACTTGTTCAACAGATGAACTAACGAAGACAAGCGCTCATAGCTCCACAGGCACGCATTTTAGAACCCATATTTACCAATCTTTTTTTCTTGTTTTGGTTCATACTACACCCTCTGAAAGTTGCATACCGTATATTCTTCGCAACAACATTTCCGGTAGGTGTGCACATCAACAGGCAATCACCCTGTAGAGACATACAATTACTGGCGCCGGCACCTGTAACTTTAACCCTCTGCAGCGTCGTTGAACGCCGTTCCCTGAAGTGCGTGAAACTTGATCTAAGGCCCCTCTACAACGTCTAGAAGTGTGTAACGTGAGTTATACATAAATATCATAAAAAAGAGGTCTACAAAAGAATAGAAGAATGGCATAATTATCAGCGAGAACGTTACATTAATATACAACTGCACCGGAAGTACCATTTCCGTGAATGTCAGGAGGACCAACCGAAACTCATCATAGGGCAACATCGTTGTCGTGCTAAAAACAGCAATAAAATTCGCAACCAAGACAGACACCGTCAAAAAATGTACAACAATTTACCCCTAGTGTACGCTCAACATCAGCGTACTGTGCTTGTGGTTCTTATCTTGGCCATATCATGTGGTAAGTGGATAGACTCTTTGATTCGTAATCAAAACATCCTCGATCCCATGTTCTAGCCCCACCACTACTTAAATTTTGAATATAAGTTGTCGTAAATGGTGAACGAAGACTTTCGGCGTAAGAGATGAGCCTCATTCTGCCAATGCCTTGTCAAAGAGGGTAGAGGAGTGGACAGACGTCCAGGCCATTCTCCTGTCCTTCGAGTGGGAAACTGCCCCTAAAAGACGGAATAATCAGGAATGATGAACGGCACGAGGATGCAGAAGACAAACGGAAACCATTGCAATAATTTGTATCCACAGGACATGTGCCCTGTAATTAAAAAAGTGTCATGATGAATTCTCCATTGGCTAAAGAATTCACACTAACCCCCCTTCGGATCCATGGGAGGGGACTGCCAATGGGAAGGTAACCATGAGAAAAAGACTAAAAACCAACGAAAGGATAACGTCCTTCGAATCGGGACGCGGAATGCCAGAAGTTTGAGCAGGGTAGGGAAACTAGATAATAAGAACAGAAAAATGCGGAAGCTCAATCTAGATACAGTGGGCGTCAGTGAAGTTGAATGGAAAGAAAACAAGGATTTCTAGTCAGATGAGTATAGGGTAATATCAACAGCATCAGAAATGCTGTAACGGAAGTAGGATTCGTTACTAAAAGGAAGGTAGGACAGAGAGTGAGTTACTGTGAACAGTTCAATGATAGATGAGACACTATTAGCCATGCGGTATTAGAATGTGGTTGTAGGTGAAGGAATAAAACAAAGGGTTATGGGAGAACATGGGCTTGGTAGCAGGAATGAGAGAGGAGAATAATTGAATTCCGCAATGAATTTCAGCTAGTGATAGCAAATATTCTGTACAAGAATCACAAGAGGAGGAAGAGGCCTGGGGATACAGGAAGATTTCAGTTAGATTACATCATGATCAGGCAGAGATTCCGAAATCTATACTGGATTGAGTGGCGTACACAGGAGCACATAAAGACTTAGATCACAAGTTAGTAGTGATGAAGAGTAGGCTGAAATTTAAGAGACTACCCAGGAACAATCAGTGCGCAAAGAGATGGGATACGAAAGTACCAAGAAATGAAGAAACACTGTTGCAGTTCTCCGAGTCTATAGATACTATGAAAATGAACAACTCAGTATGCAGTTCGTATTTATGAAACAAATACGAAGTGCAGGGAAGCTAAGGCGAAATGAGTACATGAAAAATGCGAAGAAGTCGGGAAAAAATGTTTGTCGAAAGAACAGACCCAGCATATGGAAACGTCAAAACGACCTTAGTTGGTATTAAACACAAGGGTGGTAACATTACGAGTGTAATGGGAGGGCGGACAGCTGCAAGGAGAACATTTAAGGCCTCTCTGAGGTCGAGAACTTGTCTGAGAACATGACAGAGGAAGAAACAGGGGTCGACAGGGAAGAGACAGGTGATCCTATATTAGAATCAGAATTTAAAAGAGCTTTGGACGACTGAAGATCAAATTAGGAAGTGGGGATAAATAACATTCCATCGGAATGTTTAAAATAATTGGAAGACGTGGCAACAAACTGTCTATTCTCACTGGTGTGAAGAACGTATGAGACTGGCGTTATACAATCACACAATCGATAAACCACCATCTACACAATTCTTAAGATTGTAAGAGCCAAGAAGTGCCGGAATTATGGCACAATCAGTGTAACAACTCATGGGTCTAAGTTACTGACAAGAATAAGATACAGAAGAATAGTAAAAAATTAGGACTTGTCAGATAAACTTCAGTTTGGCTTTAAGAATCGTAGAGGTACCAGAGAGTCAATTCTAATGTTACGACTGATTTGGAAACAAGACTGACGAAAAATCAAGACTGGTTCATAGGATTTCTCGACCTGGAAACAGTGTTCGACAACGTAAAATGATACAACATGTTCGAAATTCCTAGAAAAATAGTGGTAAGCTGTAGGGGAAGACAGGCAATATATAATGTGTACAAGAAACAAGAGGGAACAACAAGACCGGAAGACCAAAACCGAAGTGCTTGGATTAAAATTGGAGAAAGACAGATGTCGTCCCTTTCCCCTACTGTTAAGTCTATACACCGAAGATGCTATGTTGGAAATAAAACTAATTTCCTACGGTGGACACATCTCTGGCCTCTTCATGGACTTATTAAGGACCACCAAACACCAACCTATCGTGCATTTCTAAAATCTGAATTTTCGTACATGCAAATTAATGTCATTTCTCTACCGTATTGTGCTGCCGTGCAAAGTAGGTTATCAGATGCTATGAACCAGCATGTACCCGATCGGGAAGGGAGGGGGGGGGGGATATCCTGTCATTGATAACTGTGGACGAACTCCCGACCCATGGCAGGCGGCTTTCTCCTTTGATGAAAGGTCTCAGAGGCCAGAGTGACAGACGCTCGCTATTTTTACAATGTATGGTGGCAGCTCCACGGACTAGCCAAGAGAACGACGCCGAACATAGCAACCTAATTATCACATTCTGTTGGCGCCCATCCCCAGGAAGCTTCCCTCGCAAAGTCCTTCTGGTGGGTATGTTATACTGCTCGACGACTGTTACGTCAGCACACATTTGCAGTCCCATCAAAAATTGGCGGAAGGAATGGTATTGCTGCCTAGGTTAACGGGGTATGGTAGTTGGAGTATTGACGAATTTGTAGTAAGGCCATAACTAGCGAAAGCTTTGTTTATCGGCGACAAACGGGCGAGTTCTGACGCAAGCGGAGAGCTCGCTCTCTGGGTGCGGGGAGGGGGGGGGGGGGGGGGGAAGAGAAGTAGTTGAGTTGCTTCCTGGCCCCCGCTGCAGTCGATGAGCGTACTTTGCCGCTGTTGCTGCAGAGTGATTTCATTCAGAGTTTTACTTGTCCAGCCACGATGTTAGGATCCGGCAGCAATCCCGAAGAGACTTTCAAGAACTTCGTCATTTCTTGTTTTCACTTTTGTTGTTAATATTAGGGGATCTCATTTTTGTGAAATTTTCTTTGTGCGTTACCGAGTGTAGAATGAGGTCCACATAAGTCTTTAGAATATCTCTGATGTTGTAGTTTTGCAAGTTTCCCTAGGTCCAATTTTGGTTGTTTTGTGTGAATGACCGTTGTTCTACAGACACCGTCCCTGCAAATATTCGTGCATATGGCCGGATAGGTGATCAAATACATTGTTTTCCGTCGTGGGCAAATACTTGGACGCATTCACTATCTTCTTCTCCACAAGGGTCGACACCATTCCGTTTCCTGCGGGCTGTCGTGTTTGTAGTCGAGTTATCTTTAGTGTGACTATAGGTTCTGGTTCAGTAGCGGGGTGCGTCCTCTGTGAGAGTGCAAATGTACGAGAGACTGGCGCGAGCGTAGGTAGCGTGAGGTCCTTCTAGTTTTGCTCCGGATCAATATGGCAGCGTATTAGTGCATAAGTCCGTCCCCGGAATGTTTGTTGTGTGGTTAGGTTGCTGAGATGGCCAGAGTGCCCTTCTCGCGACAAGTGTGTAGGGTCATAGGGGGTTGTTTCAGATAGGAGCGCGAGGCATCGCTAGTTTTGGGAGCGCCAGATTACACATCGTATGCCTAAGGCGTTGAAAGACCCCACCCTCGGCGTAACTGCGAATGGTCACCCGATCGTTTTCCGATTGTCACGATGTAACAATGCCTTTGGCCACGTGCTCAACTTATCGTGATCGACAGTGCCGTGTTCGTTGTACAAGTACCCCATGCTGATACCAGAACTGTGACTCCATCAGCTGACACCTCCTTTACTAACTTGTGGGTTTCACCAGTTTCGTGCACTGGATCAGTAATAGGATTTAGCAGGTCTTCATGACTAAGAATATCTTACGGGTTTCAGAGAAATCAAATCATCCTGATAGGCAGCTTGCAGCATACGGATAGATCCATAACTCTCGGGAACCAAAAGGGAGATGCACCATCTTACGATGGAGTTCCCCACTGTCCGGCAGCACAATGGGGACATCAAGCTGTTCAGTAACATGGAATAAGATGTGTAATATGACTCGTCCTTCGTCATTTGTTTTCAGTGTGCGTAAGTCAAACTTACGTATGATTCGGCCAGCCGGAGTGGCCGAGCGGTTCTAGGCGCTTCAGTCTGGTTCAAATGGTTCAAATGGCTCTGAGCACTATGCGACTTAACTTCTGAGGTCATCAGTCGCCTAGAGCTTTGAACTACTTAAACGTAACTAACCTAAGGACATAACACATATCCATGCCCGAGGCAGGATTCCAGCCTGCGACCATAGCGGTCGCTCGGTTCCAGACTGTAGCGCCTAGAACCGCACGCTTCAGTCTGGAACCGCACGACCGCTACGGTCGCAGGTTCGAATCCTGCCTCGGGCATGGGTGTGTGTGAAGTCCTTAGGTTAGTTAGGTTTGAGTAGTTCTAAGTTCTAGGGGACTGATGACCTCAGCTGTTAAGTCCCATAGTGCTCAGAGCCATTTGAACCATTTTGAACTTATGATTTCGCTATGTCGGTGTTGGCGGTCGATATCCATCTTTTTTTGCCACAGTGAATTTGGGAGATACATTGCAACTCACAATTAATAAAATATTTCGGGCTATTATGCCGTGGTCGAAAGGATTTCACTTTAAAACCCGACATATCGTACCCATCCACGGAGGACGTTTTCAAGGAGGAAAGTAGCTTTGTTGAATGTCCGATTCACACCTTGGCTAGCTACTGACTACACCAAAATTCCGCTTCCGCCACTTCCCGTGTAGTGACGTGACGCCACATGTTTTGAATAGGCGAGTGCAATTGGCCGTTGTCGACTGCCGTTTTCCGCTGTTACTGTCATCCAATGGCGGAAGACTGGTCCACATCTTCTTCAGCATAGGAATCCAAATTTCATTCAATTTCACGCCCTCCTCCTTCCTACTGAAATTCCTTGGATGTTTCACAATCTGTATGGCCTCTCTGTAGAGCCTTTCGTGGTATCCACTTGTAGCTGCCAGTACTTGAATCCTGTCAAAATGAATGTGGTGGTCTCCTGGCTATAAAGCACTTTCCGCAACATGTGATTTGCCAATCTCCCCTCTTCTGCAATTGCCCTTGTGCTCTTCGAGTCGTTTTTTTGACAGTTCTTTTTGTTGTACCCACGTACACCTCCCCACAACTCCCATGGAACACTATTAATTCCAGCCTTTTCCAGTGGTTTTGCGACAATCCTTGGCAGATTTTAAGTGATCTTATATCTTATGTATGTGCGTGTGTCCCGCTTTCTCAAGGTTTTTCCAATGCGGCCAGTCACATCTTTAATGCATGCAAGGAAAACTTTCGATTTCACCGGCGCTTGAGCATCACTATGATTTCTAAGCGATGCTCTTAACGTTGTTTTCATCTCAGCGAACGAATAACCATTCTTGAGCAATACATTGCTGAGATATCTTAATCCTGAGTCAAGCAGCTCTTGCTAACTGATTTTCCTTGCTACATCCGCCAACGTTTTTAATATGCCTCGCTTTTGCCGTGGCTGTTGTTGTGGTCTTCAATTCAGAGACTGTTTTGATGCAGCTCTCCATACTACTCTATCCTGTGCAAGCTTTTTCATCTCCCAATACCTACTGCAACCTACATCCTTCTGAATCTGTTTAGTGTATTCATCTCTTGGTCTCCCTCTACGATTTTTACCCTCCACACTGCCCTCCAATACTAAATTGGCGATCCCTTGATGCCTCATGATATGTCCTACCAACCGATCCCTTCTTCTGGTCATGCTGTGCCACAAATTTCTCTTCTCCCCAATTCTATTCAATACCTCCTCATTAGTTATGTGATCTACCCAACTAATCTTCAGCATTCTTCTCTAGCACCACATTTCGAAAGCATCTATTCGCTTCTTTTCCATACTATTTGTCGTCCATGTTTCACTTCCATACATGGCTACACTCCATACAAATACTTTCAGAAACGAATTCCTGACACTTAAATTTATATTCGATGTTAACAAATTTCTCTTCTTCAGAAACGCTTTCCTTACCATTGCCAGTCCACATTTTAAATCTCTCGATTTCGACTATCATTAGTTATTTTGCTCCCCAAATAGCAAAACTCCTTTACTACTTTAACTGCCTCATTTCCTAATCTATTCCCTCAGCATCGCCTGATTTAATTCGACTGCATTCCATTACCCTCGTTTTGCTTTTGTTGACGTTCATCTTATATCCTCCTTTCAAGACACTGTTCATTCCATTCCGTTCAACTGCTCTTCCAAGTCCTTTGTTGTCTCTGACAGAATTACAGTGTCATCGGCGAACCTCAAAGTTTTTATTTCTTCTCCATGGATTTTAATACCTACTCCGAATTTCTCTTTTGTTTCCTTTATTGCTTGCTCAACATACAGATTGAATAACATCGGGGATAAGCTACAAGCCTGTCTCACTCCCTTCCCAACCACAGCTTCCCTTTCATGTCCCTCGACTCTTATAACTGCCATCTGCTTCTGTACAAATTGTAAATAGGCTATCGCTCCCTGTATTTTGCCCTGCCACGTTCAGAATTTGAAAGAGAGTATTCCAGTCAACAGTGTCAAAAGCTAGAAATGTAGTTTTGCCTTTCCTTAATCTATCGTAGGGTAAGTATTGCCTCACGTGTTCCAGCATTTCTATGGAATCCAAACTGATCTTCCCCGAGGTCGGCTTCTACCAGTTTCCATTCGTCTGTAAAAAATTCGTGTTAGTATTTTGCATCCGTGGCTTATTAAACTGATAGTTCGGTAATTTTCATATCTGTCAACACCTGATTTCTTTGGGATTCGAATTATTATATTCTACTTGTAGTCTGAGGGTATTTCGCCTGTCTCATACATCTTGCTCACCAGATGGTAGAGTTTTGTCAGGGCTGGCTCTTCAAAGGCTATCAGTAGTTCTAATGGAATGTTGTCTACTCCCTGGGCCTTCCTTCGACTTAGGTCTTTCAGTGCCCTGTCAAACTCTTCACGCAGTATCTTATCTCTCATTTCATCTTCATCTACATCCTCTTCCATTTCCATAATATTGTCCTCAAGAACATCGCCCTTTTACAGACCCTCTATATACTCCTTCCACCTTTCTGCTTTCCCTTCTTTGCTTAGCACTGGGTTTCCATCTGATCTCTTGATATTCATGCAAGTGGTTCTCTTTTCTCCAAAGGTCTCTTTAATTTTCCTGTAGGCAGTATCTATCTTATCTCCAGTGATATGCGCTCTACATCCTTACGTTTGTCCCTGCTTAGCCATTCCTGTTGATCTCATTTTTGAGACGTTTGTATTCCTTTTTGCCTGTTTCATTTACTGCATTTTTGTATTTTCTCCTTTCATCAATTAAATTCAATATCTCTTCTGTTACCCAACGATTTCTACTAGCCCTCGTCTTTTTACCTACTTGATCCTCTGCTGCCTTCACTATTTCATCTCTCGAAGCTACCCAGTCTTCTTCTACTGTATTTCTTTTCCCCATCCTTGTCAAACTTTCCCTAATGCTCTCCCTGAAACTCTCTACAACCACTGGTTCTGTCAGTTTATCCAGATCCCATCTCCTTAAATTGCCACCTTTTTGCAGTTTCTTCAATTTTAATCTACAGTTCATAACCAATAGATTGTGGTCAGAGTCCACATCTGCCCCTGAAAAGTCTTACAATTTAAAACCTGGTTCCTAAATCTCTGTCTTATCATTATATAATCTATCTGAAACCTTATATCACCAGGCTTCTCCCATGTATACAACCTTCTTTCGCCGCGCGGGATTAGCTGAGCGGTCTAAGGCGTTGCAGTCGTGAACTGTGCGGCTGTTCCCGACGGCGGTTCGAGTCCTCCCTCGGGCATGGGTGTGTGTGTTTGTCCTTAGGATAATTTAGGTTAAGTAGTGTCTAAGCTTAGGGACTGATGACCTTAGCAGTTAAGTCCCTTAAGATTTCACACACTCACAACCGTCTTTCATGATTCTTGTACCAAGTGTTAGTTATGCTCAAGTTATGCTCCGTGCAAAACTCATCCAGGCGGCTTCTTCTCTCATTCCTTACCCCCATTCCATATTCAACTACTACGTTTCCTTTTCTTCATTTTCCTACTGTCGAATTCCAGTCACCCATGATTATTAAATTTTCGTCCCCCTTCACTATATGAATAATTTTTCTTACCTCATCATACATTTCATCAATCTCTTCGTCATCTGCGGAGCTAGTTGGCATATAAACTTGTACTACTGTGGTAGACATGGGCTTCGTAATCTATCTTGGCCACAATAATGCGTTCACTATGCTGTTTGTAGTGGCTTACTGGCACTCCTATTTTTTTCTTCATTATTATACCTACTCCTGGAATAGTTGTGGCTGGTGTTTCAAATACCGGTGTAATTAACTGTCTGTGTGCGTGGGTTTTCGTTAAAACGTGTGGCCAAAGCTACCATCTTCTTTCTTGAAAGCTAACACATCAAGACAATTTAATATTCCGCCTGCCTCCTCCTCCTTGGTAAACTGAATCTTCGGATTGGTCCCGTTCAGATGTTTGTGGAAACTACCTAGTTCCTCCCTGCCATGCCGCCACAAAACAAACGTATCATCCACGTAACGGAACCAAGTGGTTCAAAAATGGCTCTGAGCACTATGGGACTTAACTGCTGTGGTCATCAGTCCCCTAGAACTTAGAACTACTTAAACCTAACTAACCTAAGGACATCACACACATCCATGCCCGAGGCAGGATTCGAACCTGCGACCGTAGCGGTCGCGCAGTTCCTGACTGTAGCGCGTAGAACCGCTCGGCCACTCCGGCCGGCACGGAACCAAGTATTCAGTTTCCTGTTCGCAGTTTCCAATGCCTGTTCCTCGAATTTTTTTCATAAAGAAGCTCGCTATAACCGGGCTTAAGCGGCTCCCCATAGCGACACAATCCGTCTATTTATAGGACTCTTCGGTCCATTTGAAATGCGTAGTTGTGAGGCAGTATTTAAACAGTTTCCTCCCGATTTTGTAGTACTGTGGTTTGCAGAAAATAGATGTAGATGTAAAACACAGTAAATTTTAAATAATACAGATACAGTGAGAGCTGCATGTTTATTCGTCTGTGGTAGAGAGGGCAGAGTGCCACTGACCTGTGCTATTTTATGACTTTGCTGAAAAATTTCGTTGCTTATTGCGTCTGAATACTGCAGAGTTGTTAGCCATATTATCAGGAAACAGCAAACTTACAATCCTAGAGGAAACTCTTCCCAGTCAATAAAGAAATCAGTAACTATACAAGACGATAGAGTGCAATTCTAGTTACCTTCACTGAATAACAAGTATCTGGTCGTCGAGTTTGGCCATTTTGCACAACGATATCACTGTCAGAATGAAAACAACAAATTCAGGACTACAACAGGTTATATTTATTACTAGTGGGTTTCCTAATCACTAAAAAGTTACGCGATAATTAAATAATTTTTAAATTTAAGTCAAGTTTGCATACAACATATTTTTATTTGCTCTAATTGATTGACACGGTTCACAAGAAGTTGACAGTGAGTAACATTTTCTAAAATCTCTACCGAATTTACACAAAATGACTCTAACACCGTTAGGAGGTATCAAATTACATGGAAGCCTGCGTGGCGGATTCGTGACTGGTACATTTAGCCATCGCGAGAGCGTTACAAATCACATAGAAGGTTTGAAGTGGGACACAGTTGCAAATAGACGGCGCGCTCAACAGAAGGGGCTGCTCACTAAATTCCAAAACCCGATCTTCAAATCGCGCAATGATCACGATTCAAAGAAAAGGGAAATAAGAGCTCGAACTGGGACGTTCAGACAGTCGGTTTTCCCTCGCGCGATCCGCGAGTGGAACAGAGGGGGTGAAATATGACTTTGGTGCGAATTGTGCCCTCCGCCACACGCGGCTTGGTGGATAGCGGAGTATGTATGTAAATGTATATGTAGGAAATGCAATAAGTTATCTTCATCTGAGCTTCTCACGAATTCACAGTTACTAAGACAAAATCACAAATTAAACGTTAAATAGGAATCTAGAGTTCCAAACCGTAACAAGTAAGCACCTTGCTGTTCAGCATACTGGTCATGCTACAATATTTTATATTTATTACTAGAGTGACACATTTCCCCGAAATCAGCCTGTGGTGGCTGCAGTGGGTGTCACGCAGCTGACGCGGACACTGGTGCGCCCACTAAGGAAATAGCTGAGTATACTGGCAAAAGAGGTGACTCCCATCGAGACAGCTCACAGACATGAAGTGAAAATAGCAGGTAAGCATGCAGATGTGCGGACGCACCTTCCGTCCTCAACGGCAAGGTAGACTTCTGTGGGGTTTTGGATTTCAAACGGCGTCGTCTTACATGCACTTAAGGAGAAAAAAATGGATGCCTCTGGCTTTAGCACAATCTTGTCTGCGTTGTTTCATCCACACCCTTACAATGTGGAATAAGCGGGGACTATATCACATAGTCTAAGCAGTTTTGAATGCAAAACTCCTATAACAGACGAAGACTGCGTCCATAAATGATAGACTGTTGATCGCTAATACGTTTTTCTATTCAGTGATCGCACCCTCTGCTGTAGTGGATACCATCTGGTCTACGATGGGAATCTTTGATACTATACCAGACACGACAAGCTACATGAAACCAGATGGCTGATGGCTCTGAGCACTATGGGACTTAACATCTGAGGTCTTCAGTCCCCTAGAACTTAGAACTACCTAAACCTAACCAACCTAAGGACACCACACACATCCATGCCCGAGGCAGGATTCGAACCTGCGACCGTAGCGGTCGCGCGGTACATGAAACCAGACTAACGCTTGAATAATTCGCCAAGGATGATGATGATACCTCTACCGATTGCATACCCGAGGAACTAGGGTTGCTATATGCAACACCACACTCATATAGTGACCATTACTAAATGTTATCTGAATAAAGCTGAAAGTTCGAAATCAGTTGCCGATAGATCAGTAATCTGTGATTGTGCCTGAGAATAAAGGTGTATGATAGTATCGTACAGAAGCTTTGAGCTCCACATCACGCACGAGTCTGTTACTGAGTGCTGGTAGGCTCTAACATTTAATTCTGTTCCTCTTCACGAACGGACTTCTTTGCTCCGTCATTGAAGTACAAAATGGCTGGACGCTAAAGTTCTTACTCTGACGTTCCTCGTACGGCAGCGCAACTGGCATCAGTAACATCACAGTCGGTAGGACTGTGTTTTAAGGAAGGCGTAATCAACAACGTGGCAGTCAGTTACCCCTTGAAAATAGCGAGGGTGTCGTCGACCACAGCTCTTAAAGCGTCAACACCTTGCGAGACAAAACGAGAAGCCTGGAAACTGTCGCAGGTGTTTGCATTGGAATCCTTACGGCGATAGCTCTGTATTCTTGACTAGAGTTCTGTTTTTGTATTATCTTGTTTCAGACAACGTACATAGAGATCATAAGGGACGGTTTCTTAAACTTTTGGAAGAACTTGAAATATACACCAACAAGTAGAAATCAGAGGATTTAATTCTCAACGAGCAAAGCGGGTTCAATCATAACGTTTATTTTAGTATTTATGACGACTTACTGAGGTGATCACTGTTGCGTACAGTAGTCAAAGCCGAAGGATGAGAGGTGGTGCATTGTGAAAAAGCTGGAAGATGCGTGCAGCGCCTAACGTCGTTGACGGGGCCGTCCAGTACGGCCCTCTTACCCACGGCGATGGACATCAGACGACTGGACGGCTCGCGGCACAACATCGAAATAGCAGGAACCTCGGAAGCAGATAGTTCAAATGGCTCTGAGCACTATGGGACTTAACATCTGAGGTCATCAGTCCCCTAGAACTTTGAACTACTTAAACCTAACTAACCTAACGACATCTCACACATCCATGCCCGAGGCAGGATTCGAACCTGTGACAGTAGCGGTTGCGCGGTTCCAGACTGAAGCGCCTAGAACCGCTCGGCCACAGCGGCCGGCCAACGGAAGCAGACTATGGAGGAAAGCAAGTCTACACCAGCGTCATGGATATAGAAATCGCCCTTCGTTTTAGATCGTACAAAAATAATAATTTTATTGTGTATTTTATTTTTACAAGTACAGATTTTAACCTTGACCTCTATAGATATTAATTAAGTATTCAAAAAATAAAAGTAAATTACAAAAATCTTCTTAAAAGAGTATGAGCATATGTAACGTAACAAATGTACCAGACGCCACCTGTTGGTAATAGTTTTATAATTAATATAAATGGCGTGCATTCTGACAACCAATTTTATGTGACGCAGCATGTGAAAGTTGCTGTGTGTGGACGGGTTACTCCTGTAACCGAAACTGCAGATATGTTGTACATTTGATGTTGATCGGCTAGGATGAAAAATGTTTGCATTTGTGAAATAGTGAACCGCGCGACCGCTAAGGTCGCAGGTTCGAATCCTGCCTCGGGCATGGATGTGCGTGATGTCCTGAGGCTAGTTAGGTTTAAGTAGTTCTAAGTTCTAGGGGACTGATGACCTCAGAAGTTAAGTTCCATAGTGCTCAGAGCCATTTGATCGATTTTGTGAAATAGTAAATTAGTATCATTATCGGTTCAGGTCTGAAGATGGTTCTAGAGGAACCGAAACCGGTCATGTGAATGAACATTTTTGCAATCAAATGGTTCAAATGGTTCTGAGCACTATGGGACTTAACTTCTGAGGTCATCAGTACCCTAGAACTTAGAACTACTTAAACCTAACTAACCTAAGGACATCACACACATCCATGCCCGAGGCAGGATTCGAACCTGCGACCGTAGCGGTCGCGCAGATCCCGACTGTAGCGCCTAGAACCGCTCGACCAACCTGGCCGGCTTTTTGCAATCAAGCCGCATTATAAGTAACATTGTATAACCAGTGATTGCGGTATCCCATCAGATATTGTTTTAATGTCTTCTTAAAAAATGCGATCCTGTCAGAGGTGGTGATGGTGTGAGCAGAAAATATCGTACAAGCCTTACAAGTCTTACTTATTGGCGGGATGGAGGGACCGGGGGGGGGGGTCACTTCTAGTAAGAGTTGTGTGCCAAAGTTCCACTCAGAATAAGATGTGGGATTAATTGATCATATATTGTCTTTCGAGACTGAAAACAGCATTTTTGACAACAACTGAACATATTCACAAGGCACCAGCATTACCACGACTGACGCTGACAGCTGTACTTCTGATACGTACTAACGGTGTTATCAACAGTCACTTGACCAGGGAACGCTCGACTGAAATCTCTTGGAGATGCAACAGCTTTGGAAAGCAACAAAAGCGTTATTTTACATAAACCAGGTCTGTTCGAGTGTCGCCTTCTTACATGCACATAGTGGATGGAGTAGTGTCAAGATGCTACACGTAGGACTAGAAGGTGCCATTTCCGAAACCTGATGAACGTTACGAGCCACTTTACGGCAAACAGGGGATACCGAATGGAATGGATCTGGGAGGTAACAGCCACCTCCGCGAATGCTAATGGCGAGGCCTTTCCTTTCTGTGTGGACTCGCGATAAGACAGTGGAGTAGGGGAGGGGTGGAGATGTGAGAGAGAAGGGGGGGGGGGAGAGGTAGCAGGTGGTGATGCGGATACGGGCGGTGGCTCCCTGGCCGCTGATAAGCGGGACGCTGGCCCAGGAGGCGGCCGTTAAGCGAGGCGTTAGGGGAACGGCCGGCGATAGTGCGCGTCAAGGCACCACACAGTGCTGCGATTTGTTCCGGCCGCGGGTCACTTTCGCTCGCGATAGTATCAAGGAAACTGCCTCCGCGCCTGCTGCGTATCTGTTAGCATATTTTGTACCCTCCCTTTGTTAAGCAAAATCTGGAGCTCCGACACTTAATGCTTAACGGCTGCAGTAGTTGCAGAGAAATCGTCAGGGCTTCCTCAGCGCCTCTGATACATAACTGGACATTCGAGAAAGCACGGAATTCGACACAAGAAAAATCTTCAATCGATACAATGTTACACAGGGTGCTTCGGAACTCCACCGAAACAATGTCACAGATAGTTCATGGATAGTTTCTGAATAGTTTGGTGTAAGAAACCTGTGGCCCCCGTAGCTCAACACAGAATAATTACATTTCGTTTGTATACTTACTCCCTTTTTTTTTGTCATCAGTCTACTGACTGGTTTGATGCGGCCCGCCACGAAGTCCTTTCCTGTGCTGACCTCTTCATCTCAGAGTAGCACTTGCAACCTATGTCCTCAATTATTTGCTTGACGTATTCCAATCACTGTCTTCCTCTACAGTTTTTGTCCTCTACAGCTCCCTCTAGTACCATGAAAGTCATTCCCTCATGTCTTAGCAGATGTCCTATCATCCTTCCCTTCTCCTTATCAGTGTTTTCCACATATTCCTTTCCTCTCCGATTCTGCATAGAACTTCCTCATGCCTTACCTTATCAGTCCACCTAATTTTCAACATTCGTCTATAGCACCACATCTCAAATGTTTCGATTCTCTTCTGTTCCGGTTTTCCCACAGTCCATGTTTCACTACCATACAATGCTGTACTCCAGACGTACATCCTCAGAAATTTCTTCCTCAAATTAAGGCCGGTATTTGATATTAGTAGACTTCTCTTGGCCAGAAATGCCTTTTTTGCCATAGCGAGTCTGCTTTTGATGTCCTCCTTGCTCCGTCCGTCATTGGTTATTTTACTGCCTAGGTAGCAGAATTCCTTAACTTCATTGACTTCGTGACCTTCAATCCTGATGTTAAGTTTCTCGACGTTCTCATTTCTACTACTTCTCATTACCTTCGCCTTTCTCCGATTTACTCTCAAACCAGACTGTGTACTCATTAGACTGTCCATCTTTCTTCGATTTACTCTCAGTTCATGTTCTGTACTCATTAGGTTGTTCATTCCGTTCAGCAGGTCATTTAATTCTTCTTCACTTTCACTCAGGATAGCAATGTCATCAGCGAATCGTATCATTGATATCCTTTCACCTTGTATTTTAATTCCACTCCTGAACCTTTCTTTTATTTCCATCATTGCTTCCTCGATGTACAGATTGAAGAGTAGGGGCGAAAGGCTACAGCCTTGTCTTACCCCCTTCTTAATACGAGCACTTCGTTCTTGATCGTCCACTCTTATTATTCCCTCTTGGTTGTTGTATATATTGTATATGACCCGTCTCTCCCTATAGCTTACCCCTACTTTTTTCAGAATCTCGAACAGCTTGCACCATTTTATATTGTCGAACGCTTTTTCTAGGTCGACAAATCCTATGAAAGTGTCTTGATTTTTCTTTAGCCTTGCTTCCATTATTAGCTGTAACGTCAGAATTGCCTCTCTCGTCCCTTTACTTTTTCTAAAGCCAAACTGATCGTCACCTAGCGCATTCTCAATTTTCTTTTCCATTCTTCTGTATATTATTCTTGTAAGCAGCTTCGATGCATGAGCTGTTAAGCTGATTGTGCGATAATTCTCGCACTTGTCAGCTCTTGCCGTTTTCGGAATTGTGTGGATGATGCTTTTCCGAAAGTCAGATGGTATGTCGCCAGACTCATATATTCCACACACCAACGTGAATAGTCGTTTTGTTGCCACTTCCCCCAATGATTTTAGAAATTCTGATGGAATGTTATCTATCCCTTCTGCCTTATTTGACCGTAAGTCCTCCAAAGCTCTTTTAAATTCCGATTCTAATACTGGATCCCCTATCTCTTCTAAATCGACTCCTGTTTCTTCTTCTATCACATCAGACAAATCTTCATCCTCATAGAGGCTTTCAATGTATTCTCTCCACCAAACTGCTCTCTCCTCTGCATTTAACAGTGGAATTCCCGTTGCACTCTTAATGTTACCACCGTTGCTTTTAATGTCACCAAAGTTTGTTTTGACTTTCCTATAAGCTGAGTCTGTCCTTCCGACAATCATATCCTTTTCGATGTCCTCACATTTTTCCTGCAGCCATTTCGTCTTAGCTTCCCTGCACTTCCTATTTATTTCATTCCTCAGTGACTTGTATTTCTGTATTCCTGATTTTCCCGGAACATGTTTGTACTTCCTCCTTTCATCAATCAACTGAAGTATTTCTTCTGTTACCCATGGTTTCTTCGCAGCTACCTTCTTTGTACCTATGTTTTCCTTCCCAACTTCTGTGATGGCCCTTTTTAGAGATGTCCATTCCTCTTCAACTGTACTGCCTACTGCGCTATTCCTTATTGCTGTATCTATAGCGTTAGAGAACTTCAAACGTATCTCGTCATTCCTTAGTACTTCCGTATCCCACTTCTTTGGGTATTGATTCTTCCTGACTAATGTCTTGAACTTCAGCCTACTCTTCATCACTACTATATTGCGATCTGAGTCTATATCTGCTCCTGGGTACGCCTTACAATCCAGTATCTGATTTCGGAATCTCTGTCTGACCATTATGTAATCTAATTGAAATCTTCCCGTATCTCCCGTCCTTTTCCAAGTATACCTCCTCCTGTTGTGATTCTTGAACAGGATATTCGCTATTACTAGCTGAAACTTGTTACAGAACTCAATTAGTCTTTCTCCTCTTTCATTCCTTTGTCCCAAGCCCATATTCTCCTGTAACCTTTTCTTCTACTCCTTCCCCTACAACTGCATTCCAGTCGCCCATGATTATTAGATTTTCGTTCCCCTTTACATACTGCATTACCCTTTCAATATCCTCATACACTTTCTCTATATGTTCATCTTCAGCTTGCGACGTCGGCATGTACACCTGAACTATCGTTGTCGGTGTTGGTCTGCTGTCGATTCTGATTAGAACGACCCGGTCACTGAACTGTTCACAGTAACACACCCTCTGCCCTACCTTCCTATTCATAACGAATGCTACACCTGTTATACCATTTTCTGCTGCTGTTGATATTACCCGATACTCATCTGACCAGAAATCCTTGTCTTCCTTCCACTTCACTTCACTGAGCCCTACTATATCTAGATTGAGCCTTTGCATTTCCCTTTTCAGATTTTCTAGTTTCCCTACCACGTTCAAGCTTCTGCCATTCCACGCCCCGACTCGTAGAACGTTATCCTTTCGTTGATTATTCAATCTTTTTCTCATGGTAACCTCCCCCTTGGCAGTCCCCTCCCGGAGATCTGAATGGGGGACTATTCCGGAATCTTTTGCCAATGGAGAGATCATCATGACACTTCTTCAATTACAGGCCACATGTCCTGTGGATACACGTTACGTGTCTTTAATGCAGTGGTTTCCATTGCCTTCTGCATCCTCATGTCGTTGATCATTGCTGATTGTTCCGCCTTTAGGGGCAATTTCCCACCCCTAGGACAAGAGAGTGCCCTGAACCTCTATCCGCAACTCCGCCCTCTTTGACAAGGCCCATTAAACCTTAACTTTCCGACTCCTGACTGGTCAGCACTGCCTCACAATCAAATACACCGTGCAGATATGCTGTTACTATGCAGCCAAAGATGTGACGTAATTAGTAGACGTGGGGAGTGCATATTCTTCTTATAACGCTAGTGACTTCCAACTCGCTAAGTGATATTTAACGTGAAAGACGTTTCTGACAGATATCTTTCAATCTTTGTCTCTGCGTTGCCTGGAACCTAATTGCCTGGGATAGTTCTGCTTCGAACTGAGCCCCGATGACGAGACAAGACGTACCTGGAGACGCCCCAGACAGTGGTGGGGTACCAAACTGACTGTCGCCCGCCATATTGCCCGACAACCCGGAGTGATGGTTTCGGTTTGATAGCAGGACCCCTTTGGTTGTCATCAGCAGTACCCTTAGAGAACATCGGTACGTGGATGATATTCTAAGCCCCTTTTTGTTGCCCTTCGTGGCAAACCACCCAGGTCTTATGTTTTAGCAAGATAATGCCCGCTCACACACGGTGTTGGTACTGGATGATTGCCAAACCCTACCTTGCCTAGCAAGGGAGGCGGATGTTTTCCCCGTTGAGATCGTTTGGAGCATAATTTTCGGCCCTCCAACTATAATAATAATGGCGTGTGACTAGGGCCTCCCGTCGGGTAGACCGCTCGTCTGGTGCAAGTCTTTCGATTTGACGCCATTTCGGCGACTTGCGCGTCAATGGGGATGAAATGATGATGATTAGGACAACACAACACCCAGTCCCTGAGCGGAGAAAATCTCCGACCCAGCCGGGAATCGAACCCGGGCGCTTAGGGTTGACAGTCTATCGCGCTGACCACTCAGCTACCGGAGGCGGACCCTCCAACATTGCGAAAGTATAACGACGTAACGCGCCAGTTCGTCAGAATTTCGCCCGATAACTCTCAGGAGGATATCCAACAACACTGTCACTCGCCGCAAAGCCGATTAACTATTTGCATAAGGGCCAGAAGCGGACCGAATGTTTTTGATTTGCAGTTTGTGAAGCCGTTCCTCTTGAATAAATCATCCAATTTTTCTTAAATTGTAATCATTTATTTGTCTGTACATGCACATCGGCTCTGCCGATTTCCATCCCATTCCAATAATTCCTTTGTGGTGTGTCGTGTTTTTAGTCTTTCAATGTATGTCTCCAGCTCAGTAGATTCTACTTAACAAAGTGAATAATCGCTTGGTTGCCACTTCCCTCGATGATTTCATAAATTCCTATGGAACGTTATGTATCCGTTCCACCTTATTTATTCATAAGTCCTCCAAAGCTCTCCCATTTCTTCTTCTATTGCATGAAACAATAAAAGGTGCGACAATAAAGTAATGAGACTTATGCGAAAAAAAAAATGTTGCTTACCGTTTTAGTCAAGTTTAGTGTTGTCTCCTTCAAAGTAGTTCCCTTCTGATTACACACACGTTTCCCAGCGCTTCTGCCATTGATGGTAACATTTCTGGAACCCATCTTCTGTAATATCTTCCAAGACTCTCGTCACAGCTTTTTGGACATCTTGTGTTGTTTGAAAATGGTGTCCCTTGACCGCCGTTTTGACTCTTGGAAATACAAAAAAGTCGCACGGAGCGATATCTGCTGAATAAGGTGGCTATGGTAGCACTGAAATTTGTTTTGAGGTTAAAAATTGCTGTACTGACAGAGCCGTATGGGATGGCGCATTATCGTCATTTTTGCACAAATGTTTCTCATACCAAGATCTTCAGTTATTATTAGACGAACCGTTTCTCAATTGATGTTCAGTTCTCCTGCAATTATTTTCACAGATAATCTTCGATCTGATGGTACGAGTTCATGCACCCTGACCAACTTGACATCGGTCCGTGGGGTTGATGGTCGTCCACGGCAGTCTTCTGCCTTCACTAAACATTTTATGCCAATGGAAAACTTGAGCTCTTGGCGTAACCTCCTCTCCAAAAGCCTTCTGAAGCTTACTGTAAGTTGTCGTCGCGTTTACACCCAATTTAACGCAAAAAGAAATGGCATATCGTTGCGCAATATTAAGCGGTTCCATTTCCTTGACGAGAGACACAAACACATGTTAACTTATTACAACACAACTCACGACTGAGCAGTTGCTTAGACTAGAAGCAGCTTATAGACCAAGGTCAAAGATATTGTGCCTACGCAAGCCTGAAGGTTTCCCCCTTCTAGCAAAGAAAATCAGTCTCATTACTTTATTGTTGCACCTCGTATTCCCATCCTAGAATTGTTCGGTGTGCTCTTTCCACCTGTACGCCCTCTCCTCTGCGTTTAACAGTATAATTCCCATTGTATTGTTAATTCTGACGCTGTTACTTTCAATTTCACCGTAGGTTGCTTTAACTTTCCTTTACAATGAATCAACCCTGCAAGTATTTCTACTATTACCTGTAGTTTCATTGCAGTTGCATTTCTTGTACCTACGTTTGTTTGTCCAATTCCTGTAACTGCCCTTTTTTTAAGATGCCCATTCCTTTGCAATTGAACCGCCTACTCTGGTATTCGTTATCACATCATCTACAGACTTAGAGAACTTCAGAAGTGTCATCATTCCTCAGTAGCTTGGCGTTCCACTTCTTTCCACACTGAATCTTGTGGAAAATTATCTCAAATGTCCACCCACTCTTCAACATTACCAAATTGTGATCTGAATCTATATCTGCGTCGTGTGTGCCTATAATCCGCTATCTGAATTTGAAATCTTGGTCTCATCCAGTTGGTATTTTCCCCTGTCTCCGAGCTTTTCCAAGTATACCGCTTCCACTTGCGACTTTCGAACACTGTATCTGCGATTACTAGCTCAAAATTTATTGTAGAAGCCAGATAGTCTTTCCTCTCTGTCTTTTATCGTTCGGAGCCCAATGTTCTTTCATACTCTTCTATCCCCCCCCCCCCTTCTACGAACTTCCAATCATTCGTGTCACTTTACATACCATGTTACTTGTTGAGCGACCTCATACACTTTCTCTGTCTTTTCATCATCTGCTGTCGATATCGGCATGTGCACCTGAACGGTGGTTGTGAGCCGTGGTTTTCTGTTGACGCTGATGAGAACAACCCTGTCACTGAACCGTTCATAGTAACTATCTCTCTGCACTTCCTTCATATCCATAACGAATCTCACTCCCGCTACACCTCTTTCTGCTGCTGTTGATATTACCATGTCTTCTTCTGACCAGAAATCCTTATTTCCATTTCACTTCACTGCTCCTTACTATATCTAGATTCAACCTTTGCATATCCCTTTTCACATTTTCTAGATTTCTTGCCACGTTCAAACTTCTCATATTCCACGTTCTGACTTGTAGAACGTCACCCTTTAGTTGACTGCTTCATCTTTTTCTCATTATCACCTGCCCTTTTGCGGTTCCCTTCCAGAGATCCGATTGGGGATTGGTTCGGAATCTTTTGCTAACTGAGGGATCATCATGATGGCACTTTTTCAATTACAGGCCACATGTGCTGTAGATACACATTGTGTGTCCTTAGTTCAGTGATTTCTACTGCCTTTCGCTTCATCACTTTGTTTTCATTGTGATTCTTTCTCCTTTAGGGGAACGTTCCTACCACAAGAGCAAGAGGTCGCCATAAAACTGTCTCTGCTCCTCTGCTCTCTTTGTCAAAGCCGTTGGCGAAACGAGGGTGACTCCTTATACCTAATATTTCCTGCCACCATTGCTAATGTTTTTCCGTCAAAATTTAAGGCGAGATCTCGGACGTTTTTATGACTAGTGAAAGACGTTGTCCTATGGCGACCAACAGGGATTGAAATACAGTCGTCAATAATTACGAGTTTTGACAGAATCGTGCTGTCACCTTCAGATTGTCTTTACACTTTGCAGATATATTCACATACATGTGTCGTTGGCATATCGAGAACAAAGTGTAAATACATTTTTCATGTGTTATAAATGATTTCTAGCAGCAGTCAAAACGTGGTCTTTTCAAAACGAAGTTCTGCAGTGCGCGGAAATGTCACCTACAAAATGTACTGATAATTTTCAAGCAAAATATTTTTTCCATTTGTTTTTGTTTCACTAGACAGTTCACTGAAGTTTTTTGAATACAGTGAATGCCTCTATAAACCATCCGTGGCCGGAACAGACAGCTGAGCGCAGATATCAGAGAAAGCAGCTACGCAGGTGACTTTCTGGTTCGTGCTGACAATACTTGCCAAACACGTGTAATCCGACTTCTGGGAAGATCAGTTTGGGTTCAGGAGAAATGTAGGAACACGCGAGGCAATACTAACCCAACAACTAATCTTAGAAGATAGGTTAAGGAAAGACAAACCTGTGTTTATAGCATTTTTAGACTTGAAGAAAGCTTTTGACGATGTTGACTGGAATATTCTTTGAAACTCTGAAGTTAACAGGAGTAAAACACAGCCAACGAAAGTTGCACAGAAACCAGGCGGCAATTATAAGAATCGAGGGCCATGAAAGGGGAGCAGTGGTTGAAAAGAGTTAGAGCCTACCCATGATGTTTTTCAATCTGTACACTGTGAGGTAGTAAAGGAAACCAAAGAAAAATTTGGATAGGAATTAAAGTTCATGGAAAAGAAATAAAACTTTGAGGTTTTTCTATGACGTTGTAACTCTATGACACAGCAAAATACTTGGAAGAATAGTTGAAAGGAATGGACAGTGTCTTGGAAGCAAGATACAAGATGAACATCAACAAAAGCAGAACAAGGATAACGGAATGTAGTCTAATTAATTCAAGTGATTCTGACTGAATTACATCTGGAAACGAGACATTTAAAACAGTAGATGAGTTTTGCTATTTGTGCAGCAAAATAACTGACGGCCGAAACAGAGAGGGTATAAAATGTAGATTGGCAATGGCAAGGAAAGCATTTCCGAAGAAGAGAAATTTGTTAACATTGATTATAGATGTGTTAGGAAATTTTTTCTGAAAGTATTGTCTGGAGTGTAGACATGTATGGACATGAAACATAGAAAAAGAATACAAGCTTTTGGAATGTTCTGTTACAGAAGAATGTTGTTTAGATGGGTAGATCACGCAACTAGTGACGAGGTACTGAGTAGAATCGGGGGACAAGAAATTTGTGGTTGACCAAAAGAAGGGATCGGTTGATAGGGCACATTCTGAGACATCAAGGAATCACCAATTTCGTCCTGGAGGAAAGTGGTGGGGTAAAAATCGCAGAGAGGGACCAAGAAAAGAATACAGCAAGCAGATTCAGAAGGATGGAGATGAAGAGGCTCGCACAGGGTAGAGCAACATGGAGAGTTGCATCAGACCAGTCTTCGGACTGAAGATCACAACAACGACATACAAAGAAAAGTGGCCACATGTCCTTGACAACATTTGAGATCTATGCCTCTGCCCGTGGAAGGACCGTATTTCTAAAGTTAAAACCCCTTGTCTCTTGGCTCCCTATTGCCACTTGTAATGTATTTTTTGCCCAACCCGCTTTTTCTCATGAAGCAGCTCAATCAAATCCATACAGTGTGCTCATTCTTCACCGTATTCTTCTTCTTCTACTTCTGCCAGTCGAGAATTAGGCCTTGTGACCTGTTCCAGCCTCAGCATCTATTCCTCGGGCTTCCCACACGCCTTCTTCCAATACAATTGTATTCCATCGTTTGTGGAGGCATTGTCTGAGGTGACATGTGCAGCACTCGCAAATGCTCTTTCCAAGCCTGCTTTCGTTGGATTACTTTTGCAGTTAATGACTATACCGTCAGTTCCTTCCTTATTTTTTGTTTCTTATTTTGCCTTCTCTCGTGCAGCCTTTCACAGATCTAAGGAACTTTATTTCTGTTTTTACAAGTTGTCTTGTTTTGATCTTACAGGTGTCTAACTTTTTCCTACGTACAGTGTTCTAGGTAGTGTTGAAACTTTATTAAATTTCGTTTCGCGTCTTTTCTGATTTTATCCTTTAATTTTTTCTTATCCTGCCGCACATATGTTAGTAGGTGTTAACTCCCTTGTTTATGTCTTTCTCTCGCCAGAGCCGTGCGGTCTAAAGCGCCTTGCCACGGTTCGTGCGGCTCCCCCCGTCGGAGGTTCGTATCCTCCCTCGGGCATGAGTGTGTATTTGTTGTCTTTGGCATAAGTTGGTTTAAGTTAAATTAAGTAGTGTGTAAGCCTAGGGACCGATGACCTCAGCGGTTTGGTCCCATAGGGACTTACCACAAAAATTCTCTCGCCAGAACTTGTATCACATCCTAGATACTGAAAACAGGACACCTGTTAATGATGATTCTCTTAGTTATTACAGGATTTATCCTAAAAAGGCACTGTTTTTGTTTTGATATCTTTGAATTTTAGGCTCATGTTATTAAATCTGTGTATAACTATTTGTAATTTATCTTTAGTGTTCTATATGATTATCTGATCGGCGGCAAGAAGCATCATATTGAGAAATTTGTATGTCCGAATTCTAATACCTTGAGGTAATCTGTCCCTTAAGTATTCCCTGAACAAGCTGTCGATGTAGGGTTGAACAGTGTTGGTGGCGTTGCCTAATTCCCTAGTTTATCTCTACATCTACTGCAAGCACTTTGCACATATCTATTTCTATTTTTGTATTTTTATTTAGGACATGGCAGATTTTAATGGGATGCCTGCGGAAATCTCTTCTGTCCATCCACAAAATATTTTCATTTTACGCATTAATTAGTTTTGCGTCCTTCCGACTTGCTTGTGAGCTACAAAAAATAAAGTTAGCTAATTAAATAGAGCTATGTTATCGATTCCTTTCAAAATTATCTGTACGTGGTCTGATATTGTCATATTGGAATTTTAAGCTCTGTTCCCGTACTTGCAGAATAGTAATAATGAATTAACAAGGTTCCTTCTTTTTGCAAGTACCCAGTTACTGTTTTGCTTTAATACCCACACATGTTTGACCAGAGTTTGTGGCAGCCACAGTTGATTTACTCTTTTATTTTTCCTGAAATACATACACACAGACTTTATTTAGGTTTGAAAATTCGTTACATTGCTTTTTGTTGTTGGTTAGGCAACGTACGTACCTTAACATTAATTTACTCTGTGTGTGTCCTCTGACTGCTAACAGAAATCAGCCCCAGACCCTAAAAAACACACCACGTCAGCTGCAAACATAGGGATGTTAGGGCATCGTGTAATTGAATTTTCGTTTAGGAGGAGGAGGATATTACCGTTTAACGTCCCGTCGACAACGAGGTCATTAGAGACGGAGCACAAGCTCGGATTAGGGAAGGATGGGGAAGGAAATCGGCCGTGCCCTTTCTAAGGAACCATCCCGGCATTTGCCTGAAGCGATTTAGGGAAATCACGGAAAACCTAAATCAGGATGGCCGGACGCGGGATTGAACCGTCGTCCTCCCGAATGCGAGTCCAGTGTGCTAATTCGTTTAGGACAAAATCTTTAGAAATATATATATTTCAGCAAAATGACGGCTTATGCCCTTTCTCTATGTTTTGCCATTACCATATCTTGCTGGACTTGAGCTGTGACTGGTTTTTATTTGCCTCACAAGCGTTTGTTGTTATCGTTTGTGTGTTCAGAATGTTTGTGTGTTCAGAATGTTTAGTTTGTTTTTATATACACATCAAAAAGTCTCGTAGGGTAACAACATGACGATGACATCGTATACCAGAAAAGCTTTATTGAAGACATAATTATTTTAACATATTTGGTCGATTGCATGTCAGACAGTGACTTCATTCTTGCGGATGGACCTTCAGGATAACTGAATTAAACTGCCTCAGAGCTGGCTAGTATCTGAGGGGAAAAACTGCTCTAAGCAGACGCAGCCGTCGTGTCTCCAGTGCTGGGGTGTTCCACTCCGAAAGACAGCACTGTCCGTCTCGCGGCTCCCAGCAGACGCGCAGCAATTTGAAGGGGGAGCGGTCGTCAGGGGTGTCCTCATTCCGCGTTACTTATTCGCCAGAGCCATTGTCTGAGACGAGCGTTGCCGACTGAACCGAGCCGGAACGAATAACTTTGCGCCGTCGGAGTTCCCGCGGCAGCCTCCTGCGTTCGAGGGGACCGCCGTCCCGCGCCTGGTACGGCAGCGCCTCTCGACGACCAAGCGGGAAGCAGCGTGCAGGCGCACTACTGGGAGATGAGTGCGCAAGAGTCTGCAGCAGCAAGGATGTAGACAGGGCAACAGTCTACTGCTTTCAGGAAAGTTGGTCTCGAAACCTTTAACAAGTGACAGTCACAATCATATTCACTGATAAGCTGAAAGAATAAGACCACATGGTAAACAGCGTTTCGCTTAAGTTTTGGTAAGCAATGGAGCAGCGATTCTGGGCAACACGGATCCGAAAAGTGGTTGGTAGGGTTGTGGAAGTGTGAAGAACCAGATGTCTAGTCACAGGTTATGCAATTACCGTAAAATACAGCCCTCGATACGTTCCGTAGGGTTCGGATCAGGTGAATTTTCTCGCTAAGACATCGATGTGGGTTCACAGTCATGTTCCTCAATCAGCTGCACCACAACACCTGATCTTGTGACATTTTTTTCCCTTTATTGTTCATTTCCCCGCCCCCCCCCCCCCCCTGCCCCCTCCCCTCCCCCACGTCATATGGACATCCTTAGATGTCAGGTGCGGATATCTGCGAAGCCAAGAGCACAACACTGCGTCTAACATTTGGTCAGAATCCCGAAAATATCGCCATAAATTAAAAGAATTCGAAATTAAGAAGTTTGGCAAAAAGGTAGGCTGCGGTATATTTGGGCTATTGAATCCCGGTGACAGAAGCGGCCAACTCTTTCTTCCGAAGGTTGAATTTGCTTCGGATGAAATATTTTTCTGCAGCAAAATCAGAGTGAATTATTTTTAAATGGAGTCTGTTCCAGATGGTAATTACTTAATGACGAACTCCAATTTCCTTCTTTAATCATTAATTAACAAGTAGCTTTAGTTAATGAGCTTCTTACCGTAATGTAAGCAATAAAATTGTAAAACACGAGCGAGAAAAAGATGACCAAAAACGAAGTGCTCGGATTAAAATCGGTGTAACACAACGATGTAGTCTCTCGTCGCTAGTCTGTACATCGAAGAAACAATGATGGAAATATAAGAAAGGTTCAGGAGTGGAATTAACATTCAAGGCCAAATGATATCAGTGAATCGCTAGAACATTGCTATCCTGAGTGAAAGTGAAGAAACAATACATTATCTCCTGAGTAGAACGAACAGCCTAATGAGTATAGAATATGGACTGAGAGTAAATCGAAGAAAGGCAAAAGTAAAGAGAAGCAACTGAAATTAGAATAGCGAGAAAATCAGGATTTGTAATCACGAAGCAGATGAAGTTAAGAAATTTCGACTACCTAGGCACCAAAAGCAAACTAGCTCTGGCAAGAAGGGCATTCCTGACAAAGGGAAGCCTACTAGTATCAAACGTAGGTCATACTTTAAGGAAGAAATTTTTGAGAATGTACATTAGGCGCACAGCATTGTAAGGTAGTGAAACATTGACTGTGGGAAAGAAGATAATCGAAGCATGTGGTGCTACAGACGAATGTTATAAATTAGATACACTGATAAGGTATTCGATGAGAAGATTCCCGCAGAGTCGACGAGAAAGGAATATAAGGAAAACAGTGACAAGAAGAAGGGCCAGGATGATAGGACATTTGTTATGACATCAGGAAATAACTTCTGTAGAGGGTAAAAACTGTAGAGGAACACAGAGACTGGAATATACCCAGCAAATAATTGAGGACATAGGTTGCAAGTCCTACACTGAGATGAAGAGGTTGCCCCAGGAGAGGAATTCGTGGTGGGCCGCATCAAGCCAGTCAGAAGACTGACGACTAAAAGAAAAAACAACAAAACAAAAAATCGGCGAACGTATCCGTTACGGCAGTGCAACGAAATTTAGCATTAATGGGCTATGGCAAGAGACAACCGACGCGAGTACCTTCGCTAACAATACGACATCGCGTGGACTGTCTCTCCTCGGCTCATAGTCATATCGGTTGTACCCTAGACTGGAAAACCGCGGCTTGGTCAAGCGAGACCCGATTTTAGTTGGTAAGATATGAAGGTAGGGTTTGAGCGTGGCGCAGACGTCACGAAGCCATAGACCCAAGTCGTCAACAAGGCACTGTGCAAGCTGGTGGTGACTCCATAGTGATGTGGTCTGGATGCTCTGGTCCATCTGAGCAGATAATTGAGTAGAAATTGTTGTGTTCGGCTACGTGGAGACCTTTCTCAGCCATTTATATTCCCAATAAATCATGCCCCATAGTACTGCGTCACATTTGCTTGTGACTGGTTTGAGGAATATTCTGGACAATTTCGAGCGAATGATGTGGCCACCTAAATCGCCCTCATGTAATCCATCAATCAATTGTGGGACGTAATCTAGAGGTCAGTTCGTGTACAATATCCTGCACCGTGCAACACTTTCGCAATTATGGGTGGCTATAGAGGCGGACATCAGACAATTCTATAAGTTAGAAGAAATACGCTAGGAAATCACCAGAGCTCATGTTAGTTAATATATTTCCTTCACAATGTTTCCTGTTCCATAAAACGGAAATTAATAATTCAAAATGAGTACAGTGATTACTAATGGCTATAACTACAGCGATACATAGATGAGCATAATAATGTAAAAGAAAGTTCAAAATTTCCATCGTGCCAAGCGCAGTCACTCGAAAGCCAGCGCTTGCGAGGTGATGCAAAAGTGAAAAGTTCCGTGTCAAAAATGTAGTGGCGGATACCTTAAAGAAGGCATTCTGCATATGAGGATTTAACAACTGTCACTCTGTTATCACAGTGCAGAGTAAATTTCGTTAGCGGTACAGTCAACACCACTATATTCCAATATATTGACAGATGTCACTGGCACCTTGCAGAAACATCAAGTTGGTGCCAAGGAAAAAGTACCCGCTACGTGTATAATTACAAAGTGTAGAATGAATTAATTCTCCGTTTGAAAATGGTCCATGTAAATAGACTATGAAACCAGTAGGAAGCTATCAATCCACCAACAACGCTTTTGGCGTGTTTTCGGGTATACACTGAAAGAAATCTTATAGAATTAAAATTATACAGAAATTGAGTCCAGAAGACTCCGCCAGTCGCGTGAATTACTCTAAGGAAATTATGGAAACCATGGAGGAAGAAACATTTGTTGCACGTGTCAATTGTCTCAATGAGACAAATTTTAGCCTAAGTTTAAAGCGTTATTCATCGAAGGTCAATGTCTTTTGGGTGATGTCAGCACAGAAATTGTGCGATCTGTTTTTATACAGTGAGGTAAGTGTTTCAACAAACATTTGCCTGGACATACTTGAGCAATGGCCGTTGCCAGAGTTAGACACGGCTTCATTAGGAAGATGGAGCACGCTCACATTGGAGTATGGAGGTTCGCTTATTTCTTAATAATCTCCCAAACGATTGTATCTTAAGCGCTGGATGTGGTGACGCACAACGGGCCAGAATCCTGAAAACCTGGCCAAACTTGCAAAGTATGCGTCAGTATGGCCAAAAATGGATATAATGGACTATCTGACCCTAACGATAACGATTTTTACACCAAAGTTGAAAAACACAAAATGGCGAATGCAATATGGCGAAAAGAATTCGGAAATAATTAATGCAGTGGGCAAAAAATGTTTTCGGTGAACATTTAATATTTTAATGGTAAACTTTACTACAGAATTACTTCTGTTACTGTCCTTATTACAGAAAACACATGACAGTAACAAAGATGCAAAGTTTTATATGTCTTCTTAAACTTCTTCCTCTTGTGCTTCTCATTCTTCATCTTCGTTTCCTTGGCCACTTTATTCCTCACCGACATTTGTACCATCATCATTAGCATCTGATTCCTCATAAACCTCTGGTACCAACTTCCGACAACAAAGTTTTCACTTTCCTCGTAAATGGTTTCCGCAAAGAAGAAAAACTTAATAATAAAATATAATTTAACAAAATTGAATTTATAAAAGAAAGGCATATTGATATAAAATGATAGAATTATTTTATAAAGAGTGCCTTTTATTTTGTTAGTAAATTTAAGATATATATTGATATATTTAGCAATTACATTTTTATTTTATAATAGCTTATTGGCAATATTATACACATAACAATTGTATGATTATGTATACATATGTCTTTGATTCGTATTTTAGTAAAACTTTCAATTCTATTTTCTTAGAGTAAATAACAAAATTTGGTAACTACCCTTTAAAAAAGGGCTCAAAGCCGGAGTCACGTTTTGTAGCTGGATTCTAGGGCTGATTCGTGAACGGAAAAGCAGGCGGAAAGTCATGGAATACAAAACATACATATTTTTCTCGCTGGCGTTTTATAGTTTTTTTGCTTACATTCCGGTATGAAGCTCATTAACTAAAACTAACTGTTAATTACTGATTAAATAAGGAAATATGTGTGTTCATCATTAAGTACATACCTTCTGGAACAACCGCCATTTAAAAATGATTTAGTCTGATTTTGCTGCACAAAAATATTTCATCCAAAGGGAATTCTACTTTCAGAAGAAAGAGCTGCCCGCTTCTATAACCGGGTTCAATAGTTTAAATATTACCGTATCCTATCTTTCTAGCCAAATTACTTAACTTTGAATTTTTTATATATGGCAATATTTTCGTCTTCTGATCAAATGTTGTGCTCTTGGCTTCGCAGATATCCGCACCTGATATCTATGGATTTGTTTTTATGGCGTGATGTGCAAAACTTAGTAAACATGCCGCCTTTAATGAAAACATTATCAGTACTCAAAAATGTGCATTTACTATGCTCTCGCGACGGTAACTCCTCACATGCTTCAGAATGCGTGGCGTGAAATGTATTCCCGCGTAGATGTTGTCGATGTGACCAAGGGGAGTAACAGTAGGTTGGTATGTAAAAAAAATCTGAACTTTCTATTGAATTTTCTGTTACTCCTTTCGATGTATCGTTATGCCTTAAACAGTTATAGCCGGCTGTAGCTGCTATATTAATTCTGAATTGCCCTGTACGTTTACAGTAATGAGCCAAAAAATTACGACAACTGCTCGCCGCGAGACTGAGTGCCACCTGGTGCCATTCCAGGCACGTAACGCAATAAGGAAAATACATGAAGTGAATCAGAGACGAATGGGTAAGCATTCCAGCAACGATACGGGCCACAAATGGCAAATCCACTGACGTAAACCAGTTTGACAAACGGCGGAAAGTTATGGTATGGCGCCTCGGAACGAGAAGCTCAGAAAAGGCGACGCTGATCGACCGTTCTGGTGCTACTGCCATGACCATCTACGGAAGGGCCGGTGAAGCCAGAATAGGTGAAAAGGAAGTGAATCTCTAGCCTCATCACACAATGTAGAGCTCGGAAATTTGCCCGCTGTGTAAACCAAGGTATAGAGCGATCTGTAGCAGATGTGACGACACAGTGCGATGTTGGTGCAGGCAGAACTGTTCTGGAGCGTACCGCTTTGCACACATTGTCCTACTTTGGCTTCGATGCAGACAACCACAAAGCGTTTACCTGCTGCCCCAACGGTTCATCAACGCCGATTGCAGTAGACACGGGACAATCGAGATTGGACCAAAAGAAACGTGTCACCTGGTCGATTTTATCGCGCAACTTGTTACACCATTTCGATGGTCATCTCTTGCACATGTTGTACGTCACCTGCCTCTCCCTACAGAGACGGCCGGTGTGACCGAGCGGTTCTAGGTGCTTCAGTCTGGAACCGCGCGACCGCTACGGTCGCAGGTTCGAATCCTGCCTCGGGCAGGTATGTGTGATGTCCTTAGGTTAGTTAGGTTTAAGTAGTTCTAAGTTCTAGGGAACTGATGACCTCAGATGTTGAGTCCCATAGTGCTCAGAGCCATTTGAACATTTTTCTTCCTACAGCTTACGACCATTTTCCTCAGAATTTCGAACATCTTGCACCACTTGACATTGTCGAACACTTGTTTCAGGTCGACAGATCCTATGAACGTGTCTTGATTTTTCTTTAGTCTTGCCTCCACTATCGATCGCAGCGTCGGAATCGCCTCTTTTGTGTCTTTACCTTTCCTAAAGCCTAACTGACAGTCATCTAATATATCCTCAATTTTCTTTTCTATTCTTCTGTATATCATTCTTGACAGCAACTTGGATGCATGAACTGTTAAGCTGATTATGCAGTCTCCCACTTGTCAGCTTTTGAAGTCTTTGGAACTGTATGGATAATATTTTCCTGACAATCAGATGGTATATCGCCAGACAATATACAGAGTGATTATAATTAAAGTTAAACTTCCAAATCAATGAAGAAATAACACCACTGCTCAGGATGACGTCAAATTGCAACGAAATATTATCGGAGAAGAAGGAAAACGTGTGGCAGAAGAAAAAAATAGTGTGAAAATTGATCAATAGATGACACTGCATGTGTCAGAATACGCAAATGAAAACACCTGTCATGCTCCTTTCGCGTCTCAGGCTTTCACCATAACTGCCTCAATGCAGGATCGCGCCCTCCTTGTAAAGCTGTATTTCAAGAATGATGACTGTGCACACATCACTCTGCAGAAGTTACGGACACTGAAGGGTTTGAAAAAAGGTGTTGGTTCGAAGAAGGCCGTGGGTCTGGAGAAAATCATTCGGAAATTCGAAAAAAAGGGTTCTTTTGATGTGCAACCTGGTAGAGAGAGGAAACTAATAGATTCGACGTCAATGGAAGCAGTGGCTACAGCAATGCAGGAGGAGGCGAGTGGCGGTGTGCAAACGTGTAGTGCACGGAGAATTGCCCGAACATTGGACAACCCGTGAGCACAGAGCGTAAAATCCTACGAAGCATCTTTCTTTGCAATCCATTCAAAATTACCGGTGTTCACGAGTTGCTTCTTGTTGATATGCCACCAAGAGAGACCTTCGCTTTAGAATTTCTTGCTCGCATGGAAGTGGACAATAATTGGCCCTAGAAGATTTTGCAAACAGACGAAGCCTACTTCCATCTGACAGGATATCTCAAATACACAGAATTGTTGATATGGGCAACGGAAAATCCACTCGCAAATCAACCAGTACCACTTCATCTTAGAAAGGTCATTGTGTGGTGCGGGTTTACGGCATCATTTATCATAGGGCCATATTTATTCGAAGAGACAGGTGCTTCCGGTCCTGTTACCTGTACCGTCACTGGTAAGCGCTATGAGTGTCTTTTGCGTAACCACGTCATCGCAGCTCTCCACCAGCGTGGATGTGTGGATGGGATCTTTTTTAATCCAAGATGGCGCACCTCCGCACATTGCATATCCAGTTAAGCACCTGCTGAAGCGCCATTTCGGAAATGCTAGAACTATCAGCCGCCGTTTCCCTACAGCCTGGCCGTCCCGATCACTTGATCTTAATCTGTGTGACCTCTGGCTCTGGGGTATCTGAAAGATGTTGCCTACAGTGCTCCGATTGCAAACTTAGCTGCTTTCAAAGCACTCATTGCGCAACACATTCTGAACGTGACCCCGGAAACAGTTCGATCAGTTGTGGAACATGCTGTTTCTCGATTTCAACTTGTTGCAGAAAACAGTGGACAGCAAATTGAACATGTTTTTCGCCAGTCGCAAGGAAATTAATAAACAAATTTGAATTTGATTTTTGCTTTTTATACGGTTTCTGGCCTCAGGACAATTAAAAACCGATGTGATTGATGCTTTTTTGTGGTTTTTGGCCTCGGGACAGTTAAAAACCAATTATCCCATCGTATGTGATATGACCTTGCCGTGTTCGATGGGATTACGTAACTAACAGTATCATACCTGTACACCCATGCACACTGAGTAGCACAGTTTGTTTAACGTCAAACGTACAAAATGGTTCAAATGTCTCTGAGCACTATGGGACTTAACATCGGAGGTCATCAGTCCACTAAAACTTAGAACTACTTATGTTGTTGTTGTGGTCTTCAGTCCTGAGACTGGTTTGATGCAGCTCTCCATGCTACTCTATCCTGTGCAAGCTTTTTCATCTCCCAGTACCTACTGCAACCTACATCCTTCTGAATCTGCTTAGTGTATTCATCTCTTGGTCTCCCTCTACGATTTTTACCCTCCACGCTGCCCTCCAATACTAAATTGGTGTTAAACCTAACTAATCTAAGGACATCACACACATCCATGCCCGAGGCAGGATTCGAACCTGCGACCGTAGCAGTCGCGCGGTTCTGGACTGAAGCATCACACGTACAGCTTAGGCATTGTTCTATGATTCATTTTTCGTTTGTAGTCGACCACTATAAAATTATGGTGCTTGCAGCTCCATCTATTGCTATATTTTGTAACTATTTATTTTTCTTCTGCCGCGCAGGATTGCCGTGCTGTCTGAGGCGCCAGGCGCCTTGTCGCGGTTTGCGTTGCTCCCCCCGTCGGAGGTTCGAATCCTCCCTCTGGCATGGGTGTGTGTGTGTTGTCCTTCACGTAAGTTTATTTAGGTTAAGTAGTGCGTAAGCCTAGGGACTGATGACTTCAGCAGTTTGGTCCCATAGTCCTTACCACAAAATTCCAATTTTCTATTTTCCTTCTGCCGTACGTTTTACCCCTTCTCTGATAATACGAGTATTCCGTTGCAATTAGATGTCATTCTGACCAGTGGTGTTATTTCTACAGCGGTTTGAAAGTTTAACATTAATTATAATCACCCTGGATAATGATTTTAGAAATTCTGATGGAATTTATCTATACCTTCCGTATTTGATCTTAAGTCGTCCAAAGGTCTTTTAAATTATGATTCTAATGCTGGATCGCCTATCTCTTTCCAGTCGACCCCTGTTTCTTCCTCAGCCACGTCATCACGCAAGTCCTCCCTCTCATAGAGTCCTTCAATATCCTCTGTCCACCTATTCGCTTCCTCCTCTGCATTTAACAGTGGATAGTCGTTTGCGCTCTTGTTACCGCTCTTGTTTGTAGTTTGACCAAAGACTGTTTTGACCTTTCTATATGCTGAGTCCGTCCTTCCGACAGTCATACCTTTTTCAAATTCCTCACATTTTTTGTAGCCATTTCGCCGTATATTCCCTCCACATCCTGTTTATTTCATTCCTAAGAGACCTCTACTTCTGTATTCCTGATTCCCTTACCTTTCTTGCACCTCTTTTTTCGTGGTTCAACTGAAGTAGTTCTTCTCTTACCTATAATTTCTCCGCTGTTACCTTCTTTGTACGTATTTTTTTTGCAATTTCCAACTTCTGTGTTAACCCTTCGTACGGATGTACATTCCTTTTCAACTGAACTGCCTACTGAGCTATTCATTCTCGCAGTATAAATAGCCTCAGAGAACTTCACGCGTATGCCTTCATCCCTCAGTAATTACGTATCCCACTTTTCTGCGCATTGTTTCTTCTTGAGTAGTCTCTTAATCTTGTACCTACTCTTCATCATTATCAAATTGTGATCTGAGTCTGTATCTACTCCTAGATAAGCTTTAAAATACAATATTTTATTGGTGGCCTAGCGGTTCTGGCGCTACAGTCTGGAACCACGCGACCGCTACGGTCGTAGGTTCGAATCCTGCCTCGGGCATGGATGTGTGTGTTGTCCTTAGGTTAGTTAGGTTTAAGTAGTTCTAAGTTCTAGGGGACTTATGACCTCAGCAGTTGAGTCCCATAGTGCTCAGAGCCATTTGAGCCAATATTTTATTTCAAAATCTCCGTCTGGACATGATGTAATCCCCCTGGAGTCTTCCTGTATCTCCCAGTCTTTTTCCAAGTATACCTTCTCTTCTTGTGATTCTTGAACAGAGTATTCACTGTTAATGGCTAAAACTTATTGCAGAACTCTCTCATCCTAGCAAGCCCATATTTTTCCGTAATCCTTTCTTCTGTTCCTTCCCCAGTAACAACATTCCCATTTCCCCTGACTGTTAGAGCTTTATCTCCCTTTACGTGATTTATCCTTTCAATATCCTCATACATTTTCTAAATCTCTTTATCTTCTACTTGCGACATCGGCATGTATACCTGAACTATCGTTGTCGGTGTTGGTTCACTGATGAGAACAATCTGCCACTGAACTGTTTACTGTAACTCGCTCTCTGCCCTACCTTCCCATTCATAGCGAATCCTTTCTGCTGCTTTTAATATTACCCTTGACTCGTTTGTTCAGAAATACTTGTCTTCTATGCATTTCACATCACTGACCTCCACCATATCTAGACTGAGCCTTAGCATTTCCCTTTTCAGTTTTTGTACCTTCTGAAATTCCATGCCCAGACTTGCAGAATGTTACCCTTCCGTTGTCTTTTTTTCACGGTCATTTTCCCCTTCCAGAGATCTGAATGGAGGACTAGTTCGGAATGTTTTATCAATGGAGAGATCATCGTGACAAGTTCAGTTTTAGACTACTTGTCTCCTCAATTCAGTGATTTCAGTTGCCTTCTACATCCCTATGTCAGTAATCATTGCTGATTCTTTCATTTTTTAGAGGTAGTATCCTACCCCAAAGGCAAGAGAGCGCCCTGAACCTTGTCCGCTCTTCCGCCCTCTTTGACAAGACCAGTGGTAGAATGACGGTGACATATTGTACCAGAAGTCTTTATCCACAATTGCAGATGATTTTTATTCAATATTTCAGCAGTGACGAGGTTCAGACTTGGAACCTAGTATCTTTCGATTTTTTTTTTTTTTTTTTGCTCTTCATTGCTGATTCTTTCATTTTTTAGAAGCAGTTTCCTATCCTCCTACCCCAAAGGCAAGAGAGCGCCCTGAACCTTGTCCACTCTTCTGCCCTCTTTGACGAGGCCAGTTGTAGAATGACAGTGACATATTATACGAGAAGTCTTTATCCATAATTGCAGATGATTTTTATTCAGTATTTAAGCAGCGACGGGGTTCGAACTTGGAACTCAGTATCTTTCGATTTCTTTTTTTTTCTTTTCTTTTTATTTTTTTTTCCTCATCATTTGGTCTTGGTGGGTGTCACATGAGACCACTTAAAGCTCATCACTGGATTCTTCTCGCAATGTCTTTTGTACAGAAGACAGCCAGCTCTCTGACCAAACCCATTGAGCTACTGTACCGGCACTGATTAGTAGATTAGTAGCCAAAGACCACAGCTGTGCTGCGCTAGTATTAGTCCTAATCGAAGGAAAGGCAAATTTTGTCAAAATTCAATGAAGGCACGGTTGGGCGATGGAATCTGGGGCCGCTGGCAGAGTGTGGTAACAGTCAATTGCCAGCGGTTCAAATGGTTCAAATGGCTCTGAGCACTATGGGACTTAACTTCTGAGGTCATCAGTCCCCTAGTACTTAGAACTACTTAAACCTAACTAACCTAAGGACATCACACACATCCATGCCCGAGGCAGGATTCGAACCTACGACCGTAGTGGTCGCGTGGTTCCATACTGTAGCGCCTAGAACCGCTCGACCACCCCGGCCGGCCAACAGCCAGCAGGCCAGGCAAGGTAAACATGGCACTCAAGGGCACGGAGCTGTGACGGCAGTATTGCATGCACAATTGTTTTGAGTGGAGCAATAACGAGGCAGAAAACTGCAGCGCTGCTTTAAGTTATTGTGATGTATGAGGCGGGGCACTAGGCCAGAGCCAAGAGTAGCGATTTGTAAGTAGCTGATGTGTGGGAATTTATCCCTGCCATAGTTTCTGTCTCTCTCTGACACCACGTCAGAAGCGAAGGAAAAACTGATATAAATAGATGGACAATTTTAGCTTGGGATAGGGTGTGACAGGTCAGTCGAGCGTCGTAGTTCAAAAACAGTTGTTTTAACACTTCGTTTTATTGTCAAAACACATAGAAGATCTAACAGATCTACTAAAAGAAATTGCCTACAACACACTTCTTCATCCCCGTCCAGAGTATTTCTGTGCAGCATGGAATCCTTACCAGATAGAACTGATGGAGTACATCTAAAAATTTCAGAGAAGGAGAAAAAGTTTTGTATTAATATGAAAGGGGAAGAGAGAGTTGCAGATATGAAAAGGGAGTTGGGATGGCAACTTCCTCCACCAAATGCCAAAAGATATTGTTGACGCCAAACTAAACTGGAAAAAATGACCATCTTGATAAAATGAGAGAAATCAGAGCTCATACTGAAAGATTTAAGCGTTCGTCTTTCTCATGTGCTATTACAGAACGGAATAGTAGGAAAATAGGCCGTAAGTGGTTTTATGGACTTTCTGCCAAACACTTTAGTGTGAACTGCATAGTAATCATGTAGATTTAAATGTATATTAATCGGGAAAATGTGGACTTTCACATGGTAAGAAACTTCTAACGATACTATATAAGCATGATTTAGGCCCTCACAAATATTTTTTGCCCAGTGGTAGTTTCGCGGTCGTGCCTCCTGCCTACCCATATGTAACAGTATAACGCATGTTTCACGCAAAAGGTGCGAGCAGAGGAGCTCCAGGAAACGCAGCCGGCGCCGTCGGTAAAGGCTCTGCCCGCGTCCGATCGCCAGCTAACAACGCTGATAGGATTTGCGGTGCCGGCCGGCGCGTAAGAGGCTTTGCTGCTGCGAGGCAGCGCGCGCCTGCGCAATACCAGCACGAGATGCGGTCAGCTCACGCACACGGGAGACCGAAGACGGCTGCATCGGAGCAGAAAGGGGAGGGGGGAGGGGGGGCTAGCACGCAGCAGGTGCACCCGTCCTGTCTGCAAGGAACCACGAGCGCATTAGTTATCAACGGAGCTGCGCTGCGCACGCGATATCAATAAAAGGTGAGAAGTAAAGTGGAGTAGCAGAAATCATGTAAGTTACCTCCTTCTTGTGTAAATTCAGATTACATGCCAGCATGTACCCTGAAAAGGCGCCCTGGACAAATGCTCTCTTCAACACAAAGCTTAGAACCCAGAAATGATATTATAACGCTAACTGACTACATTTCTTCAAATGAATAAAACAAGAGAACGATAGGAACAGCTCAGATTGAACAACATGATAATAATGGAGATAAGTGAACATTTTACTTAATTCTACTGTAATCGTACTTACTTGTGATAAGCTCATGGTCTGGTTTCAAAAGCTTGTAAACAACACAGCTTACAGCGAAACTACGTACAGGGAACTCGCCTGGCTCACTATCTTCGACTTACCCTATTCATAAACCTCAAATTTAAGGACACAAAATCATGAACCGCCAGCTTCCTCCCCATCTGATAATTTATTGTAAATGTGGCTCTCTGCTGAAGTCAGAAAATCTACAATAATACGTTTCATAGATCGAAGCAGATTTCATAGTGCATATTCTCGTAAAGATAATATAAGCGCTAAACAGGGAAAACTGGTCGTGAATAAACAACTTCAGTTTTTATTTGAGAGAGTACTTTTTTTTTTGGGTGTCATCAGTCATCTGAATGGTTTGATGCGGCCTGCCACGAATTCTTCTCTTGTGGCAACCTCGTCATCTCAGAGTAGCACTTGCAATCTACGTCCACAATTATTTGCTAGATGTATTCCAAACTCTGTCTTCCTGTCTAGTTTTTGCCCTCTACAGTTCCTTCTAATACCTAGGAAGTCATTTCCTCATGTCTTAATAGATGTCCTATCGTCCTGTCTCTTCTCCTTATCAGTGTTTTCTACATATTCCTTCCCTCTCCGATTCTGTGCAGAACTTCCTGATTCCATGCCCATTAGTCCTCCTAATTTTCAACATTCGGCTGTAGCACCACATCTCAAATGTCCGTGTTTCACTATCATACAATGCTCTACTCCAGACTTACGTTCTCAGAAATTTCTTTCTCAAATTATGGACTATGTTTGATACTAGTAGGCTTCTCTTCGCCAGGAATCCCTTTTTGCCAGTGCTAGTCTGCTTTTGTCCTCTTAGCTCCGTCCGTCATTGTTTATTTTGCTGCTGAGGTATCAGAATTTCTTAACTTCATATACTTCGTGACCAGCAACCCTGATGTTAAGTTTCTCGCTGTTCTCATTTCTACTACTTCTCATTAATTTCATCTTTCTTCGATTTACTCTCAGTCCATGTTCTGTACTCATTAGGTTGTTCATTCCGTTCATCAGATCGTGCAATTCTTCTTCACTTTCACTCAGAATAGCAATGTCATCAGCGAATGGTATCGTTGAAATCCCTTCACCTTGAATTTTAATTATACTCCTGAACCTTTCTTTTATTTCCGTCATTGCTTCTTCGATGTACAGATTGAACAGTAAGGAAGAAAGACTCCATCCCTGTCTTACACCTTTTTTAATCCGAGCACTTCGTTCTTGGTCGTCTACTCTTATTATTCCCTCTTGGCTCTTGTACATATTGTATATTACCTGTCTCTCCCTGTAGCTTACCCCTATTGTTCTTAGAATTTCGAACATTTTGCACCATTTTATATTGTCGATGGCTTTTTCCAGGTCGACAAATCCTATGAACGTATCCTGATTTTTCTTTAGTCTTGCTTCCATTATCAACCGCAACGTCACAATAGCCTCTCTCATGCCTTTACCTTTCCTAAAGCCAAAATGATCGTCATCTAGAACATCCTCAATTTTCTTTTCCATTCTTCTGTATACTGTTCTTGTCAGGAACTTGGATGTATGAGCTGTTAAGCTGACTGTCTTGCAGTCTTCGGAATTATGTGGATGATATTTTTCCGAAAATCAGTTCGTATGTCGCCAGACTCATACATTCTATACACCAACGTGAATAGTCGTTCTGTTGTAATTTCCACCCAATGATTTTAGAAATTCTGATGAATTGTTATCTTAAGTCCTCCAAAGTTCTTTTAAATTCTGATTCTAATATTGGATCTCCTATCTCTTCTAAATCGACTCCTGTTTCTTCTTCTATCACGTCATACAAATCTTCTCGCTCATAGAGGCTTTCAGTGTATTCTTTCCACCTATCCACTCTCTCCTCTGCATTTGTCAATGGAAATCCCGTTGCACTCTTAATGTTATCACCCTTGCTTTTAGTGTCACCGAAGGTTGTTTTGACTTTCCTGTATGCTGAGACTCTCTTTCTGAGAATAATTTATTTTTCGATTTCTTCACATTTTTCATGCAGCCATTTTGTGTCAGCTTCTCTGCACTTCTTATTTATTTCATTGCCTCGCAGAGTGGCCGCGCGGTTTAAGGCACCATGTCGCGGATTGCGCTGCCCCTCCCGCAGGATGTTCGAGTCCTCTCTCGGGCATGTGTGTGTGTGTTCTTCTCAGCATAAATTAGTTTTGTGTGTGTAAGTCTTGGGACCGATGACCTCAACAATTTGGTCAATTCACAAACATTTGAACATATTTATTTATTTCATTCCTCAGCGACTTGAATTTCTGTATTCCTGAGTTTCCGCAACATTTTCGTACTTCCTTCTTTCATCGATCAATTGAATTATTTCTCCTGTTACCCATGGTTTCTTCCCGGTTACCTTCGTTGTACTTGTGTTTCACTTTCAACTTCTGTGATGGCCCTTTTTTACAGACGTCCATCCCCTTCAACTGTACTGCCTTCTGAGCTATTCCTTATTGCTGTATCTATAGCCTTAGAGAACTTCAACCGTATTTCGTCATTCCTTAATACTTCTGTATCAAACTTCTTTGCCTGTTGACTCTTCATTCCTAATGTCTCAAACTTCAACCTACTCTTCACCATTGTGATTTGACTCTGCTCCTGCGCGCGGCTTACAGTCCAGTGCCTTATTTCGGAGTCTGTGTCTAACCATTATGTAACGTAACTGAAATCTTCCTTTATCACCCGGCCTTTTCCAAGTATACCTCCTCCTCTTCTGATTCTTGAATAGAGTATTCGCTATTACTAGCTGAAACTTGTTACAGAACTCAATTAGTCTTTCTCCTCTCTCATTTCTTGTCCCAAGCCCATATTCTCCTGTATCCTTTTCTTCTTCCCCTACAACTGTATTCCAGTCTCCCATACAATTAGATTTTCGTCTCTGTTTACGTACTGTATTACCCTTTCAATATCCTCATACTCTTTCTCTGTATCTTCAGGTAGCGACGTCGGCATATCTACCTGAACTATCGTTGTCGGTGTTGGTTTACTGTTGATTCTGAAAAGAACAACCCCATCACTGAACTGTTCACCGTAACACACTCCCTACCTTGCCTTCCTACTCATAACGAATCCTACTCCCGTAGGATTCTACTGCTGTTGATGTTACCCTATACTCATAAGACTAGGAATCCTTGGTCTTCTTTCCATTTCACTTCATTGACCCCTGCTATATCTAGACTGAGCCTTTGTATTTCCCTTTTCAGATTTTCTAGTTTTCATAGCACGTTCAAGCTTCTGACATTTCACCCCCGATTCGTAGAACATTATCCTTTCGTTGATTATTCAATCTTTTTCTCATCGTCACTTCTCCCTTGGCAGTCCTCTCCCGGAGATCCGAATGGGAGACTATTCCGGAGTCTTTGGCAGTGGAGAGATCATCATGACACTTCTTCAATTCAAGCCACATGTCCTGTGGTTACACGTTACTTGTCTTTAATGCGGTGGTTTCCATTGCCTCCTGCATTCTCATACCGTTAGTCACTGCTGATTCATCCGCTAAAGGGCAGTTTTCCACCCCTCGGACAAGAGAGTGCCCTGAACCTCTGCCGCTCCTCCGCCCTGTAACTCCCACGAGATAAATTTTAGCTACAGTGCGGCGAGAAGAAATTATGCCTCTAACAGTTATAAACATTATCTATCCGACATATGAACAAAACAGTCAAATAAAACGATGATAAATATTAATTATTTATATAATATTTTATGATGTAATTGGACATATCGATGTGTATCATACAAAGACAATGATAATTGTAAATTCCTTTTATGATCTGCGCTTGTCTTCGTTTGTTTTTACCTTTCGTTGGTTGGCGTTTGTAGGTCGCGGACGCAAGACGTATATCAAACTGAGGTCTGTTAAGAAATTGTAATTATTTGTTAATCATTACTTGAGAATAGAGTTCAATATTATTATAAATATGAGTGAATAATTATTTGTAACTTTAATTCCTCTCTCAATAAGCATTATCTGTGTTAGTTAATTGTTTCCGCTGCAAGGAGCGCAGCCATTGATGATAGCGATTTGTATCGCATTTTTATCTGTGTTTCTTACAAATATCAAAGGTTTGCTTCATGAAAATTAGTCCAAATAGTGCACAATATGAAAGCAAAGTTTAATAAGCATTTCAAATATTTATCCTGTTAAAAGGATATTTGCTCTAACAATAGAAAATCTCTATCAACTGTGCCGGCTGGAGTGGCCGTGCGGTTCTAGGCGCTGCAGTCTGGAACCGAGCAGCCGCTACGGTCGCAGGTTCGAATCCTGCCTCGGGCATGGATGAGTGTGACGTCCTTAGGTTAGTTAGGTTTAATTAGTTCTAAGTTCTAGGCGACTGATGACCTCAGAAGTTAAGTCGCATAGTGCTCAGAGCCATTTGAACCATCTCTATCAATTGTCTGCCGCCATCTTAACTATTATCTCAGCGGTAAATTCAAATTACGCAACTCTGCAGACATAAATGCCAAAGGTAATAAAAATGTGTAAAAATAAATGTGCACTGGTGGTCCCGAACTCATTTTAATGAAAATAATTCAAATCAGATTCGTTCTTTAAAAAACAGTGCTCATAGCACGATCCATATAACGAACTTTTCTTGCTGATGTATGGAGCCGAAATTAATTACGCACGAGTTGCGAAGAATATTGTTTCAGGTAACATACGTCAGTGTTGTGCGCGGCGGATATTCGGTGGTTTTAATGATAATTTTGCTGAAGATAACTGTTTCCATCGTAACCAATAGTTGTATATAATCTGTTGTATGAACTGTGATTTAGTGACAACACGACAACACTTCAACGCGACGTTAACTTGGAGTTCTTTAGCAACTTGACCAAATCTTTAGCCGGGAGAAAAATTATTTAGTAAATACTCACTGTAATAAAATAAGATTATCATTTTCATTTACAAATTAGTTAAATACCAAACCACTGAATAACACAGCGAACGCCATACTGGCTCCCAACCTATAAAAGACAACCAACGAAAGGTAAAAACTAAGGAAGACAAACGCAGATCATAAAAGGAATTTTCAATTATCATTGTCTTTGTATGATACACATCGATATGTCCAATTACATTATAAAATATTATATCAATAATTAATATTTATAATCGTTTTATTTGACTGTTTTTTTCATATGTCGGATAGATAATGTTTATAATTGTTAGAGGCATAATTTCTTCTCGTCGCGCCGTAGCTAAAATTTATCTAGTGAATGTTACAGCCCTCTTTGACAAGGCGGTTGCAGAACGAGGGTGATTTCTTACGCCGGAAGTCTTCGGCCACCAATGCTGATTATTATTCAAATTTAAGCAATGGTGAGATTCGAGTCCGAGACCGAGGAGGTTCCAATTACTATTCAAATACACTAATCCTAGACGACGGGTGAATGTATGTTAATTTAGTAAGGAGCTTAATCATGACTACAATGAAGCGCACAGTTGTCCGTACGTGAAACACTTGTTACAGTAGTTTAGCACAAAGGAAACATTAAACAAAAAGAATTCCATATACATCATAAATTGTTGAAAACAGCACACTAAACGAGAATGTAATGAATTCAGTGGCTTCAGTACTTTGATGGATTTATCTAAGCTCGATTTCGATACGTTACCATCTCACCAAACAAATAAACGTATTGTTCGAGCGTCATTAAAGATCTGGAAATGTTGCAAGTAATAACCGATGCAAGCAAGAACCTTGACAAACTTTTATTGCGTGAGGTCTTAGAATGAAACGACGAAAGTGACTTCAATTCTACTTAGTACGTTAGTTATCAATAGCTGCATCTCCCCACACCGTAACTAGAACTCGCTTTGTTCCGTTTGAAGAGCCAGTTCCCACTGGGTGCTACTACAGCTCTCCATTGTGTTTCCTCTCATACATTCCTACGGAATTCGTCAGAGAGAATGATACTATCATAAACAGATTACACAATACATAATCATGTTTGCAGAGTGTCTGTGATTTAGCAAACGTGGAAGAGAAATCGGTTTTGAAAGTTACAATGATGACAAACAACTTTCCATGAGAATGGCGTTAAACGTATCAACAAATGTGTGGATCTCGATGCAGACGAAATGAAGTAATTTTGCTGCCTTGGAATCCAAATAACTAAGCAAGGAGGATATAAGAAGCAGATTAGCAAAGCCAACTGAAAGAAGGCTGCCAGTACCAAACAATGTTCAGAGAATGTTCTGTACAGGACACCGAATGAGCTGTGGAAAGGATGGAAAGGCGATTGGAAGTCAAAATATTTTTTTTCCAGGCAACAATTTACACAGGGGCCCTACAGGCAAGATGTACTATCATTCTATTCGCAGGGGGGGGGGGGGGGGGGGAGGAGTTAAAAATACATCGATGTTAGAAAAAAAAATATTTCAGGGTCTAATGCTGAATAATTAGTAGAGAGAAAGGAAATGAAAATTATGGGATGGCCTAATCCATCTGCCCTGGCGTAGGGCAAATACAAGAGAGCCACAGGCTGTAAGCCGTTTACCTTGAAACAGAAACAATGCGCAAAAGAGCGTCTCTCTGCAGGTAACACGGGAAGCAGTCACTTGACAGCCCCAAATAATGCTGGGCTATGATACTTCTTAATGTGGTTCACTACTGCCCTTGAACTTTGAGCCATCAGTTTAGCATTCGTGTAGCTGCACGTGTACTGGCCAGAACAACTGAGTGCTGAAAGTGAGATCTTAAGGTGAAAGAGAAATTTGGAAATTTGTGGCAAGTTCCTAGGGGACCAAAGTGCTGATGTCATCGGTCCCTAGGCTTAAACATTACTTATTCTAACTCAAACTAACTTACGCTAAGGACAACACACACACCCATGCCCGAGGGAGGACTCGAACCTCCGAAGGGGGGAACCTCGCGTACCGTGGCAGGGCGCCCAAGACCGCGCGGCTACCCCGCGTGAAACGAGAAGGTAGTAAAATACATTAAGTTGAATGGGGTGTAAAGTATCTTGCACAAAAAGCTCTGTAGAGAACTGAATCAGAGTGTGTAAGAAAACTAGAAAAAAAAGGAACTGAGTGTTTGAATAATGGGTTTAGTAAGGATATTGAAAATTTGGACTGCGGTACTATAATTGCTGTAGTAGTGATTCTAGTGTGCTTGTGACTGCGGCTTCCAGGAGCTGCGGAAACCAGTCCACCGTGTCCTGTTTTGTAGTGCTGAAATACAGTTGACCGCTATCTCTACCTCACAAAGGAAGTAGTTAGCGATACTGGAGCAGCTGCAACTACTATTACTGTTAGTGATGCCCTTAAACTCAGGCTTTTGGTGGTACGAAACCCACATTAAATGAGTTCATAAACAATGTAGATATTGCTTTGGAACTTGCCCGTGAAGCAGATTATCCAATGTCGTTATAGTTCGTAAAAACCCGTACTCAGGGTCCCGCAATTAGTAAACTGCTCAGGTGTGAATCATCTTCCACATGGAAAGAAGTAAGAAATACCTTGTTGGAAAATTACACATGTGAGTCTACAGACTTCTACTCGTGTGCAAGGAAGAATCAATTGCAGATTGGGCTAGCAAAGTAGATTCACCTCAACATCAATTTCGTGAAGCTGACCATTTAACGGTGTGCAACGCCAGCATCACAACTGGCGCGATCTTCGTCATTAGTAAGAAAACCAAGCAGAGCAGTATTCATTCAGACCTATGATGAGGACATGCATACAACGAAGGCCACTGAGGTAGCTTCGATGAAAGAACTGGCAACTACATTCAAAATTAAAGCAACAAACCGCTATTTTCCCTTGCAGCTTTAACAGTGGCTAATAAAGGTCATGCTATCACGGGAGATGGAGTGCTGATTACTGTTAGATTCTGCAGCGCGATATTGTAAGTTGTCAGCTTATAAGCAAATCTGCAGCCGAGAGATTCAGTCCTAACATTTTTAACATGAGGACTTATGCTCCACAGAAGTATGTATCTACACTACTGGCCATTAATATTGCTACACCACGAAGATGACGTGCTACAGACGCGAAATTTAACCGACAGGAAGAAGATGCTGTGATATGCAAATGATTAGCTTTTCAGAGCATTCACACAAGGTTGGCGCCGGTGGCGATACCTACAACGTGCTGAAATGAGGAAAGTTTCCAACCGATTTCTCATACACAAACAGCAGTTGACCGTCGTTGCCTGGTGAAACGTTGTTGTGATGCCTCGTGTAAAGAGGAGAAATGCGTGCCATCACGTTTCCGACTTTGATAAAGGTAGGATTGTAGCCTATCGCGATTGCAATTTATCGTATCGCGACATTGCTGCTCGCGTGGGTCGAGATCCAATGACTCTTAGCAGAATATGGAATCGGTGGGTTCAGGAAGATAATACGTAAAGCCGTGCTGGATCCCAACGGCCTCGTATCACTAGCAGTCGGGATGACAGGCATCTTATCCGCATGGCTGTAACGAATCGTGCAGCCACGTCTCGATCCCTGAGTCAACAGATGGGGACGTTTGCAAGACAACAACCATCTGCACGAACAGTTCGACGACGTTTGCAGCAGCATGGACTATCAGCTCGGAGACCATGGCTGCGGTTACCCTAGACGCTGCAACACAGACAGGAGCGCCTGCGATGGTATACTCAACGACGAACCTGGGTGAACGAATGGCAAAACGTCATTTTGTCGGAGGAATCCAGATTCTGTTTACAGTATCATGATGGTAGCATCCGTGTTTGGCGACATCGCGGTGAACGCACATTGGAAGCGCGTATTCGTATCGCCATACTGGCGTATCACCCGGCGTGATGGTATGGCGTGCCATTGGTTACACGTTTCGGTCACCTCTTGTTCGCATTGACGGCACCTTAAACAGTGGACGTGACATTTCAGATGTGTTACGACCCGTGACTCTACCCTTCATTCGATCCCTGCGAAACCCTACATTTCAGCAGGATAATGCACGACTGCATGTTGCAGGTCCTGTACAGGCCTTTCTGGATACAGAAAATGTTCGACTGCTGCCCTGGCCAGGACATTCTCCAGATCTCTCACCAACTGAAAACGTCTGGTCAATGGTGGCCGAGTAACTGGCTCGTCACAACACACAAGACACTACTCTGGATGAACTGTGGTATCGTGTTGAAGCTGCATGGGCAGCTGTACCTGTACACAGTATCCAAGCTCTGTTTGACTCAATGCCCAGGCGTATCAAAGCCGTTATTGCGGCCAGAGGTGATTGTTCTGGGTACTGATTTCTCAGGATCTATGGACCCAAACTGCGTGAAAATGTAATCACATGTCACTTCTAGTATAATATATTTGTCCAACGAATACCCGTTTATCATCTGCATTTCTTCTTGGTGTAGCAATTTTAATGTCCATTAGTGTATTTTATATAAGCATTATACTTTACGTCATTTCATTTATTATCCCGTGCAGTAACAGGAGAAATAAATGCTGTAGTGAAACTACCAGTTGTGTTTCGTTTGCCACACCACAGTGTAACACAGGCGCGGATCAAAGGAGGGGAGGGAGAAGGCGTGGGGGTCACGCCATCGTCCCAACAAACGTTTCAGTAAAGGTTCTTATATTATTGTCTGTATCAATAGCGAAATTTCTCAGCTAACTTTAGGAGAACAAAGTGTTCAGAAAAAAAGAATCCAAAAAATGGAAAGGAATTCTAGAAATAACAAGCTACGTTTATCATACGCTCTGCCCGCCTGTGGAAAGAATTTTAGCCAGGTGCAGGCGTTCATTTGCAGGCTGATCTACACTGCTGCAGACAACAGATCCGTCACGGTGCGACAGTCCACAGACAGAACGATAGAGGTCTACATCTAAGCTGAACTGACAAACGGCTTAGGCTAGCGGTATGTACGTATACGGATGTCGGTAGTACACAAGTTATGAAAGGGCAGCGCATTAATGGAGCAATTATGTGCTCTCAGGAGATTCACGGGAAAAGTTTCCCATGTGACTATGGTCGCACGACGGAAATTAACAGACTTTAATGCGATATGGTAGAGTTAGATGTATGGGACATTGCATTTCGAAAATTGATAGGAAATTCAACATTCCGAGATCCACAACGCCAAGAGGGTGCCGAAAATACCTAATTTCCGTCATTGCGGACAACGCAGTGACCGACGGCCTTTACTTAACCACCGGGAGAAGTGCTAGAGGACAAGCAACTGCGTCAAATAACGGCAGAAATCACTGTGGGAGGTACGGTGAAGGTATCCGTTAGGACAGTGAGACGAAATTTGGCGTTAGTGGGTTATGGCAGCCGACGACAGACGCTAGTGCATTTTCTAACAGCATGACATCACCTGCAGGTTCTCTCCAGCTCTCGTAACCACATCGTTTGAGCCCTAGGCCCGAGGAAAACCGCGGCCTCGCCAGATTAGTTCCGATTTCGGTTCATAAGAGCCGATGGTAGGGTTCAAGTGTGGTGCAGACCCAACGAAACCATGGACCCGAGCTATCAATAAGACACTGTACAAGCTTTTGGCGGCTCCATAACGTTGTGGACTGTCGGTTTAAATGGCTCTAAGCACTATGGGACTTAACATCTGAGGTCATCAGTCCCCTAGACATAGAACTACTTAAACCTAACTAACATAAGGACGTAACACACATCCATGCCCGAGGCAGAATTCGAACCTGCGACCGTAGCAGCAGCGCTGTTCTGGACCGAAGCGCCTAGAACCGCTCGGCCACAGCGGCTGGCTGTGTAGGCTGTGTTTAAACGGAATTTATTCAGCAAATCGTTGATTGAAAATGGTTATGTTCGGCTACTTGGAGACCATTTGCAGCCATTCATGGCGTCCACTTTCCCAAACAACGATGGAATTTTGATGGACGCCAATGCGCCATATCGAAGGGCCACAATTGGTTGGGGTTGGTTTGAAGAACATTGTAGACAATTCGAGGGAATTATTTGGCCACCCACATCGCCCGACCTAAATCCCATCTAACATTTGTGAGATACAATCGAGAGGTCAGTTCGTGCACAAAATTCTTCAAAGACAACTCTTTCGCAATTATGGACAGCTGTAGAGGCAGATTGTCCCAATATTTCTTCATAGGACTTCTAACGTCTTGTTTAATCTATACCACGTCGAGTTGCTACCCTACGCCGGGGAAAAAAAGGTCTGCCACAATATTAGGAGCTATCCCATAATTTTCGTCATCTCGGTCTACATCTATAGGAAAGCGAGGGAGAAAACGGGAAGATCTGTACGGAGAAAAAAATAACGGAAACACTGATTTCCCGAGCATTAGCACAAATGACAGAAATGACTGATCCAAATTGTGGCTCGCACAGTCATAGTCTGCAGACATGTGCTCACAATCGGAGCCCTAACCTAAATACTTTTAATGGTGCAATCCACACTTCGATTTCGCAAAGTGTAAATTCTTATGTCTCAAATTTTTGGATGAATCCACTTCAAATGTTATGTTTCTCTGTTATAATTTCTTGGAAGTTCTGCTGGAGTAGCTGTCCATTTCATTTTTATTAAAGGAAACGGGACATTTTAAAACGTCTAAACAAACTGGCTCAATTACTGAAAAAAACGCAATACATTGTACTGACAAAATTTCATTGACTTTGTAGTTTATCCTTGCATCATACACTCACATGATTCCAAATGACTTAACAGTAGTTCTGCTTCGCTGGCTCCATATATTTTCACATTTATGGTTTTAATTAAGAATTTCATTCAGTTTTGAACACTCATTCAATGTTTTTCGTCTTAAACTGATTCACGTTATCAGAGCTTCCACCATATCGAATAGCGAAGTTTGATTTGCACAACATACGTTCTACAGTTTCTTCACTGCCAGTGATTAAAAATGCAAACTCATTGCTTATATTGTCCTTCAAATTACACTTTAGAATGATGAAGCCATTAATATGAATCGGTACTACCAACAGTGCACAAAGAACAGTAAATAAAGATTCCAGAGCAAATTGTACAAGTGGCGTGTCCTAGCAAATGTATCTCTGTAATGTGCAGTAAATTGCAAATAAAAGATCCGGGAGTGTAAAATACTTAAGCCAATCACAAAAAAGCAGGACATTTGAGAGTCCCCAAGAAACCTTTCGGGACAGCGGGCTACTTTGGAAAAAAAAAACAGACTGTCCCGCAAAAAAACTGGACGAGTGGAAACCCTAGTATGTACTAAGCACTGATGTAAAACATTATTATTATTGTTGTATTAAACGTTTTACTCATTTTATTGCTAGGAGAGGACTTCAAAATGTAGGCTACACATTATTATGGCACACTAAGTAACTTTTATCGAACGCTCCAATACACTTCAAAGTGAAACAGACACGTAGCACTATTTTTCAACACATTTCCCAAGTCTCCACTACTAAAGGTATGAACGTTATACCATTCGTTCAATTGGAATATCTCCCTCTCCACCCAGATGTTCTGTCTGTTGAAACCTGCCTCGACGTCAAACACACACATCAAAAAACGTTTTGCACAGTTCCCAGAACTCCTGAAGATAGACATCGACTGTAGACATTCTATCACAGATACAGTCCCTTTGACTGTTCAGAGATGTGACTAAACTCACCCAGAGAGCCGAACAGGGTGGCCGAGAGGTTCTAGGCGCTACAGTCTGGAACCGCGCGACCGCTACGGTCGCAGGTTCGAATCCTGCCTCGAGCATGGATGTGTGTGATGTCATTAGGTTAGTTAGGTTTAAGTAGTTCTAAATTCTAGGGGACTGATGACCTCAGAAGTTAAGTCCCATAGTGCTCAGAACTATTTGAACCATTTTTTCACCCAGAGATGTAAACAACAATGCATGAGCAGCATCTATTAGACGGAGGAGGTCCAACAGCAGATCAGTTCCAGTCATTCCACCAGGAAGGAGGTACACGGCTCGTGTTGTCTGTAGTTCAACCATGCCTAGACGGTCAATACCGCGGTTCGATCGCTTTCGCATTGTTACTTTGTCCCAGGAAGGGCCCTCAACAAGGGTAGTGTTCAGGCGTCTCGGAATAAACTAAAACGATGTGTTTGGACATAGAGGAGATACAGAGAGACAGGAAATGTCGATGACATGCCTCGCTCAGGCCGCCCACCGAGTACTATTGCAGTTGATGACCGCTACCTGCGGATTATGGCTCGGAGGAACCCTAACAGCAACGCCTCTATGTTGAATAATGCTTTTCGTGCAGCCAGAGGACGTCGTGTTACGACTCAAACTGTGTACAATAGGCTGCATGATGCGCAACGTCACTCCCGACGTCCGTGGTGAGGTCAATCTTAGCAACCAAGACACCATGCAGCGCGGTTCAGATGCGTCCAACAACATGCCGAATGGACTGCTCAGGTTTGGCATGACGTTCTCTTCGCCTTAGACACACTGTCCAGCGAGTGCAGCAAGGTGGAGGTTGCCTGATGTTTTGGGGTGACATTATGTGGGGCCGACGTACGCCGCTGGTGCTCATGGAAGGCGCCGTAACGGCTGAACGATACGTGAATGCCATCGTCCGACCGATATTGCAACCATATCGGCAGCATATCGGGTAGGCATTCGTCTACATGGACGACAATTCGCACCCCCATCGTGCACATCTTGTGAATGACTTCCTTCGGGATAACGACATTGCTCGACTAGAGTGGCCAGCATGTTCTCCAGACATGAACCCTATCGACAATGCCTGGGATAGATTGAAAAGGTCTGTTTATGGAGTATGTGACCCACCAACCACTCTGGGGAATCTACACCGAATCGCCGTTGAGGAGGGGGACAACCTGGACAAACAGTGCCTTGAACTTGTGGATAATATGCTACGACGAATAGAGGCATGCATCAATGCGAGAGGACGTGCTACTGGGTAAAAAATGGTTCAAATGGCTCTGAGCACTATGGGACTCAACTGCTGTGGTCATAAGTCCCCTAGAACTTAGAACTACTTAAACCGAACTAAGGACATCACACACATTCATGCCCGAGGCAGGATTCGAACCTGCGACGTAGCGGTCGTGCGGTTCCAGACTGTAGCGCCTTTAACCGTTCGGCCACTCCGACCGGCTACTACTGGGTATTAGAGGTACCTGTGAGTACAGCAGTCTGGACCACCACCACTGAAAGTCTCGCTGCATGGTGATACAACAGGTAATGTGTGATTTTCATGAGCAATAAAAAGAGAGAAATTGATGTTTACGTTGATCGCTATTCCAATTTTCTGTACAGGTTCCGGAACTCTCGGAACAGAGGTGACGCAAAGCTTTTGTTGGTGTGTGTACGTGGGGTCAACTACGTGGGGTCTAGGAAGCCTGTCTTCTCGGATCGCTAGACAACAAACAAATCATATTAATGAGTTTTATTACGAAATTAACAATGAAATACTTAATAACACAGAAGTGTCACATGCAAAAGGTTACATGTAAACAAGAAATCTCTTCAGTTTATATAATTCCTGGGTCACTGGTCTCGAAGTGCCTAATCTGGATGCTGCTGCAGATGTCGTAGAACTGGGCCACGACCAGTCGGGAGCGGCGCTTGTGTTCTCTCGACATTGAGGCCCCTGCTGTCGCGTTGTCGTCCTAGAGAGGGGTTGTGTGTGTTTTGTATATTGAACTGGGGACCTAGTAACGACGGAAAGGCTTCGTCCCGCAGTAGCCCTCAGTGCTTCACAATCCCACAACAGGCCACAGCAGTCCATTCGCCTCACCGCCGCCCCACTCCGAACCCATGGTTACAGTGCGGTTCGGCCCCCAGTGGACCCTCCCCCCGGGAACGTCTCATACCAGACGAGTGTAACACCAATGTTTGCGTGAGTAATTATGGCGTACGCGTACGTGGAGACAGTGTTTGCGCAGCAAGCGCCGCCTTAGTGTAACTGAGGCGGAATAAGGGGAAACAGTCAGCATTCGCCAAGGCAGATGAAAAACCGCCTGAAAAACCATCCACATGGTGGCCGGCACACCGTTGCTCGACACGAATCCGCTGGGCGGATTCATGCCGGGGACCGGCACGCCTTCTCGCTCAGGAAGCAGCGTGTTACACCGCGCGGCTAGCCAGGCGGGCTAGAGAAGGGTTGGTCCGCGAGTCTGATCTTACGCCAGAACACTTTCAGCTTACAGAAAAAGTAGAAATCGAATGGAGCACGATCTCGACTGTATGGCAGATTACAATCACACGTCTTTGCTGCCTTGGTCAAATTATTGGCACTATTTGACTACAGATGGATACGGCTTTGTATTTGGTCTATATACCGCCAGAATTTCAAGTTGTATCTGCCTGCAGTTTACATGTTTTTCCCACAAGAATCGTACTGCCCCATGTACTTGAAGTTTGGAGTACGCTTACAGTTTCCTCGTCGTTTCAGTTTCCCTTTATGATGCAGCTGTTATCCGTACCACAGCAGAAATGTGTCTGTAGTCGACTTGAAACTCCCTTCCGATAATGCACCACTTTTGTTGTGCAATGATCTTAGCGTGGGACAACATGTGTAAGATACTTTCGGAAGTCCCTACGTTTTATTATTATCATCATTATCAAAGGCATATGTGACACATTGAAGTTTGAGGAGGAGGGGGGGCATGGTGAGGCAGTACCAAAACGTGAAAACGCCAGATCCCCCAGAACCGGAGTCAGTATCCGCGTCTGTGTTACGCACACATAAATCGTGTTGTACATACTATTAAACGCGATGGATAATAGAGACGAACAGTTTTCTTGCTATGCATCATCGTGCTTCAGTTGGCCTCGAAAGAGTGTTGGTCACTTGAATATCTACAAAGTTAATTTTTTATCAATTTAATTATTAATACCTGTATTAAAACTTTCCGTGTAGATGATACTGGGGAACGGGAGGGAGCAGATAAAAGGTGCTGACTTACAAATATGAGACTGTTCTGGGGCATCGCTTAATAACGCCAAGTGGAATTTCGTAGCACGAATTGCAGGCCACGACGGGCAGACAAGCAGTAGCAGTAGCTACTCCATTCAGTTCCAGCCCGCCTGGAGGCCTCTCCAGCAAGTGCATTCCAGAGCTCCGCGGCGGTCTGCGCTGCGCCACGCATTGCACGCGCTCTTCCGTGGATTCCATGCGAATCGCTGGCAGCTCAAGGCAGCTGCGCTGCGAACCTCCAGCTATGGGCGGTTCTGTCCCTAAAGCAACCAGACCGAACCTACAAACCTGCATGTCGAATACCGAAGAGGATTTTGTGCATGTTTCCACTACACGTAGCATACATACGAAGGGCGTTCAATAAGTAATGCTACACATTTTTTTCTCAACCAACTTCAATTGAAAGAATGCGGAATTTGTTGTGGGACATCGTGGGATGTTCCCACTTCAATCCTTACAGTTTCCTGAAGGTCCGATATGCGTCAGCGCTATATGGAGCCTTCAAAATGGCGTCTGTTACCGGAGATGCGTTCCAGGCATAGAGCTGTCAATGTACTGCTTTTGATAGAAAACCACAATATCGTAAGTAATCTTGCAGAGAACAAAAGCATGATGAGTCGTTGGGCGAGGCGTCTATCATCACCGCAACAAGGTCGGGCAAACATGCCTCATCCATCCTACAGCCCGGGTATCGTAGCTTCCGACTTTGCTTGGCCCAATGAGGGATGCGCTCGACGAGACGCAATACTTGGACGATGGGGCCGGCCGGAGTGACCGAGTGGTTTTGGGCACTACAGTCTGGAACGGCGCGACCGCTACGGTCGCAGGTTCGCATCCTGCTCGGGGCATGGATGTGTGTGATGTCCTTATGTTAGTCAGGTTTAAGTAGTTCTAAGTTCTAGGAGACTGATGACCTCAGAAGTTAAGTCCCACTGTGCTCAGAGCAAGACGTTGGCAACGACGTCGACCAGTAGAGCGGCACCATAAGGGCATAAAGGACGTCCTAGTAAGATGGGTAAGACCATTGCATTGAACGGAGATTATGTTGAAAAACAGCGTTTTGTAGTTAAACGAGTAGTGAATTATATGGTGTACTGGAATCACTGAATAAAACCAACCTGCTTAAAGAAAAAAATTGTTTCGTTACTTATTGAACGCCCCTGATAGAAGATAACGGGAATAGAAGACTTGACTTTTTGGGTGGGTTCTGGTAAAGGGCGGTTCACCTATAAAGAATGTCGAAAAGCATGGAGAGAACTTACGTCTCACGAAAACATGCCGTGTAAATTTAGAGAAGTGCTATTAACGGAAGACAGAAACAACGTTGTTGTGTCCATCATGTATCTAGCGCCGTGAGAATAAGAAATAAAAGAGATTAGGGCACATATTGATCCATACAGAATTTCTCCACTCCATACATGAATGGAATGGCTAGCATCAATAATAATTAGTAAAAAGTACAAAACACCCACCATGCACCGTATAGCGGCTCGCGGAATATACATTCATACTCATAAATTAAGGATAATGCTGATACATGGTGAAACAACGCTCTAGTGGGCAGTTTGCGGGTTTAAATCGCCTCGGGGTATGATCGTGCGGTGCATTTGCCCTGCGGTCGTCCCACGGTGGCACTGGCAGCAGTCCACATACAAAGAGGTGTGTTGGTGCAGCGAGTAAGTGTGCAGACGTTTTCAGACGTGCTAATGGTGACTGTGTGTTGAAAGTGGCTCAAAGAACATGTACTGATGACGTTATGAGGGGTGGAATACTAGGGCGACTGGAGGCTGGTCAAACATAGCAGGTCGTAGCACGGGCTCTCCGTGTGCCACAAAGTGCGATCTCAAGATTATGGCAACGATTCCAGCTGACAGAAAACGTGTCCAGGCACTACAGTACGGGACGTCCACAGTGTACTACACCACAAGAAGACCGATAGACCGATATCTCACTATCAGTGCCCGCAGACGGCCACGTAGTACCACAGGTAGCCTTGCTCGGGACCTAACCGCAGCCACTGGAACAATTGTCTCCAGACACACAGTCTACAGACGACTGAACAGACATCGTTTATTCACCCAGAGACGTGCAAGGTGCATTCCACTGACCTCTGGTCACAGGAGAGCCCGTAAAGCCTGGTAAGAACACAGTACATGGTCATTGGAACAGTGGTCCCAGGTTATGTTCACGGACGTGTCCGGGTATAGTCTGAACAGTGATTCTCGCCGGGTTTTCATCTGGCGTGAACCAGGAACCAGATACCAACGTCTTAATGTCCTTTAAAGAGACCTGTATGGAGGTCGTGGTTTGACGATGTGGTGTGGGACTATGATAGGTGCACGTACACCCCTGCATGTCTTTGACAGAGGAACTGTAACAGGTCAGGTGTATCGGGATGTCCTCCTGATGGATGATAACGCACAGCCCCACCGAACTGTCATCGTGGAGGAGTACCTTGAAACAGAAAATATCAGGCGAATGAAGTGGCCTGCCTGTTCTCCAGACCTAAACCCCATCGTGCACGCCTGGGATGCTCTCGGTCGACGTATCGCTGCACGTCTTCAAACCCCTAGGACACTTCAGGAGCTCCGACAGGCACTGGTGCAAGAATGGGAGGCTATACCCCAGCAGCTGCTCGACCACTTGATCCAGAGTATGCCAACCCGTTGTGCGGCCTGTGTACGCGTGCATGGTGATCATATCCCATATTGATGTCGGGGTACATGCGCAGGAAACAGTGGCGTTTTGTAGCACATGTGTTTCGGGACGATTTTCTCAACTTATCGCCAATACCGTGGACTTACAGATCGGTGTCGTGTGTGTTCCCTTGAAATTCTATCCCTTGTTTGCTAAGCAGATTAATTTTTATGTAAGAAGTATCTCCCTTTAATATAAGCGGACGCAGCGCTCCATGGCTCCCATTTCTACCGCTATGTGACTAATTCTTTCAAATCTGCTCACGTTATGTTGGTGCTAAACTACCCTACTGCTACCATCTTTGACTAATCCAGATTATTATATATTCCATGCATAATTACATTTATTCATCCACATACATCATGGGAACAAAGGATGAGAGAGGAGGTGTGACACCAACAGAAGAAAAAATATACACTGAAGCATTCTTGAATCCAGAGGTTAATTAGCTAGACGAAACATTGAAACGACGCTCTCGGCGTAAAATGAATTACTAAACATGTAGAAATTAATCAGTCAGTTAAATGAAGCGTAAACCTGTGGGGTTTCACCCTATGTGCCTATGCTATTAGCGCCAGTTTTGTGTAGTGCCTCGTTGTGTGGCACCACATTCTGCAATTATTCTTAATTTATGAGCATGAGTGTAGATATAAATGTTACCTAAAAATAATGTCTGAACAACAATCTTGCGCAACTACTATCAAGATATGCGCTAGCGTCCCTCGATCAACTCAAGAAAATTCTCTAACCTGAAATACCACTGTAAGTAAGGCATACTCATCGTTATAGGTTATTGTCAAAAGATTACGTGGCATACATGTTTGTTACATAAGAATAGTTATTGACGATTTGGAAGGAGTATTATCGTTATCTGTCTTTCATGGATTCCAGAACATGTTGCGCTGGGATTCCTAAATTGACTGCCACGGTTTCCGTATCCGAGGCGGTCTGAAAAATAAAAAGGCTTGAGTCAGTTTGCGGATGAGATAAATATCGATAGGCTATAGGGATCACATTTATTATTCTATCCACTATCAGACCTTTGGAAGGCATGCATTACAACCCTACTTGCAGGGAGCCACTGATTTGAACGGACACTGGGCGAAGGTGGTAGAAATCGCAACACAAATAAAATATTTAGAAATCAGCACAAAGAGATATATTCTGAAATTAGAATACGCATGGCTGGCGCTGCTGCTCTTCCGCAGTATCGTGAAATACTCACGGTCCCCAAACGAAACGGCGATCGAATCCTAGCATCATTATTAGACTGTGCCCTAAGTCATAAACCGTTAAGTCTTACCGTTGCGATGTGCCAAGTGGCCGCTCGGCACTCGGTTTAGACACCATGTCAGTGACTGCGCGGCCCTCCTGCCGGTTCGAATCCTTCCTCGGGCATGGGTGCGCGTGTGTGTGTGTGTGTGTGTGTGTGTGTGTGTGTGTGTGTGTGTTGTTCTTAGCATATTACTTTAAGTAGTGTGTAGGGACGTATGACCTCAGCAGTTTGTGAGCCGTGCCTGGCTCGTGTTCGTGCCATCTCTTATTTAACATCCTGTTTTTGCCGTACTGCCACCTCGTTATGTTAGTTTCAGTTACTTGTGGCACTGAGTCGCTGCATCGCCTGCCCGTGAGCGGCAGCAGCAGCGCTTATCGATATTAGCCCTGCCGTATTATCTTGGCTGGACTGCTATTACTTCCAGGTCGTCGTGTATCGACCAGTCAGTTGGAACATGCTAGCAGTTAGTCGGACCTGGCAGTCTGTGACTTGGCATGCGGCACAAGTTCAGTCGGGGCGCGGCAGCAGTGAGGTCCGGACCGCCATGACTCGCCCGACGGTTGCCGACACACGATTGGAGTCGGGACGACTTTGGTTGGTCGTCGGTCGGTCGTTTTGCCGGGCGACGTGTATTTGGCCGGCGATCGCTTATGGGTTGGCTGTGTGTGCCGACTCGTGAATCGTCCCTGTTATTGTACAGACACTGCCGTTAGCATTGTCTAGTTCTTCGTGAAAATGTTCGTGAAACTGTGTGCAGTTGATGTGATTTTGACCGGCGCGGCTATATAAGCACGGAAATGACAACCACACGACAGTCATCCACTTGACAATGGCAGAGGAGATCTCTGCCGTAAGCTCGTGGGCAGTAAACCACTTGACGCGTGCTTCCTGTACTTCACTAACCTCTAACAATATGGAAACTTGCTCGATAAGTGCAGTTATCATATCACTTCTACTAGCTGACCGTGTCGGCTCCATGTTTGTGAAATTCACTTTTCCATTATTTTTCCCCTCGAGCAAACTACACTCCTGGAAATGTAAAAAAGAACACTTTGACACCGGTGTGTCAGACCCACCATACTTGCTCCGGGCACTGCGAGAGGGCTGTACAAGCAATGATCACACGCACGGCACAGCGGACACACCAGGAACCGCGGTGTTGGCCGTCGAATGGCGCTAGCTGCGCAGCATTTGTGCACCGCCGCCGTCAGTGTCAGCCAGTTTGCCGTGGCATACGGAGCTCCATCGCAGTCTTTAACACTGGTAGCATGTCGCGACAGCGTGGACGTGAACCGTATGTGCAGTTGACGGACTTTGAGCGAGGGCGTATAGTGGGCATGCGGGAGGCCGGGTGGACGTACCGCCGAATTGCTCAACACGTGGGGCGTGAGGTCTCCACAGTACATCGATGCTGTCGCCAGTGGTCGGCGGAAGGTGCACGTGCCCGTCGACCTGGGACCGGACCGCAGCGACGCACGGAAGCACGCCAAGACCGTAGGATCCTACGCAGTGCCGTAGGGGACCGCACCGCCACTTCCCAGCAAATTAGGGACACTGTTGCTCCTGGGGTATCGGCGAGGACCATTCGCAACCGTCTCCATGAAGCTGGGCTACGGTCCCGCACACCGTTAGGCCGTCTGCCGCTCACGCCCCAACATCGTGCAGCCCGCCTCCAGTGGTGTCGCGACAGGCGTGAATGGAGGGACGAATGGAGACGTGTCGTCTTCAGCGATGAGAGTCGCTTCTGCCTTGGTGCCAATGATGGTCGTATGCGTGTTTGGCGCCGTGCAGGTGAGCGCCACAATCAGAACTGCATACGAACGAGGCACACAGGGCCTACACCCGGCATCATGGTGTGGGGAGCGATCTCCTACACTGGCCGTACACCACTGGTGATCGTCGAGGGGACACTGAATAGTGCACGGTACATCCAAACCGTCATCGAACCCATCGTTCTACCATTCCTAGACCGGCAAGGGAACTTGCTGTTCCAACAGGACAATGCACGTCCGCATGTATCCCGTGCCACCCAACGTGCTCTAGAAGGTGTAAGTCAACTACCCTGGCCAGCTAGATCTCCGGATCTGTCCCCCATTGAGCATGTTTGGGACTGGATGAAGCGTCGTCTCACGCGGTCTGCACGTCCAGCACGAACGCTGGTCCAACTGAGGCGCCAGGTGGAAATGGCATGGCAAGCCGTTCCACAGGACTACATCCACCATCTCTACGATCGTCTCCATGGGAAAATAGCAGCCTGCATTGCTGCGAAAGGTGGATATACACTGTACTAGTGCCGACATTGTGCATGCTCTGTTGCCTGTGTCTTTGTGCCTGTGGTTCTGTCAGTGTGATCATGTGATGTATCTGACCCCAGGAATGTGTCAATAAAGTTTCCCCTTCCTGGGACAATGAATTCACGGTGTTCTTATTTCAATTTCCAGGAGTGTAGTATCACTTCCAAACACTAACTCATCAATAACTGCATTTGCGAATCAGAACAATTGAACCCAATCCTTATGCCTACCGATTGTCCAACGACACTCTGAGCATTAGTTTACTGTATGGCTATATCTTCTACATGTAGCGCATCTCTATAAATTTATCGCGTGGAGTACTAGGACTCGTTAAATTATAGATTCTGCTGGTTGTCGGAAAAGGATATTCTTGACAACTATTCAACTTAAATTGAAATACACTACTGGCCATTAAAATTGCTACACCAAGAAGAAATGCAGATGATAAACGGGTATTCGTTGGACAATTATATTATACTAGAACTGACATGTGATTACATTTTCACGCAATTTGGGTGCATAGATCCTGAGAAATCAGTACTCAGGACAACAACATCTGGCCGTAATAACGGCCTTGATACGCCTGGGCATTGAGTCAAACAGAGCTTGGATAGCGTGTACAGGTACAACTGCCAATGCAGCTTCAACACGATACCACAGTTCATCAAGAGTAGTGTCTGGTGTATTGTGACGAGCCAGTTACTCGGCCACCATTGACCAGACGTTTTCACTTGGTGAGAGATCTGGAGAATGTGCTGGCCAGGGCAGCAGTAGAACATTTTCTGTATCCAGAAAGGCCTGTACAGGACCTGCAACATGCAGTCGTGCTTTATCCTGCTGAAATGTAGGGTTTCGCAGGGATCGAATGAAGGGTAGAGCCACGGGTCGTAACACATCTGAAATGTAACGTCCACTGTTCAAAGGGCCGTCAATGCGAACAAGAGGTGACCGACACGTGTAACCAATGGCACCCCATACCATCACACCGGGTGATACGCCAGTATGGCGATGACGAATACACGCTTCCAATGTGCATTCACCGCGATGCCGCCAAACACGGATGCGACCATCATGATGCTGTAAACAGAACCTGGATTCGTCCGACAAAATGACGTTTTGCCATTCGTTCACCCAGGTTCGTCGTTGAGTATACCATCGCAGGCGCTCCTGTCTGTGTTGCAGCGACGAGGGTAATCGCAGCCATGGTCTCCGAGCTGATAGTCCATGCTGCCGCAAACGTCGTCGAACTGTTCGTGCAGATGGTTGTTGTCTTGTAAACGTCCCCATGTGTTGACTCAGGGATTGAGACGTAGCTGCACGATCCGTTACAGCCATGCAGATAAGATGCCTGTCATTTCGACTGCTAGTGATACGAGACCGTTGGGATCCAGCACGGCTTTCCGTATTATCTTCCTGAACCCACCGATTCCATATTCTGCTAAGAGTCATTGGATCTCGACCCACGCGAGCAGCAATGTCGCGATACGATAAATTGCAATCGCGATAGGCTACAATCCTACGTTTATCAAAGTCGGAAACGTGATGGCCCGCATTTCTCCTCTTTACACGAGGCATCACAACAACGTTTCACCAGGCAAAGCCGGTCAACTGCTGTTCGTGTATGAGAAATCGCTTGGAAACTTTCCTCATGTCAGCACGTTGTAGGTGTCGCCACCGGCGCCAACCTTGTGTGAATGCTCTGAAAAGCTAATGATTTGCATATCGCAGCATCTTCTTCCTGTCGTTTAAATTTCGCGTCTGCAGCTCGTCATCTTCGTGGCGTAGTAATTTTAATGGCCAGTAGTGTACATCAGTTTGCTGCTTAGCCGATAGAAAGTAACTTTATAGTCTTCGAGTCAGTCCTGGACATAGCAACAAATAGAATTCCTTTGAGAACAAGTAACAATGATAATTTTTCTGATTCACTATATGTTACTACTGTGGACGCTAGAGTGCCGGATCGGAAGTGGTTCCGAAATTGTCACCTTCCAATTCCTGTTGGTCCTGGGTTGGAGCTATTCTGACAACCAATTTGTGGGGGTCGTCTAGTCCCGGTCTGGAAACCCCTAGTGTTTGTCAGTATGAATGCCAGGAAGCTGTGTAGCGTCATGAGACACAATAAAATGGGGTTAAGTATTGATTCGTTTATTTCTCTGAATACATCTCATTGCTGTATCTTCGGCGGCGGCTGGTGGCTTAGCAAGCAGGAGGAATCTGCTGAATCCAGTGACTGGCCTAGGCTGCCGTATAGCGCTGTACCAGACCTGTGCTAAGGTCTGTGTCTTCTAGTAAGCGTGCTGACTAGCTGACTTCCATTGTATGGAAGGTGTGCTCCGTCGGAGCATGTGTATTGTCACACACGTCGTTCTGGAAATACTCTGTCCCTCATAGGTCACTGCCCGTGGTGTCCCATCGCATGCTGTGATGTCGTGCTGAATGCTGATCCTAGCCCGCCGTTTCGGTAGGCCGTCTCATTTAAGCGATGCTGGAGTTTAGCGCAGTTTGTGCCCCAGGCTGAAAAGTTGTTGGTAGATCCCTAGACTACTCATCACTGGCGGCTGGTACTGGAGGTTGGCTTCCATCGTCTGTGGCTATGGATTTGTGGTCATCTCGTAAGCCGGTCGCTGTGGCCGAGCGGTTCTGGGCGCTTCAGTCCGGAACCGCGCTGCTGCTACGGTTGCAGGTTAGAATCCTGCCTTGGGCATGGATGTGTGTGATGTCCTTAGGTTAGTTAGGTTCAGGTAGGTCTAAGTCTAGGGGACTGATGACCTCAGATGTTAAGTCCCATAGTGCTTAGAACCATTTGAACCATCATCTCGTAAGGTGGCAGAAGTGTGACCGGTACTGGAACAATCTCATACATAAGATGTTATATACATGGTGATCGCAAATTCCCCGTACAAACATCTAGGACATGTAGAGGGTAGTGAGTACAGAACATTTTGAATAGGAATACATATCCGGAATCGTATCGTTTCCATTCTACGACAGTTTCAGTTCAGATGTGTACCTCGTCAACGTCTGCTTGGGGCAAGAGAAACGTCTCAGAGTTCCCTGTCCCGATGTGCAACAGTGTAGACACGATGTCGTGTACTACGTCAAACGATTCCCCGATGTCACTTATTGTCCGCTTTGCTGTGAGACCGAGTCGATACCTGTGCATCACCGGTAGAGAAAACATGGTGCAGTACACGTTTGCGGAATACACAGACATGCTCCTTGTGTATGGCGAAGCTGGAGGTAACGGAAGAGCTGCTAGTCGGCTGTATCACGAACGTTTCCCACACAGTCACACTGCATCGCACAAAGTGTTTGCCCAAGTTACGCTACAGCTACGAGAAACGGGTACCTTCACCGTGAGGAGGCAGGACTGTGGTGCTCCACAGCGACGCCGCACTCCCGAATTTGAAGGAGGTGTACTGCGTCGCATTGAAGATAGCCCATCATCGAGTTCGCGAACAATTGCGCGTGCAATGGCTGTTAGTCACAGTACCCTCTTGGACGTCATGCATGAGCAACAATTACATCCGTACCACTTCCAATGGGTACACGCTTTGGGTCCAGCAGATTTTCACAACGCGAATCCTTCTGCACATGGTTCCTGCACCGTTGCGTCGACGCGCCCCTGTTTCCACATCGATTTCTCATCACAGATGAATGTAGGTTCAAAAGGGAGTGTGTTCCGAATGCTCGAAATAGCAATGTCTGGGCGGACGAAAACCCTCATGCCACGCATGTTCAGGCATTTCAAGACAAGTTTGGAATAAATGTGTGGGCAGGTATTCTGGACGGTCATGTGATTGGGCCATCCAAGCTCACGGGTACCGCATACTTAGTCTTCCTACGACAAGTACTGGACCCGGTCTTGGAAGCTGTGCCATTGAATGTCTGTCAGGAAATGTGATCTCAGCATTATGGAGCACCACCTCACTTTTCACTGGCATCTCAACAGACGGTAACTGCAGAGGATGGATAGGCCGTGGTGGTCCAACCGCGTGGCAGCCACGACCGCTGGACTTAACTCTTATGGACTACTTCTTGTGTGGTCTAGTGAAGAGCCTAGTTTATGAGACACCTGTACAGACAGAGGAAGATCTGCTGGCACGAGTTCTGGCCGCTCCACAGGACATTGAGGAGACACCAGGTGGGATGGAGGGAGTGTACCAGAACATGCTTCGGAGGTACAATGTGTGTAACAACGTTGGTGGTCGCCACATCGAGCCGCTGTTGTGATGCATCGGTACGTTGGGGCTGGTGCCGTAGATACTGGGTTCTTGTCGTTGTCGGCTAATCTAAACCATAAGGTGTAAGTTGTAATGCAAAAGCGTAAGTAATAACGGAACGAATCAGTATTCTTTTAAAATGGATTGCAACAACTGTACTGCGTCACGCCTAAGTACATGCCTCACGTGAGTGCGATTGAGATAATCATCTGCATTGAAATTGTCGTAGAACGAAACGATACGTTTCCAGACATGGGTTCCTATTCAAAATGGTATGTACTCACTACCCTCTACATGTCCTAGAAGTTTGTAACGGGAATTTCCGACCACCCTGTACAATAATCAGAGAATCATGTGTAGTCGACATGAACGCCATCGATCCTACAGAGCCGCGCGGGATTAGCCGAGCGGTCTGAGGCGCTGCAGTCATGGACTGTTCGGCTGGTACCGGCGGAGGTTCGAGTCCTCCCTCGGGCATGGGTGTGTGTGTTTGTCCTTAGTATAATTTAGGTTAAGTAGTGTGTAAGCTGAGGGACATGATCTTACCAGTTAAGTCCCATAAGATTTCACATACAGTTGAACATTTTTTTGATCCTACAGATCAACTGACTCTGGCCTACCGAGGTGGGATAGTTATGGTACTAAGGAGAGGCTCTGTTTTTTGACGCCACTCGTCATGGCTATGTCGGTTCTGCTCTCTGCGAGGTGTCAGCGGTCCTCAGTTGTTCTTAACTACATTTGCTTAAGCAATTTTTTCAGTGTCTTAACTGCTTCGTCAAACCCCTGAGGGGCGTTGTTGCGTCCTCGTTAGCACTTTTCACCTCATGTTCCGAGAGTAACGGTGGCGGGTCTGAAATTATCTAATTAACCCTTTCCGCTGAACTCGATCGCATTCACACACGAAAGTGTTGATGTCGCGCTCTTGATGACCGACTGTTTCGTAATGTTTACGCCTAGCGGCTGGCTCGTGTTGATAATTCCAATGCTTGAGCAATGCCGTTCTGTATTTCACTCTCCCGTTCCCTTAGGTTCTTGATGCGTAACAATAAGAATAGGAATTCATGTTGATTGCAGATAGTTTGTATTCCAAAATGCTTTTTGTTATAGCTGGGATTTGATAATACATTCTTTTTTTAATTTGATTGCACTTTCTGATTATTCGTATGCAATGGAGTAATAATGTAACACATAGACCATTAAGTATAGTATTGACAACATGTTTCTTGATTGCAAAACTTCTAAATTTTTTAATAGAAAGTTCGTTCATAGGTGCATGATAATTTCGTACCTTGGAACAGTTTTTCACATTTGGGAAAACCTTACTTTTCCGTAGTAGTTTTTGTAATTTCAGAAAAATAATGCAGCACACGTATAGTGAATGCTACCGTTTCAAAATGGAATAAGAAAATATATTAAACTATCAAAATAATAACAAGAATTCTTTACAGAATAATGGAAAAGCTAGTAGAATCCACCCTCGGGGAAGGTCAGTTTCAATTCCGGAGAAATGTAGGAACACGTGCGCCAGCACTGACCTTGCGGCTTCTCATAGAAGATACGAAAAGGAAAGGCAAACCTACGTTTATAGCATTAGTAGACTTAGAGAAAGCTTTTGACTATGCTGACTGGAATATTCTGTTTCAAATTCTGAATGCAGCAGGGGAAAAATATAGGTACGGAAGGCTATTTAAAATTTCTACAGAAACCATATGGCAGTTATGAGAGCGAGGGACATGAAAAGGAAGCAGTGGTTAAGAAGAAAGTAATACAGGGTTTTAGCCTATTCTCGAAGTTATTAAATCTGTATGATGAGCAAGCAGTAAAGGAAACAAAAGAAAAATATGGAATAGGAATTAAAGTCCAGGGAGAAGAAATAAAAACTTAGGTGTTAACCGATGATATTTCAGTTCTGTTAGAGGCAGCAAAGTGCTTGGAAGAGCAATTGAACGGAATGGACAGTGTCTTTAAAGGATTATATAAGACAAACCCCAATAAAACCAAGAAAAGGAGAATGGAACACAGACAAATTAAATCTGCTGATGCTGAGGGAATTAGACTGGGAAACGAGACCCTTAAAGTAGAAGATAGGTTTTGTTATTTGGGCAGCAAAATAACTGATGATGTATAAATTAGAGAGGATATAAGATGTAGACTGACAATGGCAAGAAAAGTGTTTCTGCAGAAAAGAAATTTGTTAACACTGAACATAAACTTATGCGTTAGAAAGTCTTTTCTGAAGGTATTTGACTGGAGTGCAGCCACGTATGAAAGTGAAACATGGACGATAAACAGTTTAGACAAGAAGAGAATAGAAATTAGGTACTACAGAAGGTAGCTGAACATTAAATGGGGAGCTCACTGCTCACTTAACTAATGAGAAGGTACTGAAGAAAACTGGGAAGAAAAGAAATTTGTTGCACAACCTGATAAAAGAAGATATCGGTTGGTATGACACATTCTGAGACGTAAAGGGATCACCGAGTTAGTACGGGAGGGAAAAGTAGGGGGTATAAGTCGAGACCAAGAGATGAATGCAGTAAGCAAGTTCAAAAAGACAAAGGTTGCACGAATTACTAGGAAACGAAGAGGTTTGCAGAGGACAGAGTAGCATGGAGAGCTGCATCAAACCAGTCTTCGGACTGAAGACCACAACAACAACAACAACGACAACAACATTGAACTTTTAAAACAGAGCTGATTAAACGCGGAGGTCTGAGAGGTGTTGCAAGATGCAGCACCCTCCCCTGTTTCTTTGCAGATAACTGCGTGCTCTGCGAAAAGTCTGTTGCTAATATTGCCGTCTACAGGGTCATAAATAAACACCATAAATAGCAAGGATCCCGACATACTTCCGTATGGCACACTTGAAGTTATTTCTAGATATGTGGGGGATTCTTCATCCAAGATAACATGCTACGTTCTCCTATCAAGAAATCCTCGATCCAATCACAAAGTTTGATTGATAACCCATACGACCATACTTCTGTTGATAAGGTTGGTGTCGTACTGAGACAAATGCTTCTCGCAGTTCAAGAAATACTGCAAATACGTGAGTTCTTTGATGAGTAGCTTTCAAGTCTCAAGTGAAAAATGTGTGCCTCATATTTCAAATGGTCGATTTTGCTTGGCATGGATCCCGGTTTTTACGGATTCTCTTCGAGATAACTCATTACGTCCGAGCTCAGAGTATGTTCTGAGGTTCTACAACAAATCTGTGTCAAGGGCATTGCATAATAATTCTGTGTTTCACTTCTGCTAGCCTTCTCGTAGGTGGGTGTGACATGTGCTTCCTTCCAACTATTGGTCATGGCTTTTTGTTCGAGAGATTTATAAGATATGTTGTGGTTAAAAGAAGGGCTCACTCAGCCGAAAATTTAGTCTAGAATCTGACAGAAATTTTATCTGACTCTGGAGTTTTGTGCACTTTTAATGATTTCAGCTGTTTGTCAACACCACTGACATTAGTATACACTTCCATCATGAGAATCAAGATGGGGCATTACTCTTGGGTTTTCCTTTGTAAACATTTGAAAACGCAGTTCATTATTTTCGATTGCGCTTTACTATCATCAGTTTCAACTCCTGTCTCGCCATGAATGGGCACTAACTTTTGTACCGCTAACGGTAGTTATATATAATGAGAATTTCTTAGAGTTTTTGAGAGATCTTTCGTTAATATTCTGCTACGCTAACCGTTGAAGGCCTCACGCACTGCCCTCTTCACAGCCAAACGCGTTTCATTCGGCCTCTATCTATGGCTCTGTGCCTAGTTTTACACCTATTATGCAGTAGTCTCTGTTTCATTAGAAGATTCCTTACAGTAGCCGTACAGCATGGAGCGTCTTTCACATCACAAACTGTTGTACGAGGTACATATCTGAAAAGTTCATGGTCAACTATTCTCTGAAACGTGAGCCACAGTTCTTCAAACTGATCCTGTCTGGAGCTCAATGTTTCAGTTCCTCATTGATATTTATCTAGTTTGCTGAACATGGTGATTCGGCCGAAATTCAAACCTGCTCTGTTCTCTCATTGCCTGTTGAAGAGTCGAATACCAGAAAGTTACTGTTCCGTTAATGCGTATTCCTTTTCCATTTTCACACTTTCAAGATTTTAAAACCTGCTTTACCGCTTTCGTAATAGTTCTAGAGTACCAGTAACGTTTATTTATTGCTTTAGAAACGTGTAATGTATAGATCAACTTTCAAGTTATAATGTATTGATTATGACTGATTGTTATTCCCTCGCCGACCGGTGTGACCGTGCGGTTGTAGGCACTTCAGTCTGAAACCGCGTGCCCGCTACGGTCGCAGGTTCGAATCCTGCCTCGGGCATGGATGTGTGTGATGTCCTTATGTTAGTTAGGTTTAAGTAGTTCTAAGTTCTAGGGGACTGATGACCACAGATGTTAAGTCCCATAGTGCTCAGAGCCATTTGAACCATTTTTGTTATTCCCTCGTCTGTACATGACTGAAGGCGAGAATGCTGACGTCTACCAAGGAGGATGCAAAGCTCTCCACTGACATCGCATGACACCGTAACAAAGGTTTCTAGCTAATTAAGTGCATTTTTGGGTGCTAGGCGTCTGGAAAAGCAAAACGAGCTATTGAGAACAAGCAAGCAAACTAGAGACTAGGGAGTAGGTGGAGGGTGCCAGTGTTTACGACGATACGCAGAAACTCTGCCTGCGGGAGGCGGGGGGGGGGGGGAGGCAGCGGCAGGATAATTAAGAGTGGCTACGGCCTCCTCTGTTTTGTGCTGCGCGCAGCGCCTCGCCTGCCTTCGTTTCCTTTTTTTGCGCAGCGCGACGCACGGCTCCGGCCGTCCGGAAGCGGAGGTCGCAGCAAGAGATAGCATTCAGCAAAGTTATCTCTGGCCGGCTCCGGGCGTGATGGAGAGCGCTGGGCTAATCTCGTTAGAGGGCGTAGGCGGACAGCGGATAGCGGCCAGCTCCATTTGCAAAAGTTGCTGTGCCACATTACGGAACTGTGAGGACTAAAACGATAGACGGGTGTTGTCCCTCTACTAGGCACGCGTGCAGCTTAGCGTGAATCCACTCATTATCGACATAGATGACTCAGCCACTCGGGAAGAAAATTAACATTGCTCGCAAATAAAAGATGGACAGTGACATGCAACATAGCTGCAGATATCTAACATAACTAATATATCGGCCAGAAACTACTCTAATCGGCTCCATCGCCAGAATAATCCATTGTACCACATGTTCGCTATATTGTCATATCTTCTACCAACGGCCTGATTGACAATGTGTTGCGAACCGACGCGAGTTGTGCGACCTTTGCCTCCATGCGGTGGAGCCACGTGTGTGAAAAAGCCAGGAGGTACGCTGAAACAGACAAGAGTCTACGAACACAAAGGACCTGAGGTGATAGTAAACCGTCTCCAGGAGCTGGCAGTGTGGTTCTCATAAGTTGTTGTGCTACAAGAAATGTATTCTCAGTTGTGAACATGAACCACCTTCGGCTGCATATTAGAATGCTGACTGTTATGCCGGAGCGAAGGTAGCCCCTGAGGGCCCGCAACCCTTGTTACACCACAGAGGACGCGGTTGTCTGTGTCCAAGGCGTACCAAAAGCACCATGGTAAACACCGTCTATTTACATACAATATAATGGAAACAGACATTCCGAGCACTACTTCCTGCAGGGAGAGCTCGAGCCACAGCTTGCAGGAAGTATCACTATGCCAAAACCTATTGACTGGAGACAGCTATTGAGGGGCTAGAATTAGCCCCAAAGTTCAGTTCACTCCGGATGCTGACCCCATGGACCTCGACCACTGAAGATTACGTATTTGTCTCTGAATTGCACTTTTAATAGTGTGTGTGTGTTAGCACGAACCTTTGTGGAAAATTAGAAGTGAACTTTTGGTTTGTCTCAATTAGGAGACTTTTACTGGCATCGTTATTGTTCCCTTTCTTTTGTTGTTCAGTCATCAACCTTATAAGCGTACATAAATAAAAGTTGTGTTAGTGAAAAATTTCGAATTGTCATTCACTACACTGACACTGGAGATTTGTGCCATACGAGGGCTTGAATCTGGATTTCCAACCTAATGCATGCAGTCGCCTTAACCACTTTGGCTATCCGTGCACAAATCACAGCCAGACCCAGACCCAGACTACAACCTACACTCGTACGTTACCTAGATTCCCGTTCAGCAAGGACATTATTATTGACAGTTGTGGGCCAATACGAAAGATCAGTGGCCGTGTTTTTAAAAAGTACGAATCAGTGTTCCTTCGGACACGCAGACATGCAAGCATGTCCGAAGCAAATTGCATCATACTTCTTAATAACACAGTCACTGCTCTTTCGTGTTATTTTAGTGGATGCAAAGTGGGGCAACGCAGTGGCGTGACAGTTTTACGACGGTACCTGTAGCGAGCAGTTGATTTTCATCTGTTCTGGAATTCTGATTAATACCCAAAGCTGTTGATTTTCCAATACAACTTCTCAACGAAGCTTTGGTGCATCTTTATGAGAGTACTCGAATTTCAATAGGCAATATTTTGTGGATAGATGTACTCTACTCTACGAAATATAGAGCGCAACTCGCACGTTCTCATTGTGAACTCCTTAATTGTAGACTATGTTTCAAGTGTGCTCCTCACCATAACTTGGGGACTTGGAACTGCCAGTGTGTTCCGATAGATCGTTTCTAGACTCCTGGGGGTTTGGCTTGGGCAAGTGAACTACATCGGAACGCACCCGGCGCCACTCTGGCTTGGTTATAGTCATCACGGACTTAACTACGTTGCAATGGGATTAGTGCTGATGGAGCTTGTAGCTGGTTTGGGTGTGGTGCGTGAATATGACATGGTCTGTTCGTAAAATGTGGTCTATTGGCCAAGGATGTCATCTGTGCTTCCTGTGTGGCCATGAACTGTTATATTAGTTTTTAGTCTTTAATTTACACAGTTACTTGTTGATATAAAATACTTATATATGTGACATGTTATATGATATATGACGTCTTGTCTGCTTGAAAGATAAGTGAGGCTCCACATCTAGTTATTTCAAGTAGTGTTATTTTAAGTTGTTCTTCTTCTCAGTGCCCATTAAACTTTAAACTCTGAGCTAGGAAGGTGTTTTTCAAGCCGTGTTTTCCTGTGGACGTTAATCAGCTTATGACTGTTTAGTTGTTTATTAGCGTGCTGTCTTTCCTTAAAACTTCGAGATTAGAATATGTTGTTAAGATACGAACTGTTTTAACTATATGGGTCGAAGCAATTTTGCTGTGACACGTGTGAAGCCGTAGTGGATCTTGACCAAATCCTAAAGTGATTTACTTTGCAGATCATCAGAATATTCATCGTATATAAAATTTCGTGAGTTGTTACGCACGACCCAAAGTATTGGCTGAATGTGACCGTATTAGGAACGTTCTTTTAAAAGCGTTAAACAAGCATTTCATTGTAAATTGTCTAATGATCAATTGTTGTCCAAGACAATTATTTAAATTTTGACTGTCTTACCATTATCATATTTTAGCTGATAAAGGTTAACAACAGTTATGTGCCTAAGGATAAGCCTTGGGAATGCAGCTTACGATCGCTGTTAACCTAGTGTAGAGGTATCATACTGACGATCTGTGATAGACATTCTGGTGTTGGAGTGATTTTAAGCCCTTTGACTGAATGTGTAAAGGGAACCGTCGCCCATTTCTCCGTTAGACAGACTGCTGATGAGGGGTTGTGAAATTTTACTTGCAACAAGAACAGCTCTAACCTGGCTAGAGAGCGAGTCAAAATGAGCTTTGGATGACAGCTACAGGTACGCCATAGCTTCCTGTTTCAACTCTGCTGGGATGTATCAACTGTAGTGACGGGTGACCCGTGACGTAGCAGTGTCTCAGCAACCTATGACTACACGTTTTCTACGAGTGACGGATCTGGAGAACGCACTGGCCAAGGCATGAGTTGAGCCCCTCTGTATCGTGTGGTAGGTCAGGATAGCACGGGCAATATGTTGTCTTTTACTATGCTCTTGGAGGACCTTGAAGAGAAAGCAGAACCATTGGGTTTAACAAATCAGAAAATCCAAGTTTGACGTTGTGGTCCAAGGGGTGCACCTTTCAGCAGTGATCGAAACGTTCTTGTTTATGGGTTCGACCCCAACCACTGCTTTCATTTTGAATAGTCCAAATATAAGGAATACCCTTGGATACAGCCTTATCAAAGAGGAAGGAGGAGTGAACAGAGGTTCAAGCCATCGTTTTGCCAATGCGGTGAGAAACTGGCCCTAAAAGGTTGATGAATCAGCAATGATCAATGGCGTGAGGACACAGAAGTTAACATAAACCTCGGATTTAAGGACATATAAGGTGTGTCCACAGGATCTGTGGCCTGTACTGTAACTGAAAAAGTGTAACGATCTCTCCACTAGCAAAAGATTCGGGATTAGCCCCCCATTCCGATTTCTGGCAGGGGATTGCCAAGGTGAAGGTGGTAATGAGAAAGAGACTGAATAACCAACAGAAGGATAACACTTAACGAATCGGAGCATGCAGAGTCAGAAATCTCAATATTACAGACATCGCAGAACGGTTGTCCTCCCTCTCGTCAGGCCGGCTGCAACAGCACTGTTCTGGCACTCAGTGTGTCGCCAGACGGCGAAGCTGGCCGTGTGTGAACCGCAGCAGCGATACTCCAAGCTATCCTGGGGTGCCACGACACACGGAAATTCAGCCTGCAGTACAGGGCCAAATAGATCGACTTCGACCAGCTCCACTGGCAGCGGCAGATAAGTTATGGGGCGGCTGCAGGGACTTGATCATGCCCTCGCCACACTTGTTTGTGTCAGTACTGCTGGCCGAGGAGCGACCATGGGACGCAGGCAGCATCGGGAAGTGGGATAAATATCGTCTTTTGCCAACTTCAGAGGCTACTGTCATGACTTCAGGAAAATCATGAGGCAGAGTTGCAGCCTGGTGGCGTGTCGTCTGGATCTGTCACGTATCGGCGCAGTAGATCAAGTGATTCACCACAGTTATCTGCTTTAGATGTCATATGTGTGGTGGAGCAAGGCAGTTCGATGGCCAGCGAGCAAGGAAGAGAGACCGGAACGTCAAATGCCATGGAACAGGCCCTACTGACGGAGTGGACAGTGTCTTCCAATGTCCAGACCCTGGTGAAGTCGTCTGGGACTTAGTGTGGTGTTTTAACCCTTTGTTGCCTGACGGTACTTAAAAGTACCAGTAAGTTTTGACTCTCATTATTTTCTTGTGGTGCAGTTTCGTGATCTGAGAGCTCGTCGGTACGTAACAGTAACTCTGCTCTACTGTTTCATAGATGTTATTGTGCAATACATAGACCTCTCTGGCGGTCAGAGCTTGAAATTGTTTTTTGCGCGCTGCTGTGAAAACAGAAGATTGTATGTGCTTGTTTCAATGGTGTTACCTGAGTTTGTGTGCAATTTATTGAAACTTTCGTTGAGTTTTCCATTGTACGTTCTTACCTTCTTTGTTTTTTTATAATAGTTTGAAGCATTACGTTACAAGTGAATGAGATAAAGTGGAAAATATAAGGCGGACTTATTAGTACCGTCAGGTTGTGCGAACACTTTATTGTAGCAACAATGCGTTACCTCTCACTAGTTGTTCTGTTCACTTTTTCTCACACAGAAACAATTAGAACAAACAGGAAAGGTTTTCCAGGGAATTTACCTAAAGAAAAATGTCTAAACCGTGGGGAATCAAATCACAGAGAGTCATCTTTAGACCTAACAGTATTTCAATGGAGGGAAAATAAAGTAGTGTATTTTGCGTCAAACTTCCATGGCAATGAACAGAGCGTAGTGACAAGAAAACAGAAAGATGGAACTAGTATGACTATACCACGACCGGTTATTGTATGTGATTACAATAAACACATGGGTGGTGTGGATCATGCAGACAGATTACGTTCAACTTATGGTCTTGACAGGCGATCAAAGAAATGGTGGCACCGTCTCTTCTGGGGAGCAATAGAAATTGCTTTTGTCAATGCTTACGTCATTTTCAGTGATCTACATGGGGCACTGCCACTGCTGGAATTCAGGAGTGCTGTGGCACTAGGGCTAATGAATGAACAGCAAGTGCCAAATCTCAAAAACAGAAACTCTGGTAAAGATGAAATAACTCCCCCAAAGAGAAGGAAGGATAACTTTTCTGTTCCGAAGAATGTACATCTTGGCAACCGAGAAAACCATTTTGCAGTGTTCAGTTGTAAAAGAGGACGATGCGAAATGTATGCGAAAAATAAAATTCAGTCGAGACCACATTCACAATGTAGTACATGTAAAGTGTATTTGTGCTCCAATGAGAAAAAGAACTGTTTCCTACAATTTCATGAGGTATCACTAACACGAAATATGTGTTATGTATAGCTAAGTTACTATGTATTGTGAAGTTGCTCTAGAATAAATTTATGTGAAATTTAAAAAAAAAATTCAGAAATATCATATCATATTTCTGTTAATTAATTTTCTAATGTAAAAATATTTAATGTTTATGTGGAATAAAGTACTAGTTATAAAAATTGGATCATTTTTCTGCGCATATTGTGATTCTGTCCACGGAGTCTGACGGTACTTCTGAGTACCAGGAGAGAAAAAAGTTGTGAAAAATAAGATAAAATTTTACAAAAAATCCTACCGCCATTTGAGGCCACAATAGCATAAATTCTGCAAAGAAAATGTTAAAAAGTAAATTTTTTCTTATGTCAGGAAACAAAGGGTTAAAACACGGCGAAACCATTACAAATTCTGTGAAGTGACATTCATTGTTGCACGACAGGATTGTACTGCATAGGAGAGTCATATTTTATAATGAAATAATGAGCAACCAGCTGCATAAACTGCAACTGCAACTTGTTGTTTCCTATTTAATTATATACGACTGCAGTTGCTGAAGAGGAATAAAATACTAAACTTAACATCAAGTGATATTCTATTGCCTTGTAATTATTTGTACTCGCATAGAAATTGTGTCAGTTATTGTACACCGGGTGTCTCACCCATGAGTCGTCAGGTGTTTTTTCTGTGGTGTTTCGGGAGATATCTGCAATTTCGCTTTTGCAGTGCGTAGCAACAGTTCGCCCAGACATATTGCTCCACCATTTCTTTAATGCCACGTCCAGTGTGGACGGTAAGCCTGTCGATAGAAGGGTCAGAAATTAGTCTACTGCGATATTTCTTTTATCGATACGTATTAAGAAGGGAGACAGGAAAGATGAAGAATAACCAGCACTCCAGCAGCTACGACATCGACTGGACGCGTACTGACTGCTACCGCCATGTAGTAGCGCTGCTCAGTGGCTGTCGGAGTACTGTTTGTTCATTGTGTTTCATTGTCCCTGTTGATACAAGTCGACAAAAAAATATAGCACTAGATTAGCCTCGCACCCCTCTATCAAATGAGCAGAGAAAATTCCGCTTTAAAAGTCATTTTGTTTATAACCGGAAACAAACTGTAGCTTCTTGTCGACATTCGGACTCACACGAAAAACATTAAGAGTAATTGTCTGGGCTAATTCGAGCTACATATTACAGACATTAAAAAAGCAGATATCTGTCGACCAAGGAAATGTGTGTGACGACTCTTAGGAGATACACCTTGAATAGGCATAAATTTCTTCTGTGTTGTGCTGTTATCTTTATTTAATAGGCAGCTTGGTATAGTTGCGTTGTCTGGTAGCGTTGGCTAGGTAGTTGACAGAGCTTGAGTGTAGTAGTATACAGATCTCGGTGGGACTTGCTAGTCTTAGTTTTACAGTAGGATTTTCAATGCAACGGCCGAGTAATATTATTGTTTATGAATATTTTTATCTGTTGAGAAGACTTATTATTATTATTATTATTATCATTTTGCTGTAGTACTCGTTTGTAGTAAAACGTTCTCCTGGACGTAATATTGTTTATTTCTCATTTTAACGGCAGAAGAGATTTTTGTTGAAGTTCTTATGTGTTTCCACTTCCACATCATAATATATCGTAATAAATATGTTATTTGGAAGTAATGCCACCCCGCATGACCCGCAGCCCAAAATTCCCCTCACCCAAAACCTGCGCTACACTAGAAAATATGGAAAAGGAAATGTAAAGATAACTCTAGATGTACTGTGGTCAGTGAAGTAAAATGGATAGAAGATAAATATATTTGGTCAGACCAATATAGGCTAATATCAACAGCAGCAGTAAATGGTTTAACAGAAAAATTCTTCATGAATAGGAAGGTAGGGCACAGAATGATGTTCTTTGGACAGTTCAGTTCAGTTCTGTTCACTTCAGTCGACAACAAAGCAAGCAATAGGTCAAGCATATGTACCAACGTCACAATTAGAAGATGAAACAATAGAGAAAGTCCTTCTATTGCGTTTCCCGCATTAGGTATTTTTGCGCATTCCGGTTTCACAGTTGTCTACAGCATGTCCTTGCTCGTCCTTGATCTCTTCTTCTTGTCAACACTTAATCCAAGGTTGCCTTGGGAAGTCTGGTATTTTCAGTTCTCTGTAAGTGATCGGTCTAATTCTATTATTTAACGCTGAGTCCATATTTAATTCTCTCCTAATATCTTCACACAGCCCTTAACACTCTTAGAACTCTCGTTTGTGATGATGGTATTTTAATCAGATGCTTTTGAGGTGGCACCCAAGTTTCGCCGCCCTAAGGTAATGCGAATAAAGCCAATAACATTATAAAATTCATTTTCTTTCCCAACTTCGTTTTTAAAAGTTCTGTGAATGGTCCCATATACAGCTTGAAATCTGCTATCTTTTTGCTTCATGCTCTTGTCGTTATAAAAACTTATGTCACAGCCAAGATATTTAAAACATAATACTTACTCTAAAATATTGATTTCTAGCACCATCTTTGATGCAACTGCACCCTTTCCTCCAAAATCTATAATTTTCGTTTTATTAACTGAGATCTTAAAATTATAAGATTTACATAGATTATTTAAAAGATACATGTGTTTATGTAACTATGTCTCATGTAGGTGAATCATTATTTTATTGTCAGTAATTAGAAGATTTTTTGAATAGACAACGTTTGGTAATTTAATTTTCATCTGTTTAAAATGTCGTCAATATACCAGTTGTAATGGTTATAAGTGCAGATATTTCTTTTGGTGACTGAGGACACTATATCGAGTAGAATCACGTCAATATTTACGTCATTTGCAGAGAAATAGATACAGCTATTACAAGTCGTATGTTTTTAGATTGATTAGTACCTCCCAGCACATGTGGCAAGAGCAACCCTTTAGTGCTCATTTTCGCATTGCCAGCAGGTCAGGTGTTGAAGTGTAGACACATGGCAGCAAAATGGTTAGTCTGTACTGATATATGTAGACTACCTACAATTAGTGGTGCAGTAAGACTGTGCAGAAAACATCAGGTTATAAAGTTTGTGATGTGTTTGTGTGAAGACTGTTCGATGCAGAGAAAAAACAATCATCACATCCATCTGTGTCCATATTAAGGTACCACATATAAAAATATCTGCACTTATAAGCATTAGGCCCTGTAGTCAGGGCATTCGAGATATAGTTCAGATTTTTCTATCGATGACATAGGACAGTGTGCTGAACAACTTACTTCATTTGCAGACTAATAATTACAGCCATTACAAGTCCTATGTTTTTAGAGTGGTTAGAACCTCCATGTACCGAGAGCAAGTCATTAATTTTTATTTTCCCCTGGGCAGCAGGTCAGGTATTGAAGTGTGGATACGTTGATGCAAAACGGGTCGTCTATAATGTCAGGTGTACTGCACGTTCTAGTGAAGCTACAATTGTGCAGAAAATGTCAGGTAGTAAATTATGTGATTGTTTTACGAGAATAATATTTCATTCATATCCTCATTATACTATAATTGTTTGTAATCCTTCATCCATGAATGTTCATTTATTAGCTTTAATCTAGCTGTATGTGCTTAATAAGTTTATGTCCAACTAACTACCTTCTATGTGAATCATGCACGACCTCCCTTATAAGCTATACCATGCTTCGTTGTGACCATTTAAGGCTCTTTTCTTGGCGATTGGTCTCTTCTCTTTATATACTTCATGGGATATATATGTTTTATTCTGTAACTCAGTTTCCTATGTTCCCCGTTTTTCTCATACACTTTTATTTTTTATCTCCATCTTCTTTCCTTAAACTTCATTTGCGGTATATAGATTTCCTGTGGTATGTTTCCCATCCTTTATTTACAGCTTCATCAGTGATGTTTCTGATAGGCTGTAAATCTATGTTCATAAAGAGTTGTTAAACTTTCTTCTTGTAGGAGGTACACCTTATAGGCTTCTTCATTTTTTTTAATTTGCGTTTTGGATTTTTCGTCCTCCGTGTTATGATTATTTTAATTTTTGAAATTATGACACAGTGGTTCGAATACACATTGAGGTGACAGAAGTCGTGGGATACCTTCCCTACCTCTATAGCCGTACATAACTACGTCAGTGTTTCCGGTGATGGATTTTTTGTACAAATGGAACGTCCCACGTGTATAGCTGGTCTAGCTCCAACTACCATTCCGGTCCAAAGTCTGTTAAACGCCAACAAGCGGCCGTAATAACGTCGGAAACCTTTTCACATCACCTCAGTGCAAATGACAGACAGCTCCGCCAACACGTTGCCCTTTTATAGCTTTGTACGCGATACTACCGCCATCTATTCAAATGGTGTCACATGACTTTTGTCACCTCACTGCATATCATTGCCTATGTTTACTGTGACATCCTACACCATGGAACTTATTATTAACTGTTACATAATATGTTAATGATCTATAGCCTCGACTACATCTGAACTTATGAATGCCTTATGGAGATGGTGTTGCACAGCTGTATTGAATTTTAAGAGCTGCGTTATGCAATACACACTGCACAGACGTTTTCGTGAGGTATACTCATGCACTGAACACTCGGTTTAAATGAGCATAACGTTACATATGTTCGCAGCCAATATCAATACTGGAACAATATTCACCTTATGACTATTACTCCAATTACACAAATGCGTAACTCAGATGGATTTTGGACCCGATGATGGTCTGATCCTAGACCGAAATCGATCATCTCTAACAAAATACACCGTTACAGCTTAAAGCAGCTCTTAATATGAATATATGTTTTGCGAAAGTAAGCATCTGTTTATTTCAACTGATTGAACGTTGTAAGTGAACCAAGTTCCTCTCCACTTTCATTTAATGTTACTACTACGAAAATTTACACAATATTTGAAACTGTTATTTTGTCTACGTGAGCATTTAACTCTACACTGATAGTCAGTTTATCGCTCTTGGTACATTTATCTATAACAGATTGTATATTTTTTTAAAGTAGTAGAGAAAGGATATGAGAATACTGAAGGTGTCATTCAGTATGGGAACTTTGTAGAAATGGAAGGAACAGAAGATAGTTACGTAATAAAATGGGCTCGATAGAAAAAATGCAGAGGAGAAAGACTAATTGAGTACTACACTGAATTTCAGTTAGAAATAGCGAATACAGTATTCAAAAATGACAAGAGGAGGAGGTATTGTACCAATACCATTGTGCCTATGTTGGCTATGCTTCCTAGGTTAGCACGATTTCCTGTGGTTTGCCACCGGCTAGCATGGAATTACTCTCTGGTGGGGGAAGCATTTGTCTTTGTCTGCTGGTACAGAGAATGAGAAGGAGGACTGTGTGTCAGTGGAGCCACGAATGTTGACGATGCTGGCCATCTGCCGGTAGACGATTGGCCACAAGTCGAGAGCAGGCATGTTTGTATACGGTCGCCGACATACACAGCAGTTATTGTAGTCCTGATGAGCTTAGGGGACTTGATACTCTTATAGATATTAGTCGCAGCATGTCGCCGTTCCTTGCAACTCAGACACACAGAGTTATTCTATGTCCGTCGTGTGTATATAGTTAGTTGTGCCAAGCAGTATTACATACTTAAGAGATATCGTGATGTTGTGTTTGCTAAGAGCAGAATTATCAAACAACTACGCAGAGACAGTGCGTCGCTAGACATTTTTAAAACCTGATGTGAGGGTTAACCACAACGTGTAGGGTACGTCAGCCTACGGTTTAAACTTAAACAACACTGCCTCGAGAGCTGAGAGGAAAGGCTGTTAGTTTACCGCCTCACCGCAGCTTCGCACGTGACTGGACAGCTTTTCCTCAGCCTTATTTCTGTCTTCGTCTGTGTCATATAGCCATTTGATCCGTAGCGTTAGTTATTGTGTGTGTGAGTTGGTGGCGGCGTAGTCGGCTCATAATGTCCGCCATAATTCCAAGCGTGTTCCAGTAAAAATTATAGTCAGCTTTAGTTTCGACAATTCCACGCGTTCCGTGCAGCCCGGATGCTTGGAACTACGTGGTTGACTCGTTGAAGCAGTTCGTGTAACATCTGATCATGTTCATACTGCCTATTTTTAATCTCATAACTACGTCTTTTTCGTAAAGTTTTTGGATCCACTGCAAGAACTACATAGGGTGCTTTTGCGTCATGATTCTAAAATTCCCTTTAAGCATCGTGATGGTTCCCCGAATATGGTGGTCCTTGCTACCTCGGAAACTGGTAATATCAATGTCCGAATGTTCGCCCTGGCGCTGGAAGCCGACGACTGTTTACTTAAAGAGGCATTGCTCCCTTATGGCGATGTGAACGCCGGTCCACTCAACAGCGGTGAATCCGTTTGGTGGAGATGGTAATCATACGTAACATTCCTTCCTATCTACAGGTCAGTGGGTACTGCGTTCATATAACGTATAGTGGACAAGTGCGGGCGTGTTTTCTCTGCAATGAAAGTGGCAACCTTAGATCTAACTGCCCGCGGAGGCTATTTGTATTCAAGTCTTCATACGAACAGCATCGAAAATTGACGTTAGCTGATCTCGTCTGTACAGCTCACGAGATTGGTGCCATGCCTTCCCCGGGTGCAATGGAACAACAGAGGGGCACCCAGTTTACTGCTTCCGAGTTTCCGCTTTTACCATAGCAGCACGGTGCTGAAATTGTTCCTGCCAAGCCGGCAGTGTCCGCAGCGCAATGTAAGAGACGTTGTACGCAGGATGATGAGAAGTCGCATATGTCTGATCCTCACCCATCCCTCCCTGACCTAACTTTCGTCGGCTGATGATCTTGTAGTGCTGAGTCGTGCGTTCCTGAAACGGTCGATGGTGTGAAAACAGTTGCTCAGGAGTCTAGAGTTAATCCTAGTATTCCTCCCGCGTTTGTGATAACTCCTCTGGAACCGCCCAAGGGTTGGGAGGTCATTGAGCTTTCTGATGGTCCAATGTTTCAGCAGAAGCAAATTGAGGCAATCCTAAAACTACTTCTTCCCTTGATGTACCCCACTCAGGTGACGTTGTTGTTCCTGAGGCGATTGATGGCCATGAAATTCTACTTGTTGACTCAGATGTTGCGATGCCTGACCTCTCTCTTGCGCGTCGATCTGAATTGCAAGGATCCCATCCTGCGGAATAGGCTTCTGAGGCTCCTTGTTAGTTAATGTTCAAGAACCGCCTACATCCCCCCACTGCAGATGCTGCATTGCCTCGTAGACCTTGGAAAGGACGCTTCCAAACTGAGCCCCATTGGCTCGAAAAATGATGAGACAAGATTCCACAGAGGAGGTGCAATTTCGCCCCCTCCCTCCCCTTCTGATTCGTCTCTGGACTCGTCAGTGCATCTTGTTACACTCTGATGACGTAACTCAGTTGGTCTCCAAATCAAATTTGGTTTCTCGTTGCTCAATCATGTAGGCTTAGACAATTCTGTTTTGAATGTTAACAGGATGGAATCGGACATGCTGCTCGCTTGGTAGCGTCATTTTATCTACGATTCCCGTGCTGATGTCGTAATCCTACAAGAAGTGCAATTTACTCTCTCTTCTCTCCCTGGTTTTTGCCTTGTGTTTAATGTGGCTCCTGAATGTTCCACAAAGATTGCCTAGCTTTGTAATGGAGGCATTCCCATTGATAGTACTGAAATTCTTGATAATGACTGAGAAATAGGATGTACTTTTCTTCACCTGGCCTTAATTCTCCTTTAGCGACCGGTACAGTAACCACTTTGAACCGTTCTCCATTATACAAAGAAAAGGTGATTTATATGTTACAGCAAAGTCTACAGAGTATTTTGATAGGTGATGATTTTAACTGTGTGGTGCGCCCTGTAGATCGGTCTTCTAATTTTAATTTCTGTCGGGAATTGCAAGATTTAGTTCGTTCCTTGAAACTGTTAGATGTTTGCTTCTATAAATATCCGCTCTTGTCAAATTTTTCTCTTTTGCTGCTAATTCAAGCCGTAGACTTGACGGATTTTACTTATCAGATTGGATGCGTGATAGCATTTTAGTTTCCTAGGCCATCCCTGCCACGGACCATTGTGCAGTGACTTTCTTAATCACACGCGACAATCGATGAAAGTGTTTCGATCGTCTCGGATGCTGAAAGTGGCTCATTTGGAGGATCCCTCTCTCAATGAAGTGATCCGGGAAGTGTGGGATCGTTAAACTGTGCGATATGTCTCCATTTTGGAATGGTGGGTTGAAATGGTAAAGCGTAACTCTGACAAACGTTGATACGATTCCGAGCTGATAGAGCGGAAAATTTCGGCGGATCCAAGAAATTTACTACTCTCTCTTACATCAACTTTTTGAAAGTGCCCATCAGTCTCCGCTGCGAATTGCAGATGTCATATATGTAAAGACGCAACTGTACAGTTGAAGCAGCGCCAAGTGGAACGGTTAAAAATGCAATTCAAACGACAATCCATGGTAATGGATTAATTGACTTCTCTGTATTATCTGACTCGACATTATACCCGTTGTGAACGTCGTGTATCACGTCTCTCAAGACCGAGAACGGGAACGTTGTGATGGCACAAAAGGATATATCGCGTGCTCTACATCAGTTCATTGTTGGGCTGTATGAGGTACACGTTCCTGTCGATATGTCTGGATCGCAGACTGTCAGCTACCCTAGATGCTTGTCAATGTGACGCTGCTTCAGACCACACTGCCAGGTCGCCTAAGGAGTTCGATGAGCGGTTTTGGCCTTTGTTGTGTATTACTTTTATATTGCCTTTGAACCAAGTGTTGAGGGAGGTTTCTGCCCGACGCGTTTAAAGTCGTTAATTTGTGTTAGTTCCTAAAAGTTCTTATCAGGCAGCAATTGATAAATTGCGTCCCATTACCTTATTAAATTTTGGTTATAAGACTGGCGAGGGAGGTGAACAGCCGGCTGCCTGCGTTGCTGGGAAACTTGTTGCTAACCATCAAATTTGTATTCCTGATCGTGCTACTCTGAGCCCAGCAGCTGGATCTCGTGATGTCATCGGCGGCCGCTGTTACTTCTGTTCCTGGTGCTCTGGCATTCTTAGATTTTGAAAAGCCGTTCAACTATGTCACTCACGGCCTGCCGTTTCAAGTACTGGCTGCCGTTGGGTTCACAACTGACGCTCGCAGGGTCTTCTCTTTTTACGGGTATCCGAGCTTCAGTGGCTGTCAATGGCCAACTAACACCCCAATTATCTTCCATAGGTGTTTTCCTAAAAGAAGTCCACTTTCGATGTCGTTGTTTGTTCTATCACTTGAGTTCCTCTTCCGAAAAATCGTCGCTGAGTTACAAGTATGGACACGCGTATACGCGGACGGTGTGATGGTGTTACCCCGTTCTCCTGCTGAGATTCCAATTCTGAAGGCTAGGTTGGATAACTTTTGCCTTCTGTCTTTGTATCTGGTGCCCACGTCAACGAAGGTAAATGTCGACTGATGAAATTACGGAGGTTTTATAATGGGTCGACGGTGATCGATAGGCGTAATCTTTAAGAGTCATAATTGATCATTCTCCTTTCAGATGGCTACATTTAATAGGAAGTCGGTTACTGGTAACATAGAAAGTACAATTGTGGAACATGAACGACATTCTGTGAAGCTGCTTCAGAAAATTAGGAGTCTGAATACCTACGTCTACATCGTTCAGATCTTCTCCCTTTACACCGAGCTGACTAGGAGATTAAAACAGCTGTCTAGTCGTTTTTTACGGAAGTATCACATTTTTATATTAGATACGAGGTGGTTGCGCGTTCTCTCGGCAGTTTGGGACTTTCCGATATTCAAAGGAAAGTGCCTGTGTTATTGTTCGACGCACTGTGCTGACTATCTCTCACGCAATACACACAATCCCGTCTCGGTTATTTTACTGTCTGCGGACGGGCAGTCTTCATCCGTCTGTCGATGTTGGTCGAGCGAATTTCCGGTTAAAGCAAGTCTGTGAATTTTACATTGCTGTCAGTTATTTAGGGGATGATATTTTACAGAGAGTATCTCACAACCACATTTTTGTTAAGGCGCAGGAGAGGGATTGGCTGTGCGTCGCCGGTTGAACGGGCATCACGTTAAACTTCTGAAAAACAATACTGTTTCATCTTAGCCTTTCTGTTCTACCAATGGAGGTGGCATCCACGTGATATCAAGTGGCACACGGTCTGTTATCCACCAATGAGCACCTGATTCGTATTGGACTTAGTGTCGCGGTTCACTGTAGTCGCTGTCCGGAAGTTGACACGCTGCAACATAGCTGGAACTGTCGTGGTTACGAAGCAAACTGGCACAGGCATAAGGAACAATCGCGGATGTAGCTCGATCCGTTAAGGCTGCCTTTTCAGCTCATGTCCTGTTTCTTAGCTCTGGTTACTGATAATAACTTGATACCAGTGCCTAAGAGATTAATTTGTAAACCACAGCACTGAAGATGATCACTATGTGATTGAAAATCGATTTTGCTATCAATAAATCATCAATATTACGGCCAATTTCACGTAATGTGTATCCACAGGACATGTGGCCTGTAATTGAGAAAGTGTCACGACGATCTCTCCGTTGGGAAAAGGCTCGCGACTGGTCCCTCATTCGCATCTATGGGAAGGCAATGCCAAGAGGGAGGTTACCATGAGAAAAATATTGAATAACCTGCAAAAGCATAACGTTCTACGAATTGGAGCGTCGATTGTCAGAATTTTTAACGTGGCAGGGAAGCTAGAAAATCTGAAAAGGGAGATGCTAGCGCCCAGTCTAGATCTAGTGGGGTTCAATGAAGTGGTTAGGATACAAGGATTTCTGGACAATTAAAGGGTAATACCAAGAGCAGCAGAAACAGTGCAACGGGAGTAGGATTCAATGAGAATGGGATGATGGGGTAGAGAGCTACTGTGAACAGTTCAGTGATGGGGTTGTTCTCATCAGAATACACAGCAAAACCAATACCGACAACGATGGTTCAGGTATACTTGTCGACTTCGCAAGCAGAAGATTAAGAGATAGAGAAAATATAGGAGATAATTAACGGGTAATTCAGTACTTAAAGGGAAATAAAAATATAATAGTCATGGGGTATTGAAAGGCGGTTTTAGGGGATGGAGTAGAATAAAGGGTTTCTGGAGAATTTGGGCTTGGCAGCAGGAACGAGAGAGGAGAAAGACTAATTGAGTTCTGCAAAGATATCAGTCACTAATAGCGAAAATGTTCAAGAATCACGAGAGGAATAGGTGCATTTGGAAAAGGCCTGGAGATACGTGAAGATTCCTATTAGATTACATCAGGGTTAGACAGAGATTCCGAAATCAGATATTGGATTGTAAGGCGTACTCAGAAGTGGATATAGAGTCAGGTCACAATTTAGTAATGATGAAGAGTGAGCTGAAGTTTAAGAGACTAGTCAGGAAGAATCAATACACAAAAAAGTGGTATACAGAAGTACTAAGGAATGAAGAGATAAGCTTGAAGTTATCTGAGACTATAGATCCTGCGATAATGAACACCTCAGTAGGCAGTTCAGATGAAACGGGCAATCACAGAAGTTTTAGAAAAAAATAGGTACAAAGGAGGCAGCTGCGAAGAAAACATGAATAAAAGAAGAAATACTTGAGTTGATCGATGAAAGACGAAATTACAAAAATTTGCCGGGAAATTCAGGAATATAGAAATACAAGTTACCTAGGAACGAAATAAATAGCACGTGCATGGGAAATAAGCTAAAATGGCTGCATGAAAAATGTGAAGAAATCGGAAAGAAATTATCGTCGGAGGGACTCACTCTGCACATAGAAAAGTCAAAACGACCTTTGGTGAAATTGAAAGCAAGGGCGATAATACTAAAAGCTAATTGCGTGTTCTGCTGTTAAATACAGCGGAGAGAGCATATAGGTAGAAAGAGTACATTGAAGACTTCTGTGAGGTGATGGATTTGTCTGAGGACATAATAGAAGCAGAAACAGGGAAGAGATAGAGAAAAGAGTATTAGATTTTAAAAGAGCTTTGGACGACTTAAGATTAAAGAACGTAGAAGGGATAGATAAAATTCCATCGGAATTTCTAATTGGGACAAGTGACAGCAAAAGAACTATTCACGACGATGTGTAGCACATGAGACTGACGATATACCATCAGCCTTTCGGGAAAACATCGTCCACACAATACCGCCGGCCGCGGTGGTCTAGCGGTACTAGGCGCTCAGTCCGGAACCGCGCGACTGCTACGGTCGCAGGTTCGAATCCTGCCTCGGGCATGGATGTGTGTGATGTCCTAAGGGATTAGGTTTAAGTAGTTCTAAGTTCTAGGGGACTGATGACCACAGATGTTAAGTCCCATAGTGCTCAGAGCCATTTGAACCACTTGAACACAATACCGAAGATAGCAAGAGCCGACTAGTGCGAGAATTATCCACTATCAGCTTAATTTCTCATGCATTCAAATTGCAGACAAGAATAATATACAGATCAATGGAAAATTAAATTGAAGATGTATTAGATGACGATCAGTTTGGCTTTAGGAAAGGTAAAGACACCATAGAGGCATTTCTGACGTTGCGATTGATAATGGAAACAAGACTGAAGAAAAATCAAGACGTGTTCATAGGAATAGTCGGCGTGGAAAAAGCCTTAGACACTATAGAATGGTACAAAATGTTCAAAAATCTGAGAAAAATGAGAGTAAGCTATAGAGAAAGACGGGTAATACACAACATGTACAAGAACCAAGTGGACCAAGAACGAAATGCTCGGATTAAAAGAGGTGTAAGATAGGTATGTAGTCTTTCGCACCTGCTGTTTGATCTTATATCGAAGAAGCTATGACGGAAAGAAGAGAAAGGTTCAAGAGTGGGTTTAAAATTCAGGATGAAAGGATATCAGTAATAAGATTCGTTGATGACCTTGCTATCCTCAGTGAAGGTGAAGAAGAAGATTATTCTTATCAGCAGCTTCAATGATGATTGTCGTCGCACTTATTTGCTCTTTCAATCTTCGGAATTAAATAAATGACATTTATCCGAAAGTCTGATAGTATATCGCCAGTCTCATAGATTCTACAAACCAACTTCAATAGTCGTTTTGTTGCCATTTCCCCCACCAGTTTTAGATATTCCGATGGGAATTTATGTACCCCTTCTATTTTATTTAATCTCAAGCTTTCGGAAGCTCATTTAAATTATGATCCTCTATCTCTTTCATATCGACTCTTCTTCTATCACGTCATCAGACAATTCTTCCTCCTCACAGAGGCATTCATTTTACTGATTCCACCGATCTTTTCCCTCCTCTGCCTTTAACAGTGGAACTGCTATTGTACACTTAATGTCGCTGCCCTTGCTCTTAATTCCACCAAAGGTTGTTTTGATTTTTCTATATGCTGAACTAGTTCTTACGAATATCATTTTATTTTCGATTTCTTCAGACTTTCGCTGCAGCCATTTTGCCTTCGCTTTCCTTCACTTCCTACTTATTTTATTCCTAAGTGATTGATATCGTTGTTATTCTTTATGTGAACGTTTTAGCAGTTCTTTCTTTCGACGATCATCTGTTACCCAAGTTTCTTCGCAGTTACCTCCCTAGTATATATGTTTGTCTTTTCAATTTCTATGATAGCTCTCTTTAGAGATGTCCATTCCTCTTCAGCTGAAGGACCCACCGGTGTGTTTTCATTACAATAACCACAGCTTTAGTAAACTTCAAACATGTCTCATCATTCCTCGGTGCTTTACCATCCCACTTCCTTCCTCACTGATTCTTCCGTACAATCATCTTAAATTTCAGTTTGCTCTTTATCACTGGCCAACGGCCTTGCCGTAGTGGATACACCGGTTCGAGTCAGATCACCGAAGTTAAGCACTGTCGGGCGTGGCCGGCACTTGGATGGGTGACCATTCTGGCCGCCCGCGCCGTTGCCATTTTTCGGGGTGCACTCAGCCTCGTGATGCCAATTGAGGAGCTATACGACCGAATAGTAGCCGCTCCGGTCAAAGAAAACCATCATAACGACCGGGAGAGCGGTGTGCTGACCACACATCCCACCTATCCGCATCCTCATCTGAGGATGACACGGCGGTCTGATGGTCCCAATGGGCCACTTGTGGCCTAAAGACAGAGTGCTTTCTTTATCATTACTAAATTGTGATTTGAATCTATATCTGCTCCAGGATACGCCTCGCGATTCAGTTTCTGATTTCAGATTTTCTGTCTGACGTTGGCGTAATCCAACTTGAATCTTTTCACACCTTTTAATAAATTCCGTAGCGGTTCTAGGCGTCTGGAACCACGCGACCACTACGGTCGCAGGTTCGAATCCTTCCTCTGTCATGGATATGTCTGATGTCCTTAGGTTAGTTAGGTTTAAGTAGTTCTAAGTTCTAGGGGACCGATGACCTCCGATATTAAATCCCATAGTGCTCAGAGACATCTGAAACATTTGAACCCAATTCCGTAGTAAGATAAATTATAGAGTCGAGACAGAATATTAGTTGCTCTATGATGGGATATACTACAAGATTAGCAGCGGGTTAGGAAATGACTGCGAGTAGTTTTAAAACGAGATCATTTTGAGCAAGTTTCCAATTCCAATTGTAGCTGATCCAACGGGTATTACTGTCCATTTCTGAGTTTCGATGACATGAATGCAACCGCAGAATGCGCTGTTGTACTGATTGTACTGCAGTAAGTTGGGTGAAATTGCAGTACAATGCGATGAAATACGTTGCAATGCACAGCAATTAAAATCGTACTTCGTATTTGAAACAAAGACTGCAGATTCTGAAATAAATGAAGTAATTATCCAATAGTAAACTGGATAGCACATAATCATCACACATCGAACTTCACGGCGAAAATGAACGGCTGAAACAAAAAATGTGGTCATGCAAATAATCATGGATTAAATCATAATATGCCAGAATTATAGAGATTTTTGGCAATTAACAAAACATAACAATACGCACGTCTTCCTTCTAAGAGACCAGAAGACAGGAAGACATGTGACAAAAGTCATGGGATACCGCCTAATATCGTACTGGACCTTCTTTTGCCCAACGTAGTGCAGCAATTTGACGTGGCATCGACTTACAACTTATTGGATGTCCCCTTGTGAAATGAGCCATGCTGCATCTGTAGCCGTCTATAATTGCGGAAGTGTTGCCGGTGAAGGATTTTGCACACACACCATAGAATTTTGAGCAGATTCATGTCGAGCGAACTAGGTGGCCAAATCATGTGCTCGAATTGTCCAGAATGTTCTCCGAACCCGACGCGTGCAGTTGTGGCCCAGTGACGTAGCCCACTGTCACCCATAAAAATTTCATCGTTGCTTAGGAACATGAACTCCATGAATGGCTGCAGATGGTCTCCAAGAAGCCGACCACAACCATTTCCAGTCACTACACTGTTGACAGCTTGGTTTCATGGTTTTGGGGGATCTGAGTCACACTCGAACCCTCCATCAGCTCTTACCAACTGAAATCGGGACTCATCTGACCAGGCCATGGTTTCCCTGACGTCTAGTGTCCATCTGGTATGGTCAAGAGCCCATGAGAGGCGCTGCAGGCTATGTCGTGCTGTTAGCAAAGGCACTCGCGCCCGTCACCTTCTGCAACAGCGTATTACCGCCAAATTTCCCAGCATTGTCCTAACGGATACGTTCGTCGTATGTCCCACATTAACTTCTGTGGTTGAAACTTCCTGGCAGATTAAAATTGTGTGCCGGACCGAGAGTCGCGACCTTTGCCTTTCGCGGGCAAGTGCTCTACCATATGAGCTACCCGAGCACGACTCACGCTCCGTCCTCACAGCTCCACTTCTACCAGTAACTCGTCTCCTACCTTCCAAACTTTACAGAAGCTCTCCTGCGATATATCACAGGTTCGCAGGAGAGCTTATGTAAAGTTTGGAAGATAGAAGACGAGGTACTGGCGGAAGTGAAGCTGTGAGGACTTTCAGGATAAGCCATAAGATAGCTTCCTGGATGCAGCATCCATACAAATTTGCCACGTAAAGTGTGTGAAATCTTATGGGAATTAACTGCTAAGGTCTTCAGTCCCTAAGCTTACACACTACTTAAACTAAATTATCCTAAGGACAAACACACACACCCATGGCCGTGGGAGGACTCGGACATCCGCCAGGATCAGCCGCACAGTCCATGACTGCGGCGCCCAAGACCGCTCGGCTAATCACGCGCGGCATTTGCCAGTTACAATTCTTCTTTTGCAGAAGCGCTGACTTGGGGTGTGTTCCTAAAGGAATGTAGCCTCCTACTTGGTGATTTTGTATTTGTCGTAACTTCCGATCATAGTCTAATGTCCATAAGTGTGCCTTTTGCGTGTGTGGAATTAATAGTTTCCTTACCTTTTACCTCCCAGGAACATTCTTCTCTGCATGCTGTCCGGATTTATTTATTAGGCCAGCCGCAGTAAATTGTATTTAATACAAGTGGAGATTGTTTATTATTTGTTCAAGAAGTTCCAATTACGCGATCCATTTGGTTTTGTGATTTTGTGCGTACATTCTAATGAATCTGTTTGACTCTAAAGACACATACGCACCGGTTTTTTCTCTGGATAAAAGAATGAGACTAATATCTGTTTCTAATACCATGTTCTGGAAGGAATGTTTCCCAACAGTGACAAGTAAAGTTGGATGCGTTATTCGATAACAGCGGGGTAGCTTTGCCAGCGGTTGGAATGTAACGACTTCCTATTTACTTGTTTTAGGAGCCACTGCTGCTAACTTTGTAGCGGGTAACTTAACATACTTGATCAATATATTGTATAAGGCAAAATATATCTAACGCCACCCCTGCCAGAGGGAAGAGCACTGGCAATGTCCACGCAGACTATGTGAAGTGTTTCTGTTGATATAATGGAATGTAAATCTGTGTGACGTGATTTGTTAGTGAGTTTCGATTTTCGTCAAACAAGACAGATTTTTAGTAACTACGGTGTTCTCTTTCTCATGCTGGGAAAATAACAGTATAAGTTAATTTTCTATGCATACTTAGATACTCCACAGAGACCCCAAGCATTATGCATACACCAGATTAATGTATCTTCATAAGCGGTAGGAATGCAAACACACTAAGTGTCAGAAGTACGACTTCATCTACAGAAGAAGAAATCATTGTGTATCACATAGTATTGGTGCGGTCTGTGTGCTGGATTCTGTGAAATTAACGTTTTCATCTTTTGACAACGACTGTCTGCATTCTGCAACTCGGCCATATTCTTGCACACGTCTAACTAATAATAACGATAATATACCGCTTCCTCAAAAGTACTTCTATTATTGTACTCATATTTAAAGTCGTTGAAATAGTACCTGCAGATTTATTTTGTTGCAATCTTTCATTTATAAATTTATATGTTACTTTCATAATTCGCAATTGTCGAGTCATAGAAACTTTCGAACATTCGGTTCATGTGCATATTCTTATCGCATACTGTAGACTCAGCAGTATTTGGCCTGTAACGTGGCAACTACGTATCCCAGCCCCTAGACAACGAAACCAGCCAAAACTTTTAATATTTCAGCTCAGAGTCGGAGGGTACGTATTTGAGGGCCACCACCTTTTCATTCATTATTTGAAAGCCCGCAGACGCTACCATTCCTTCCACGTTGGTGAATATTGTGCTACACTACTATTGAGGCTATTGGTCGTTCTTCAAATGTATGAGGTCAAGAAAATGCATGACTGACATAAAATAATGAAGATCAGTTTCCCGTACTTGCACTAGAGTACCCTATATATCCATGGCCAATTTTGCCTTCAAATTCTGAGTTCATCCTGGTTAGAAACCAGATCGTCTGGTTTAGTTTATATACTTTTCGAAATGTTTCCAGAGGATGTCCTGTTTCCTTTTGAAGAAATATGGATTAAATAATACCTGCCTCCTAAGTCTCTCATGAACAGAGCAAGATCAATATTTTACTAGAAATGTCCACTCAGACTAAGCATAATCTTGTCAATTCTCAGCCGTTGCTGTGGCGCAAAGGACGCCTTTCCCCTATATTAAGGCTGTAATACACTGTGTTCCCTGTTAGTCAGTCTAGGACCTGGGAATTATATAAGGATGCCGGGTACTTATAAATGTTGAAAAACTCGAAATTTTTAATGACTTTATCAAATTCTGTAGTCTTTCCTGATTAGATTGATATGTACGTTATAGGGCTTCAAATGAAAAGTGACCTATATACACCAAATTTCAAAGTTATAGTCATGTATGCAGCCATGCGCCCTTTATTTCTGTTACAGGAACCAGTGTTATTTCGAAAAGAACTGTGAACTTTCTGTTTCCAGCTATCATATGTATTATACATTGTATACGTTGGTAACAGTGCAGTTTTTAGTGTCTGTAAATAATTATCTTTGCTAGTATTTACTTTTGTTTCAAAGCAGTTTGTTCACCTGTTACTGAATGTTTGTTGCCCAAGTGCTATGTATATTTGTGGAAGTACATATCCTTTAGTGTGCAATAAATGCGAACTATGCCACACGTCAAGAAATTCAATAAAAGGAAATTCCATGGTAGCCAGTTCACAAACAAAGCAAGCCACATTGTTGAAAGTAACCTATGTATGAGTTCTTCAGGGAAGAAACTCCTACATGGAACGCCGCCTGGTGAATCAAATTTTTGTACTAACAATGAGGCTGTTTGTAGCGGATTTGTTGCTGTTGATGTGAATATCATGTCTTCTTTGATAAAGGAAGTGGCGAAATGTGATGGTGTAGGCTGTGTGGAAATATCTGAACAACAAAGTAGCAGGAAGGATTTAGCGTCAAAATTAGTTGTTATGTGTAGATCCTGCAATAAATCTACCTCGAAAATGACTTCGAACATTGTGCATAATTCATATGATGTGAATTTGAAATTAGTGTATGCAACACGTGCAATAGGAAGAGGAAAAAGGCTGCTCAAACGTTTTGTGGTTTGATGGCCCTTCCTTCTCCTCCCAGTAGGTTCAGCAAGTACATAAAAATACTTTTAGGTGCCTTGACGGTTGTGTCTAAAGCATCTATGAAACATGCAGTAGAAGAAGCTGTAAATATTAGTGGATACAGGGACACTGCTGTTGCACTTAATCGGACATGGCAATGTCGAGGACATCGTTCCTTGTATGGTGTTGTAAATGCTATTTCTCTGGAGAATGGAAAAGTTGTTGATGTTGACTGCTTATCTAAGTACTGCCACACCTGCCATGGTAACACTAAAGGACATATTGAACATCAGTATTCTAAGCACTATTATGGTTACAGTGGAGGTATGGTGTGTGAAGGAGCTCTTGAAGTATTTCAGAGGTCGGTGCCCGTTTATAAATTTAGATATACGAAGTACCTAGGCGATGGGGACTCTAAAGCTTTCAATAAAATTAATGAGTTCAGTGTTTATGGTGATACCTTGGTAATGAAACTGGAGTGTCGTGGACATGTGGAAAAGAGGATGAGGAAGCTACAAAGACAAATGAAAGGAAAGTTGCTATGTGATGGAAAATCTCTGTCTGGCCGAAGCAGATTGACAGAAATTGAAATAGACCTTCTTCAGAGATATTATGGACTGTCCATTAGAAGAACTACACCTCTGAATGAAGTTGCAGCCATGAGAAAAGCTGTATGGGCCACCTGCCTTCGTAAGTTATTCACAGATGACCACTCTGTCACGGACTTCGCCCTAAAGGAGCAGATTCTTGGTGTGGTTTGTGGTCACCTAAAAGCAAAAGGAAGTGGTCAAATATACCATCATAAGCATTCTCTTCCTGAGCCTTTTATGAATGAAATAAAACCAATTTTTAGAGACCTGAGTGACTCTGTTTCGCTTAGTAATGTCTTCTTGGGGGCACTCAGAATACAAATGAAAGTTTCAACCATTGCATAAGGGAAAGATTACCCAAGAATGTTTTTGTAGGACTAAGTACATTAAAAGTTGGTGTACTAGATGCAGTGATATGTTTCAATGATGGAGTTATGGGAAGGTTGGAAGTTCTGAGAAATTTAGGCATAAAATGTGGCTCTAATATGGAAGATCAATTGCTTGCATGTGACAGACAACGGGTGCATGAAGTTGAAAGATTCTCTCTTCAAGTTACCAAAGAAGCAGGAAGTGCTGAAAGAAATGCCAAGAGGAAGGTTGAAAGTGAAGAAATGCTGCAGGTTGAAGACTATGCTTCAGGAATCTTCTGAGGCACAGTAAAAGTGGACTCATATCTTCATTTGCAATTTCCCACAAGTTGCATTTTTCACGATTCAGATACAAATATATCCTAAAGTTCATAAAGCATTGCTCTAATTTTTTCTCTAATTTCAATAGTCCATACTTATGTAGTAGAACTAAGCTTTATTGCAGAATCAACTAAACTATAGAAAAAATAACATTTTCATTAGGAAAAAATAATGAAAATTAAAATGTAAGATGTGATATTTTTTATCCGTGTAATATATGTAATAGGTGGAATTAAATACATCTAACACCTCAGCCATCATGACATGCATAGCTGGTAAAAATTTGGTCTCCTTCAAATGTGTATCATTGGATTAAATGGTACCTCAAGTTGAGGAAGCATTTTGGAAAAAAAAATTACATCAATTTCTTTGGAATTTTTTTAATAACCCTAAGCAGGTTCAAAAATATCCAAAATACTTCTAATTTGTTTAGAAAGTGTGCCGCATTACCTGATATCAACAAAAAATCTGTAAAACATATACATTATAAACAGTGCATGAAAGAAATAGGTAATGATTTTTACATAATATTGAGCCAGATAAGTACCCAGTATCCTTAAAAGTCTTCATAAATACAACAGGTTGTGTATTTCAGGATGCATACTTTTTTCTCAGGAATGAAAACTTCAAACTGTCACTGTTTAAGTAGGTTTACGTCCAATAGGATAGATGCCTATTATGAAATCACACCCATAGTGGGCGATGAGCTAGTCACACATTGCTTGACCTCAGCTAATTCCTGCTGCATTTCTTTAACGTGTGACATGACAGTCTCTCGCCACTCTGGGAAATCTCTATTATTGTCTTTAACTGACTTCTGATTGAACAATCTCACCTAGACTGTTTCCTTGTGAAAAAGGTCATTTACATACTACTGAACTATGCGTGGCAGTCCAAAATTCTAAACATTCATTTAAAAACTTATCTGTGCTGGAAAGCCACTCAGAATAATCTGTCTCAAAGTTTCCTAGCTGTGCATCTAAATGTAGTATTACGTTAGCCTGCTGGCCACTAGTGAAATTTTCTACTTTAAGATTTAATTTACATACCGATTCTTCAATAATTTTATGCCCTTCAGATAAACCTTTCATTTTATTAGGAAAATCTTTGTTCGTATCTTTCAGTTCAGCTACATCAGTATTTATAGTAGTATGATGGACTGACAAATTAGCTACGTCAGTTGTAAGTGTATTACACTGTAATGTTAATTCTGATATATCTGTGGACAGAATCGCTATTTGTGTAGAAACTTCGTTACGAAACTCATTATATTTAGTGGCAATTTCATTCACAAACTCCACGGACAACTCACCACATTCATTTGTCATGTCCGTTAACAATTTACTGGAAATACCAGCGGATAATTCATTTTTCTGTGCTGCCTTCTCATTATGCAAAGTGAATACTTCATTACCTAAGGTGGACGTTTTATTTTTAGTACACATTATTACGTAAGGTACAAATTTCGTTTTCAGTACACATTTCATTACGTAAAGTAGATACTTCATTAATTTAGGAGGACGAATTAGTGAACATTTCAATCATCTTGTATAACATCAGATACAACACTATCTGAATCAGGTACCTGACTCGTAGTTAGCGTTACACAGCATTAGTAATAGGATTAACCTTACTATTACCACCTTCGCATTCAGCTTGCAATTCATCTTCGCGTGCTGAAACACTTACATAGTCTACTACTACCCCATTAATCTCATTCTCATCTGCAATTGATTCCGTATTGTTCTGCAAGACCCATGGCAGCTAATTTTCCTAGCTTTCCGATAACAATGTGAAATAAATGCAACGACACAATTTCAGAGACTTTACTGACCCCTTTTTTGGTGTAGAGAATGAAGCGGCGAGTGAAAATTTGTACAAAGGCTGAGAATCGAACCCGGGACCCCTGCTTACTAGGCAGGTACCCTAGCTACTAGGCCACCTTGACAAAGCGGTTCTCGCATTTACTCGGATTATCCTGCCACGTCTTCCTCCTGGGTCCAAAGTCTCAATCCGTCCCAGTCTACTTTAATTTCATCCTTACACACGAACAGAATTGCATAGGCTCTCCAAGTTCTGAAATCACGTCAACACCGAACGTTAATGGGGGATCCAGCCTGAAACGCAGGTGCATGTACTTATACAAATGAAACGACAGAATTTCATAGACGTTAGTGGTCTCATACAGATATGGTTTTATGTTTGTAGACTTAAGTGGCGAGTGAAAATTTGTGCCAAGGCTGGGAATCGAATCCCGGTCTTCTACTTACTAGACTCTCATTGTAACTTATCCGGCACATATTTCTGCCCCTTTCTGTGTTCCGACGATGTGAATGCAGGGGCAGAATTTGCGGTTGGATAACAATAAGATGGCTGATGTACGATCATGTGAAATTGCTGTACAATGCGATGAAGTACGTCACAGTGCACAGCAAGAAAAAATTTAACTTCATATTGAAAACACATCGGACTGGAGCTTCTAAAATAAATGAAGTAATTATTCACGTAATAGTAAGTGATTTGCGCGTAGTCATCACATCTCCGAACTTATGCTTCACAGCAGACATGAATAGCTGGAACATAGAATACAATTATCCAAATACAGGTCAAGTATATCTAATGATAATTATAGCATAATACATCAAAATTATGGTCGTTTGTGGCAATAATCAAAGACTAAGAAAATGGACGTCTTACTTTTGAGACACTAGAAGAAAGAAAGACAAATTTCAAGCATCTGAAGACGCATCATATGTTTCTCACAAAAAAGTTGAGTGAAAATAGCACGTCCAAATTATTATTTCTGTATCATACATACATCAGAGATGTTTCATAACTGAATCGATGAAAATTAATATGTTACTGCCTCCAGGCATTTTTCAAATATATCTCCCCTTCTTGTGGTTACTACTAATTAAAATTTATTGCATAACTCAGCTAATCTTTCTCCCCTCTCATTCCTTCTACCAAATTCATATTCTCCCATAATACTTACTTCTACCCCTATAACCGCATTCCAATCTTCCCTGATTATTAGATTTTCATCTCCCTTTGCACAATGAACTACTCATTACATATTCTCACATTGTTTATGTCTTCATCTTCTGCTTGTGATATAAGTACGTATAAGGTAAGGGACTCAGTCTATTCATCAGATAATCATACTTTATTTATTTATTTACTTTTATTTATTTATTCATTGTTCCGTGGGACCAAATTAAGGAGAAGTCTCCATGGTCATGGAACGAGTCAATAGATGAAATTACAATACGATAGTAGAAACAGATAAAATGAAATATAAAAAACATATTCAGGCGACAAGTCGTAAGTTTAAAGAAAGAAAATCAACAATGTAACACTGGAATTTGCTTAATTTTTTAGCTCTTCCAGGAGCTCCTCGTCAGAATAGGAGTGAGCCATGAAGAAACTCTTCAGTTTAGACATAAAAGAGTTTGGGCTACTGCTAAGATTTTTGAGTTCTTGTGGCAGCTTATTGAAAATGGAAGCAGCAGAGTACTGCACTCCCTTCTGAACAAGAGTCAAGGAAGTGCATTCCACATGCAGATTTGATTTCTGCCTAGTATTAACTGTGTGAAAGCTGCTATCTCTTCGGAATAGTCTAATATTGCTAACAACAAACGACATTAAAGAAAATATATACTGTGAGGGCAATGTCAGAATTCCCAGACTATTGAATAGGGGTCGACAAGAGATTCTCGAACTTACACCACATATAGCTCGAATGGCCCGTTTTTGAGCCAAAAATACCCTTTTTGAATCATAAGAATTACCCAAAATAATAATACCATACGACATAAGCGTATGAAAATATGCGAAGTAGACTACTTTTCGTGTTGAACTGTCACTAATTTCAGATTCTGTTCTAATGGTAAATAAAGAAGCATTTAATTTCTGAACAAGATCCTGGACATGGGCTTTCCACAACAGCTTACTATCTATCCGAACGCCTAGGAACTTGAACTGTTCCATCTCGCTTATAATATGCCCATTCTGTCTGATCAAAATATCGGTTCTTGTTGAATTATGAGTTAGAAACTGTAAAAACTGAGTCTTACTGTCATTTAGCATCAAATTATTTTCCACAAGCCATCAACTTATTTCATGAACTACATTATTTGATACTGTTTCAATATTACACACAAGATCCTTCACTACCAAGCTGGTGTCGTCAGCAAACAGAAATATTTTTGAATCACCTGTAATACTAGAAGGCATATCATTTATATAAATAAGATACAGCAGTGGCCCCAGCACCGACCCTTGGGGAACGCCCCACTTAACAGTGCACCATTGGGACTGAACATCAATACCACTGTCAATATTGCGGAGAATTACCTTTTGCTTTCTGTTCTTAAAGTAAGTGGCGAACCAATTGTTAGCTACTCCCCTTACTCCTTAATGGTCCAACTTCTGCAGTAATATTTTCTGGTCAACACAGTCAAAAGCCTTCGTTAAATCAAAGAAAACACCTAGCGCTCGCAACCTTTTATTTAATCCGTCCAAATCCTCACAGAGAAATGAGAATATAGCATTTTCAGTTGTTAGACCATTTCTAAAACCAAACTGTACATTTGACAGCAAATTATGTGAATTTAAATGCTCCAGTAACCTTGTATATACAACCTTCTCGATAACTTTAGCAAACACCGATGGCATAGAAATAGGTCTAAAATTGTCAACATTATCCCTGTCTCGCTTTTTATAAAGTGGCTTCACTACCGAGTACTTTAATCGGTCAGGAAACCGACCACTCCTAAAGGAAAAGTTACAGATATGGCTAAGTACTGGGCTAACATACATAGAACAATACTTCAGTATTCTACTAGATACCCCGTCATAGCCATGAGAGTTCTTGGTCTTTAGTGATTTAATTATTAACTCAATCGCCCTCTTGTCAGTATCATGGAGGAGCATTTCAGGTAACAGTCTCGGAACACTTTTTTCTAAGAGCGCTATATGATTCCCTGTTGGGACAAGGTTTCTATTTAGTTCACCTGCTATATTCAGAAAGTGATTATTAAATACTGTACATATATGCGACTTACCAGTAATACGGACATTCCCACTACACACTGATTCTATATCCTCGATCTGTCTCTGCAGACCAGCCACTTCCTTTACAACTGACCATATGGTTTTAATTTTATCCTGAGACTTAGCTATTCTATCTGCATACCACATACTTTTTGCCTTCCTAATAACGTTTTTAAACACCTTACAATACTGCTTGATATGAGCTGCTGCATTTAGATTTTGACTGTTTCTAACGTTTTGATATAATTGCCACTTTGTTCTACAAGATATTCTTATCCCTCTAGTCAGCCACCCAGGCTGCCTGTTTGTGCTAGTACCCTGTTTTGAATGTTCTAACGGAAAGCAGCTTTCAAAGAGCACGAGAAAAGTCTTGAGAAAAGCATTATATTTATTGCCTACTGTATCAGCGCTATAAACATCTTGCCACTCTTGTTCCTTGATAAGGTTTACAAAGGTCTCTACAGCAACAGGATCAGTTTTCCTAAACAGTTGATAACTATATTTAACATGTGTTGCAGCACAAAAATCTTTTAGAGTTAAAATTTGTGCATCATGATCTGAAAGGCCATTCACCTTTTTGCTAACAGAATGCCCTTCTAGTAATGAGGAATGAACAAAAATGTTGTCTATGGTTGTTCTACTGTTCCCTTGCACTCTCGTTGGAAAGAATACGGTTTGCATAAGATTATATGAATTAGGGAGGTCTACCAGCATCCTTTTCCTTGCACAATCACTTATACAATTAATATTGAAGTCACCACATATAACTAACTTTTTGTATTTCCTATAAAGTGAACCAAGGACCTCCTATAGCTTTAGCAAAAATGTTGCGAAATCGGAGTCTGCGGATCTATAAATAACAACAGTTAGAAGTTTAGTTTCATTAAATTTAACCACACCTGCACAACATTCAAACACCTTTTCAGTGCAGTACTTTGAAACATCAATTGACTCAAATGGGATGCCGTTTTTCACATACATGGCTACTCCCCCACACCGCAAAGAACTCCTAGAAAAGCTGCCAGCCAACCTGTATCCTGGTAAAGGAAGCCTCTGAATTACCTCCTTATTTAAGAAGTGTTCAGATTATCATCATCATCATCATCATTTAAGACTGATTATGCCTTTCAGCGTTCAGTCTGGAGAGTAGTCCCCCTTATAAAATTCCTCCATGATCCCCTATTCAGCCTGGTGCCTCTTCTGATGTTAAGCCTGTTACTTCAAAATCATTCTTAACCGAATCCAGGTACCTTCTCCTTGGTCTGCCCCGACTCCTCCTACCCTCTACTGCTGAACCCATGAGTCTCTTGGGTAACCTTGCTTCTCCCATGTGGGTAACATGACCCCACCATCTAAGCCTGTTCGCCCTGACTGCTACATCTATAGAGTTCATTCCCAGTCTTCCTTTGATTTCCTCATTGTGGACACCCTCCTGCCATTGTTCCCATCTACTAGTACCTGCAATCATCCTAGGTACTTTCATATCCGTAACCTCAACTTTGTTGATAAGGTAACCTGAATCCACCCAGCTTTCGCTCCCATACAACAAAGTTGGTCGAAAGATTGAACGGTGCACCGATAACTTAGTCCTGGTACTGACTTCCTTCTTGCAGAAGAGAGTAGATCGTAGCTGAGCGCTCACTGCATTAGCTTTGCTGCACCTCGCTTCCAGTTCTTTCACTATGTTGCCATCCTGAGAGAATATGCATCCTAAGTACTTGAAACCATCCACCTGTTCTAACTTTGTTCCTCCTATTTGGCACTCAGTCCGTTTATATCTCTTTCCCACTGACATTACTTTCGTTTTGGAGATGCTAATCTTCATACCATAGTCCTTACATTTCTGATCTAGCTCTGAAATATTACTTTGCAAACTTTCAATCGAATCTGCCATCACAACTAAGTCATCGGCATATGCAAGACTGCTTATTTTGTGTTCACATATCTTAATCTCACCAAGCCAGTCTATTGTTTTCAACATATGATCCATAAATAATATGAACAAGAGTGGAGAAAGGTTGCAGCCTTGTCTTAGCCCTGAAACTACTCTGAACCATGAACTCAATTTACCGTCAACTCTAACTGCTGCCTGACTATCCACGTAAAGACCTTTAATTGCTTGCAAAAGTTTGCCACCTATTCCATAATCTCGTAGAACAGACAATAACTTCCTCCTAGGAACCCGGTCGTATGGATTTTCTAGATCTATAAAGCATAGATACAATTCCCTGTTCCACTCATAACACTTCTCCATTATTTGCCGTAAACTAAAGATCTGGTCCTGACAACCTCTAAGAGGCCTAAACCCACACTGATTCTCATCCAATTGGTCCTCAACTAATACTCGCACTTTCCTTTCAACAATACCTGAGAAGATTTTGCCACAACGCTGATTAAAGAGGTACTTCTGTAGCTGTTACAATCTTTTCTTTTTCCATGTTTAAAGATTGGTGTGATTACTGCCTTTGTCCAGTCTGATGGAACCTGTCCCGACTCCCAGGCCATTTCAGTTATCCTGTGTAGCCATTTAAGACCTGACATTCCACTGTATTTGATGAGTTCCGACTTAATTTCATCCACCCCAGCTGCTTTATTGCACTGCGATCTATTGACCATTTTCGCCACTTCCTCAAATGTGATCCTATTTCCATCATCATTCCTATCCCATTGTACCTCGAAATCTGAAACATTAATGATCGTATTTTCACCTACATTGAGCAACTCTTCAAAATATTCCCTCCATCTGCCCAAGGCATCCACAGGATTCACCAGCAGTTTTCCTGACCTGTCCAAAATACTTGTCATTTCCTTCAGATATACCTATAATTTCAGAGTCAACATCTATAAGCAGTTCACTAAGTGTATCTCTAATACCTTGTATATTTTGATGAAATATACTAATTCCCTCATTACTCGGATACCTAAGCTTTGTCAAAAGTGGTTTCTTTGTTAGAGAGACTTCCCTTAAGCAGGAATACCTATCAGCTGACTTCAATCTAAAAAAGGTGCAGCTCTAACACCCACTACTGCAGTAATTTTTCCATGAGTGATCCCACCACCCCTACCTATGCTGTCACCTATAAGCTTTGCCAACCTCCCCTTGCCATACCTGTTGAGGTGCAGGGCATGTCTATTGAAACCCGTCCTGCTGATAGACTCCACCGACACCACTGAAATGTGACCCATGCTTTCTGTCATCAGCGCACCCCCAAGTCTCATGTTATTACGCCTGACGGCTGTATTAAGATGAGGCCGATCGTGACGCTTAAACAGTTCCACGAAATGCACATTCGTGTTGCCAGTCTGAGTGGCTATCTTTTCCAGGTCACCATCTATGTCATACTCCCCATCCCTATCAATACTATTACCAGCCCCACCCACAATCACTACCTGATCCTCTTTAGTAAAATCCCTACATAACCCCCCTATGTTAACAGTCACCTGAGCCAATCCTGCACTAGGCTTCACAATGCTGGTGACCTGGTACTCACTCCCCAACACTTCCTGCAACTGCTGGCCTACACCTCTGCCATGAGAACTACCTAACAGCAGAACCTTCTTCTTCCTCTTCGACTTTGCAACTGTCCTAGCCACCGTAACTGCTGAGGTCTGCTGCATACTTCCTACATCTACAGCTACTAGAGATTCCTCTCCACTAGACTCTGACAGTTGGTCATATCTATTGCAAACACCAATAGTAAAACTATCTGAAAATCTTCTTCTCCTAGCATATCTCTTGTCAACAGCCAGCTCCCATTCCCCAACCCCATTCTCCCTCCTCATCCTATCTAGCTCCTCCTGTGCGTTTTTCAACTGCACATGAAGGGCACAGATCTTACGCTCCTGCTCCTGCACCTATCACAAATGTTTGTAAATTTAATTAATGTGCCGTTGTTTAATAACAGTTACTATAATTTGTTTTTGCATCAGAAACTCCACTTTTTAGATAAAAAAAAATGGGGCACACAGTTTCAAATATTTAACACATTTCCACAAATTTTGACTAAGTACCTAACAAATTTGTATTACATACACAGAAAATTGTTCTCTGTTTGCTGAATGGTTCGTTATTGCCAAATTTATTATAAAGAGATAATTGTTAAGGAACCAATACAATCCTTCAATGTGATACGCTCCATTCCAAAATATGATATGGTCGATTCTTAAAAGTGATACACTGTCGCCTACGGCCCGCTACCAGCCACAGAGTGCTGTAGTACGGGTTGCCGCCTTTTCAATACGCCAGCTACACAACTGCAGGATATCATACTTGCAGCAGCAAATTAACTGCTGGAAAAGGGAAACCTCTAAACAAAAAAGAAATAGGCCAAAAGCAGGAGCGCCGGAAATGTATGCTGTGGAAAGTGCACAAAGAAGAAAAGAAATTGAGAAGGCAGATTCCGTTTGCGGCATCTCTTTGAAGAGTGACAACAGCATGGATGATGGTCGCTTTGGAGACTCTGCACCAGATCCTACTGTAATGACTGATCCGGCACATGTAGGTGGTGGATATTAAAACTTAACTAAATTTCTAGGAGGAAAGAGGAGTTATACATCTACAGATACCTTTGAACCATACAAAAAGTACTGGAAAATGAACTAGAATCTATGCCCAATTCCTTATGTTATTAATGAGCGGTAAATATCAAACGAGGAATCTGTTTTGTGTTTGACGGTCCTTTTGATGTCCATCAAAAGAATAAGGCAATGATTTTCTTCAGTGTATATCTCGTCTTGGCGTAAGTTTCAGTATATTAAGTATACTTGTAAACAATTACTGTCAATTGCTGGTTAACTTTTTAGTAATTAAGCACTAAAAATAGGAGAAACACATAAAGTAATTTCCGTTGTTTATACTTATTTCCGTTTTGTGTCATAAATATCTTACGAATATCTCCCACATAAAAATGCCAGTTACAAGTGTGTAAAAGTGTATGTGTTCTCTGTCTCGTTTTTAAGACCTCAATCTTCTATCTTCATTGTATGCAACAGTATCACATACATATCATATTTTGGACCACCCGTATCGTATTTAAGAAGATGGCTAAAAATGATAAAGTATTCTTATTTTCTATAGTCTACATTTGCAACTTTAAAGAATGAAATATAGTGTCATTTTAAAGCACCTTATACTCCCACACATTTACAATTTTTTACTCACAGTTACTCTTTTTCTTTCAAAAATACAGACAATTTTTGTTATCTTGTGTCATATTTAGGTCAACTTACCCTACTTGAAATATTGTTTCGGCATATAACAATGAAAAACAAATATCCATTGAGGGGAACGATTTTCCCAAAGTTGAGGTACTTGACACCGTGACCTTTGCATTATAGAAATGCATTGTTGGAATGTCAAGTGAGTCGGGTATCCAGAACCTAGACGCAATTAAATACAATCATATTGTGTTTGTAATTTTCTCTGTGGCAGTCCTGATACGAGGTCAGATGACACCGTAGCGTTAGGACGTCTCTCTCTCTCTCTCTCTCTCTCTCTCTCTCTCTCTCTCTCTTTATCTCTGTCTCGCCCAAATAGCAGTTATCTCCATTCCGCTTCTTCATGAGTGAATATCTCGCCGTTTGTAATAGTATTTGAGATATTGTGTACTGACCGCAGTAACTGAGTATGAACCACCAACACCATGTATACCATTTGCGCTTTTTCCGGAAGCAAATTTATTTGACATTTCGAGGTCCTACTGCTTCCTTAAGTTTTGTTTGTAAAGTAGGGACAAGAAAAAAGCGGATGCTGTTCCGGTTTTATGTTAATTAAACAACCACAGGAAGGCGCCTTGAGACAGTTTAGGAACTCCACGGGACGCAGTCGCCATGCAAATGAAATGGCACCAGCTCGGTAGTCGAGTGCCCACTGAAATTAGCCATTAGCGACAAAAGGAAAATTAAAATCCCGTAGCCCACAGGGAATACAAGCAGTTTTGTGTCGTTAGGTACAATTCCTCAAGTATATGAATAGTCCGAGATAATTCTAATTATGTCTCAAAGTTCCTTGGATATGTGCAGCTGTGCAAACTTTTCTTCAAATTGTGTACAAATAAGTCTGCAAATATATTCTAAAATTTAAAGCATCATTCCTCATCGTTAATCGCAGCCTTACAGCCCATTCATTTCGGAGCCAAATCGAGACCATGACAACACTATCACAGTTAGGTTCACGTGGGACGTACAGACAGACGTGAGAAATATAAATGAATGTTTTGCTCAGAATTTTAAAATTTTGAAACAGAAGAAAGCTGTTGTGCATCGTAACTGAAAAAAGACAATAATAAAATACTAGCTCAAGTATCTTCAACTATTCAACTCAGTAGTCACATAACCCGTTAAGGAAAGATTTATTTTTTTCGGATTTCGTTTTTATAGACTAAACAGTAAATCTCAAAATTATTTAAACAACGCCATTTCAGCTGCACGATGCAGTTCTTGATATATGATTTAAAAATGGAAGCTCTGAGTGAAACAACACAGTGCAATTATATTTTAAGCATTTGAAAGTGCTATAAATTAGTAATCTGGTTTCCTAATTTGTACCAATGGGTGCTTAAACGACCCTTATAAGCTATTTACCAAGGAAAATTGTCAAACAGCTGTATGTTTTGAGAAGTTATTTAGACAACCAGTTTCTGCATCTCGTTAATGCCATCTTCAGGTCCCTATGCACTCAATATATAGACAGTCAGGTATATCGATACTTGCATAATTGGAGCCGTCAATATTTGGATTCCGTGGATTCGCTTTTGAAAAGTTTACTTCGACGACTTGACAACTATGGACTCCAGATATTGATGGCTCCAGTTATGCAGCTATCAATAAATCTTATTTTCTATATATGGGGTGCATAGCTGCCTGAAGATGACATCAATTATTTGGCAAAACTGGTTGTCTAAATAAAATAACTTTTCGAAACGCCTGTTTTGCGATCTTGCTTGGTAAATATTTCACCGGCCGCTGTTAGGTACCCACAGTGAGTCAACAGAGAACTATTAACTATCTCCCTGAGCTTAAAAATATGTAATAGTCTAAGTTTCAGTTATTACATCACTGTTTGTAGATATTGCAATACATTTTCGCCACTTCCCCCCACCCCCCTTCCACTCAGTCCTGTACTCTTCGGTTAAGACTGCATCTTAACTTCATGCCTATGATCCGTTTTTCGATTCGATCTTCCTCGCATAACTCGCTATATTGTTTTACTAATAAATTTCCATGATCGCTTCCCTGCAGTCTCCGAAACACTTCCTTTCTACGGGTGGAGCTGAAGTTCTAGATTTATTCTCCAGTGCTTCTGTTAGCTTTTTTTTAACCAGCTACTTATTAGCTCACAGGCTCCTTGGCTAAGCCTTGAAGCCTTGAGCTTTCATCGTTTCCTGCGGATTTGGCTGAGCAACTTCAGCCCACTTTTTGCCTGCCGTGGCTTCTTCTCCATTGAAATTATGCGGTAATTCGTTTCGTTCTGCAATGGTGAATGCAAGTTTTCTTATTCGATATCGCTAAATCTAACATCAGATTTTCCAATTTAAGAATATAGTTTTCCAATTCTTTTTCAACTTCGTTGGAAAATCAGTACAGCCAAAAATTTTTATATCCCTGTTTGTATATTTTGCTTCTATTTTCAGTGTGTCTCTTAGTTTTTGGGTTAGGCAAATTTTAAATACGTGTAAATCTGATTAACTCATGATCCCTGGGTGCGCGAATGGCAAAATGTCATTTTTTCTGATGAATCCAGGTCGCATCCGTTTTTGGCGACATCACGGTGAAGCACATTGGAAGCGTGTATTCGTCATCGCCATACTGGCGTATCACCCAGCGTGATGGTATGGGGTCCCATTGGTTACACTTCTCAGTCACCTCTTGTTCGGTACTTCGAACTTACATTTCAGATGTATTACGACCCGTACCTGTACCCTTCATTCGATCCCTGCGAAACCCTACATTTCAGCAAGATAAAGCACGACCGCATGTTGCAGGTCCTGTACGGGCCTTTCTGGATACAGAAAATGTTCGACTGCTGCCCTGGTCAGCACATTCTCCAGATCTCTCACCAATTGAAAACGTATGGTAAATGGTGGCCGAACAACTGGCTCGTCACAATACGCCAATCACTACTCTTGATGAACTGTGGTATCGTGTTGAAGCTTGCATGGGTAGCTGTACCTGTACACGCCATCCAAGCGTTTGACTCAATGCACAGGCGTATCAAGGACGTTTTTACGGCCAGAGGTGGTTGTTGTGGGTACTGATTTCTCAGCATCTATGCACCCAAATTGCGTGGAAATGTAATCATATGTCAGTTCTAGTATAATATATTTGTCCAATGAATATCCATTTATCTGCATTTCTTCTTGGTGTAGCAGTTTTAATGGCCAGTAGTGTAGATTCACTAAAAACCACAGCCAACATTTAGAGCGATGTGCTGTACTTACTCCATTTTTCAAGCAAAATTTGAAGCAAATTCTTTGATCTTTCGACGAGCATTTGAAAACACAAAATGGTTCAAATGGCTCTGAGCACTATGGGACTTAACATCTTAGGTCATCAGTCCCCTAGAACTTAGAACTACTTAAACCTAACTAACCTAAGGACGTCACACACATCCATGCCCGAGGCAGGATTCGAACCTGCGACCGTAGCAATCCCGCAGTTCCGGACTGGAGCGCCTAGAACCGCACGGCCACTGCGGCCGGCTATGTGAAAACACATATAACCTTTTCGACTGTCAACTAAATGTTCATGACAGCTGAAAATGGAAACACACAACAGGAAATGTAGACTAACAAGGTTTTTTTTTTTTTAACACCGGGTGTTTAAAGCCCATGATATCAAAAAACTCTCATTACTTTTTAATCTCATCTCGTTCATGCCATATTCCCTACAGTGAAAAAGCTGGAAAATTTTTTTCACTGTCTACTTTCACACCTTTCACTCGGTTTAATTAATGTTTCAGTTGTATACTGACGACCCAAAACATTATGAGCACCTGCTTAACATAGTGGTGTTTGGAATGCAACAAAGCAGAGATACTACGCGACATGTATTCGAGAACTCTTTGGTAGGTTTACGGAGATATGTGGCACCAGGTCAAGCAGTTTCCGTGAAGTACGGAGGTGGTGGTGAGTGGACGCGGAACAGGCGCCCGGTAGCGCCCCAGATCAGCCGACTTTGGTGGTCAAGGGATCAGCCACAGTAGCACGGTCTGGCCTTGTGACATGGACAGCTACCCTGCTGGCAGATGCCATCGTAGCGGGGAAGATATCTACCGTCAAGCAATGTAGGTAGTCCACAATAATGTTCAAGTAACCCACCGCTGTCATAGTGCTCTCGACTACAACCACAAGTCCCATGGAATGCCCACTATAGCATGCCCCACTGGCCTGTGTATCTGGCGCTGTCCATGATTCGAACAGCCGTTCGCGTGGATAAAGCCGCATTCTGACTCGATCGCAGAAGTGGTATAACGAGAAACGTAATTCTTCTGACCAGGCGATCGATTTACATTGATCCATGGTCTTGTCTCGATGATCCCCGGCCCACTGCAGTCATAACTGACAACGTCGACGGGTCAAAATTTATCTCGCTGCTGCGAGACTTCATGCTCAACGAAGTGCACTGAGCCGTGTGCTCTGAAACACTTGTCACTGATCAGCAGAGTTCTCTGTCCTCATATTTACCAGAGATAGCCGCCTATCTCCCTTCACGAAACAGCCAAACCAAAAACTTCCACATTTTGTGTTTAGGCGTGAAAGACCGGCACCTTGTGGAATACTCATGGTTTCACTGTCCTTCAACCATTTCCCATTGATGTTCACGATCGTAACACACAAACGCCAACTACTTCGCTGTTTCGGAAATGTTTGTTACCAGGAGCTGACATAAAAATCTGGTCTTTGACAAAGCCGCTTATGGAAATGAATTGCCCAATTGCGGTCCTTAACATCACTAAAATAATGTCCCAATCGTCTCTGCTCCTCTTATGTACGTTCCTTATTCACGAAACCGCATCGTCACTAGGTGGCATTCGATTTCGTAGTTGGGAGTGGCCAAAATGTTCTTTCTCATCAGTGTTTCGAAACCACCTTCTCACAATGCTATGTAATAGAAGTATGCATCCACGAACAATTTTAAAATTCGTTTGCAGACAGTGATTGACAATTTACTGTCACTCATTTCAGTAACCAAATCGTATGTGTCCGACTGAGGTCACTGAGGTATTTTTGACAAATAAATACGCTATTTAAATGTAAAACTACGTAATTAGGCGTGTGATTGAGGGTCTGTTATTTATGCAGACGCATCAGTTATTACTCTCTGAAGAAATGAACCTAACATGAATAATAGTAGTTATTTTTATATTATGTGAAAAAACTGAAGAGTAATTTATTAAAAAAATCAAATCTCTTCGTGTAGTACTTGATATATACCATGTGAATAATAGTGTGTGAGGTCTATGATTTCAGTTCCAGTGATCCTGTACCACATTAATGCCTGCTTAAGAGGCCCATGTACAGTCAGGAGAGAGCATCTGTTCTTCCCTAGCTTCAGATTACGGTGCTTCTTCTTGTCCCATCTCGCTATTCATCTTGTTTCTTCAGCTACCAATATCTTCTGGTAGTGTTTACGACACCAATAGACTTCACCCTCCTTCCCACTTTGCGTTTGTCTTCCATGTTGTCTCCTATAGCATTAGATGGAAGACATTTACTTTTGGAAATGTGACTTGTCCGATTAGATTTTCTGTGAAGAATATATGTCAAAAAATTTTCCTTTCTCTTCCTTGTTTCAACAGTTCTTAGTTTGTTTTCTTTTGAAAATCCATCTCCATTAGTTCTTTTCATACTTTTATCCACTTTTATCTCATTTTTCTGTAGGATTTTGGTTTCTTATGTATGCTGTACCACTCTGTACGTAACATTTAATCATTATTTTTATTAAATCCAATGTTAATCTTGCTAATCAGATGAGATCATATTTGTCGGTGCCTTTTTAACTGTAAAATGCCTTAGACTTGTGCTGTTTGAGGTTTTCCCAGCGCTGTATCTGCTTGATAGGTTCCCGGGAATTACGCCAGATAAAACTGTAGAAACCGCACAATATTTCAGCGAGACAACTGCCCGCCATCTTCAGGTGCTACTTTGTATATAGATTTGTATACCGTGAAGTAAAATTGAGAGAGGACAAGTTACTCTCCCACCTATTTTTCGCATACAGAAAATTATTAGAAATTTTATTACAACCTGACACACCTTGAGTGAGACTCCAGAAAGTTAACAGTCTGAGTAGATGTTGATTCAGCCTGGTAGGGCGCTAAAAGCATGAGGTATTTTTATGATGCTTAGCTCATAGTAACGGCTTGTTGGGAGTTGAAAGCAATTGGCGGCGAGCCCATCCCTCAGTAAATCTTGCCGGACAGGCCCACAGCCATACAGGGCAGACAGGGCTCCAGCAGAACAATGCCATGATACCTGCTGTGGCGCCAGCAGAATCTTGGGCTGGGGCAACAGTCTAAAGGAACGTTTCTACATAGTGGAGTCGTAAACCAGGTAGTGTATGGAGAGCCATGTGTAATAAAAATTCACATGTTTTCGTGTTTGCCGATATTGAAGAAGGCCAGTAAGCCACTTCCCATGGCCGCCACTGTTGTATAAGAAAACTCTGGCAGCTGAGAAACGTTTAGAGATGGAATTTTTATTACACCTCATAGCTAGGACTAACAAGCTCAAAGACACAGGCGATTTAGATAAAGAACTTTGAGATTGTATCTGTTCACTTGTTACCATGGGAAGAGACACAACTTTCGAAAAAATCATCTTTTCCCCCTCTGCAAAAACTTTAAAAAAGCCAGTAATTGGTGCCTTCTTTTTTTTTCAAAGAGGCAGGTTTCTTAAGCTTGCCTTGGTTCGATATGAGTTTGTGCTGTCGTGTGGCAGGGGAGATTTAGCGCCTCTAGAGTCTTATGATTGGCACAAGACAGTGTGAAGGCGGTGTCGTTTGTGCAATTTGTGGGACGACGGAATTTTTTTGTAGATAGGTGAGAAGCTCTCAGGTGCGGGGACTTTAGGCTGGTAAGCTTCTTCTGGTCGAAGCTCCGGTATGTGTGGTTGGTACTTGGGACCTGAGACTGACTTCACCTGCGAGTAGTTTAGACTGGGGAGCCTGTGGTGAAGTTTTTACTGTACCGACAGTGTAACTTCAAACATCTCGGACTACTCGTTTGCCGAGGGCACACTTATTCGATTTTGGTTTACCCGTCTTGACGTTTGGCTCAAGACAGTGTGCAGGCGGTGTCATTCGTGCAATTTGTGGGACAACGGAATTTTTTTGTAGATAAGTGGGAAGCTCTTGGGTGCGCGAACTTTGGGCTGGTAAGCTTCTTCTGGTCGAAGTTCTGGCATGTGTGGTTGGTACTTGGGACTTGTTCTGAGACTGACTTCACTTGTGAGTAGTTTAGACTGGGGAGCCTGTGGTGAAGTTTTTACTGTACCGACAGTGTAACTTCAAACATCTCGGACTACTCGTTTGCCGAGGGCACACTTATTCGTTTTTGGTTTACCAGTCTTGACGTTTGGTATCCTTGTGCACTCTGTCGTATAAGTGAGGCAAATTGGTCCTTGGTACGACCAGCAAATGTGTGTGTCACACAGTGAAATCACCGTGATTTCAGGGCTCTGGTTGAGAGTTAATTGAGATCCGTCTGCCTGATCGCTAGACGGTGAAATTTTTGCATGTCATTCGTGGCCGCGATCGATTCACAGGGGCCGCCTCCATGTCTCACCTCCTCCGCCACACACATCTCGCCAGCTCCAAGTGACGTCGCCGCACAAAGTAAGCAGGGTAACATACTGTTGCTCCGGCGTTGTCAGGGCGTACAGGTCTCAATCGCCACTTGCTCTCAGCTGCACCTATGTAGAGAAACTTCCGTAGATTTGATCAATCAAAGTCTGCTCAGCATCAGATCAATTCAGCTTGCGTTATCCACATTTTAGGGCCAGAGTACTTGACTTACTGATCCACGAGTTAAACTGTCTTGGCCAACCAGGCGCCACCCAAGAGAGTGTTTAATTTTCTGTTAGTTGTTTAGGGAATTCAGTTTATTTTTATTTACAATGAAGCTTAATTCCTTCACTTCTTCAATTTTGTGGTCCCTAATTATGATGTGGAAATCTTTAGTAATATCATTTCATCTGCTCCTCATAACGTTCTTCTTTCCATGGTTCACTCTCAGTCCACATTCTGCGCTCATTACACTGTTCAGTCCATTCAGCAGGTCTTGCACTTCCTTTTCAGAATCTTTCTTTTATTTCCACCTGCTTCCCTGTCTTACAACCTTTTTTTTTAATACGAAGAGATCTTTCTTGATCTTCCGTACTTATTGATCGCTATTGGTTCTTATAAATATCGCAGACAGAGGAGCTGAAACATTCTGACCGCCGCCAATCCCGAGTTCGAATGTCGTCTCATGGCGTGCGAGCACTTGACGCGGTAAGGAAAACACTGTGCGTAAGACGAGTGGAAACGAACTGGGAATCATTCGACGAAGATACGGGCCGGACAAGAAGAAATCCACCGTCAAGAGTGACTTTGACAAAAGTGGACTACTGTGATCCAGCCTTTGGGAACGAGTTTCTCAAAACGGCCAAGGTAGTTGGCTGTTCGGCTGCTGTCGTCATATCTATGGAAAGTGGCTGAAGGAGGATGAAACCACGGTAGACTACAAGGAAATAGACGTTCACGCTATATCACACAATGTCGAGGTCGGGGGCTTTCCCGTCGCCTGCAGCAGGAGAGACGGCGGCCTGTGGCAGGTTTAACGTCAGAGTGCAAAGCTGCTACAGACACGTCTCAGTGCACACGGCTCAGCAAACATTGTTGAACATGGCCCGCAGCAGAGTACCCATGTTGACCCAGTGATATCGTCAATTTCAGGTACAGTGGTCATGGCATCATCGAGACAGGATCAACGAAACCGTGTTGCCTGATAAGAAGGATCATGCCTCATGTTAAACCACGCTGATGGTCGTGGCCGGCTTCGCCGCCATCCAAGCGAACAGTTGCTCGAATCTTACTCTGTATGCAGGCCCGTGAGGACACTGTTATGCTATGGTGGACATACGTAGGCACTGATGGGATGTAGGGCACTGGGGACAACGCATTACTTTGCTTCCACGGGAGCAGAACTCCTTATCTTCATCTACTTTGTGGTCACCAGTTCTGATGTTGTTAATTTCATTTCTTTCTTCTGTTTATTTCCAATCCATATTTTGCACTAATTATTCATTACGCTCAACATCTCCCGCAATTCTTTTTCACTTTCACTGACGACAGCATGTGGTGTAAGCAGGGCTTCCCCTTGCGTTGTTAGGCCACCACACTTCCGTCTATGCAGATAATTTTAAACTAAGGGGAACCACAGCTAAAATAATTATACATAGTTCACATAACTTTCAAGCAGTAAAAGGCAGATGTTGAAATGGGTAAAACTGATGGACATATAACTGAAGGAAAGCTCGTTAAAGCACCATAGCCCCATTTATTGAGTTTCATGTGGACATATACAGGGTGTTTCAAAAATGACCGGTATATTTGAAACGGCAATAAAAACTAAACGAGCAGCGATAGAAATACACCGTTTGTTGCAATATGCTTGGGACAACAGTACATTTTCAGGCAGACAAACTTTCGAAATGACAGTAGTTACAATTTTCAACAACAGATGGCGCTGCAGTCTGGAAAACTCTATAGTACGATATTTTCCACATATCAACCATGCGTAGCAATAATATGGCGTAGTCTCTGAATGAAATTACCCGAAACCTTTGACAACGTGTCTGGCGGAATGGCTTCACATGCAGATGAGATGTACTGCTTCAGCTGTTGAATTGTTTCTGGATTCTGGCGGTACACCTGGTCTTTCAAGTGTCCCCACAGAAAGAAGTCACAGGGGTTCATGTCTGGCGAATAGGGAGGCCAATCCACGCCGCCTCCTGTATGTTTCGGATAGCCCAAAGCAATCACACGATCATCGAAATATTCATTCAGGAAATTAAAGACGTCGGCCGTGCGATGTGGCCGGGCACCATCTTGCATAAACCACGAGGTGTTCGCAGTGTCGTCTAAGGCAGTTTGTACCACCAAAAATTCACGAAGAATGTCCAGATAGCGTGATGCAGTAATCGTTTCGGATCTGAAAAATGGGCCAATGATTCCTTTGGAAGAAATGGCGGCCCAGACCAGTACTTTTTGAGGATGCAGGGACGATGGGACTGCAACATGGGGCTTTTCGGTTCCCCATATGCGCCAGTTCTGTTTATTGACGAAGCCGTCCAGGTAAAACTAAGCTTCGTCAGTAAACCAAATGCTGCCCACATGCATATCGCCGTTATCAATCCTGTGCACTATATCGTTAGCGAATGTCTCTCGTGCAGCAATGGTAGCGACGCTGAGGGGTTGCCGCGTTTGAATTTTGTATGGATAGAGGTGTAAACTCTGGCGCATGAGACGATACGTGGACGTTGGCGTCATTTGGACCGCAGCTGCAACACGGCGAACGGAAACCCGAGGCCGCTGTTGGATCACCTGCTGCACTAGCTGCGCGTTGCCCTCTGTGGTTGCCGTACGCGGTCGCCCTACCTTTCCAGCACGTTCATCCGTCACGTTCCCAGTCCGTTGAAATTTTTCAAACAGATGCTTTATTGTATCGCTTTTCGGTCCTGTGGTTACATTAAACCTCCGTTGAAAACTTTGGCTTGTTGCAACAACACTGTTTTCTAGGCGGTGGAATTCCAACACCAGAAAAATCCTCTGTTCTAAGGAATAAACCATGTTGTCTACAGTACACTTGCACGTTGTGAACAGCACACGCTTACAGCAGAAAGACGACGTACAGAATGGCGCACCCACAGACTGCGTTGTCTTCTATATCTTTCACATGACTTGCAGCGCCATCTGTTGTTGAAAATTGTAACTACTGTAATTTCGAAAGTTTGTCTGCCTGAAAATGTACTGTTGTCCCAAGCATATTGCAACAAACGGTGTATTTCTATCGCTGCTCGTTTAGTTTTTATTGCCGTTTCAAATATACCGGTCATTTTTGAAACACCCTGTAACTGAATTAACGTACTATTGCTCCATTTATTGAATTCCTTGTAGGCTTGCGCTACCGGTTTCGAAAACTTTTTAGTTGCATCGTCTGGTGAATCTATCGCCATTACATGTAGCTGTTGAAATTTATCGGCAATATCCTAAGCAATGGTGATAATAGAAACTTGCATATCCGCCTTTGGTGTGTGTCATACCGGTAGGAATCCTTTAAAACCAGTACTTTTGAATATTAAATGTGGAGATGGCCTGTGCAGCCAAGAGCAACACTATTGAAATTTGTAAAAGTTTGATTCGGATAACGTGAGTTGCTCTCACAACAGCACCGTCAAGCAGGCAATCATCTTGTTGGATGAAATGTTTCAGAGTTGCAACAGCAATGCTCTTGTTTGCACAGTGATTTTACAAATTCCGAAGGAATGGCATCCAGCGCTTCTGTCTCATTTGACTTCAAGTTTTAAAAATTCGGTTAACTTGTGGCTTTAACGCTGGATATCCTATGTCTTGCACATCTATACCCTTTCTTCTTCGGTCACGTCATCAGACATGTGCCGCGACCCTTTATGTACTCTTTGCGCCTATCTGCTCTCTTCTCTGCGTTCAACATTTTAATTTCCATTGCAGTCTTAATGTTGGCGCCCTTGCTCTTAATTTCACCAAAGATTGTTCTGACTTTTCTAGGCGCTGAATTAGCCCTTAAGACGGTCTTTTCTTTTTCTGTTTCTTTAGATTTTTCTTGCAGCCTTTTCGCAATGGCTATGTAAGGAAGGTTAGTGTTTAACGTCCCTCCGACAAGGTATTCATCAGAGACGGGGCACAAGGACAGATTGAGGAACGATGGTAAAGGAAATCGGCACTATCTTTTCAGAGGATCCATTCTGGCATTTGTCTGAGGCGATTTAGGGAAAACTAAAATGTGAGTGACCGGACAGGGGTTTGAACCGTTGCCCTCCCGAATCTGTATCTGTGTGCTAGCCAATACACAACTTTTTTTAACTAAAATTCTTTAATGTATTGAAAAACATTGAATCAGAATTGATGATTAATTTAACCACAATCAACACATCCTTCAAAATTTTACATTAAAGGAGATATAATAAAATATGTATTTAACCAACAAGAAAAAGACACACTGCCAGTGTACATTTGTATCCACACAGCCGGCCGCGGTGGTCTCGCGGTTCTAGGCGCTCAGTCCGGAGCCGCGCGACCGCTACGGTCGCAGGTTCGAATCCTGCCTCGGGCATGGATGTGTGTGATGTCTTTAGGTTAGTTAGGTTTAAGTAGTTCTAGGGGACTGATGACCAAAGATGTTAAGTCCTATAGTGCTCAGAGCCATTTGAACCATTTTTTGTATCCACAAGAATGTATGAACACTGATGAGCCAAAACATTACGACCACCTGCTTAATAACCTGTTTCTCGGTCTTTGTAACGAAATACATAACTGATTCTGCGTATCAGGGATCCGTCAGTGTGTTAGTGGGTTTGTGTGGGTATGTGGCATTACGTGTCTACGCACAGGTCATGTAATTCGTGTAAATAACAGGTCGCTGATTTGCGTACGCGGTGATGGCGCCCAATAGCGACCCAGATAGATTCCATAGGATTGAAATCAGGAGAATTCTGTCGCCGAAACATCAACGTGAGTTCACTCTAGTGCTCCTCAAACCACTTTAGCACGCTTCTGGCTCCTAGACACGGACAATTACACTACTGAAAGATGACATCACCGTCGGAAAAGACATCAAGCATGAAGGTATGCAGGTGGTTTGCAGCTGTCGGCGTGTCTTCGATTACTAACACAAGCCCACGCAAGCGCAGGAGAATGTCTCCCGCAGCTTAATACTGCTCCCACCAGCCTGCACGTTTGGGGCCGCGGCTCACCTCGATGACGGCGTTTGTGGAGACGACCATCGACCAAGCGTAGCAAAACTGTAATTTACCCGAAGAGCCGACACGTTTCCATTGATCGACCGTCGAATCCCAATGGTACCCTGCCTACTGCAATCGTAATTCACCACGTCGTTCGGTCAACATGTGAACGTGTAAGGGTGGTCTGCTATGGAGCTTCATTTTCAAAAATGTACGATGAGTGGTGTTCTCTAGAACACTTGTGCGTACATCAGCATTTTGCACTTTCGGCAGAGATGCCACAGATCACCATCTATCTTACTTTACTGAGCAGACAAGCCTCCGAACACGTTCTGTGAAGAGTCGTCAACGTCCAACCATTTAGCGCCTAGTGGCAGTTTCACTGTCCTTCTACGAGGATCAGTCAAAAAGTAATGCCTCCTATTTTTTTTCTACGTTTAATTGTCAGGAAATTTAAATGCAATTACATAGGTTGAAAACCACAACATTGAGGATCATTTTGTCATTTTTCAATGTAATCTCCGCCCATCTCTACAGTTTTGGTCCATCTTTGAACAAGGGCATGTATCCCAGCACGGTAAAAATCACAGCTCTGCTTCCTAAGCCATTGACGCACGGATGTTTTGACGGCCTCCTCATCTTCAAAATGAATCCCACGATGAGCTTCTTTTAGTGGCCCGAACAGATGGAAGTCTGATGGTGCCAGGTCAGGGCTGTATGGGGGATGAGGCAAAACTTCCCATCCAATTTTGACAATCTCGTCAGAGGTGTGACGACTGGTGTGTGGTCTTGCATTGTCATGCAAAAGAAGAACATCTGCCATTGATTTTGTTGGGCGAACTCGCTGAAGACGTGCTTTAAGTTTGTTGAGGGTTGTGACGTATTGAACAGAATTTATTGTGCATCCCTGCTCCAAAAAATCAACCAGAATCACACCCTCTGTATCCCAGAAAACTGTTGCCGTAACTTTCCCTGCCGATCGCACAGTTTTGAATTTTTTCTTCCTCGGCGAGCTTGTGTGACGCCACTCCATTGACTGCCTCTTTGATTCGGGTTCAAAAAAATGCACCCATGTTTCGTCCCCGGTCACAATTTTTTTCAGAAACTCATCTCCCTCCAAACGGAAGCGCTGCAAGTGTTGGGAGGCTATTGTTTTCCTTGCCTCTTTATTCTGATCGGTTAACATTCTTGGAACCCACCGTGCACAAACTTTTGAGTACCCCAATTGTTTAATAATCGTGATCACACTACCTTTACTAAGAGAAATAATGCGACACACTTCATCTGCAGTCACCCGACGGCCACCACGAATGATGTCATCAACTTGCTGAATGTTGTGTGGAGTCACTGCACTCACCGGCCTGCCGCTCCGCTTTTCGTCAGTCAACGGTGTTTGCCCTTCAGCTTCCTTACAACGACGAACCCATCGTCTAACAGTGCTGACATCCACTGTCACAACACCATACACCTTCTTCAGTCTTTCATGAATGCGTATGGGCGTTTCACCGTCTGCATTCAAGAATTCAATCACACAACGCTGTCTCAAACGAACATCGATGTCGGCCATCTTACAAACTTCTGCTGTGCTGCCACCTGTTGACACAGAAAGTTACTACTGCAGTGGATTGCAGAAGAAGGTTTGAGGAATGGCGCCAAATTCAAATTTTTCACTTAACTTAATTTCTTTAAGTAGAAAAAAAATGGGAGGCATTACTTTTTGACCGACCCTCGTACTTCTTTCTGTAGACGATTACGGCATAGCACATAAACATTGGACCAGTTTCTTCATTTTAGAGCCATTCGTTCACAGGCTCTGCGTAATAATAATCTGCTCTTTGTCAAAAGTCCCTTATCTCAACGGATTCCCCATTTGCAGCCCATATCTTCGCTAGGGTGATCCCCCGTCCCTATCTGCTCCGCTTACGTACTTTTGTTACTGTGTCACGTTCCCGAAACGCCACCAGGCGGCATCCAACGTCGCGGTGGGCAGTGTATCTTCTTGAAACAAATATGTTGATTTCTTTTGCAGTACGCAACTATTTCTTCAAACTACTGGCCGCGATGACGATGACATGTTGTAATGGGGCACACCATGGCCGCAGAAGCTCCAACATTTGATAAGATAAGCCGAAAACTGCTGTCGCTGTGAATTCTGTGGAACCAAGTCCACGCAAGTGTCGCATGCAGTATCACAAACTTCTTTCTTCATATGTGGTCGGTAGAAATCCATTGTTGAACCGGCTGCCGAGTGAACACTGTCTTAATGCTTCAGTCATTATTTTGCAAGCTTGGTCATCCATAGTTGTCTTTGTTCTTAGTTCTATACGACTGGGGCCGAGTGGTTCTAGGAGCTTCAGTCCGGAATCGCGCTTCTGCTACGGTCGCAGGTTCGAATTTTGCCTCGGGCTTGGATGTGTGTTATGTCCTTAGGTTAGTTAGATTTAAGTAGTTCTAAGTCTAAGAGACAGATGACCTCAGGTGTTAAGTCCCATAGTGCTTAGAGCCATTTGAACCACTTTATACGACTTGTTTGTATTTTGCTCTCGCTTTCGGGTTTGTTAGAGCGGGTTGCTGACCACACGCCCCTCCTATCCGCATCCTGAGTTGAGGATGACACGGCGGTAGGATGGTCCCGATGTTAGTAATCCCTATCTTCCTTTCCTTGGATTGTCCCGGAACCCTTTGCGTGTTATTTCATTATTTGTGATAACATTCGGTATATAATTATAAATTGATCAATTTAGTGTTCTCACTTTCACCACTTGATACCGTGGCTATGCTATGGGGGAGATTTACTTGGGCTTCCATAGGACCAGGGCTTCCTGGCACAAATGACGTACGTGGACTAGGTGGTCGTTATTGCGGACCATCTGTATCCTTTCATGCTTGATGTCTTCCACGACGGCGATGTCATCAACCAGCTGAATAACTGTTCGTACCACAAGGTCATAACTGTGCTACACTGGCTGGAGAAGCATAATAGTATTGGCCACCAAATTTGTGTGATTGCAACCTATCTATCGGTCGGCAATTCCGCGACCAGTAACCACGGATCAGTACTGTATGGCAGTTGCGTGACATGTTCGCAGACCTGTGCTGCCACACACTTTCTGAAAGGTACCAAGCAGTTGCCGAATCCACGCGACACTGTGTTCCAGATGTGGACCAATATGCTTTTAAGCAGCGGGTCCGAATGTTTCGGCTTATAGTACATATTAGCCATCTTTCCATACAGCTTTCCTTCTACACGTCTTAACTTTGCCTTCTTCCGGACGCGGCAACTGTAAACGTGACATTGTCGCGGCGAGTGGAGGTGCGGCAGTGGGCGGCTCTCCCCTTGAGACGGGCGTCGCGTTATCCCTAATAAGGCGCGACTGTGCTCGCTCGTTAAATTCGTCCCCGTGGCTGATCAGGCCCGTGCTGCTTCTGCGCCGCCGATGAGGCGTCCGTAACTTTGATTAGGCGCGGGTAATTTGGAGCCAGGTGAAATTTCTCGAGCACCGATAGAGGGCCGGCGACGCGGACTTCTTAATTAAAATCGGCTGCGGCGCACCAAAGTTCTTGGGCGTTTTAATACTGTCTCGGCTCCTTTCGCAACTATATTGGCTTTCAGACACCCAGAGGTAAGACGTGATTTTTTATTTCTGTCCAGAGCAAAGAAGCCTGTCACAGGTAAAATAAATGATGCCTCAGGAACACTAATCAATGTTGCGTGGACGTCATTATCCCTTAGCCACTTCTTTTTCTTCTTCTTTTTTAACGTATGAGCCACTACGAGCTATGTTATTTTTAATTGCTCTTCCTTTCCTTTCTTGCACAATTCTCTCACCATTTCTTGATGTATCTATCTCGTTTCCTCTGTCCAAATGGTTCCAGTTTTCTCATTGGTTTTTGAAGCTTTTAGAATCTTGCAGTTTATTTCTGGCTGAAAGTCGTTCCTCAATATCTTTTGAATTAAGTCGGGGTTCTTCTACGTCCCTTCCAATTTCACCATGACTTATCCACTTTTAATTTATGCAAATAAGAGAATATTCTTTTCGTCAGTCAGTCTGCTGAGATTCATTGTTGAGATGTGGCCATTGAAAGTTATCCTTTTTTTCCTAATTATGACTGTCATTTTTTTGTCAATATACGTGTAAAGCTATTTTTTACAACGTCTTGTCTATTGAATTTGTTCTGTAACTAGACTCCAAATTTTGCTTAGTATTTTTATTTCTATGACTTCCAAGGTTTCCATCATCACCCTTATGGCTAGATTCCTGCATAACGTCCATCTGAGCGAGTTACTGTAGACTAGTGGCTAAGTTTAACATTTAGGGCACTGATTTTTAATACATGCATCCTTATGCTTTTTTTATCTTGTTAACTCTTATTTTAATTGCAGCTTTATCAGAAATTTCTCCTTCAGTTACATCTCTTAGACACCTGAATTTGTTAGTTCTCTCAGTTTTTGCATATTTCATTCTCGTTGTCTTGGTGGCTGCCCTAATGTTTGTCATATATCTCGTTCTATCAAAGGAATGTTGTAAGGCTTCCTCTTCAGCCTGTTCTTTCAGCGATTCTATCTGTCTGGTGGTTGCACCCATGAGGCCTGAAAAAAATAGCTAGGTCGTTTACAATTACTACACAGCCTATTTGCTAGTTGTCACCTTTGTGACCTTATGTAACTCCCTCATTGCTTTGGCTTGCTTCTAATGGCATTCTCCGTTACGTTATGACTTATTATTTTTATTTATTTATCGGTTTCCGTGTGGCCATCAGAGCCAAAGCGGCTTGGTCGTGGAACGAATCAGTAAACTAAACGCACACGAAAAAAAAAATTGTTACACTAAACGCACACGAAAAAAAATTGTTACAGGATGTGCGAATAAAGAACACATTGAAGACAAGAATTCTCAACTACTGCGAGGCACTCCTGCACGGAATACGAATGTATCATAAGGAAACTCTTTAATTTTGATAAAAATATTTGCCGCTTGTCAGCCACAGCCTCCTGAAAATGAAACTTACTGAACAGTTCACATATTCCTATACAGTGCTTAAGGAAAATTCATCTCAGCGCAAAACGTTTTTTCGTCTAGTGTTCACTGAATTAATGCTGCAGTCAGTATCATCAACAAAAAATTTAATATATGATGAGGGTGGGGGTAGGAAAAATGGGTGTATATAGCCAAGGATAAATTTATTTGCCAGGAATATCGAACAAGTTTATTGTTTAACATACCGTTACAACAATTTTTAAACAATAGGTCAACAGATTACCATTTTAAAATTACTGAAGAAAATTCCAAAATGATAACAGGAGATTCAGAAGCCGTTTTAACAGTTAAGAAAAAAGATTCAACAACTGATCATTAGACAACCTTGTTAAAATTACTAAAGAAAATTTAAAATCAGAAGAAAATAGTACTAACAGAACAGCCGAACTACAAGATTATTTTTTGCGTTAACGAATTATCCACTCGATATTGAAAATGAATCAGTTACTATTCCGGCGACGGAAGCTAAAACTGCCTGCCATGCTGAACATTAAAATTCAGCCTCGTTAACCACCTTCCACAATATAATGAGTATACGTTTCACGAACTATTCACCATGCAATCTTTTCTCGGCGAAAAACAGTCCAGATTCATTACAGAAGTTGACCAACAAACCTAGGGACAGATTGCCTTCCTTCCTAAGAGACTATTCCATATAAACGGTCCCGCTTGAAAATCAACACCAATGTAGTTCCAAGTCTGCCGCTTGGCCTCAGACACAGTCACCGACCAAGCCGACTCCTCGTATTGTGAGCAGCCACGAGGAGAACTGTCCACAGATACAGCACTTCCTTCTCCCCTCGGCGGAGCCTCCATAACCGCCTTACTCGGCCTTGCCCTCTCTCGGCCGTCCAGGGAAATCATAGAATTCTCTCAGCAAAGATATGCGAGCGTGATAACTATCTATACACTCACTCGCACGGATAAATATATGTTTAAGAGTGGCAGAAGTAGAATAAATTTGAGCGTATTTTTCACTAATAGGTTCATTCACTAATAAAGACACCGTAGAAATACTACGAGTGAATAAAGAGTGGCACCAAGGAGTGAGGAAATTTTGATTGTAATGAGTCATGCCGCGCGGGATTAGCCGAGCAGTCTACGGCGCTGCAGTCATGGACAGTGCGGCTGGTCCCGTCGCAGGTTCGAGTCATTCCTCGGGCATGGGTGTGTGTGTTTGTCCTTAGGTTAATTTAGGTTACGTAGTGTGTAAGCTTAGGGACTGATAACCTTAGCATTTAAGTCCCATAAGATTTTCATACACATTTTTTTGTAATGAGTCAGTTACATTGCTTGACGCTTCACCTTTATGACCAGTATCTTGCACTTTTAACATGGCAATTCCTTCTTCTTGTGTAATATGGGAGATACTTAACAACCAGCGAAACAAATTTCGGTGTGATATTTAAACACGTTTAAACACCGTACATCAGCAATGAACGTGGATCAATACGAAACTGTAAACGGCATAGGAAATCGATTAGTCGATCTAAGCTGTCAGCTAGTGCAGGCGTTCGAGCAGATCTGAGGCCGACAAATAACTGCTGGCTACTGCCACAGATCTCGCTCCAAAACTACGAACCCCTCATGCTGCCAAACAGTGATCCATCCCTCCCCCCCCCCCTTTCCTCGCCGCTAACCCCCCCCTCCCCCACCCAAAAAAATGAAAACTCAACTACACAAAAATTATAGTTTTATGATTCTTTACTAGGGATACATGGCATTCACTTGTCTTTGCAGACATCCTCCGTTACAGAAAATTATCAGATAGTCAACAATAACGAAACAGTCACAATTATTTTAGTGAGCGTTGCACAACACTTAGATATATAAGTGAATAATTTCTCTGTAATTCAGGCTCACAAGAATCCTCACTTGAACGTACTGTAGTCTCTGTGGTTAGCTGAATAAAGTGCCGCGACTTTTTCTTCCCCTGACAGTCATCAGCTGATATTATGAGCAACAGAATTAAATAGACCTACCTAGAAGTTTTACAGAGAGAAAAGAGGAATTACATTAAGACTATTTAGGGGATTGATACTGTGTGAAGAATCTGAAAAAGCACTGAGAGACCAAATTCGAAATAAGGCCACTGAATTAGTTGACATTCCCTCACAATTGGTGGGATCTTTAGGAGAGACCCATGAAAAAACTATTCGATCTAGTGAGCAAGATGTATGAAAAGAAGAACAAGAAACCCACGTTTATACCAAACGTAGATTTAAACAAAGCTTCTATATTGAGTATAATTCACTCTTCGAAATTCTGAAAGTAGCAGCAATAAAATACAGGGAGCAAAAAATTATTTAAACCACACTGCAGTCATAAGCGTCGAAAAATATGAAGGGAAAGGTTGGATGAAAGAAGAGTGGGACAGGCCTCTAGCATATTCCCGATGTTACTCATAAAGTACATTGAGCAAGCAGCAAGAGGAACCAAGGAGGTATCTGGAGAAGATTTGCAGATGAAATCATAATTCTTTCAGAGGTAGCAAAAGATCAGGAAGAGCAATTGAATGGAGTGCATAGCGTCTTGAAAGGATATTATAAGATGAACAAAGGAATGTGGTCGAATTAAGTCAGGCAATGACGAAGGAACTAGATTTTGAAATGACACGCTAAAAGTAGTACACCCTAGAGTTGACGAAGCAAAGTTCGCGTTGTTCCAGATGCTCTGGACCTAGTGTTGCTGGGAGCAGCGCTGAACCTAGCGGTTACAAAACTGCCTCGCATGAGAGATCACTACTAAATCCCTGCTTGACACACAATAAATAACTAAGGAAATCACCACAACAACTAAGATATGGTGATGGATTCACTAGTACAGTTAAGATGGTCACACTATCTAAATGCAGCTCAGTGATCCCGCAATATCAATTTATTAATTTAAAAAAAAAAACAAGAAAAAAAGGGTCGCCACAAGCAATAAAAGCTTGAAAATAATAAGCTGTACTGAACTCTCACACGGAAGAAACGACACAGCGTTAATAACAATTAACACCTAACCTGCCTTTAACAGAAATATTTGGAGAAAACAGCAGTGATTATTAATAATTTTTTAGAACATATCTCTTCGATAACAGTGATCTGGCAAAAAGTACTTTAAAATGGACACAAACAGTCTGAATTACAAACACATTTATTTTGCGGTAGCTGGTTTCTTTCAGTTTTCGACCATCCTCAGACCCTCGTACCATGACGGTTGACAGTGGCTGTAAATGGAGCGGACGTTGTAACTCTGAGAACGTCAAATTTGGTCTAGACTGTTAGTGTCAATTTTAAAAACTGGTGATTTGATTAAGAAAACAATTGCTGTTATCTTCTTCGTGACACAAAGACACGTGTTCCTTTGAATTTAACAGTTAAAATGAGTGATTACCCAACTCAAATGAAACAATGAGACAATGACAAAATATTATTAACTGCAAGTCTAAGCTCTGTGTCCCACACAAACGCAGATTACTATTAACCTTCCATTTAGCCTGACCTGAAAACTGACTGTTCTACCCCTCATGCTGACTTAAAACTTCGCATTGCACGCTTTTCTGTCTGCAGGTGGTATAATGATTATGGCTGGGAATGCCACAGCTAATTAGTAATCCTCATTTATCTAAATGCAAAATAGAACATAAGAAAATAACCATGATCAACCATCAACGAAAGTGAACCTACACAACCTTAGCAATTTATTGTTATTGAACCACCAATAACTATTCTTATATGAGCAAAAGATGAATGAGCAATGAACGCATTCAGATCAACCTGACGAAAATAAATAAATCTAACAATAATACCACCAGATAAACGTGAAGGTAATCAAAAATAATTAAACTTAAAACTCAAATAAGTAATAAATTTTATTACATGTGAAATACCATATCCACCTAACTTCAATAAAACACCAGCAAGAATTATTCTACCAAAAATAGTGGCTTCTATATGAGCCTTTGGAGGTGAAAGATGGACTAAGAACTTTTGCATCTTAATTAAAAAAATCTAAAATTATAGAAACATAAAATATAAAATAATAAGAATGCAAAAAGTGGTACTAAAAAAAATCATAAACTTTAAACAAAACCAACAATAAAGGTAATTTAGCAGCCAAAATACAAAAAAATCAAATAAACACCAGCTTGTAAATGCCGACATAAAATCGAAAGTAAAGTAGGGACTAATCTAGCCTCAAAGAAAATATAAAAAAAGTAAACTTAATCTAGAAATGTCTGTATGTATGACTTCAAGGTGTTCACGCCTGTTCTGGAGTCATACAAAGCACCAGCACAACAGAAGACAAAGTCGAAAGAGAAGAAAGAAACAGACAATGCTTTCCTTAGAGGGCTCCACTAGCTGTGCTCCGAAGACACGATACGAGAAGCACTACGACACGACGGGCCTGGTGACGTAGCGGTAAAGCTACACAACCGAACTAACAAGAACAGGCCGCCACTATTTATTCACGTTGTGAACACACCAACGACGAAAGAGACACCATTAGCGGACCAAATCTACGGAATCAGCAGCATCCTAGGCTTCAACGTGACGCTGGAGCCTCTGCCTGCGGAAATGAGCAGCCCTATTGCTTTAGGTGTCAAGAAGAGGGGCATGTGGCAAAATATTGCCGCAACCAAGCGCCCTGTGTAAAATGCGCTGAAAATCATGACAGCCACACATGCACAAGGTCGTGAAAGGACACCCTGACCTGCTCCCGCTGCGGTGGGCAGCACGTGGCCAGCTGGCGCGGCTGCAACGCTTTCACGGGCCGCGGCAACACCGACGACAAGGCGCAGTACTCTGCAGGTGCAAACATGCCGAGGAGAAAAAACGACGGAGCAGAAGACGTAGGAAAACCGCGCCCTCGCCTCCAGAGCAGTGGAAGAACGAGATGGCAATAAACCGTCCACCTGAGCGGTTGGCCACCCCCAACGCCAGTGAGAGTGGTAATGGAGTGGGCCGCCCGCCAACGAACGGTCGACGGCAGTCAGTGCCAGACCGCCAAGATGACACAGAAGCCGCAGTGGCACAAACCGGCTCACAAAAAGACTGCAGTGAAGGTGGACCGCATGCAGCCACCAACGCCACACTGAAGGAGGCAGATATGTGCTTCTATCTCCATGTGGAGAGCAATGTTATCGTATCTGGATGGTTGATGGCGAAGTCGAAGAAATTTCGAAGATTGTTTCTTAATAGTGTTCTTCTGCGCACGATCCGAATAGGGCCACGAAGCTTCATCCAGGATGCGGGAGACAGACTAGAAGAAAATTCAAATGAAAGAAATACAGAATGAGATGTTCACTCTGCAGCGGAGTGTGCGCTGATTTGAAACTTCCTGGCAGATTAAAACTGTGTGCCGGACCGAGACTCGAACTCGGGACCTTTGGCTTTCGCGGGCAAGTACTCTACCATCTGAGCTACCCAACCACGACTCACAGCCCGTCCTCACAGCTTTACTTCTGCCAGTACCACGTCTCCTACCTTCCAAACTTTGCAGGAGCTCTCCTGCGAACCTTGAAGAACTAGCACTCCTGAATGGAAGGATATTGCGGAGACAAGAAATACAGTTCTTTGGATATCAGATCCAACTGTTGACGCGTGAAACGAAGTCTCTCCCGTACTAATGCCAAACTAGCACGTTTCTTGATCCTTTTTGCCATTCTAGTATCAATAAAGTGAGAAAATTTAACAAATTTGGAAACAATCCCTCCATCACAGCATCTCAATAAAAATACAATTGAACTCAGCAACTTCCCTCTCTTCTTGCGAAATTTGTCAAACTGCTTAACAAGAATTACCATCTCCTCCCAGTAGCGGTTTCTGATGTGATTCCGTAAACTTTCCCGGTGTCTCATAAGATTATGCTTTTCAGGGGTGTGCTGCCGGATATGATCGTCCACACTATACGATATTACGGCGATCCATCTAGCCGCCACCATCGGGTGCGATCGCTGAGTACACAATCACGCCGGAAATGAATAAACGTCAGAAACGGCAACTCCTTTATAAAAAAAAAAATTGTTCAAGGCACTATGAGACTTAACACCTGAGGTCATCAGTCCCCTAGAGTACTTAAACCTAAATAACCTAAGGACATCACACACATCCATGCCCGATGCAGGATTCGAACCTGTGACCGTAGCACCAGCGCAATCCCGGACTGAAGCGTCTCGAACCGCTAGGGTACGGCGGCCGGCTGGCTGCTTTATAACCGGGTCCAGTCCACTGCGCCTGCACGAGAAGCGGAAGAGCTGCCCCCTGCGAAGTAAAGAATTGCAGCGCCGCAGGCGGTAGAAACTGGCGAAAGTGATTAATCGCAAATTCAGATGTAGCGGGTCGAAAACCAGACCGTTCTTGCGAGTCTGCAGACTGTGGACAGAGCGAAAATCAGCTGAAGAAATCATTACATTTCAGCCTAGGAACAGCACATGACGTATGTTAACCTTATATCACATAAGGACAAACTCGGCAATAGATGTGTTTTGCCATTTGGTTAGCAAAATTACTCATGATGGTCGAAGTGCAAAAAATTTCAGGAAAACAGAAATTTAAAATCTAACTTTTACGCAGTGTTCTCTGAATGTATCTGTTTGGAGCGGATCCTTTTAGGGAAGTGTAAAGACCACGATACGCAATTCAGACATCAAGGGAACAAAAGTTTTTGAAAAGAAGAATGCCTACTATAAGATGGTGCAATGTCACGTAGTTGACGATAGTACTTGCTGCGTGCAACTGCTGATCTAACGTATGTACAAACCGTTTTCCAAGTTATACTGTGTGTTCAAATATGTGGTTGTTATGTGACTACAAAAATTGTATTTTGCTCTTTTCATGTAATGGCTGACCACAGGCAAAATGTATAGCACCTCCCAACAAGGACAGTGCTGTAGAATATCTCTTCACAAGTTGTAACATGCTGAGGGCTATTGTCCTTCAGACTGAAGCTCACACACTGTCCCTGTCTTTTCCATGAGACTAGTTCGTAACTATTAACTTTATGACTTTATGTTAATGAAACTGGTTTGACCTGAGTCCAGTTTTTCAGACAACGTTTTTCATATAAATATAAAACTCAAATGTGTCTTTTGCCACTCTCCTGTTTCCTCTTCTATCACATCATACAAATCTTCCCCCTCATAGAGGCTTTGAGTGTATTGGGCCACATCATCCATTAGGAAGTTTTGATATTACGTTATGCACAAAACTTGTGATTGCAGCGGGAATGATAATCTCGTATTGTAACATGTAGAACACCTGTGGGCTTTTTTGGTCTCTTCTTTTTCGCTGGATCGTGGTTTGAGATCGAAAATGTTAGCAATAAATACGAAATTTAAAACAGCACTGAGTCATACATTTTATATGTTTTAAGTCAATCGATAGTTCAGTCAAAACTTCTTCTGTTCATAGTAATTATTCAGGTACACTACTGGTCAAAAGTTTTCGATCAATCGTGATAAAAATGATATACACTATTTCAATGTACAAACACATCACACCAACAAAATAGGCCAAGATATTAAATACTTCTTCTCTCTGTCACTGAGTACAATATAATACGGATTAGATTTAACCTCTTCAAAGTATCCATCATTTGCCATCAGAACAGCTGCATAAACTCACAGTAATGTGGAGATAAGATTTTGTAGTGTTTTTGCAGATATTGCAGTCCATCAAGATATTGAACAGATCTTCAACATTAGAGGACTTCAGTTTTCTGACCCCCAGTCAAGTTCATTCCATAAGAGTTCAATGGGATTTAAATCAAGTGCCTGAAAAGCCCACGTCATATTCGTTAGTGCCCCGCATTTCTCTTTGCTACTGACATACCCTCTGCACAATTTAGAAGCATGTTTGGGAGCATTGTTCTGCTGTAGAACAAACACACGCCCAACAAGAGCGTTGCCATATGGAACTGCATCGCTGTTTAGTATCCTGAGATATTATTCCTTCTGTACATTCCGTTAATTTCGCTTGATCAACTGTTTTTTATTTTATTTTATTTATTTATTTATTTATTTTATGTCTCCAGTGCGAAACTCGTCATCTCAGAGTAGCACTTGCAATCTACGTCCTCAATTATTTCTTGGATGTACTCCAGTCTCTGTCTTCCTTTACAGTTTTTGCCTTCTACAGTTCCCTCTAGTATCCTGTCCCTTCTTCTTATCAATGTTTTCCACATATTCCTTTCCTCTTAGGTTCTGCGTAAAATCACCTCATTCCTTACCTCATTAGTCCACCTAGTTATCAACATTCTTCTGTAGCACCGCATGTCAAATGCTTCGATTCTCTTCTGTTTCGGTTTTCCCACAGTACGTGTTTAACTACCATACAATGCTGTACTCCAGAAATTTCTTCTCAAATTAAGCCATATGTTTGATACTTGTAGACTTCTTTTGGCCAGGAATGCCCTTTTTGCTATCGCTGGTCTGCTTTTGATGCCCTCCTTACTCCGTCCGCGATGGGTAATTTTACTGCCTAGATAGCTGAATTCCTTAACTTCATCTACTTTGTGACCATCAATCCTGATGTAAAGTTTCTCGCTGTTTTCATTTCTACTACTTCCCTTTACCTTCGATTTTCTTCGATTTACTCTCAATCTCATAAATTGCTCAGTCCAAGCGAAACATGTAATTCTTCTTCACTTTCACTCAGAAGAGGAACGTCATCATTGAATGGTATCATTGATATCCTTTCATCTTGAATTTTAATTTCACTGCTGAACCTTTATTCCATCATTGCTTCTTCGATGTACAGATTGAACAGTAGGGGGGAAAGATTACGTTCCTGCCTTACACCCTATTTAATCCGAGCACTTAGTTCTTGGTCGTCCACTCTTTTTATTCCCACTTGACGCTTGAACATATTGTACATTACCCGTCTCTCCCTCTATCCTACCCCTATTTTTCTCAGAATTCCGAACATCTTGCACCATTTTACATAGAGGATGGATTTTCCCAGACCAACAATCCTATGAATGTGTCTTGATTTTTCTTTAGTCTTGCTTCCATTGTCAACCGCAACGTCAGAATTGCCTCTCTTCTGCCTTTTTCTAAAGCCGAACTGATCGTCATCTGGCACATCCTCAATTTTATTTTCGATTCTTCCGTATATTATTCTTGTCTGATACTGCGATAATTCTCGCACTTGTCATTTCTTGCAGTCTTCGGAACTGTGTGGATGATGTTTTTTCAAAAGTCAGATGGTATGTCACCAGACTCATATATTCTACACACCAACGTGGATAGTCGTTTAGTTGTGAGTTCCTCCAATAATTTTATAAATCCTGAGGGAATGTTATCTATCCCTTCTGCCTTATATGATCTTAAGTCCTCCAAAGCTCTAATACTGGATCCCATATCTCTTCTAAATTGACTCCTGTTTCCTCTTCTATCACATCATACAAATCTTCCCCCTCATAGAGGCTTTGAGTGTATTCTTTCCACCTATCCGCTGTCTTCTCTGCATTTAGCAGTGGAATTCCCGTTGCACTCTTAATTTACCACCCTTGCTTTTAATGTCACCGAAGGTTGTTTTGACTTTCCTGTATGCTGAGTCTGTCCTTCCGACAATAATTTCTTTTTCGATTTGTTCACTTTTTCGTAAGGCCACTTCGCCTTAGCTTCCCTGCACTTCCTATTTATTTCATTCCTCAGCGACTTGTATTTTTGTATTCCTGAGTTTCCCAGAACATTTTTGTACTTCCTCCTTTCATCTAACAAATGAAGTATTTATTCAGTTACCCATGGTTTCTTCGCAGTTGCGTTCTTTTTACCTATGTTTTCCTTCCCAACTTCTGTGATGGCCCTTTTTGGAGATGTGCATTCCTCTTCAACTATACTGCCTACTGAGCTATTCCGTATTGCTGTATCTACAGCCTTAGAGAACTTCAAGCCTATCTCGTCTTTCCTTAGTACTTCTATATCCCATTTCTTTGCGTATTGATTGTTCCTGATTAATGTCTTAAACTTCAGCTTACTCTTCTTCACTACTATATTGTGATCTGAGTCTATATCTGCTCCTGGGTACACCTTACAATCCAGTATCTGATTTCGGAGTCTCTGTCTGACCATGATGTAACATAACGGAAATCTTCCCGTATCACCCGGCCTTTTCCAGGTACACCTCCTGCTCTCGTGATTTTTGAACAGAGTATTCGCTATTACTAGCTGAAACTTGTTTCAGAACTCAATTAATCTTTCTCCTGCCTCATTCCTTGTCCCAAGTCCATATTCTCCTGTAACCTTTTCTTCTACTCCTTCCCCTACCACTACATTCCCGTCTCTCATGACTATTAGATTTTCGTCTCCCTTTACGTAGTGTATTACCCTTTCAGTATCCTCATATACTTTCTCTATCTCTTCATCTTCAGCTTGCGACGTCGGCATGTATACCTGAACTACGATTGTCGGTGTTGGTTTGCTGTCGATTCTGATAAGAATCACAGTAAGACACACTCTGCCCTACCTTCCTATACCATTTTCTGCTGTTGTTGATATTACCCTATACTCCTCTGGCCAGAAATCCTTGTCTTCTTTCCATTTCACTTCACTGACCCCTACTCTATCTGGACTGAGCCTTTGTATTTCCCTTTTCAGATTTTCTAGTTTCCACAGCACGTTCAAGCTTCTGACATTCCGCCCCCGATTCGTAGAACATTATCCTTTCGTTGATTATTCGACCTTTTTCTCATGGTCACTTCCCCCTTGGCAGTCTTCTCCCGGAGATCCGAATGGGAGACTATTCCCGAGTCTTTTACCAGTGGAGAGATCATCATGACACTTCTTCAATTACAGGCCACATATCCTGTGGATACACGTTACGTGTCTTTAATGCAATGGTTTCCATTGCCTTCTGCGTCCTCATTCCGTTGGTCACTGCTAATTCTTCCGTATTTAGGGTCATTTTCCCACCTCAACGACAAGAGAGTTCCCTGAACCTCTGTCCACTCCTCCGCCATCATTGACAAGGCCGTTGGCAGAACGAAGGTCACTTCTTGTGCCGGAAGTCTTCGGCATAACTTGTTTCGGTATTGTTCGTTTTGTTTGGTCTAGGCGGACGTCACATCCGTTCAAGTTGGTCGTTGATTTCTTTACTCAGTTTTCTTATGGTAACACAGGTCAATCGGCCCTCTGACCGAACACGCTGAGCTATCGTGCCGGCGACCCCTAGACCACGGGTACAATCTCTCATCGCGTGCAAAACACGACTATGGCGTGACCGATCCTCCACCATACTTCACCATTGGCGTCGCTTTATTTTTATTCATCAGCGCACAGCTTCAGGTACGTCTAAAGATGGTATGAAACTCATAACACCAAACGCAAACCAAGTGGGAGAAGATTCACCTGTACTTTTACTCTTCCAATGTCTAGTATCGTAGCTTATTGATACTGCCGGAGCCAGTGCCTCGAAGATTCCTGCGGGCGCCACAAGCCGTTCTTCGAACCGATGAAGAACCTCCAGGCCACTGCGCTATGAAGACCGCCAGGACGGTGTTATAATCGACGGGTGCTTGGGTACCAGGCTTCTAGCCGAGTCTCCCTAGTTAGTGCCGAACACTACACCGAGCTGTTGGCAGTTACCTCTACCGGCGAACAATCAGTGAATTTAAGCGCCGGCCAGTGTCGGGCTTTTGCTAGTTGTCACCAGTCTAGTAGTCCTTTCGCACAACTTACTTGAATTACATTTGTTTAAAGTGCTCCTGTATCAACTAACCTTTTCCTCACCTATCCAGATCCCTTTAGACACCTTCCACCCTTTTATCATTGCCAGCGAGGATGTAACGTTTGGCTCCTCGGAACATAATGATTACCGATTCGCATCATAACACTATGCAACTATTTCTCTTCGCATTTGGCATAGGTTCGAAGAATTTGGAATTTCTTATGTGCTTCATCAAGCGTGATTCCGAGCTCTTAGGCAATAGCTTGCCGACTGCTTTTTCCAGTTGCGGTCTTTGTATACACTACATTATATTTCCCCATCCCACAGCACATTTATAAAATTCATAGCTCTCTCGTTTTCCCACTTCTCCACTGCTGAACGCAACAAACAGCAACAACATACGTGGCTATATATGTTCGTGCGCAAGCATTTGAACAAAAGCGTGTAATATCTCCTTATATTCGATGAATTATTCTGATACAATTCTACCCTTGAAAATTACAAGCGAAACGATATTTTTTTCTCTCAGACACGTGACTGCAGTACTTTCGGTGAGAGAAGCATCAAACAAAGGTGACAGCGGGAGAGATGCATTTACAAACAAGGACAGAGATAGATATTTCCCTGTAATACGAAATAATACGTACTTTTGGTGAACAACACCGGCAGCCCCTCCGTAATGAGTCGGTAGCTACTTGCAATTAGCAACAGTGCTCAGCCATACCGCAATATTGCCGTGTATTGCAATGTTGGCAACGCCATTGGTACAAATATTTCCGTAAAATACGGACCACTTACACACACCTTAACAAACAATAAGCAGATTTCGTGACGTAGGGATTTCACGTTTTCTTCAACCGGCATGGTCAAAATATTATTGAAGGAAGAGGAAACCTTGGGCTAGGTAAGAAATGGGTAGTAACAGTGTCTCTGTGTGGTGTGAAAGAAGTCACCTCCCACCAATGTAGAAGAAGCGAGGTTTATGAAAAATCAACCCTGGAGGAACGCAATCTGGGGTCTTGAAAGAATCAGAAATATGCAAAAGAAACTATTTCGATGTTTCCATACTCAGACGTTTGAGCCATTTAGCAGATTTCCAATCACTCATACGTTGCTGAACTTAGAATAACGAACACAGTGGCATTAGCATAATGGGTGTAATATTATTGGATTGTAGCTACTTTGCATGTGAGATATTTGTTATTAAAGAAAATGACAGTTCGTAAAGATGCTAAGCATCACAGCGCGAGAGTAAAGAGATGAAATATTTATTTTTTTAATGTGCGCCTATACCAGCGTTTAGATACTCTAAATAAACACTATGACCCGCTGGGCGCAGATATTTAAACACATTGCCGCAGCGCTTGATAGCAAGAAGCTGCGAAACAGAAGAAAGAACAATCTATCTTTTGTTTAGAAATATTCTAGAGACTTCAATATCCCTGGTACTTTTAGTCGCCGACATATTAAGACGTACTACATAGCATTGCTACAAGTTGTATTTTTATTTTGTGTAAAAACTATGTGAAACGACGAACAAACATTTCGGTAGCTCGGGTGTGGATACAATGTACTTACGCACACGCAAGGACATTTAATTTTATGAAGGAACGGACTGACAAAGCAGCGATTATTGGACTGCGCCATTTACAAAAGAAATATCAGATGTAAGTCATGCATTTATTGTGTATTTGTGAATGTGTAGAAATTTAAAGCCAATTTGTTCAAAATATATTAATATTTTACGATGCAGTAATTTTCTTCGGTTAGACCGTCAGTGAGAGAGCACTTCGATTTCCTGCTGCTAATAAGGCGAGTACACCGTTCGCTTGTTACACATTTTTACGAGCTTCAAACAGGTACAACTTATTTTCAGTTATCTGGGTAGTTACTATTTTATTTTTATAATTTCTTGCGTGTTTGAGTGCCTACTAGACACAACCGTTTATTTTAACAGTGTAGTGTACAGTATCGCCGTTGCTATCGACCCTCGTATCGTACAGGCTTTTGTTTGTTTGGTTAGAACAGCTCAGTGTCGGTTAGACCGTCAGTGAGAGAGCACTTCGATTTCCTGCTGCTAATAAGGCGAGTACACCGTTCGCTTGTAGGGTAAACATAGTCATGTGTAGGGACTGTGATTGTTGTGAGCGGGCGCAAGGAGAATTGGCCACTCTTCGGGGGCAGGTGGAGGCTTTGTCTGTTAGGCTCATCGAGCTCGAGGCGCAGGCGTCGGCTCGTAGTGGCGTTGGGGCAACTGTGGTGAGACCTATGCCTACTTCGGTGGCCTTGGAATCGCATGGAACCCCTGATGTCGCTGCGTCTTCCGGCAGTGAGCATCTTACCGGTCAGCCATCACTCCAGGGTGAATGGCGGACAGTGGTGGGCTCGCGCGTGCCTGGCCGAAAGGCGAAGGTGGGATCTGGCCGCGTGGCAGCTGCCTTACCCCTTTCCAACAGGTACGGGGTGCTTCCTAGTGGTGATGACATCGTTTCCGAGCTACCACAGGATGCCTCGCCTGTTGGGCCAGTGGCCGATTCTCCGGCAAGGTCCCGACAGTCACAGAGGGCGGGCCTATTAGTTATAGGGAGCTCCAACGTTAGGCGGGTTATGGAGCCCCTCAGGAAAATAGCGGGTAGGTCGGGGAAGAATGCCAGTGTGCACTCGGTGTGCTTGCCGGGGGGTCTCGTCCGTAATGTGGAGGAGGCCCTTCCGGCAGCTATTGAACGCACTGGGTGTGACCGGCTGCAGATAGTAGCACATGTCGGAACGAATGACGCCTGCCGCTTGGGTTCTGAGGCCATCCTTGGTTCCTTCCGGCGGCTGGCTGATTTGGTGAAGACAACCAGCATCGCACGCGGAGTGCAAGCTGAGCTTAATATCTGCAGCATAGTGCCCAGAGTCGATCGCGGTCCTCTGGTTTGGAGCCGTGTGGAGGGTCTAAACCAGAGGCTCAGACGACTCTGCGACTATAATGGTTGCAAATTCATCGACCTCCGTTATTGGGTGGAGAACTGTAGGGCCCCCCTAGACAGGTCAGGCGTGCACTACACACCGGAAGCAGCTACTAGGGTAGCAGAGTACGTGTGGCGTGCACACGGGGGTTTTTTAGGTTAGAGGGACCCCCCCTTGGGCGAAACGATAAAATACCTGACGGCTTACCAGAGAGGACATTATCATCGTTGATAAAGAACGTCCGTCCTCAGAGACCAAAAACAGGAAAAGTCAACGTAATATTGGTAAACTGCAGGAGTATCCAGGGCAAGGTTCCTGAATTAGTATCTCTTATTGAAGGAAATAGTGCGCATATAGTATTAGGAACGGAAAGTTGGTTAAAACCGGAAGTGAACAGTAACGAAATCCTAGACACAGAATGGAATATATACCGCAAGGATAGGATAAACGCCAATGGTGGAGGAGTATTTATAGCAGTAAAGAATTCAATAATATCCAGTGAAGTTATTAGCGAATGCGAATGTGAAATAATCTGGGTTAAGTTAAGTATCAAAGGTGGGTCAGATATGATAGTCGGATGCTTCTATAGACCACCTGCATCAGCAACCGTAGTAGTTGAGCGCCTCAGAGAGAACCTGCAGAACGTCGTGAAGAAGTTTCGTGATCATACTATTGTAATAGGGGGAGACTTCAATCTACCAGGTATAGAATGGGATAGTCACACAATCAGAACTGGAGCCAGGGACAGAGACTCTTGTGACATTATCCTGACTGCCTTGTCCGAGAATTACTTCGAGCAGATAGTTAGAGAACCAACTCGTGAAGCTAACGTTTTAGACCTCATAGCAACAAATAGACCGGAACTTTTCGACTCCGTGAATGTAGAAGAGGGTATCAGTGATCATAAGTCAGTGGTTGCATCAATGACTACAAGTGTAATAAGAAATGCCAAGAAAGGAAGGAAAATATATTTGCTTAACAAGAGTGATAGGGCACAAATCGCAGAATATCTGAGTGACCACCATCAAACGTTCATTTCTGAGGAAGAGGACGTGGAACAAAAATGGAAAAAATTCAGAAACATCGTCCAGTACGCCTTAGATAAGTTCGTACCGACTAAGGTCCAAAGCGAGGGGAAAGATCCACCGTGGTATAACAATCATGTACGAAAGGTACTACGGAAACAAAGAAAGCTTCATCATAGGTTTAAGAGTAGTCGAATCATAGCTGATAAGGAAAAGCTGAACGAAGCGAAAAAGAGCGTAAAGAGAGCAATGAGAGAAGCATTCAACGAATTCGAATATAAAACATTGGCAAACAATCTAAACAAGAACCCTAAAAAGTTTTGGTCATATGTAAAATCGGTAAGCGGATCTAAATCCCCTATTCAGTCACTCGTTGACCACGATGGCACCGAAACAGAGGACGACCGAAGAAAGGCAGAAATACTGAATTCAGTGTTCCGAAACTGTTTCACTGCGGAAAATCGTAACACGGTCCCTGACTTCAGCCGTCGCACGGACGCCAAAATGGAAAATATTGAAATAAACGATATCGGAATTGAAAAACAACTGCTATCACTTAGTAGCGGAAAAGCATCCGGACCAGACGAGATACCCTTAAGATTCTACAGTGATTATGCTAAAGAACTTGCCCCCTTTCTATCAGCAATTTATCGTAGATCGCTGGAAGAACGTAAAGTACCTAGCGACTGGAAGAAAGCGCAGGTCGTTCCCATTTTCAAGAAGGGTCATAAATCAGATGCGAATAATTATAGGCCTATTTCGCTTACGTCAATCTGTTGTAGAATAATGGAACATGTTTTGTGTTCTCGTATTATGACGTTCTTAGATAATACAAATCTCCTTCATCATAACCAACATGGATTCCGCAAACAGAGATCATGTGAAACTCAGCTCGCCCTATTTGCCCAAGAAATTCACAGTGCCGTAGACACTGGCGAGCAGATTGATGCCGTATTCCTGGACTTCAGGAAGGCATTTGATACGGTTCCGCACTTACGTTTAGTGAAAAAAATACGAGCTTACGGAATATCGGACCAGGTTTGTGATTGGATTCAGGATTTCCTAGAAGAAAGAACACAACATGTCATTCTTAACGGTTCAAAATCTGCAGATGTAGAGGTAATTTCGGGAGTACCGCAGGGAAGCGTGATAGGACCTTTATTGTTTACAATATACATAAATGACTTAGTTGACAACATCGGTAGCTCCGTGAGGCTATTTGCAGATGACACGGTTGTCTACAAGAAAGTAGCAACATCAGAAGACTCGTACGTACTCCAGGAGGACCTGCAGAGGATTAATGCATGGTGCGACAGCTGGCAGCTTTCCATAAACGTAGATAAATGTAATATAATGCGCATACATAGGGGCAGAAATCCATTCCAGTACGATTATGCCATAGGTGGTAAATCATTGGAAGCGGTAACGACCGTAAAATACTTAGGAATTACTATCCGGAGCGATCTGAAGTGGAATGATCACATAAAACAAATAGTGGGAAAAGCAGGCGCCAGGTTGAAATTCATAGGAAGAATTCTAAGAAAATGTGACTCATCGACGAAAGAAGTAGCTTACAAAACGCTTGTTCGTCCGATTCTTGAGTATTGCTCATCAGTATGGGACCCTTACCAGGTTGGATTAATAGAAGAGATAGACATGATCCAGCGAAAAGCAGCGCGATTCGTCATGGGGACATTTAGTCAGCGCGAGAGCGTTACGGAGATGCTGAACAAGCTCCAGTGGCGGACACTTCAAGAAAGGCGTTACGCAATACGGAGAGGTTTATTATCGAAATTACGAGAGAGCACATTCCGGGAAGAGATGGGCAACATATTACTACCGCCCACATATATCTCGCGTAATGATCACAACGAAAAGATCCGAGAAATTAGAGCAAATACGGAGACTTACAAGCAGTCGTTCTTCCCACGCACAATTCGTGAATGGAACAGGGAAGGGGGGATCAGATAGTGGTACAATAAGTACCCTCCGCCACACACCGTAAGGTGGCTCGCGGAGTATAGATGTAGATGTAGATGTAGATTCTTTTCTTTCACTAACCAAAAATGATGTTCAAATTGTATATGAGCTTTGTTACAGGTTCGCTCTTTATCGCGGTGTCTCGATTGTATTTGGGAGACCACTAATGTGTTCAACTTCAGATCTGTTAATCTTTCTCTTACGAAATTCCACTAATTTGCTTTCATTTCCATTTTTACACTCCTGGAAATTGAAATAAGAACACCGTGAATTCATTATCCCAGGAAGGGGAAACTTTATTGACACATTCCTGGGGTCAGATACATCACATGATCACACTGACAGAACCACAGGCACATAGACACAGGCAACAGAGCATGCACAATGTCGGCACTAGTACAGTGTATATCCACCTTTCGCAGCAATGCAGGCTGCTATTCTCCCATGGAGACGATCGTAGAGATGCTGGATGTAGTCCTGTGGAACGGCTTGCCACGCCATTTCCACCTGGCGCCTCAGTTGGACCAGCGTTCGTGCTGGACGTGCAGACCGCGTGAGACGACGCTTCATCCAGTCCCAAACATGCTCAATGGGGGACAGATCCGGAGATCTTGCTGGCCAGGGTAGTTGACTTACACCTTCTAGAGCACGTTGGGTGGCACGGGATACATGCGGACGTGCATTGTCCTGTTGGAACAGCAAGTTCCCATGCCGGTCTAGGAATGGTAGAACGATGGGTTCGATGACGGTTTGGATGTACCGTGCACTATTCAGTGTCCCCTCGACGGTCACCAGTGGTGTATGGCCAGTGTAGGAGATCGCACCCCACACCATGATGCCGGGTGTTGGCCCTGTGTGCCTCGGTCGTATGCAGTCCTGATTGTGGCGCTCACCTGCACGGCGCCAAACACGCATACGACCATCATTGGCACCAAGGCAGAAGCGACTCTCATCGCTGAAGACGACACGTCTCCATTCGTCCCTCCATTCACGCCTGTCGCGACACCACTGGAGGCGGGCTGCATGATGTTGGGGCGTGAGCGGAAGACGGCCTAACGGTGTGCGGGACCGTAGCCCAGCTTCATGGAGACGGTTGCGAATGGTCCTCGCCGATACCCCAGGAGCAACAGTGTCCCTAATTTGCTGGGAAGTGGCGGTGCGGTCCCCTACGGCACTGCGTAGGATCCTACGGTCTTGGCGTGCATCCGTGCGTCGCTGCGGTCCGGTCCCAGGTCGATGGGCACGTGCACCTTCCGCCGACCACTGGCGACAACATCGATGTACTGTGGAGACCTCACGCCCCACGTGTTGAGCAATTCGGCGGTACGTCCACCCGGCCTGCCGCATGCCCACTATACGCCCTCGCTCAAAGTCCGTCAACTGCACATACGGTTCACGTCCATGCTGTCGCTGCATGCTACCAGTGTTAAAGACTGCGATGGAGCTCCGCATGCCACGGCAAACTGGCTGACACTGACGGCGGCGGTGCACAAATGCTGCGCAGCTAGCGCCATTCGACGGCCAACACCGCGGTTCCTGGTGTGTCCGCTGTGCCGTGCGTGTGATCATTGCTTTTACAGCCCTCTCGCAGTGTCCGGAGCAAGTATGGTGGTCTGACACACCGGTGTCAATGTGTTCTTTTTTCCATTTCCAGGAGTGTATATTCAAATAGATCCCTTAGGTATTTTCATCGAAGATTCTGATTGAGTAAAGGCAATCCTGGTCAAAAGTCAATTATTCGCGTAATCAATCCGTACGTCTACTGAACACAATCGAGAACCGACGGATCGGTGTTCAATTAATAATCTCTCTCTCTTTTCAAGTCGTACTAAAAAACGGCCACACAGGATAGCCGTTAATTACGCAATCTAGCGTTAGGTTGCATTTTGTCAGTAAATATTACCAACCAACAGTTACAGCATCACTATTATTAATAAGCAAGTTCCTAACGCCAGATGGGCCATCTTGGTCTACAGTGGTAGAGTTTCGCAGCTACGACAGACAGCCGCGGCCTAAGCCGTCACACCCTCTCAGTCACCAATAGCCATCGTGTCGGTGATAAGAAAGTTCTCCTCGGCATATCGTAAAACCAATATTCGAGTTACAGGCAACCCCAAAACCAAGCACCCTGGTGCAAAGCCTCAGTATATGCTAGTCTTCTTCCGTTGCTTTCTAGTGATCAGCAACTAGTATTCCACCACGGTAGACTCAATAAATGTTTTTTTTTTAATTCAGTTACCTTAAATTTAAATTAATTCGTTGATTCGTTTTTGGGATTAATTAAATTTGTTTAAATAAATGTTGAATCTGGTCAGTAACAATCCTGAGATTGCATTAACTGTTATGCCTATTTCTCAGAAACCTAATATTCTCTGAATTGTCACTGCATCTCAACCGTTTGTAGTATGCAGCCTCAGGTGCCAGTCACTGGTTATTATACATAGAAATTAATATGAGAGCTATTGGCTTATCCTTCTCGCCTCCTTCCGTTCCTTTTTCCGGAAGTAATAAAGTCTGCAACTGTTACGATTATTTTATGTGTATTATCTAACTCAGGAATACAGAAATACAAGTACTGAGGAATGAAATAAATAGGAAGTGCAAGGAAGCTAAGACGAAATAGCTGCAGGAAAAATGTGAAGAAATCGAAAAAGAAATGATTGTCGGAAGGACAGACTCAGCATACAGGTAACTCAAAACAGCCTCCGGTGACACTAAAAACAAGGATGGTAACATTAAAAGTGCAACGGGAATTCCACTGCTAAATGCAGGTCAGAGAGCGGATAGGTGGGAAGAATACAGTGAAAGGGTCTATGAGTGGAAGATTGATGTGATAGAAGAGGAAACAGGAGTCGATTTAGAAGAAATAGCCGATCCAGTACTATAATCAGAATTTAAAAGGGCTTTGGAGGACTTAAGATCAAATAAAGCAGGAGGGGTAGACAACATTCCGTCAAAATTTCTAAAATCATTGGGGGATGTGGCAACAAGACAACTATCCCATTGGTGTGTAGAATGTATGAGCCTGGGGACATATCATCTGACTTTCGGAAAAATATCATCCACGCAATTCCGGAGACTGCAAGAGCTGACGAGCGCGAGAACTGCGGCTTTTTCATAACCAGCAACAAGCAACGAGGCCCTATGGGACTCGGGCACAGGATTGCCTCTTAGAGATGGATGTGGCTGGTCTTAATGTTTTACTTCAAGATTGGAGCAGATTTCCACCTTGGCTTTTCCAGAGACCCTGAATTATTTTAGATTTGACTAATTTTTAAAGAAGATAGTACGCAAGATTCCACATTCTAATCTTTGTTTTTTAGCATTTTAGTTATGCATCACGGTTTCACAGTCACTGACGGCTCCAAACAAGGGAATTCCCTTGCCTGCTCTTTAGTGTTCACCAGGATTCGCCCCCCAGGCGCATATACGGTTTTCGCAACGGAGCTCCACGCGATCCTGAAGGCACTGGAGCGGATGCATCGTATTCAGAGCAAACGGCTTCTCATCTGCTGCTATTCCCTTAGTGCTTTACAATCGTTGCAGAACCTGTACCAGCTGAGGAGCTGGTCGGGCTGATATATCACCAACTGTACCTGCTCCAGCGGCGGGGTAAGCAGGTGTCATTCTGCTGGGTGCCAGGTCATATAGGGGTATCGGGCAATGAACAGGCCGATCTGGCTGCCAAGGAGGCCTGCAGAGAGCAGGATGTGGCACAGTGTCCTATCCCCTCGCAGGCTGTCGTTTCTGAGTATACAGGAAGTGCATGCAGTTGTGGGAGGAGGAATGGTTGGCGGCGACGGCAAATGTGCTGCGGTTGGTGAAGTTCTTACTGCCAGTTGCTCAGGCGGAATGAAGGGACCCTCACGCATCTTAGAATTGGTCACTGTCCTCTCACACATAGCTTTCTATTACGGCGGGAGGATCCCCCGTTTTGTGTTGCTTGTGGCGTGCACATCTCTATCCGCCACATTTTACCAAAGTGTATTTTATACCGTGATGCAAGGGTCGAAGCAAATATTGGTGGGGAACTGCCCTCTGTTTTAGATGATAATGATACGAGTGTAGCTAGTGTTTTAAAGTTTTGCGATGTGTCTGGACTCTGGCCTTAACTTTTAGGCTGGAGGTTTCAGTGCGTTGTACAGTGGCTGGTTCTTCCTTTCTTCCTTGTGGTCGCCCAGCCACATCCATCTGGTATATTGTTTTAGCTCCTTATCCCTCTTTCTTACTGTGTCGTTGTTGTTTTACTACTGACACAAAACTTCGTCCCGTACTTCAGTGTGGGTACGCACATAGTATTCCAACTTTTATTACAGGTATTTTACGTGCTGTTTTATCTTCCTGTTCTGGGTATTTTACTGACATTCGTCTCAATCTGTTTTTGCACGGACGCTAAGGACATAGTCATCGTGCGCCCATATCAACATCTCCTACAAACATCTTCAAGTGCGAGAATTATCGCACAATCAGCTTAACAGCTGATGCATCCAAGTTGCTGACAAGTTTAATATACAGAAGAATGGAAAATAAAATTGAGGATGTGCTAGATGACGATCAGTTTGGGTTTAGAAAAAGGCACGAGAGAGGCAATTCTGACGTTGTGGTTGGTAATTGAACGAAGACTAAAGAAAAGTCAAGACACGATCATAGTATTTGTCGACCTGGAAAAAGCCTTCGACAGTGTAAAATGGTGCAAGATGTTCGAAATTCTGAGAAAACAGGGTTAAGGTATAGGGAGAGACGGGTAATGTACAATATGCATAAGAGCTAAGAGGAAATAATAGGAGTGGACGACCAAGAACGAAGTGGTTGGATTAAAAGTGGTGTAAGATAAGAATGTAGTCTTTTATGCCCTATTCTTCAATCAGTACATTGAAAAAGCAATGATGGAAGTAAAAGAAAGGTTCAGGAGTGAAATTAAAATTGAAGGTGAAATGATATATATGATTCGATTCGCTGATGGCATTGCTCTCGTGAACGAAAGTGAAGAAGAATTACATGATCTGCTGAACAGAATGAACAACCTAAGGAGTACAGAATATGGATTGAGAGTAAATCGAAGAAAGACGAAAGCAATGAGAAGTAGCTGAAATGACAACAGCGAGAAACTTAACATCAGGATTGATGGTCACGAAGCAGATGCAGTTAAGGAATTCAGCTGCCCAGGCAGTAAAATAGCCAATGACGGACGGAGCAACGAGGACATCGAAAGCAGACAGGAATGGCAAAGAGGGCATTCCTGGTTAAGAGAAGTCTACTAGTATCAAACATACGCCTTAATTTGAGGAAGAAATTTCTGAGAACGTACATCTGGAGTACAGCATTGTATGGTGAAACATGGACTGCGGGAAAACCGGAACAGAAGAGAAATAGGCATTTGAGATGTGGAGCTACAGACGAATGTTGAAATTTAGGTGGACTGATAATTTAAGGAATGAGGAGGTCCTGCGCAGAACCGAAGAGGAAAGGAATATGTGGAAAACACTGATAAGGAGAAGGGACAGAATGATAGGACATCTGTTAAGACATGAAGGAATGACTTTCATGGTACTAGAGGAAACTGAAGAAGGAGAAAACTGTAGAGGAAGACAGAGATTGGAAAACATGCTGCTCTGAGACAAAGAGATCAGTATAGGTGAGGAATCCGTGGCGGACGACATCAAACAAGTCAGAAGACTGATAACACCACCTTCAACCCCCCCCTCCCAAAAAAAGTTCAAAAATGGTTCAAATGGCTCTGAGCACTATGCGACTTAACTTCTGAGGTCATCAGTCACCTAGAACTTAGAACTACTTAAACCTAACTAACCTAAGGACATCACACACATCCATGCCCGAGGCAGGATTCGAAACTGCGACCGTAGCGAAAAAAAAAGTCTTAACGTGTTTCCATCACTATGCAGGATTTGTACATAACTTAATAAGTCCCCACCGATCAAGATATTGACCTTCTGTTTTGCAAAAGGTTTTAGTAAGTTGGCAAATCCGCTTATTATGATTTCTAATCGCACCTTTCTGTATTCCGAGACAAATGTTCCTGAAGTGACGATTAAAATGATTTACGGTTTGTGGTGTAAATTGATCGAAATATGTAAGCCATTTGGTTATCTTATGGTGTGTGTCCATTTAACGTCATGTTACACTATCACTTCTTTCCTCCTGTCCAACTTAGTATAAATTCAAATTTCTCTTCCTTCAGCCTCATGGTCATATCAATGTACGTGTTTGGAAGGAACCAATACGTAGCTTTCCTCTTCTCAAAACGTACGCCCTCAGTTTCAACAGTAAAGTTTTCCGTGAATTAACACATTTCGTAGCGTTCGCTATTACAGTTTGTTTGACACCGATGTCATGCTTTCGCACTGCGCAAAATTGTATGGACCACTCTGTAGTGCCATCTAATTGTATGAACCACCCTGTAGTGCCACCTCTGAAGGGAGTGGTGCGTGTGTGACGATGCTGTAGGTGGTGGGGAACCGGTGAAAAATCTGCGGACAGTTACACAATTTAACTGTATTATATCTTCAATTCTACATGAGGCAGAGACGCCTCTCCGCGTGGGCACTGGACAGTGCAGCTGGTGTCGGCTGCTAGGACGACGCCCGGCGATGCTGCGTCAGGACTCTGGCCCGACGGCAAAGGCAAGGCCACGGCCAGTTGCGACATCGGAGCCCCGCAGCGAAGCAGCGCACCAGGCCGCTGTAGCACAGGTCTCGACCCACGCCTCTCTGACAGGCGGGGGACGGCCTCCGTTAGCCTCAGTGTCGGCAGCAACAGGCACGGACAGCAGCCCGGCGGGGCTGTGGCATGAAGTCCCGTGAAGAGTCCAGTGTAGTGGCAGACGCAACCTGATCTCTAACCGGAGGGCGCTGTTGGCGCTGCCCAGTTGTCTCGCGGTCTGCGGTGCTCCGTCGTCGCGGTGCTGCTACTCAGAGATGGCCAAGTCTCCGAATCGAATGACACCGTGTCCTCAAATTCAGCCTCGTTTATACTCCGTTACTAAACATTTGTTTCTCTAAAACCTGATGTCTAATCACTTCGCCCATAACAAAGAGACGCGCTCGAGTGTGGTGGCAACGACGCACTTACTACATCGTTCTCTGCAGCGTAGGGCACTTTACGCCTGCGCTCAGCTATTATTTCTTCGCATATCACTTGCGTATCTGTTGTTGTGTCCTACATGTCGACATAGCCTGGCTGGCGGCCAGCGTTGTTACCACAACACTCCGCGGCGGCCTCTATGCTACTTTCAGTCACTGATGAAGGCCGGCCGCGGTGGTCTCGCGGTTCTAGGCGCGCAGTACGGAACCGTGCGACTGCTACGGTCGCAGGTTCGAATCCTGCCTCGGGCATGGATGTGTGTGATGTCCTTAGGTTAGTTAGGTTTAAGTAGTTCTAAGATCTAGGGGACTGATGACCACAGCTGTTAAGTCCCATAGTGCTCAGAGCCATTTTTGAGCCACTGATGAAGGTCAACATGATTAAGCTAACTTACAGTAAAGATTTAATACTTTTACTTAAAATACTTGATCGCGGCACTACACACTTAGGTCATCACGAAACGTGACGTCCTATAATTATTTGCATCCCCTGTACTAATCCTTCTAAGAGTCGAGAGAAAGCCATGCAAACTGCCTCTTCCGTGGAAGAATTTCATTTGTGTGCAAAAGACGAGATGGGTGAAATACCCAGACTTCAGGGAGATGGTAATAATGTCAATCCCAAAGCAAGCTGGTGCTCACAGGTGTGAATGCTAGCTAACTACCAGTTTAATACCGACACGATTTTTTACAGAATAAAGGAAAATCAGGTAGAAGCCGACCTCGGGGAAAGTCAGTTTGGATTCCGAAGAGATGTTGAAGCACGTGAGGCAATACTGACCGTACGACTTATCTTAGGCTAACGAAAGGCAAACCTACATTGTAGTATTTGTAGACTAAGAGAAAGGTTTTGACAATGTTGAATGGAGTTCTCTGTTAGAAATTCTGAAGGTAGGCGATAATACACAAAAAGGTTATATACTATTTGTAAAGAAATTAGACTTCAGTGACAAGTGTCAAAGGACATTAAAGGGAGGCAATGTTGAAAATGGAATGAGATAGGGGTTGTAGTCTATCCCTGAAGATTTTCAACATGTACACTGAACGAACAGTAAAGGAAACGAGGGAGATTTTTCGAAAAGTGATTAAAGTTCAGAGATAAGAAATCGAGGCATGCCGATGACATTGCAATTCTGTCAGATGTAGTAAAGAATTAGGAAGAGTATCTGAACAGAGGGGATAGTGTCCTGAAAAGAGTTTATGAGCAAAAAGAGGTTATGAGCATCTACAAAAGTAAAACAAAGATAGTGCTATATAGTCGTATTTGTCAATAAGCTATTGGAGGGAAATGGGGGGACGGAGTTAAAAACTGCAGAGGCAGAGAAAGGAGATAAACAGAATCGGACATCCTGGAATACACAAATCAACGAGATACAACTCGGGGATGACACATATGTCATAACAAGGTCCCAAAAAATCATAAGTACAAGCAAACAGTAATTAAACCTTACGAAACTTGTGCTTCGTAAGTTACGTGTTAGCTGTCACTAAGAGAACAACGAAATACTCTGATATGGTTACATTACTGCAAACATTAAATAACATATTTACTGCATCAGTGCAACAATAAATAATACCTCAACTTTTTTCAGTCGTAAATAAATGTAGGAAATTATACTTTTAAGTGCCTCAAATATGATGTTTCTTCTGCAACTTATGAGAAATTTCGAATAAATCATACGGATTGTACAGCTGTAATGTATCATGAAAACAGGGAGTATGAAAAGCATTCGTTACAAGCAACATGAAGTAATTGCATTCTTGATTGCGTAAAAAAAACATGCTGAACGTCCATAAACATTTGTGTTAAATGTATAGTAATGATATACTTGATAGGAGCACCACGGGGCGATGTCTGACGAAAGATACAGAAACTGAACTTCATAATCGGCCACTTTCGGATCGTCCTGTCACAGCCTCTGCTCCCAAGATGGTGAATCTTGCGGATGCCGTTATTAGTCCAGACTGGCGCATCGCAACTCGGCGGTTGGTTCGGCAGCTACCGGTGAACATTGGAAGTACGCCTGCCTTGATCGAGACACTTGGATATTCAAAGATGTGCTCGAGATGGTTTCTGCTAATGCCCACAACATACCGTAAGCTTCAAAGAAAACCCATTTGATCTGAACTATTCGAGCAGCTTGGAACCAATGGAGAGTTGTTTCTGTTAAGGATCGTTACAGGCGACGAAGCCTCGGTGCATCTATTTCATTTGGAAACAAGGAGGCAGTCACTGGAATGGCACCCCTCGCAATCCCAAAAAAGTAACAAATTCATGGCAACTCCTTCTGCTGCTAACATCATGGATATTGATGGTGTCATTCTTGCGGATGTGTTGCCAAAATGGTGGTCAAGCATTAACTCAAAGGTATGTCTGAAGTCTCTGAACAAAGTGAAGGATCGTATCTGACGTGTTCTGTGTGACAAGAATCCAAAAGAAATCTTGCTGCAACACAATTGAAACCCGCACACAAGTCTCAGAACTTGATAATACATCGTCAAATTGCATTGGACGTAATTCTTTCCTCCATCCTATAACTCAGGCATGTCACACCCGAACATTTCGGCTGCTTACGGAATCTCTGCGTGAGACACACTTTGAAAATGATAGTTTAATTGCTGCAATTAAAACAGGACTAAGAGCACAGTACAAGGTCGTTGCCAACAGGGAATACATGCTCTTACACAATGCTGGCGTAAGGCAATAGAACGTGGTGGAGACTATGTAGGAAACAGCGTATGTAACAGAAATGATGACTAATATTGTTACCGAAGTCTGAATCTAAGGAATAAATACGTTCCGAGAAAAAAATCTGTGGGACGTTGTTTACTGACCGATTCTGATCTTACACGCCGCTGTGGATGTTTCGTTAATAAACGAAGGGAAATGCTTGTAGCATAAAAACAATCAGTTGTTATTTGGTTGCACAGATTAACCACATTTCCAAGAAGATGATAACAGTAATATTATAACACAATAATAATAACATACTTTTACTTAAAGAGTTTTAAGCGAAATGAGGGCGTTTGTACATCTTGAGGAGGCTGGTGGCCTTTGTATCAGATTAGATTATAGCAGATACTGAGAATGCAGGCTTTCTCGGCGAATCTCGATGATAAAATCTTCTCGGGTTGACAGCCGAGCAACGTTTCAGCAAGTTTCTTACTTGCCATCTTCAGGCAAAGTGTTGGGTTCACGTCTCGTCCGGATCTTTATAGCCGCTGGACCACGGGCTTCTCTGCATCCTCGGCGCCGGCCAGATATTATGGTCAGCTTTGACGTTACATCCCTCTTCACGAGGGTACCGTTAGAGGACTCCTTGAAACTATTGGAGAATCATTTCGACGAAGACACAGTGGAATTATTCCGCCACGCGCTCATGACCACCTATTTCCAGTGTGGGGGCAAGTTTTACCAACAGGTGGATGGAGTTGCAATGGGATCTCCACTGGCACCATGTATCGCTAATCTGTACATGGAATACTTCGAGGATATCGCCTTGGAAACAGCACGCCTTAAACCCAAGGTCTTTTATCGGTACGTGGACGATACTTTCGCGGTCTGTCCGCACGGCGAGGACAATCTAATGGAATTTCTGAAGCATCTGAACAGCATACACGAGAACATCAACTTCACAATTTAATTGGAAGAGAATGGGTGCTTACCCTTTCTCTATAGCCTAATAAAGAAGAAGACGGACGGCACACTGGGACAATCGGTCTACCGAAAGAAAACACACACAAACCTGTAACTCAACGCCAACAGCTGCCATCACCCAGCACAACGGAAATCCGAGCTCACTACTGTTGTTCGCAGATCTCGTGACAAGGACAGTTTATCTACTGAGATTCAGCACCTGAAGAAAACATTGCAGAAGAATGGATACACTGAAACGCAGATTAGACGCGCTCTCAAGATGAGCAAGAAGAAGAAGGAGAACGACCTTCTGGAAGAAGAGAACAACAAAAGTCTGGCGTTCCTCCCGTACGCAGGGCCGCCCACGGCCAAGATTGCCAGGATACTGGAGAAGAACAATATAAAAACCATCTTCCATCCTCCAGCAAAAAACAGAAATATTCTGGGTTCAATGAAGGACAACTTGGGTCTAAGAACACCGGGTGTCTACAGTATTTCCTGTGACTGTGGGAAACATAATATCGGACAGGCGCAGCGTTGCATAACACAACGCATCTCTAAACATGTGAGAAGCGTCCGCCTCGGACAAAAAGAAAAATCCGTGGTAGCGGAGCACAGCAACAGTAAAGAACACACGTTTCAATTTGAAGAAACCAAGAGATTGTGTAGAGCGAAAGGTTTCTGGGACTCTCTTATTAAAGAGGCAGTGGAGATACGGGTCAGTGATAACCTGGTCAGTCGGGATAGTGGCTCCCAACTCAGCAGCGGGTGGAACGCGACATTATCGAGAATGAGACGAGAGCGCACCGATGGAGGCAGGTTGGTGGCGGCGGATGGAATAAACAGGCCGCACCGGGACGAGACGACACCGGGATCCTGCCTCTCCGAGACAGGTTTCGCGCCATCGCCAGGAAGTTCTACGAGAAGACGGGACGCTCCCGCAACCGGCTCATCCGTGGAATGGGCCAAGAACCTCATCACAGGCCAACCACGCGTTGGCCTGACCTGCTGAGGAATTAAGTTTTACTAATCCCCCACCAGAGTGTGTCTTTCTCTTTCCCAGGTTACACCAGCTAGGACCAATCAACAAGAATGGAATTATATCCTTCTCTCTTTACAGAAAACGCAGGAATGGCAAATTTTGTTTATCTGCACCAGCACGAGCCAAGGATAGGCTCGTCTTTTCACCGTGAGCGTCAGCGAGACGCCAGGACCCGGCGCCCCCGGCTGCCCCGCCCCCCCCCCCCCCCCCCCCCACCTCCGCGCGCGCAGCGCCGATTCCGCTCGCGCCTAATTGGCCCGACCGGCGTCGAGGACGCAGAGAAGCCCGTGGTACAGCGGCTATAAAAATCCGGACGAGACGTGAACCCGACACTTCGCCTGAAGATGGCACGTAAGAAACTTAGTGAACCGTTACTGGAGAACAACACACTGACTCGGCTGTCAACCCGAGAAGATTTTATCATATAGCAGATACTATCTCGGTCACACAATATTTCATTAAAATTGATTACCGGCTTCAGCTTTCCTGCCATCGTCACATCTAAAAACGAGAAAATGTGAACAAAAACATATCAACAGATGTACCAAACAAGAAAATGTTCCTTAAATGTACCAATAAAATAAACAACTTACTCAAAAATGTAAGTATTGAAAGGTGGCTACACTGAGCCACAGCGCCAGAGAGTTTTGTTTCGCCGCCTCCACTGGCAGTGATTATTGAGAAGTGGCGGAGAGCAGTGCTTGTTGAGAACTCGTAGTAGTAGAGTGCTTGCTGAGATGTCGTAGTGAAGAGTGCTTGTCGAGATGTGGCAGTAGTCAGTTCTTGTTGAGATGTGGTAGTAGCGAGACGGTGTGGAGATATTGTAATGATTAGAGTGCTTTTCATCAATATAAATGAAGGTAACAAACTCCTTTTCTTTTTTTTCTCATTATTTCAATGTCCTGAATAATGCGTCATTACAGGTTCAGTCAACAAAGCATCTGGCTTGTGTTCTTGTATTAGAGTGTAATTCTGGTATCTTGCGCAATTATAGTATTTCTAATTTTTTTTATCACGTCAGTATAAATGGTATTTGAAATTTCTTGTCTTATTGAAGAAGAACCGTGCCAGATGTGTACGTTGAGTCATACTTCCACACACAGAACAGTTATACTTGTGCTTTGGTTTCGTAGGTTTTATAGTTGCTGGGGACTTAATTAATTAATTGTGTTAACGAAAATTTTCATTTCATTCTTTGTTGTTGTTCTGTGCAGTCAGATTGCGTAATAATACTAGTCAGGGCCAACCGTTTACGAGACACAGCGTAATCGGAAATCCAGCTACCAAAAATAAAAATGATTTTCAAATTTAATAATTAAGCCCCCATGTACGTGGCGACCGCTGCTTCGGATCGTCCCTTGGAAATCTTCTGATTGTAAAAATAGTAGACAGTAGTATTGTTGTAGTAATTTGTAGTTTAGTAATTGTAGTTTATATTGCATGTGTAGATTTGGTAATTGGCATTCTTCTAATGGTATTTTTCAAAATTTAAATTTGTTGTCTTGTCTACGGGTTTGACAATTTAGTGCAATTATTTCAATTGTTCGTTAATCGTGTTTGAAGGAAACATTTCGTGTGAATGGTATTGTTGGAGATAAAGAGTCATTGTGTGTAATTTTCGTACAGTGACGAGTTTTGTATGTTTTGTAAATGATTACGCGATCGATGAAAAAGGCAAAAATGATGGATAGTGAGAATGACGAAATTGTTAACATGGCGAACTCGCCAACAGAGGAAAACAGTATCATGAATAATGAAGTGGAAAACAATATAATAAGTCGGGAAAATAGTCCGGAAACAGTTCAAAATTTTTCTCAATCAGAAAATTCACAGATTACGTGGTTAACGACAGAAGAAATGGAGCAGTTGATGGGTGCAATATTAAATTTGGGATCTGAATTAAAAACATGGTTAGACTCAAGGGGATCACAAATAGGAACAATTGAAACAGGTATAGGAACAATTAGAACTGAGATGAAAGCAATGGCAACACAATTATGCTCACAAAGAGAAACAATTAAAACCGAGATGGAAACAATGGAAACACAGTTAGGCTCACGAATAGGGACATGTTTCAAAAACATGAAAGATGAATCAAAGAAAGAAATTAGAGAAGAAGTACAACCGATTTTGAATGCTCACAATAATAGATTAATTGCAGTAGAGATTAGACAAAAGGAACAGGATACAGAACAGGAAGCAAGAGATCGCGTGATAGTATAAAAATTTTCAGAGTTAAATTTACAACGTGCACACGATAAGGAAGAAATATTTGAGAGAATTGAGGAATCCGTACCAAATGACTTAACGCAACAGTGTGAACAGTCAACTACTAAATGTGACAATACCGAAACCCGAGTTGCGACACTTACGGAAGACGTAAACTTATTGGAAAGAGATGAGGAGATTTCAGATAAATTGACAAGTCTTAGTTTAAATGGGGACAGAGATTCAGATGATACAGCACCATTGCCATTTGCAGAAACCGAAGAGTATCAGAACATAAATAAACATGTTGAAAATCAGGGAAAATTTAATGAACGCGTTAAAAGGGAAGTTGAGGCATTACGAAAGCAAGTCAAACAAATTGAAGGCGAAATCGTAGGAAAAGACAGCAAAAGAAATTTAGAATCACAGATAGCAGAGGGGTTTGAAGAAAATAATTTGTTTCATTTACGGGATGCAACAAGAGAGCGCCAGGCGCGTGAATTTAACAATAATCGTCATTGTGACTGGGACAGACGCGGTAGGTCTTTGTCGCCACGAGGAGAAAACTTTGACTATAAACACTTCTTAACTGTTCGGAAATTTAAGATCTTCCGTAATTCTAAGAATGACATACACTCCTGGAAATTGAAATAAGAACACCGTGAATTCATTGTCCCAGGAAGGGGAAACTTTATTGACACATTCCTGGGGTCAGATACATCACATGATCACACTGACAGAACCACAGGCACATAGACACAGGCAACAGAGCATGCACAATGTCGGCACTAATACAGTGTATATCCACCTTTCGCAGCAATGCAGGCTGCTATTACCCCATGGAGACGATCGTAGAGATGCTGGATGTAGTCCTGTGGAACGGCTTGCCATGCCATTTCCACCTGGCGCCTCAGTTGGACCAGCGTTCGTGCTGGACGTGCAGACCGCGTGAGACGACGCTTCATCCAGTCCCAAACATGCTCAATGGGGGACAGATCCGGAGATCTTGCTGGCCAGGGTAGTTGACTTACACCTTCTAGAGCACGTTGGGAGGCACGGGATACATGCGGACGTGCATTGTCCTGTTGGAACAGCAAGTTCCCTTGCCGGTCTGGGAATGGTAGAACGATAGGTTCGATGACGGTTTGGATGTACCGTGCAATATTCAGTGTCCCCTCGACGATCACCAGTGGTGTACGGCCAGTGTAGGAGATCGCTCCCCACACCATGATGCCGGGTGTTGGCCCTGTGTGCCTCGGTCGTATGCAGTCCTGATTGTGGCGCTCACCTGCACGGCGCCAAACACGCATACGACCATCATTGGCACCAAGGCAGAAGCCACTCTCATCGCTGAAGACGACACGTCTCCATTCGTCCCTCCATTCACGCCTGTCGCGACACCACTGGAGGCGGGCTGCACGATGTTGGGGCGTGAGCGGAAGACGGCCTAACGGTGTGTGGGACCGTAGCCCAGCTTCATGGAGACGGTTGCGAATGGTCCTCGCCGATACCCCAGGAGCAACAGTGTCCCTAATTTGCTGGGAAGTGGCGGTGCGGTCCCCTACGGCACTGCGCAGGATCCTACGGTCTTGGCGTGCATCCGTGCGTCGCTGCGGTAAGGTCCCAGGTAGACGGGCACGTGCACCTTCCGCCGGCCACTGGCGACAACATCGATGTACTGTGGAGACCTCACGCCCCACGTGTTGAGCAATTCGGCGGTACGTCCACCCGGCCTCCCGCATGCCCACTATACGCCCTCGCTCAAAGTCCGTCAACTGCACATACGGTTCACGTCCACGCTGTCGCGGCATGCTACCAGTGTTAAAGACTGCGATGGAGCTCCGTATGCCACGGCAAACTGGCTGACACTGACGGCGGCGGTGCACAAATGCTGCGCAGCTAGCGCCATTCGACGGCCAACACCGCGGTTCCTGGTGTGTCCGCTGTGCCGTGCGTGTGATCATTGCTTGTACAGCCCTCTCGCAGTGTCCGGAGCAAGTATGGTGGGTCTGACACACCGGTGTCAATGTGTTCTTTTTTCCATTTCCAGGAGTGTACATCCATGTTCATGGCTAGAGCAATTTATGTACGCACTTCCACCAAACTGGCCACTAAATCACAAACTGGAAATTATGTGCGGCTATTAATGTCCTCAGGGGATTCACTACACTAAGTGAATATGTGCCGTAGCGTGCATAGGGCCCCGAGCTGTAGTGGTGCTATTTCCCTTTTAGTTTTCTGCACCGCTGCCTACTCTTTTACTATTCTTTGCATCTGTCAAAACAACTCTTTGACTATCAATCTATCTAGAGAGTAAGTAAACAATAACCGGATATGACTATTTTACTTAAAAGTGTTTTCGGAAATTACCATGTGGACTTACTGTATCTTCAGCAGCATTCATTCGTAGTTTAAACGAAATTTTACCTGTTTATCTTCGTGACAATATTACTTCTTATGTTGACGATATTCTTATTGCTAAACGTTCTTGGAGTGAGCACAATAAATTTTGGATTCATTATTAAGTATCTTTGCAAGCGTTGGCATTACAGTGAACTTGGAAAAATCTGAATTTGGACGTTCACAGGTGAAATTTCTTGGTCACATAATTTCTACAGAAGGTATTCTTCCTCATCTGGAGAAACTAGATGCTATTCGTAATTATGCTGTTCCTACCACAAAACGTGATGTTCGTAGTTTCCTTGGTGTCTGTAATTTTCTTAGACGCTTTGTTAGATTGGACGATTTGGCCACGCCTCGTTTTTGCGATCTATCTGGAAAGTTCTTTTTAAACGAAAGTCGGTCGACAACTCTGTTTGGTTAGTTTGTATTCCTGATGAGTGGATTAATAAGCTGATTTGGTATACGTATTTCGGTTATGCACACTTTGGTCCCAGAAAATGCTTTCATAAATTACGGGAAAATTGCTACTTCAGTAATATGGAAAAACGTATTCGATCTGTTCTGGCCAAATGCAAATTATGTCAAAAGGCTAAGCCTCCAACAGTTTCTCATAGAGCACCGTTGTTTCCTATCATTCCAGCGAAATTAAAGGACATGGCTGCAGTCGATTTGTTCGGTCCAGTGGTTCGTTCTACTAATGGTTTTGCGTACATTTTCGTAGCAGTGGAGTTGACATCAAAATATGTGTGTTTTCCACCGTTACGCAAAGCAACAGCTCGTTCAGTATCTAAAGCTTTCATTAACCATTTTCTTAAAGAAGTTGGTCATGTTGATAGGGTTATATCAGATAATGGATCACAGTTTCGTTCTAAAATTTGGCTTCGTACTCTACGGCGTCGTAAAATTAAACCAATTTTCATTTCACTTTTTCACCCTCAATCTAACGCTTCAGAGAGATGGATGAAGGAAATCAATAAATTGTGTCGTCTTTATTGTCATCAGAATCATAGAACGTGGGATCAGTATCTTCATATTTTTCAAAACATTCTGAATGAACTTCCTAATGACTCAACTTCTTTACCGCCAATACTGATATTAAAAAACAAAGCACCGACAAATCGCATATCTGAAATCGTTCCTTTTCCGCCTTCACGGAAACTGCGGCATTCTGAAGTTGTCAACCTGGCTCTACAAAATATTGCATCTGCGGCTGCTAGAAGAGAGAAATCAGCTAAGCGTCCTGGTCGTTTAAAAATCTTGTCAGTTGGTCAGAAGGTGTTAATTAAGTCTCACCGTTTGTCTCACAAAGGAAAAGGCTTGTGTCGCAAATTTTTTCTGCTTATAACGGTCCATATAGAATTCGCAAAATTATTCATGATAACACTGTTGAAGTAGAAACTCTTAAATCACGACGCTCTAAGGGAATACATCATATATCGAACGTTAAAATTTTTGTGGAATGACATACTTTAGAGAAACTAACAGCTACATGTAAACATGCAGAGAATACAAGGATACCGCGCTGTGTTTTGGCGGCGGCATATACTCAAAGCAACAGTCAAGTCTGCGCGCCGCACAAGGCAGTCGTTGACCGCAAACAATTGCTTCCTACGTCACGCGCCTACAGCTGATCGAGCGCTCAGTGCGAATGCACTGACAGCCGTAAACAAATACACAGTCTAATTTCTCCGACTAAACTCAGTATAAAGCTATAGTGACTTGATGAATTATGTTATTAACGTTCAGTATTTTTCAGGATACGGTTGTATAAAATATTTAAGAACTTCAGGTAAATTCTGTGTGTCTCCGACGTTAAGAGGACTTGCTATCGAGAAAATTTCAGAAAGAATGTAATTTCCAAGAAGAAACTAAAAAGGTAACTATTAATTGAGTTTATTTTTTCAGGTAACATATCTCCACTTAGGTACGTACTTTAGACGTAATTTGCTGCTCGCAATTACGTGATTCATACTTTGTGCTAATTTCATGTTCTATGAATTTACTTGTGAAGCGACGTGCTTGCGTACATTTGCTGATTTTTATCAATGTTTTATTAATGAACAGAGTTGTTATTTGTATATATTATGCATCGCTTGGCTGCAGTGCTTTTTCACTGATGTCATATTTTTTTATTATGTGCCTGTTGTGCTTATTTATTTAAATTATAATTGTCACCTGATTAGTTGTGCTGATATGAATGTAAGTTATACTTTGTGATTTATCTGCTTGCGCCTTCATGTTTACTTATTAAGATGACATATGAACATTTATTTGCTTATGCTGATATGATGCTAATGACCTGTTTATTACGTAAGATATATGAAACTTCCTGGCAGATTAAAACTGTGTGCCCGACCGAGACTCGAACTCGGGACCTTTGCCTTTCGCGGGCAAGTGCTCTACCATCTGAGCTACCGAAGCACGACTCACGCCCGGTACCCACAGCTTTACTTCTGCCAGTATCTCGTCTCCTACCTTCCAAACTTTACAGAAGCTCTCCTGCCAAACTTGCAGTACTAGCACTCCTGAAAGAAAGGATAATGCGGAGACATGGCTTAGCCACAGCCTGGGGGATGTTTCCATAATGAGATTTTCACTCTGCAGCGGAGTGTGCGCTGATATGAAACTTCCTGGCAGATTAAAACTGTGTGCCCGACCGAGACTCGAACTCGGGACCTTTCTTTCAGCAGTGCTAGTACTGCAAGTTTCGCAGGAGAGCTTCTGTAAAGTTTGGAAGGTAGGAGACGAGATACTGGCAGAAGTAAAGCTGTGGGTACCGGGCGTGAGTCGTGCTTCGGTAGCTCAGATGGTAGAGCACTTGCCCGCGAAAGGCAAAGGTCCCGACTTCGAGTCTCGGTCGGGCACACAGTTTTAATCTGCCAGGAAGTTTCATATCAGCGCACACTCCGCTGCAGAGTGAAAATCTCGTTCTGGACGTAAGATATATGTTTGCTGCTATGCGTATGGATCGCATATTTATACATTTCTGTTTGTTGTCATAATTACTCTTTAATTTGGTATATAGAAATGCTGATATACTGTGTACAAACATAGAATTTAGGTCACACTATTGTATTAATTATAGATTGTTCGCTTGGCAGAGCCTCGTTGTAAGAATTGTGCTGCATCCACTTGTTGACATTCTGTTCTCTACTGGTATATTTACTCGCTATTGCATGTTTTGCTTACGTTCAGTGTCTGATATTCTTAAGATAAGAAAATGAACTGCTATAATTCGACATAAACGACATTAGTACAAGAAACTTCATAGAAGTCACATAAGCTGGAGGTTTTATGGAAGCTGTATAAATTTATGCTAATAGGGAGGAAGCTAACGACATGACATACCAAAACTAGGTTTAGACCATTGACAGTTATTACACTGCATTTTTCATGAGCAATTGAAATAGGAGGTGACACTTGACACAAGAAATACTCCACATGTTTGCTTCTGTTTGCCATAATTCTTGAAGTGGTGTACACACTGTGAAATATTATGATCATTCACACTCCGTAATCGTACTTAATTACTGAGAGTTATTCGAACTAAGTCTGTTAGAGGTCATGTATGCATTTCTTTTATTTAATGATGGACAAGGTAACCAAAATCCATCTTATAATTTATAATGAGTAGAAGATTTGGGTCAGATGGATTACTCAGAGGTTGTGTGTTGACAGTGTGTCTTCGGATTGTATGGGATGATGAGGTTTGCATTAGGATTTTATCTGTACTTGTTCGAGGAGACTGACTAGAGGAAAGAGTTGTTATGGAAGTGAAATGATATTGGCGATAAGGTTTATATGTGTCGACGTATTGAAGAGGTATTATTGAGGTATTGAGATTATATGAAGTTGATGATTATTGGAGTTTTTGTGGACAAGAGGTAAGGTAAATGATATTGATGATAAGATTTATATGTATCGACGTAAGAGATATTATTGAAGTATTGAGATTATGTGATGCTGATGATTATTGGAGTTTTGGTGGATAAGAGGTAAAGTAAGTGTGGTGAATATTTTTTTTTTTTGTTGGTCTATATGGAACAAGGAGGATGAAGATAGCAGACTAGAACAATCAAGTAGAAGGAAGATTCTCTACACACACTTTGTTAAATCACTAAGTAGTATATACTATTTTTTTAGACAGAGGAAGTAATTGCATATCTTGGCCCACTGACAGTTGTTCAGCAACCGTACATTTTGATGTGGCTTGGCAAACATTGGTCTTGACATGATGACTATGACGTTGACTTAACTATTATTGACTGTTATACATTGCTGCCACTACTACTTGATACACATGATGAATATCAGATTTTGACAGAATTGCATTTACACAGTTAACACTATTCAATTACACAGTAATACTTAATGTGGATGAAAGATGAGTGAGTGTGTTTTGTGTGTTTTCCTTTCCTAATCCTACCCACCTATCTCCTAAATATTATTTTATTTGTTTGTAGTGGCTTGCACTGACACCCATAAATATTATAGGTTTACTGATATTTGAGTATTTGTAATAGTTAATATGACAATTATCTGATATCATTTGTGTGTTTATCAGAATTTGTATGTTTATTGTAAGAGCATTGAGAATAATTTTGTAAAAGCATCTGTATGCGCATTCAAACTATTGTTCATGCCTGAACTGTGTGATTAGTGATAGTGAATATTATGAACTGTTACCTGCACTTGTTCAACATTGATGTGTGACACTTAGAAATGTTTAATTTCTGCTGATGAACTGGGTAATTAGTGATAGTGAATATTATGGACTGTTACCTGCACTTTTTCAACATAATGGGTGCCACTTAAAAATGATTAATTTCTGCTGATGAACTGTGTGATTAGGATAGTGAATATTATGGACTGTTACTTGTACTTTTTCTACATGATTGGTGCCACAAGGACATGTTTAATTTCTGCTTATAAACTCTGATGAACAGTGTGATTAGTGATAGTGAATATTATGGACTGCTGTCTGGACCTGCTCATCATTGCTAGGTGCCACTGATGAACTGCTTCTACTGAGATAATGTCACTTGTTGGTGTCTGCACCTGCTCAACAATGCTGGGTGCCACTAATGGAACTGTTTCTGCTGAGTGATGTCACTTGTTGCTTTCTGCACCTGTTCAACATTGCTGGGTGCCACTGATGGACTGCTTCTACTGAAATGATGTCACTTGTTGGTGTCTGCACCTGTTCAACAATGTTGGGTGCCACTAATGGAACTGCTTCTGCTGAGAAATGTGACTTGTTGCTGTGTGTACCTGTTCAACATTGCTGGGTGCCACAGATGGAACTGCTTCTACTGAAATAATGTCACTTGTTGCTGTCTGCACCTGTTCAACATTACTGGGTGCCACAGATGGAACTGCTTTTATTAAAATGATGTCTCTTGTTGGTGTTTGCACCTGTTGACCATTGCTGGGTGCTGCTGCTGGAACTATCAACTATTTTTTTTAATAATTAAAAGTATTTTATTTGAACATTTGTATAAACTGATTTTTTGTGTATTGTGTAAACTATTATGTAAAGCCACATGTATGAAAGAATTTGTATTGCCTACTGTATTTCATATCTTAGGTTATTGAAAGGTCAGTGCAAAGCCAAAATTTTATCTAATTATGTGATATTTACGTATTAATATTATCTTTCACTTTTGTCTGTATTTTTTTTTGACGAATTTGGTGGTATTTTCACCACCAATGCTGGCAAAAATACCATCAAATTCTAGCCCGTGGAGGAAGGGCATTTGAAAGGTGGCTACACTGAGCCACAGCGCCAGAGAGTTTTGTTTTGCCGCCTCCACTGGCAGTGATTATTGAGAAGTGGCGGAGAGCAGTGCTTGTTGAGAACTCGTAGTAGTAGAGTGCTTGCTGAGATGTCGTAGTGAAGAGTGCTTGTCGAGATGTGGCAGTAGTCAGTTCTTGTTGAGATGTGGTAGTAGCGAGACGGTGTGGAGATATTGTAATGATTAGAGTGCTTTTCATGAATATAAATGAAGGTAACAAACTCCTTTTCTTTTTTTCTCATTATTTCAATGTCCTGAATAATGCGTCATTACAGGTTCAGTCAACAAAGCATCTGGCTTGTGTTCTTGTATTAGAGTGTAATTCTGGTTTCTTGCGCAATTATAGTATTTCTATTTTTTTTATCACGTCAGTATAAATGGTATTTGAAATTTCTTGTCTTATTGAAGAAGAACCGTGCCAGATGTGTACGTTGAGTCATACTTCCACACACAGAACAGTTATACTTGTGCTTTGGTTTCGTAGGTTTTATAGTTGCTGGGGACTTAATTAATTAATTGTGTTAACGAAAATTTTCATTTCATTCTTTGTTGTTGTTCTGTGCAGTCAGATTGCGTAATAATACTAGTCAGGGCCAACCGTTTACGAGACACAGCGTAATCGGAAATACAGCTACCAAAAATAAAAATGATTTTCAAATTTAATAATTAAGCCCCCATGCAGTATCTTCAAATAGACACGTAGTCATTACATAAAAGATCGAGATCAGGGAGTGTATTTTTATAGATTAAAAAAGTTTACAATTATGGGAGTGCTAAATACAGATTTAATATCTGTTTTTTAATATATAAATTATGTTACAATTTAGAAATACATAAAAGTGTTCCTTTCCACATCTCCTGGTATGCACTATATTTTAATATACATATACTTCAACTGTCGGTAAGTGGTATGTCACTAGCGTCACTAGCACCTGTCATTGTAAACTTTATTTAATTCGAGTGTATAAATATGCACTCCCTGTTCTTTTTCTTTAATGTACTACGTACCTACGTGTCGCTGCTACATTTTAAGGTTACTTGCTCATTTTATTCTCACATTTAATATCCACTTTCTTGTTTAGTGAACTTATTGGATTTTTTGTTTATATTTTCTCGTTTTTAGATGTGATGATAACAGAATAGCAGAAACCAGTATTCAATTTTAGTAAAGTATACTGATGTAAAAAAGCAGTACACCCTTTATGAGATTACCAGCTCACTCAAGATTTGTTGTTGTAAGAGTGCACATGGAGTACGTAAAATGCTTACATTTACAGATGAATAATTCAACCGGTTCTGAGGTAACAGGTATCGACCCGTGCTGAAACACCGATATTAATAAGGGGCGGTAGTCTCCACGGGCGGCAATTCAGGCGCTGACTCTTGCAACTAATCGATGGCGATTACTGTCTCGGGATACGTTGTGCCACGCCTGCTCGACCTGCTCACATAGTTCAGCAAGAGCTGTTGGCTGACGAGTCACTTCTTGTCCCATCAGGTCTTTCAGAGCACGTTGAATTTCTCGGGCAGTGTGTGGACAAGCATTACCGAGCGAGGTGGCGCAGTGGTTAAACACTGGTCCAATCCCGCGTCCGGACATCCTGATTTAGGTTTTCCGTGATTTCCCTAAATCACTCCAGGCAAATGCCGGGATGGTTTCTTTGAAAGGGCACGGCCGACTTCCTTCCCCGTCCTTCCCTAACCCGATGAGAGCGATGACCTCGCTATCTGGTCTCTTTCCCCAAACAACCCAACCCAATGTGACAAGCATTATCCTGTTGGAACAATACATCGCTTCAGTGTGGCAAGAATGGCAAAAGAAAGGGTATACCGGCATCCTGCACGTATCCAGCGTCGATTAGCTTCCCCTCCGGGAACACCATAATGCCAGGGGTTGGGCCAGCTGGTCGAGGACAATTTAGGAGACTGCGCTCACCAGGAGTACGTCGCACTCGCAAACGGCCATCATCTGCGTGTAGCCAGAATCTGATTTCATCGCCATTCCATCTTCCACGTGATCCTCGGACGGCACCAATCGAGCCGTTCACGTCAATGCTGTGGCGTTAGTGGTGCGTGTATCTTAATCCCACTGCTAATAACCGGTTCGCAACAGTCTGTGTAAGTGGTAAGGTCTTATTGGACCAAACTACCAACGTCATCGGTCCCTAAGCCTACACACTAATTAATCGAACTTAAACTGACTTACGCTATGGACAACACACACCCATGTCCGAGGGAGGACTCGAACGTCCGACTGGGGGAGCCCTACGAACCGTAATAAGGCGACTGAGACCGCTCGGCTACCCCGCGTTGCTAACAGTTTGTTGACACGCCTCGGCTCACAAGCCCTCTTACCTGTGCCGTGGTAGCTGTACGATCTGCTACTGTAGTCCTTACTCTACGACCGTCCTGGTGGGTCTCTGCGCTGCGTGACGACTAGAACCTCGTCTGAGGGCGTGAGAATATTCACATGAGCACTGATACCGGTACCGTCGGAGAACCTATGCAGCACGTCAAACTTGCAATTCTCCGAAAGGAACACACCGCCACTCGGAAGGCTACAATTTGACCACTCCCAAACTCACTCATTTGGCTGTAGGAAACACGAGTGCGTCTCCTTGGTTCAAATGGCTCTGAGCACTTTGGGACTCAACATCTTAGGTCATAAGTTCCCTAGAACTTAGAGCTACTTAAACCTAACTAACCTAAGGAAATCACACACACCCATGCCCGAGGCAGGATTCGAACCTGCGACCGTAGCAGTCCCGCGGTTCCGGACTGCAGCGCCAGAACCGCACGGCCACCGCGGCCGGCTGCGTCTCCTTGGCGTGGTTGCCTGCTTGTTTCACAAGTCTGCACCACACAGAGCCTTCTGTCTGTGAGCATTCCGTATTAATTGGTACACGCAGATGGCGGTCTGGTAGCAATGGCACTACGCTACCCTTTGACGGACGACGAAACCATTATCAGCACGTTTGCTATCCCCCAGGTGGCATATGCCGTCATCGGATCAAAATCTACGTCGTCTTTCCAGATGTGCCGATCCCTATTTCCGGTAATGTATTATGTGGCCAAGATAATGACTTTTATACTCGAAAAAATATTGCTTAAATATCTCGGTTAAACAGTTAATTACATGAGCCGCACAAAAACCTGTCATCCTCTTTTGCAGTACTGTTGTCTAAAATCTTTTTTGTGAAATACGAAGCGTAGCAATGTGTACCGTAATGAGAGTGATAATAAATTGAAATATTGCTCTTCAGCCATGCCTGTGAGACATGACGGACATCATGCATGGTACGCAAATAAATTTATCATCGCAGCACTTCACACCGAGAGACACGCGTATCGTAGCTGAACCAATTCCACATAGCGAGAGCAGTCGTTTGCCGGTAACAGCAGAGGCTGCGCTCTAATAAAGCCCACACTCATTTTGCGCCGTTCTCTGATTTCAGGTTCGGGCAGCGCCCGACGCCGGGCTAGGGTTATTAATGGGCGGCCGCTTGCAGCAACACAATTACAGCCGTCGCGATGCAATTACACTGCATAAGTCAGGAGACGCGGCCACCCACCTGGCTGTCAACATTTGCCTGTTTGCGCCGCAAATATGGGACATGAATAATTACCGCCGGCGCGGCGTGTGTGGGCGGCGGCGCCGCCGCTGTTTGCGGCTGCCGTTACGGGCGTCGCGGGGCCCCCGCTGATGCGTAATTCACAGCCGGGCCGGCGGCGAGTGCAGGCGGGGCCGGCCTTAAAAAGCCTAATCAGCACCGGCCCACGGACTTAAATACTGCGCGACAGCGCCAAAGCAGCCTAGCGCTGAAAAGGATAGTCAGCCAGTGATACGAGGTGGGGTGGGCACACAAAATCAGTTGTACTTGTTGCAAATGGAATACTGGGATTAACTGCGGCAATTTTGTAGTACACATGTCACGGAGATTCTAGCGAAACGCGGCTGTATACTCACCAAATGATTGTTCACTGTTCTGCTGCACTTTTAAAAAGTACCATATTTAGCATCTATACACTTCCAGGCTGAATTGTGTTGCGGGCGCTATCAGGGGATATTTTGTGATACCTAACCAGCAAGTACAGAATTTTGAGCAATATTCGAATTGCAAACCTATTAACGCAGCATCTGTCTATCTTCTTCAATTTTCGTCCATCTTTTGCCTTTTGTCTATCTTCTTCTGTACGAGGTGTTCGGAAATTTCCGTTACAAACTTCTAGAAGTTGTAGAGGAGAGTGTGTACATAATATTCTGTCCGTTTACGGGCTACAGCAGTTTGAAAACATCTTTTAAAAATGCTCTTTTCATAACAATGTTCTATCAGAGGCAGCTAGGTACGTATGCAACAGGGTAGTCATGTTGGGGCCTGCTTACGTCAGATCTTCTGATGCGAGGCCTACGAGAAAGGCCGCGGTGCGTACGTCACGAAAGTAGGCCGAGCTCCCTTGCTCTCTCGCTCAACTCAGCAGGCAAACTGCATTTCTACACCTGTTAACTCTTAACTGCGTGTGTATGTACAAACGAGAATAGCATCTTCTACTGGACTCTGCTTTTATGGAGTTGTATTGTTTAGTGGTCCCACAACGAGAGCAAGTCCATACGCCTGTTAACGATTTGTTACCGCTGTACAGCACTCCGTCTTCAGGCCACGAGTGGCCTACCGGGACCATCCGACAGCCGTGTCATCCTCAGTGGAGGATGTGGATAGGAGGGGTGTGGAGTCGGCACACCGCTCTCCCGGTCGTTATGATGGTATTCTTGACCGAAGCCGCTACTATTCGGTCGAGTAGCTCCTCAATTGGCATCACGAGGCTGAGTACACCCCGAAAAATGGCAACAGCGCATGGCGGCTGGATGGTCATCCATCCAAGTGCGGGCCACGCCCAACAGCGCTTAATTTCGGTGATCTCACGGGAACCGGTGTATCCACTGCGGCAAGGCCGTTGCCCACCGCTGTACAGCGATAAAATAAAATTAAAATGATGCCAAAATGATTATCAGTTGCACAAGGCACCACATTTTGTATGAAATGAAAGCTGTTACGCAGAAAAGAATAAGTGCTACAATAAGTGCTATTTATATCGAGAACTGATCTTAAATTTTGGTTGTCAGACTAGTTAGTAATCAGACTTCACCCGCCAGGTTAGCCGAGAGCGCTAATGCGCTGCTTCCTGGACTCGGGTAGGCGCGCCATCCCCGAATCGAATCCGCCCAGCGGATTAACGGCGAGGGGCGGTGTGCCAGCCAACATGGATGTCGTTTCTAGGCGGTTTTCCACATCCCCTTAGGTGAATACCGGGCTGTTCCCCACGTCCCGCCTCAGTTACACGACTCGCAGACATTTGATACTGATTTACAATGGTCTCAGACAGCTGGCGTACACTATTCCGTCCCGGGAGGGGGGGGGGGGGGGTGTTACCCTTCAGATTAACCATGCCAAATCCGATTGTAACAATGTTGAAACTGCGGGACTAAGGCACAAGCCAAAGGAAAAAGACTAGTAAATCAGGCTTCTTAATATTAGATTCCAGTAGAAGCTGAAATTCTCGTTAGTACGTACACACCCAGTTACGTGTTAACAGGTTTAGAGAAGCATTTTGTCTACTGATAGTGAGTTGAGCGAGTGAGCGCTGGCCTACTACCATCGTGACGTCCGCGCCGCAGCCTATCTTTCTCGTAGGCCTCGGACTGATGCCATTTGACACCTGTCCTTCTGTGGCCTGGTTCGAGCCTCATTCACGTGTCTGTTAGCATTGGAGCAACATAGCTGTTACATGTTTGCTGAATACACCGACATGATCCTCCCAAATGGCGAAGCTCGTGGTAATGGAAGAGCTGCTAGTCACCTACCTTTACCAAGATCGTTCTCCAGCTCCATCGAATACCCTTTCGTCACAATCTTGCAACGGCTTCAGTAAAGGGTGTCTCCACCAGGTGTAAGGAGATGCCGCGCACCAGAATTGGAAGAGGCCGTACTGCATCACGTTGGAGAGAACCCGTCAACGTGTACACGAGCAATTTCTTTGCCTATTAATGAGTGGAACTGTAAAACAAATTATTTACTGAGTCACGCCTAATCAATAACTTTTATAAGTGGTCACGTTACCAACACGTTTTCAAATGGTTGTATCACGGAAACGGAACGTTTCCTTACATGATTTCCAATTCAAAATATTATTTACGCGCTCCCCTCTACGAGTCCTAGAAGTTTGTAACGGGAATTTCCGAACGCACTTCAGAAATTTCTGTCCCCCTGCTACTGTTTCTGTCTGTTCGTTCGGACTAATCTCAATAACTACTACAGGTATTTTGATACGGTTTTCACTATTCATAGACTGATTCACAAAAAAGGGTTTTTGTATATCTGTACTACTATACATAAGTCCTTTTTTTACGAAAAAACTTCAGAGTTTTACGCGGTCCTCTTCTGATAAACGTTTGGAAGGACACAGGGAAACATTTTTTAAACATATGTGGCATATAAATAGATACATACTATTTAAGCGGAAAAAGTTATTAGCAAAATCTCGAAAAATTCTTAATCATTTGAAAGGAACTGTGATTTCCATACTTGTTACACTAGATGATTAAACTATCTTTATCACCCATTACAAAAGCTGCCAGCGGCTCCTAGATAACTCCTTCTATTCGATGGACGAATTTGTATTTAAAAACTAGTAGCCTAAAAAACATGTTTTTGAGCATAGTTGCATGAGTAGTACTAAAAAAAAAATCTATTCATAAATTTATTACCATCGTACTCTGTAGACATTCTTCAGTCGAGATACGAGATAAGCTACAGACAACGCATTAGTGCGCTATACTCAAAAGTAGAATTGCTTCTGGCTATAATTTCTAAACGCTAGCAGCGGAATATTATTTCGTAATTTCCTTACACAACATCATTTATCACGCCCGTTCCTTTTGCCTACACAGGTCAGAAAGGAGGGTTGTTTAGTTTGCTTCACTGTGGTCACTACAATGACTCTGTGATATTCGGTGGTCGCTAGCATCCAACTAGGTAACTTGCACGCAAATGCGGCACTTCATATAAATACAGAATTCCGGAATAAAATTAGTGTACCCTCTAACAGGTTTCTGGGCCGAATCCTGTCTCCCCCTCACTACCAGGCCTCAGATTCCAATTCACCCAACATATGTTGTTGCAACAAATGATTACATTTACAGCTCAATAGAACAAGCAGTTCTGAGGTATCAGATATCGAACCTTGCTGAAATACTCATGTTAGTAAGTGATGTAGCCTCCACCGGCGACAACCCAGGCGCTGTCTCTGTCATCCAGTCTATCGCACAGATGGCGAATACTGTCCTGGGATACGTTAAGTCACACCTGCTCGACATGTTCACGTAGTTCTGCAGAAGTTATTGGTTGATGAGTCATACTAGTCACTTCTCGTCCCATCATATCCCACAAACGATCAATTGGAGACCATTCCGGAGATAGGCCGTGGAAGATGCTGCAGGCCTTAACAGAGCACGTTGAGTTTCATGGGCAGAGTGTGGGCGAGCGTCATCCTACTGGAGCAACAAATCATCTTCCTGTTCAAAGAAAGGCAAAAGAACGTTTCTTCCAACATTCTGCACGTACCGACGAAACCCTAAATCTTACAAAGTAAATAAACACTCTACATGGAAGAAAATTACTGCAATATATCAGACTCTTGTTGTTTCTCCTATGCTGCAGAAGTTTTGCAGGGAAGCCCTTACACATCTTCCATATCGTTGCGATTTCTCCTCATACGATTTTCATATTTTTGGAGCCCTGGAAAAGGACTTCCTTTGCCGCCAATTTGCGTCGGACGAAAAGGTGCAGCCCTAATTACAATCACAGGTCCACAGGCAACCGCAAACATTTTTCCAGTGCTATAAGTGTAATAACAGTTACGGCGATCACTTTTAAAATACACGGAAGCGCCAAAGAAACTGATATAGGCATGCGTATTCAAATACAGAGATACATAAACCGGCAGAATACGGCACTGCGGTCGGCAACGCCTATATGAGACAATAAGTGTCTGGCGCAGTTTTTAAATCGGTTACTGCTGCAACAATGGCAGGTTATCAAGTTTTGAGTGAGTTTGAACGTGATGTAATAATCGGCACACGAGCAATGGGACACAGCATATTCGTGGTAACGATGAAGTGAGGATTTTCGCGTACGACCATTTCACGAGTGTATCGTGGATATCAGGAATCCACTAAAACATCAAATCTCCGACTTTCCTGCGGCTGGGAAACGATCCTGCAAGAACGGGACCAACAACGACTGAAGAGAATTGTTCAACTTGACAGAAGTGCAACCCTTCCGCAAATTACTGCAGATTTCAGTGCTGGGCCATCAACAAGCGTCAGCGTGCGAACCTGTCAACGAAACAACATCGATATGGGCTTTCGGAGCCGAAGGTGCAATCGTGTACCCTTGATGACTGCACGCCACAAAGCATTACGCCTCACCTGGACTGTTAACATCGACATTCTGGCGCGTCTAGTTTCTAATTGTATCGAGCCGATGGACGTGTACGGGTATGGAGACAATCCATAGACCCTGCATGTCAGCAGGGGACTGTTCAAGCAGGTGGAGGCTGTGTAATTGTGTAGGGCGTGTGCAGTTGGAGTGATATGGGACCCCTGATACGTCTAGATACGACTCTGGCGGGCGACACGTACGTAAGCGGCCTGTCTGATCACCTGCATCCATCCGTGTCCATTGTGCATTCCGACAGACTTGGCCAATTCAAGCAGGACAATGCGACATCCCACACGTCCAGAATTGCTACAGAGTGGCTCCAGGAACAATACTCTGAGTTTAAACACTTCCACTGGCCACCAAATTCCCCGGACATGAACATTATTGAGCATTTTTGGGATGCCTTGCAACGAGCTATTTAGGAGAGATCCCCACCCCCTCGTACTCTTTAGGATTTATGGACAGCATTACAGGATTCATGATGTCAGTTCCCTCCAGCACTACTTCAGACATTAGTCGAGCCCATGCCACGTTGTGTTGCGGCACTTCTGCATGCTCGCGGGGCCCTCCATGTGTACCAGTTTCTTTGGCTCTTCAGGGTAATAAACAGTTTACTTACTTTTTCCGTCTTTTCCACTGCCCCTTGTCTTGTGATATTGAAACGGACCCAGTGAAGCGTCATCGTCCAGGTTTATGGTTATAGTGTTCTTGCTTGCGCGATCTTTGCGTAACTATGTATTACGTGATTTTTCAAATTTTTGATGCGATATACTTCGAAACTGTGTTTCATGAGAGCAATCACAGCCTCGTTGGTCAGTTTCTCAACTTGGATGGAACACGTCTAAATCACTATCCATTTTCTGTTCATTCATCCGTGTCTGCAAGTTGTCTGTCCTACTACTTTTCAATTCATTAATACTACGGACGTTGATATGAATATAGGATTATTTTCTGCAATTTGTAAATTTGTGGTTATGTAACGGCACGTGATCCGTTGAAGTGTACTTGCATGTAAGACTTGAGACTTTTTATTCATTTTCTGCACAATATGTACCAGATTATTCTGAATTCATATAATTTCCGACTCTTATGGGGTAATTTTACACTCCGCTGATCTTTATTCAAACCGTCCATGTGCTCGCTTAAGAAACTCGTTCACGGGAGAATTTCATTCAGCTGCATTATATCTCAGGATGAAACAGAACGATTGCTTTCAGCAGGGAGAATAGTTTAATTTTAAATAAAGGTATATGCGTGTCACAGTGGAACTTACAAGTCGCCTGTGAAAGGTGCTTCTGAGGAGGTGGAAGAACTGGGCCTCAAATAAGCATCACTCATTTAAAATAATTTTATTAGAAAAAGATTACATTAATTTACAGATATGAGCTTGACCATTACATTGGTCACGGTATTTCAAATATTAACGGTCCGGTCAATTTGCTTGCTAATACTAAATGGGATAATACTCAAGCCCTCCCGACTCCAAGAACCGGACGCCACGTAAGGCAGAACAATACACCACTGTAGTTAATACTTCTGTAACACACAGATAAACCTTCTTAGGTGCTTAACGGACATGAATAATTAAGAAAAAGTTTAAGGAATTACGAGAATCTGTAACCACTTTACAGCGATCTCCATTGGCAGCAAGGTGAACACTACTACCTTAAATTAACATAAATATATAGAAAAGTGAATAAGGCCATCATGGGTAAAATTAATCTCTAAAAATTCAATTGTTTGATGAATAAGCTACTGAATGGCTGCACATGATAGTAACGGGTAACCCAAGAGAGACATATATAGAAGCATTTATGTAGCCAGAATAAAACAACGTCTCAGTGCCTACTTATGCAACCAGTAAACTTTAGAAATGCATGAAAACCAGGGTGTACATCCAAAAGAAAACAGCTTAATCAAAAGATGCGTAAACTGGTGCTGCAAACATAGAATCGCTCTTGCACACGAAACCGATTCAAACAACAATGTGAGCAAACAGACTTGTAATTGCACGAGCAAAAGCAATTAACTAAACGCGAAGCTTTTCGTAATCAAGAGCAATTAGCTACATCAACAGGTTAAACAGCTATATTTAAATCAATAACCAAAACACACAACATGATGCTTCGTAAGTCTAATTGACTATGATTGTTATTCGATTCAGAACTTCGCAAACTCGCTATTTACGGACAAACTGGACACAGGCTGTGGTGGACATAAATGGCTAACACATGTGACCAGCGTTGGCTCCCCGAAACGCCCCCGAGTTTAAGTAGTTTAAGTGCGTATGCCGTCAGCTACTTCCAGTAGTCAACAATCGGGTCAAAACTTTTTCTAGAAAGAGGATGGCGGTGGTGCACATACTACAGAATACAAAATTTCCAAAAGTCGCTAACCAGCCTCAGCTCCACTGCAGCAATTCCATAGTATGTTATAGGGCTCTGGTGCCGCTCGCGATCACGACCAAGACCCAGCACCTCTGGACAGGAGTGCGGGGGGGGGGGGGGGGGGCAGGTGGGGAAGCCTGTTACTTCCGCTGGCGACTGCACTTGAATGACTAGTTGCTGCTGTGGCTTGGGTCTCCCAGCCTGGCATACGACGCCTGCGGTCGATCTGGGAGTTGACGGCTGTTTGCTGCTGAAGCCCAGAATGCCCGCCTCCCGTACTGCTGGTCTGCAGCAAAACACGGTAATATGCCACGTGCGACCTCCGACCAGACGGTGCCCAAGTCTTAGTTACATACACAGGGCAGGAATAGGTTAATGTGTTTACGTGTTGAAGATGGATTGATACCAGCTGGAATGGGTTAATGTGTTTACGTGTTGAAGATGTCGGTATTTAGCTACCATACAATCTGATTTTAATTTGTTAGGTGTTGTAGATACAGGGTGCAAGTCCATTTGCATTAAACCAATTACTCATACAAGAAGTGATTCATTAACATAGATAATGAATAGCTTTGCATTAAACGAATTAGTCCTACAAGGAGTGATTTATAAAGACAGGTAGTTAGTAGCTTTGCATCAAACGAATTACTCCTATATTAACGCAGGCAGTGAGTAGCTCCCCCCCCACCCCCACCCCCACCCCCCCCCCCCCCACCCATGGACCTTGCCGTTGTTGGGGAGGCTTGCGTGCCTCAGAAATGCAGGCAGCCGTACCGCAGGTGCAACCACAACGGAGGGGTATCTGTTGAGAGGCCAGACAAACGTGTGGTGCCTGAAGAGAGACAGCAGCCTTATCAGTAGTTCCAGCGGCAACAGTCTGGATGATTGACTGATCTGGCCTTGTAACATCAACTAAATCGGCGTTGCTGGGCTGGTACTGCAAACGGCTAAAAGCAAGGGGAAACTACAGCTGTAATCTTTCCCGAGGGCATGCCGCTCTACTGTGTGATTAAATGGTGTGGCATCCTCTTGGGTAAAATATTCCGGAGGTATAATAGTCCCCCATTCGAATTTCCGAGCTAGGTCTACTCAAGATGGCGTCGTTATCAGGAAAAACAGAACACGTTCTAAGGATTGGAATGTGGAATGTCAGATCCCTTAATCTGGCAGGTAGATTAGAAAATTTAAAAAGGGAATTGGATAGGTTGAAGTTGGATAGAGTGGGAATTGGTGAAGTTCGGTGCCAGGAGGAACAAGACGTCTGGTCAGGTAAATACAGGGCTACAAATACAAAATCAAATAGGAGTAATGCAGAAGTTGGTTTAATAATGAGTAAAAAACCCATAGAGAAAGCATTATTGTGGCCAAGATAGACAAGAATCCCGCACCCACCACTGTAGTAGAAGTTTATATGCCAAGTAGCTCCGCAGATGAGGAGGAGATTGAGGAAATCTATGATGAGACAAAATAAATTATTCTGATAGTGAACGGAGACGAAAATTTAATAGTCAACGGAGACTGGAATTCGGTAGCAGGAAAAGAGCGACAAGGAAAGGTAGTAGGTGAATATCTACTGGGGAAAAGAAATGAAAGAAGAAGCCACCTGATAGAATTTTGCACAGAGCATAATTTAATAATGAGCGAAGGTTCTATACGTGGAACAGACTTGGAGACACCGGAAAGTTTCAGATCGATTATATAATGGTTACACATAGGTTTAGGAACGGGATTTTAAATTGTAAGACATTTCCAGAGGCAGATGTGGACTCTGACTACAATTTATTGGTTATGAACTGCAGGTTAAAACTGAAGAAACTGCAAAAAACACAGGAATTTATTGAAATGGCACCAGGATAAACTGAAAGAACCAGAGGTTGTAGAGAGCATTAGGGACGCATTGACAAGAACAGGGGAAAGAAATACAATACAAGAAGAATGGGTAACTTTGAGAGATGAAATAGTGAGGGCAGCAGAGGATCAAGTAGGTAAAAAGACGTGGGCTGGTGGGAATCCTTGGGTGACACAAGAGATATTGAATGTAATCGATGAAAGCAGAAAATATAAAAATTCAGTAAATGAAGCAGCTTAAAGGGAATCCAAACGTCTAAAAAATGAGATCGACAGAAGTGCAAAATGGCTAAGCAGGAGTGGCGAGGGGACAAATGTAAGGATGTAGAATCATAGATTACTAGGGGTAAGATAGATATTGCCTACAGGAAACTGAAAGAGACCTTTCTTGAAAAGAGTTCCACCTGTATGATCATCAAGATCTCAGGTGAAGAAGGGAACGCAAAATTGGTAGGAGTATATAGAGAGGGGTAAGATAGATATTGCCTACAGGAAACTGAAAGAGACCTTTCGTGAAAAGAGTTCCACCTGTATGATCATCAAGATCTCAGGTGAAGAAGGGAACGCAAAATTGGTAGGAGTATATAGAGAGTATACAAGGGAGATGTACTTGAGGTCGTCACAATGTTATGGATATGGAAGAGGACGCAGAGGAAGATGAGAAGGGAGATATGATACTTCGTGAAGAATTTGACAAAGCACTGAAGGACCTTTAAGTCGAGACAATGTCTCGGGAATAGATAACATTCGTTTAGAGCTGCTGATAGCTCTTCCATATGGTGAGCAAGGTGTAACAACAGGCGAAATACCCTCAGACGTCAAGAAGAATATAATAATTTCAAATGCAAAGAAAGCAGGTGCTGGCAGTTGTGAAAATTTAATAAGTCATAGCTGCAAAATACTAACACGAATCCTGGTAGAAAAACTGGTAGAAGCCAACTTCGAGGAAAATCAAAATGGATTCAGGAGAAATGTAGTAATACGCGTGGCAATACTGACCCTATGACCTTTCATAGAATATAGGTTAAGGAAAGGAAAACCTACGTTTCTAGCATTTGTAGATTTAGAAAAAGCTTTTGACAATGTTGACTGGAGTACTCTATTTGAAATTCTAAATGGGGCAGGGGTAAAATACAGGGAGCGAAAGGCTATTTACACTTTGTACAGAAACCAGATGGCAGTTATAAGAGTCGAGGGGCATGAAAGGGAAGCAGTGGTTGAGAAGGAAGTGAGACAGGGTTGTAGCCTATCCCCGATGTTATTCAATCTGTATTTTGAGATAGTAATAAAGGAAACAAATCAAAAATTTAGTGTATGAATTAAAGTCCATGGAGAAGAAATAAGAACTTTGAGGTTTGCCGATGACATTATACACTACTGGCCATTAAAATTCCTACACCAAGAAGAAATACAGATGATAAACGGGTATTCATTGGACAAATATATTATACTAGAACTGACATGTGATTATATTTTCACGCAATTTGTCTTCATAGATACTGAGAAATCAGTACCCAGAACAACCACCTCTGGTCGCGATAACGGCCTTGATACGCCTGGGCATTGAGTCAAACAGAGCTTGGATGGCGTGTACAGGTACAGCTGCCCGTGCAGCTTCAACACGATACCACAGTTCATCAAGAGTAATGACTGGCGTATTGTGACGAGCCAGTTGTTCGGCCACCATTGACCAGACGTTTTTAATTGATGAGAGATATGGAGAATGTGCTGGCCAGGGCAGCAGTCGAACATTTTCTGTATCCAGAAAGGCCCGTACAGGACCTGCAACATGCGGTCGTGCATTATCCTTCCTAAACCTAGGGTTTCGCAGGGATCGAATGAAGGGTAGAGCCACGGGTCGTAACACATCTGTAATGTAAGGTCTACTGTTCAAAGTGCCGTCAATGCGAGCAAGAGGTGACCGAGTCGTGTAACCCCATATCATCACGCCGGGTGATACTCCAGTATGGCGATGACGAATACACGCTTCCAATGTGCGTCACCAAACACGGATGTGACCATCATGATGCTGTAAACAGAACCTGAATCCATCCGAAAAAATGACGTTTAGCCTTTCGTGCTCCCAGGTTCGTCGTTGAGTACACCATCGCAGGCGTGATGCAGCGTCAAGGGTAACTGCAGCCATGGTCTCCGAACTGATAGTCCATGCTGCTGCAAACGTCGTCGAACTGTTAGTGCAAATGGTTGTTGTCTTGCATACGTCCCCATATGTTGACTCAGGGATCGAGACGTGGCTGCACGATCCGTTACAGTCATGCGGATAAGATGCCTGTCTTCTCAACTTCCAGTGATACGAGGCCGTCATTTGCATATCACAGAATCTTCTTCCTGTCAGTTAAATTTCGCGTCTGTAGCACGTCATCTTCGCGATGTAGCAATTTTAATGGCCAGTAGTGTAATTCTGTCAGAGACAGCAAAGGACTTGGAAGAGCAGTTGGCAGTATCTTGAAAGGAGGATATAAGATGAACATTAACCAAAGCAAAACAAGGATAATGGAATGCAATCGAATTAAATCAGGGAATTATATTAGGACATTAGACATTAGGAAATGAGACAATTAAAGTAGTAAATGTGTTTTGCTATTTGGGCAGCAAAATAACTGATTATGGTCGAAGAATGGAGGATATAAACTGTAGACTGGCAATGGCAAGAAGGGCGTTATTCAAGAAGAGAAATTTGTTAACATCGAGTACGGATTTAATTGTCAGAAAATCCTTTCTGAAAGTATTTGTACAGAGTGCAGCCATATTTGGAGGTGAAACATGGACGATGAAATGTTTAGACAAGAAGGGAATAGAAGCTTTTGAAATGTGGTGCTACAGAAGAATGCTGAAGATTAGATGGGTAGATCACTTAACTGATGAAGAGGTACTGAATAGAATTGCGGAGAAGCAAACTTTGTGATACAACCTGACTAAAAGAAGGGATCGGTTGGTAGGACACATTCTGAGACAACAAGGAATCGCCAGTTTAATATTGGACGGAAGAGTGGGGATAAAAATCAGGGAAACCAATAGATGAAAACAGTAAGCAGATTCAGGGGGATGTATGTTGCAGTAGTGACTCGAAGAGGCTTGCACAGGATAGAGTAGCATGGAGAGCTGCATCAGACCAGTTTTTGGACTGAAGACCACAACAACAACAGTGAGTAGCTGTATGTAATTTGTTACAAAGGTTATTGTTTCGAGTTACTGTGGTATATCTTACGTCAAATGCCCCTTTCATTATTACGTTGAGTTATGAGAAAGTTTCTTTTCACTTTAGCATGTGACGTGAAAGTTAGTCAGATTGCATTGTTGTTCACTTAAACAAAATCCTTTTTATGCGACCTTGGACGTAGAACATCAGCTACGCAAACTTGTTTCCAAGTGCAAACACAAATTATTTCACTTTCTTTCTTGCTTCGATGTTATGCATCAATCTCTGGCCATACTGCCTCTACAGTCGTCCATAATTGCGAAAGTGTTGTCGGTGCTGGATTTTGTACACAAACTGATCTCTAATTTATGTCTAATAAATGTTTGATGGAATTCATGTAAGGTGATCTGGATAGCCAAATCATTCCTTCAGATTGTCCAGAATGTTGTTCTAACCCGCTGTAAACAACTATGGCTTGGTAACATGGCGCATTGTCATCCATAAAAATGCCATTGTCATTGCTTGTGGACGTGAAATCCATGAATGGCTACAAATGGTCTCCTAATAGCCGAACATAACCATTTCCAGTCAATGATTGGTTCAGTTGGAGCAGAAGACCCAGCCCATACCACGTAAACAAAGCCCATATTATTATGGTCAGGTGACTACAGGGTTATAAACACAAAATCAAATAGGGGTAATGCAGGAGTAGGTTTAATAATGAATAGGAAAATAGGAATGCGGGTAAGCTACTACAAACAGCATAGTGAACGCATTATTGTGACCAAGATAGATACGAAGCCCACGCCTACTACAGTAGTACAAGTTTATATGCCAACTAGCTCTGCAGATGACGAAGAAATTGAAGAAATGTATGATGAAATAAAAGAAATTATTCAGATTGTGAAGGGAGACGAAAATTTAATAGTCATGGGTGACTGGAATTCGAGTGTAGGAAAAGGGAGAGAAGGAAACGTAGTAGATGAATATGGATTGGGGGACAGAAATGAAAGAGGAAGCCGCCTGGTCGAATTTTGCACAGAGCACAACATAATCATAACTAACACTTGGTTTAAGAATAATGAAAGAAGGTTGTATACATGGAAGAACCCTGGAGATACTAAAAGGTATCAGATAGATTATATAATGGTAAGACAGAGATTTAGGAACCAGGTTTTAAATTGTAAGACATTTCCAGGGGCAGATGTGGACTCTGACCACAATCTATTGGTTATGACCTGTAGATTAAAACTGAAGAAACTGCAAAAAGGTGGGAATTTAAGGAGATGGGACCTGGATAAACTAAAAGAACCAGAGGTTGTACAGAGATTCAGGGAGAGCATAAGGGAGCAATTGACAGGAATGGGGGAAATAAATACAGTAGAAGAAGAATGGGTAGCTTTGAGGGTTGAAGTAGTGAAGGCAGCAGAGGATCAAGTAGGTAAAAAGACTAGGGCTAGTAGAAATCCTTGGGTAACAGAAGAAATATTGAATTTAATTGATGAAAGGAGAAAATATAAAAATGCAGTAAGTGAAACAGGCAAAAAGGAATACAAACGTCTCAAAAATGAGATCGACAGGAAGTGCAAAATGGCTAAGCAGGGATGGCTAGAGGACAAATGTAAGGATGTAGAGGCCTATCTCACTAGGGGTAAGATAGATACCGCCTACAGGAAAATTAAAGAGACCTTTGGAGATAAGAGAACGACTTGTATGAATATCAAGAGCTCAGATGGAAACCCAGTTCTAAGCAAAGAAGGGAAAGCAGAAAGGTGGAAGGAGTATATAGAGGGTGTATACAAGGGCGATGTACTTGAGGACAATATTATGGAAATGGAAGAGGATGTAGATGAAGATGAAATGGGAGATATGATACTGCGTGAAGAGTTTGACAGAGCACTGAAAGACCTGAGTCGAAACAAGGCCCCCGGAGTAGACAATATTCCATTGGAACTACTGACGGCCGTGGGAGAGCCAGTCCTGACAAAACTCTACCATCTGGTGAGCAAGATTTATGAAACAGGCGAAATACCCTCAGACTTCAAGAAGAATATAATAATTCCAATCCTAAAGAAAGCAGGTGTTGACAGATGTGAAAATTACCGAACTATCAGCTTAATAAGTCACAGCTGCAAAATACTAACACGAATTCTTTACAGACGAATGGAAAAACTAGTAGAAGCCAACCTCGGGGAAGATCAGTTTGGATTCCGTAGAAACACTGGAACACGTGAGGCAATACTGACCTTACGACTTATCTTAGAAGAAAGATTAAGGAAAGGCAAACCTACGTTTCTAGCATTTGTAGACTTAGAGAAAGCTTTTGACAATGTTGACTGGAATACTCTCTTTCAAATTCTAAAGGTGGCAGGGGTAAAATACAGGGAGCGAAAGGCTATTTACAATTTGTACAGAAACCAAATGGCAGTTATAAGAGTCGAGGGACATGAAAGGGAAGCAGTGGTTGGGAAGGGAGTAAGACAGGGTTGTAGCCTCTCCCCAATGTTGTTCAATCTGTATATTGAGCAAGCAGTAAAGGAAACAAAAGAAATATTTGGAGTAGGTATTAAAATTCATGGAGAAGAAATAAAAACTTTGAGGTTCGCCGATGACATTGTAATTCTGTCAGAGACAGCAAAGGACTTGGAAGAGCAGTTGAATGGAATGGACAGTGTCTTGAAAGGAGGATATAAGATGAACATCAACAAAAGCAAAACAAGGATAATGGAATGTAGTCTAATTAATTCGGGTGATGCTGAGGGAATTAGATTAGGAAATGAGGCACTTAAAGTAGTAAAGGAGTTTTGCTATTTGGGGAGCAAAATAACTGATGATGGTCGAAGTAGAGAGGATATAAAATGTAGGCTGGCAATGGCAAGGAAAGCGTTTCTGAAGAAGAGAAATTTGTTAACATCCAGTATAGATTTAAGTGTCAGGAAGTCATTTCTGAAAGTATTCGTATGGAGTGTAGCCATGTATGGAAGTGAAACATGGACGATAAATAGTTTGGACAAGAAGAGAATAGAAGCTTTCGAAATGTGGTGCTACAGAAGAATGCTGAAGATTAGATGGGTAGACCACATAACTAATGAGGAAGTATTGAATAGGATTGAGGAGAAGAGAAGTTTGTGGCACAACTTGACCGGAAGAAGGGATCGGTTGGTAGGACATGTTCTGAGGCATCAAGGGATCACCAATTTAGTATTGGAGGGCAGCGTGGAGGGTAAAAATCGTAGAGGGAGACCAAGAGATGAATACACTAAGCAGATTCAGAACGATGTAGGTTGCAGTAGGTACTGGGAGATGAAAAAGCTTGCACAGGATAGAGTAGCATGGAGAGCTGCATCAAACCAGTCTCAGGACTGAAGACCACAACAACAACAACAACATTATTATGGCGTAACTAGCAGCTTGCACAGTATCTGGTTTACAATATGGGTCTATCCACTGCTTCATGGGGTTTGCACCACACTCAGACCCTGCTATCAACTCTTACCAATTAAAATCACGATTCATCTAACCAGGCCAAGGTATTCCAGTCGTCTAGGGTCCAACCAATATGGTTCAAATGGCTCTGAGCACTATGGGACTTAACATCTGAGGTCATCAGTCCCCTAGAGCTTAGACCTACTTAAACCTAACTAACCTAAGGACATCACACACATCCATGCCCGAGGTAGGATTCGAACCTGCGACCGTAGCGGTCGCGCGGTTCCAGACTGAAGCGCCTAAAACTGATCGCCCACACCGGCCGGCTAACCGATATGGTCACGAGCCCAGGAGAAGAACTGCAGACCCGCGTTGGTCGTCTCCTGCCACAGCCCATTAACGCCAAATTTCGTCGCACTGTCCCAACAAATACATTTGTTGTATATTCAACATTGATTTCTGTGGTTATTTCAGGCTTGTCTGTTAGCACTGACAACTACCCATATGCCGCTGCTCTCGGTTGTTATGCGAAGGCCGCCAGCCTGCATTGTACATGGTAAGAGGTAATGCTTGAAATTTGGTATTCTCAGCACACTCTTGATGGTGTGGCTCCTGGGATACTGAATTCTCTAAGGATGTCCGAAATGGAATGTCCCACGCATTTATCTTCAACTACCGTTCCGCATTCAAAGTCTGGTAATTCCCGATGTGCGACCACAATCATTTCGAAAACGTTGTGTGTCTGATACTACAGCCACCTGCATTTGTGCATATTGCTATCCCATGACTTGTCACCTCAGTGTAAATTCTTCATTAACAAATTTCTCTTCTTCTCTGCATCTGGTGTTTCAGCGAACGGGAAAGTAGCTTGCAACTGGGAAAGGCTGTCGTTGCAGTGCCGAGATGCAGTCCCAGCATCCACGGAAAATTTAGAGATCAGGCATGTCATCTCTGTTTCTGTCTCCCTATATCTCCTCCATTTCCGAACAAGATTGCTTTGTTTCGCTCCGAGACGCCTGGACACTTCCCTTGTTGAGAGCCCTTCCTGGCACAAAGTAACAATGAGGACACGATCGAACCGCGGTATTGCCCGTCTAGGCATGGCTGAACTACAGACAACACGAGCCGTATACCTCCTTCCTGATGTAATGATTGGAACTCATTGCTGGCGGACCCCGTTCGTCTAATAGGCGCTGTTTATGCATGGTTGTTTACGTCTTTGGGCGGGTTTGGTGACATCTCTGAACAGTCAAAGGGAGTGTGTCTGTGATACAATATCCACAGTCAACGTCTATCTTCAGGAGTTCTGGGAACCGGGGTGATGCAGAACTTTTTTTGATGTGTGTATTTGGAAACTTAAAACTAACTAGAAAACGGAAATTCGTAAGATTAACAATTTTTATAGTAAGAAGATAGGAAAATAGGAAGACGGAGAAGAGTTTGGATTTGTAGACTGCCGTCACTGATGTTGCCCCGGAGGCAGTAACAGAAAAATTGAGCCTCTCTCTTCTGGGCAATTACCGCTAGTTCTATTCTGCAGACCAGAAACATTTTGAACCTCACGTCCTCAGATAGCGTAATGCTACAGCTAGATTAGTTTCTGTTTTTCATTTGGTCTGCAGGACCAAATCGTTCAAATGGCTCTGAGCACTATGGGACTTGACTTCTGAGGTCATCAGTCCCCTAGAACTTAGAACTACTGAAACCTAACTAACCTAAGGACATCACACACATCCATGCCCGAGGCAGGATTCGAACCTGCGACCGTAGCGGTCGCCCGGTTCCAGACTGAAGCGCCTAAAACCGCTCGGCCACACCGGCCGGGTTTTTGCAGGACCCCATTTCTTCATGTGTCTTACAATTACCTATTACTGTTGAAACTAATCTGCAACAGCAACTGTCTGAAATAAACGTGCGAGCACTATTCATTCATTACGGCAAACAGCTCTGCATGTCATGCAGCGTTCCACTAATAATTTAGCTACTGCGCGCGACGGGAACATCATCGTACTGAAGCAACATCTTAATCTATTTCTGATTATATTTGTCAAATAAGAGTCGCCAAATCAAAGGAGAAATTGTAGCTAATATGGTTTATAAATGGAAGCTGATTATGCACTAATTACTGAACTTTTATTCTGCATGAAAACCCACATGGGATGTGACTCCAAAATCACAGAAAATTCACATAAAAAAATGAAGCTAATAATATGGCACTTTCATTGACATTGTGAAGAAGACTAAAAGAAGAACATGTGAGAGTTCCTCATCTGCGCAATGAGCCAATGAATTCTGCAGACAACCAGATAATTCCAGCTGCTCAGAGTACGGATGTGAATGCTATCGCAAAAAGCGACACTTACATCTTCAAACTGAGTAGTCAGCACAGGACGACAACCAAGAAGCAAGTTTGAGTCGGTAGTGGACGAGTCTCAAGAATCGAACGATAAGAAGCCACTGAGACTGAAGGAGAAATTGCCTCGCAGCATGAAAATAGATGGGTACGCTGCAAAGGTTTCCCTAACATGGTATACAAGTGTGCATAAACAATTTCTGAGGCTGTTACCGAGTTTCAGCGGTCTTGTACTATTGGTCGGCAAAGCATATACAGTGCCTTGAAGAGGAGGTAATACACAGGATTGGAAGAAGGATGCGAAATTTTTCTTGTTTCATGGGAACGAAAATGCAGTATTCTTGATGACACCCATGCTGAATAGATACATCGCTGTGAAAAACTTAAGGACGAAAGAAACTTTCACATGATGCGTCATAACTCGAGGAAACTTAGACCACACAGAGAAAGAAGTGGTACAGTATAGTACAAAAGGCAGCTGAGAGAAATATGCAATGGGTCTAACGCCAAAGACACTTTTATTCGAACACCATAATTACACGAAGTCACCGACATTTTTGATGGATCCCTGGAAATTACGAAAGGCCCGACATGGTTCTTACTATGGTGTGTGCCGGACGCTGTGGCCGAGAGGTTCTAGGCACTTCAGTCTGGAACCGCGCGACTGTTATGGTCACAGGTTTGAATCTTGCCTCGGGCATGGATGTGTGTCATGTCCTTAGGTTAGTTAGGTTCAATTAGTTCTAAGTTCTAGGGGACTGGTGACCTCAGATGTTAAGTCCCATAGTGCTCAGAGCCATTTGAACCATTTGAACTAGGGTGTGTGACCACCGCAGAAGGCAACACACGCTCTACAATGTGTTCCCATGCTCGCCTCAAGGCTGTTAAGGGGTTCTTATGGTAGGGCGTTCCATTCCTCCACTAACGCAGTTCATAAGTGCTAGATGGTCGTTTGTGTTTATGGAACTGTTGCAGTAAGTCTCCCCACAGCACTACACACGTGGTCGGTATGGCTTAAGTGGCTGAACTTGCAGGCCAGTCCATTCGCCGAATATCCTCTCGTCCCAGCAGCTCCTCCACCTGCGCTGTTCGATGCAGTCGCTCATTATTGTCGTATCCTGCCTACTCGTCAAATATGCCGCGCCTAGGAAATCTGCTTCTCGGATCGCTAGACAAACAATTCAAGCAAATCGTATTAACGAGTTTTTATTACAGAAAATCAATGACAAGAATTAACTTTGAAAAATACAATAGAAGTGTCGCAAGCAAAGGACGACATGCAATATACACTACTGACCATTAAAATTGCTACACCAAGAAGAAATGCAGATGATAAACGAGTATTCATTGGACAAATATATTATACTAGAACTGACATGTGATTACATTTTCACGCAATTTGGGTGCATACATCCTGAGAAAGCAGTACCCAGAATAACCACCTCTGGCCGTAATAACGGCCTTGATACGCCTGGGCATTGAGTCAAACAGAGCTTGGATGGCGTGTACAGGTACAGCTGCCCATGCAGCTTCAACGCGATACCACAGTTCATCAAGAGTAGTGACTGGCGTATTGCGACGAGCCAGTTGCTCGGCCTCCATTGACCTGACGTTTTCAATTGGTGATAGATCTGGAGAATGTGCTGGCCAGGGCAGCAGTCGAACATTTTCTGTATCCAGAAAGGCCCGTACAGGACCTGCAACATGCGGTCGTGCATTATCCTGCTGTATTGTAGGGTTTCGCAGGGATCGAATGAAGGGTACAGCCACGGGTCGTAACGCATCTGAAATGTAACGTCCACTGTTCAAAGTGCCGTCAAAGCGAACAAGAGCCGACCGAGACGTGTAACTAATGGCACCCCATACCATCACGCCGGGTGATACGCCAGTATGGCGATGACGAATACACGCTTCCAATGTGCGTTCACTGCGATGTCGCCAAACATGGATGCGACCATCATGATACTGTAAACAGAACCTGGATTCATCCGAAAAAATGACGTTTTGCCATTCGTGCACCCAGGTTCGTCGTTGAGTACACCATCGCAGGCGCTCCTGTCTGTGATGCAGCGTCAAGGGTAACCGCAGCCATGGACTCCGAGCCGATAGTCCATTCTGCTGCAAACGTCGTCGAACTGTTCGTGCAGATGGTTGTTGTCTTGCAAACGTCCCCATCTGTTGACTCAGGGATCGAGACGTGGCTGCACTGTCCGTTACAGCCATGCGGGTAAGATGCCTGTCATCTCGACTGCTAGTGATACGAGACGGTTGGGATCCAGCACGGCGTTCTGTATTATCCTCCTGAACCCACCGATTCCATATTCTGCTAACAGTCATTGGATCTCGACCAACGCGAGCAACAATGTCGCCATACGATAAACCGCAATCGCGATAGGCTACAATCAGACCTTTATCAAAGTCGGAAACGTGATAGTACGCATTTCTCCTCCTTACACCAGGCATCACAACAACGTTTCACCAGGCAACGCCGGTCAACTGCTGTTTGTGTATGAGAAATCGGTTGGAAACTTTCCTCATGTCAGCACGTTGTAGGTGTCGCCACCGGCGCCAACCTTGTGTGAATGCTCTGAAAAGCTAATCATTTCATATCACAACATCTTCTTCCCGTCGGTTAAATTTCGCGTCTGTAGCACGTCATCTTCGTGGTATAGCAATTTTAATGGCCAGTAGTGTAGTTAATGTCTTTCAGTACAACGATTCCAATGCAAGCGAAAGCAATGGATGCTTGTCTCCAGGTCGCTGGTCTTGGCGCATCTCGTAGAACTCACAGAACTGGGCAGCGGCCAGTGGGGTGCAGGGCTTACGTTCTCTTAGCGTAGAGGGCGTTGCCGTCGCGTTGTCATCCTAGAGAGGGGTTGGTGAGCGTACTATTGGCTGACGTCATGTTCACAGCCCTCTCTGCTCTAACGTTACCGACCGGCGTGCCGGCGCTTGACTTTACGCCGGAACAATTGTCATTCATAAAAGTTATGTTATTGTCATTCACCCCTGAAAAGTCGCACATGGGGAAGAAGTGCAGTGTCACTATAACGCTGACCGGCTAGTGTACCGTGTTCAAAGATTTGGAGGTCAGTGCGCCACTGCAACCTTATGTCTCCCCGCACCGTAACATCTGGATCACGGAAAAAAATGTTTGACAATGTTCCTGGGAACATTACGTGTTCCCCCACTCGCCGTATGACAGTACTTACGGCATTCTCGTACGTGATCAGTTTGGTACTCCAGGAGTTGTTATGTAAGGAGACATAATGTTGGATGGGTGTTCTGGCCACCAGATCTTTGAACACGGTACACTCACCGATCAGTGTTATTGTGACACTGCACTTCTTCCCCAGGTGCGTCTTTTCAAGGATACATTCTGCCCTTGGCTTTATTTTTATGATCCATCGAACAGCGTAGGTGGAGGAGTTCTTAGAAAGTGAAGATATTCGACGAATGGATTGCCCTACCCGTTCCCGCAACTTAAATTCCATAAAACAAGTGCGGGATATGACGAGGAGACATATTGTGGTTTGTGCACATTCTCCAACAACCATCCAGCAGTTGTTAACCACGCTAATGAAGGAATGCTTACCAATCGATGCGAGCAGGCGAGTATATTGTAGAGCATACATTGCCATCCGTGCTGATAACACACACCCTACCAAGAACCAAGTCCAGCCTTTTCTATGTCCAGGGGACCATTATAATTCGCCGTAACTTCATTTTAATAATTTTCTTTGAATAAAAGTGTCATTTCTGTTTGTCTCATTGCGCACGTCTTTCAGTTATCTTCTGTGCTGCACCGCAGCAGTTCTTTCTATGTATGGTCCAAGTTTCACCGATCTTGGCAATGATGCATCATGCGAAGGTTACTTTTGTCCTAAATATCTGCAGACCAGTGTATTTTCTACATCTCCAGTGGGCACTATGGGGCTACGGCACCGTTGCGATTGCACATCAGAGATTAACTCCCGGAAACCACAATTTCAGAATACGTCGAGCAGGCCCAGGGAACTAGCCTGGCATGCAGGCCAAGTCTTGAACAGAGCTGTTCTGTCGAACACGACAGTGACCACGGGTAGTCCCTCAATCTGCTGCCTTGCATAAGAACCTCTCAGCCACCACTTAACAGTCTGCCCTGCCCACTTTAACTTAAGTAATACATGTAACTCAGTACAGAATCGTGAAGCGATCTGTACCTGTTATGTTAAATACTTAATGTACTCTATTTTTTTCGTGACACTCCAGTGACAGTTACCTATCATGATTAATTCTAATCCTGTTCGTAATTTTACCGTTCTGGGTTCTTTAGACTTCTACCATTTGAGTATGTGCGTTTATGTCGTGCCCCTATGCTCAGGAGAGCCAAAAAAATTGGTACATCTGCTTAATATAGGACCCTAGCGAGCAGGCAGAAGTGGCATGGACTCGACTAATGTCTGAAGTAGTGATGGATGGAACTGACACCATCAATCCTGCAGGGCTCCCCATGAGAGTATGAGGGGATGGAGATCTCTTCTGAACAGCACATTGCAAGGCATCCCGGACACACTCAATAGTGTTCATGTCTGGTGAGTTTGATGGTCAGCGGGAATGTTTAATCTCACAAGAGTATTCTGGAGCCACTCTGTAGCAGTTCTGGACGTGTGAGATGTCGCATTATCCTGCTGAAATTGCCCAAGTCCGTCGCAATGCACAATGCACCTGAATGGATGCAGGTGATCAAACATGATACTTAGGTACGTGTCACCTGTCAGAGCCTTATCTAGACGTATCAGGGGTCCCATATCACTCCAACTGCACATGCCCCACCCCATTACAGAGCCTCCACCAGTTTGAACAGTCCCCTGGTGACATGCAGAGTCCATGGATTCATGAGGTTTCCATCCGCTCGATACAATTTGAAACGAGACTCGTCCGACCAGCCAACATGTTTCCAGTCAGCAACAGTCCAATGTTGGTGTTGTCAGGCCCAGGAGAGACGTAAAGCTTTGTGTCGTACAGTCATCAAGGGTCTTGGGCTCCGAAAACCCATATCGATTGTGTTTCGTTGAATGGCATGCACGCCGACACTTTTTGATGGCCCAGCATTGAAATCTACAGCAACGTGCGGAAGGGTCCCACCTATTTTACGTCGACGATTCTCTTCAGCCGTCGTTAGTCCAGTTCTTGCAGGATCTCTTTCCGGCCTCAGCGATGTCGGAGATTTGATGTTTTACTGGGATCCTCACATTCGCGGTACACTCGTGAAATGATCGTACTAGAAAATCCGTCCTTCATTGCTACGTCGGAGATGCCGTGTCCCATCGTTCGAGCGCCGACTATAATACCACGTCCAAACTCACTTCAACCTTGATAACCTGTATTAACAGATCTGACAACTGCGCCAGACACTTGTCGTCTTAAATAGGATTTGCCGACCGCAGCGCCGTATTCTGCCTGTTTACATATCTCTGTATTTGAATACGTACGTTCATACCAGTTTATCTAGCGCTTCAGTGTATAACGCATTATTATTCCTTGAGTATAATACAGGATCCATCCTGCGTTAAAGTCTAGCAATTCCAGTATATCACTTAAGCTATGTTAGTACATTACAATTAGTCTTTATTCTTTGTTGGTCCATCTTCGCCTGTGGCGCTGCCGTCTGATGTGCCACCACTACTACTGCTGTGTGTCTCGCTAATGTTCTCTGTGGAGTCAGTCCTTGCCGCCTGTACTCTCACAGTGGCAAGTATTCTACAGATATCCTGTCTGCACTGTCATTGAGATCGGTCAATTAGATCTGGTCTTTGATTGTGTTATGTCGTAGTGTGTTAGTCATTATTCCGTAGTATGTGTTATCAGATTTATCTGTCTCTGATGGTTACATACACCAATACGCCGAGTATTGGCCTTGGTGAGTTAAGAAATGAACGATGTTCCAGCATGGGTTGACATGTTTCGTCTTGGGGAAGAATGCATTTTCCCTAAGACTCTTTTGCAGTCGTTCAGTCTCTCTGCCAAGAACGCTGTCTCCAGTTTTTGAGCTCTCAAGGTCTGTATTTCCCCCGCTAGTAAGTCTCTAGTGTATCCGGTCTGCAAGTGCTCAGTAACACGTCGCCGCGCGATACTTATTATTTGTATCTATCGGATATATCCCCAGCACCACACACGGTGCTCCCATTGTCGTGATGGCGAAAGTCGTCGATAGTCACAAGAGCACACTTTCCAGTGCGCACCTTACAACCAAGGATTTTCCTTAGATGCTCACGACAGTAGCACCCAAACAGCCAACCAGCTTTGCCGTATCCGAGATGCTCGTTCCCAGGCACCAGTCCATAGCAACCTGCCCTTATTTGCGTGGATTTCCAAAGATATCAAATGCACACAACCCCATTTGATAGCAGTCATTCTCCGGTGGGTAATGGTCAGAATGGCTCGTCGCTGTATATAAACGATCCAGCGGATAACGTCGGAGGCTCCATGAGGCGTTTTGATTCTCTCGTCTATAAGAAAATTTGCAACTCTAAAAGACTGAAACGAATTGCGGGAAGGCATGTGGTGGATCGATATTTGGTGCCGGGCTGGCAGTTGACCCTCAATGCAAATAAGTGGAAGATACTATGTATGAATAGGCGTCTTGTAGGGACATACTTTGTTTCAACACAACTAGATCCCACGTAAATTTATTCTTTCGTTTTTGTTTCCTCCAAACTGTTTTTTGAACGTACTGGGAATGAGATGCGAATGAATGACCTAAAACATAGGTCTCCAAAATTTAATTTTTTTTCTTTGGTATGTAACAACGGGGACACGAATTGTTGAAAGATGCATAAGTAGACGATGCTGTTCCGCTCTATGGACAATACGATGAAATATCCAAGGTGAGCAGTTAACAATAATGGACAGCAAAGAACAGCGGCGGGACTGGAGACAGTCTTGTAAGTGGAATTTTCGATTTTACACGGGACAACGACGGACTCGAGGAATTTTCAAAGAGGGGATATTGTTGTTTTCTTCTCGGGCAGAATTGGACATTTAGAAATAAAAATCTTGTAAAAAAAAGACTGTAAAAATCTGGAATGGGATCAGAGAGCTAAAGGCTTATGTGTTGTGAAAATATGAAAATTCTAAGTTTACGTACTTATTACAAGTAAAATAATTTTTAAAATCGCTGTATTTCATGTTGGTAACAAATGTTAAATGATATGCATTCGTTCTGGTTTTAATACAGGTTCATCTAGTTACTAAATGTATCAAGTAAAGTGAGATTTTATATCTTTTTCCACATCTCCTAACTTTGAAATCAATCCTATAACCAAACGACCTTGGGTGTGTTGAATAACGTTAAACGTAAGAACAGTCCTAGTTAATGCGTCGTCTCATTGACGTAATACAGGTGGGCTATGAATAAAGTGCGATCACACTGCACCCACATGATTAAATACGTGAACAGGATTCAAATTTAGCCGCTGTTTTATACATCACATGCACATACAGGAACAGTTTTGACTATGTATTTACATCTGTAACTGCGAGAGGCCAAAGTTCACAGGAACTCTGTAAGACTCTCGGCCTGTTATTTTAGTACTCTTTTTTCCGTAGCTGTAACGGAAAGGGTCACTAAGTAAGAGCTATAACTGTTACAAACTTTATCACGATTTCGACAGTGACTTTGAAAGTCGCGTCCAGACTCGTTCCGTGCATCCGTTCGCAGACACATTATTTTCGTGTATAGCGGAGCTCTCTCGCAAGGAAGAGCCTGTATGACGAATCCACATTGTGTTGGTATCATTGGCCACTAAATCGGGCTAATGTAACAGAGGTCAGGATGGCGTGAGTAAATATTCTCCTCGCTACCGGCTGTGATATCGTTGTTTTGATTAAACCTTTGAGTTTTGATTAACCCTTTTAGTCCCAACAATATGAAAAAAAATTAATTTGAAGATTTTTTACAAAACTGACCTTTATCATCACAGGAGCAGCGAATACAAAAAGAAATACCAAAAAAATAAATAATCAAACATTTTAAGGTGGTGATTTCAATCTGGAATATAATTTAAAAATTTTACACAGAATTTATCTTTATTATGATAGTAAGCAGCGAATTCAAGAAGAAATTAGCAAAATGTAAATAATGAATTGTTTCTGGTTTCACTTTGTAACCACTGCGATATACAGCTTTCAACTACTCATTATTTCATGAGATACACCGATGAGCCAAAACATTATGACCACCTGTTTAATAACGCGTTCCACTTTACAAACACAGTACAACGGAGATTCTGCTTGACATGGATTCTACATTCTGCTTGACAGGATTACAGAGATATGTAGCACGCACAGGTCAAGCAATAAGCGCAAATTACAGGATGGTGGTTCACCGGCACACAGATGGCGCCCGATATGTCTTCCAGTGGGTACAGATCACGAATATATGCTGGCCAAGACATCAATGCGAGTTCACTGTAAAGCCCCTCACATCGCGGTTGCACGATTCTGACCTTGCAATACAGATACTTATCCTGCTGAAAGATACCATCGGCATAGGAGAGACCTGAAGCGGGAAGCGGTACAGGTGGTCCGCAACGACGTTTACGTTGTTCACTGCTGTCATGATTCCTCCGATTATCACAGGTCCCATGGAAGCCCAGCTCAGTGTATCCCACATCATAATTCTAACCCACTGGCCTGCATCTGTGGCGCTGTGCATGTTTCGTGCACCCATTGGACTATATGACGGCGTATAAGGACCGAACCATCGACCTGGTGTATCAAGAAATGCGACTCATTCGACAGGCGACTCTATTGATCCACAGTGAAAACTCAGTGCTGCTGTGCCCACTGCAATTGCAGCTGGCTATGTCATTGGGTCAACATGAGAACACTTGGTGGTCATGTGACGTGGAGTTCCATGTTCAAGAATGGTCTTTGAACGGTGTGTTCCATAACATATGTGCCTGCAACAGCATTGTCCCTGTCGTCAGATCTGCCACAGATCGTTGCCTGTCCTGGATTACAGAGTCCTCTAAGTTTTTTGATAAGACGTAGTCGTCCAGTACTACACGGCCTACTGGTTATTTCACCATCCTTCGACAACTTTGCAAAAGTGCTTAAAACAGTAGTACACCAACTGGCAACCAGCATCGCCATTTCAGAGATTCTTGTTTCCAACCGCAGCGTCACAACAATGTGCCCTTTGGCAAAACCCCTTATATCACTGGATTTCCGCATTTCCGGCCCATATATTCGCTATAATGACTGCCCATTCGTCTCTCTCCCGCTTACATTCTTTCCTTTCTGCGTCACGTGCTCGCAACACCAACAGGAGGCATTCAACCTCGCTTGGGCAGTGGTCCTAGTATTTTGGCTCATCATTGTAAATTTGTAAGCAATTTCCCACTTTTCCCGGACACAGTCCCACATCTCGAAACTTCTACGTGAGCCGTAGCGGCTCGAGTTCATTTTATGTCTTCCCGGTGCCTTCTTTCACTGACGCCCCGATAGACGGCGCAAATTTAACAGTTTTCGTACGTGGCCGCAGGATCAGAGAATTTGAAACAGGCCGTTAGTGGGTCGTGAGGTGAGAAAGGATAAGAGAGGCGCCGATAAGAGTATCACATGTGAGTTTTCCTGCGCAACGGCTCCTTCGACCAGTAGTTCTGTTTGGGCTGAGACCATCTTGTCACTTCTTTGGGTAGTGACAATCAAACTGCTATGTCGATGATGTCCTTCTAGGGCCTTCAGTGGATTTTCACTATGCCGGCCGCTGTGGCCGAGCGGTTGTAGGCGCTTCAGTCCGGAACCGCGCTGCTGCTATGGTCGCAGGTTTGAATCCTGCCTGGGCATGGATGTGTGTGATGTTCTTAGGTTAGTTCGGTTTAAGCAGTTCTAAGTGTAGGGGACTGATGACCTCAGATATTAAGTCCCATAGTGCTTAGAGCCATTTTTCGACTTGTACTACCCCGTTTATCCACGCTGTGCCGACCTGGACGCTTGCAGTTTTTCCCTCGCTATTTCCACGTATGCAGGGGCCTTTACTGGAAAATTTGAAGGCCAGTGTTGCTCCCACTCTAATATCTGTGCCTCATCGGTTGGTGCCTTTTTAATTTATGATGATTAATCTTGGCCGCAGCCGTCTTGTACTTTTGCATGTATTTTACTGGCAGGAATATTGGATGTAAATTAGTGAGTGTCCCTGTGTTGGCGTTAAAGTGTTCCATTGAGTCATTTACTTGCTGTGGATTATCAAGGCCATAAACCGTGCAACACTTTGATATTCAGTGGTTTACTAGTGAAACTCGTGTGCATGGCAGTTAGTTGTTTGATGTTTAGTGTTTAATGAAGTTCTTTACCCAGTTCTACACTCCTGGAAATGGAAAAAAGAACACATTGACACCGGTGTGTCAGACCCACCATACTTGCTCCGGACACTGCGAGAGGGCTGTACAAGCAATGATCACACGCACGGCACAGCGGACACACCAGGAACCGCGGTGTTGGCCGTCGAATGGCGCTAGCTGCGCAGCATTTGTGCACCGCCGCCGTCAGTGTCAGCCAGTTTGCCGTGGCGTACGGAGCTCCATCGCAGTCTTTAACACTGATAACATGCCGCGACAGCGTGGACGTGAACCGTATGTGCAGTTGACAGACTTTGAGCGAGGGCGTATAGTGGGCATGCGGGAGGCCGGGTGGACGTACCGCCGAATTGCTCAACACGTGGGGCGTGAGGTCTCCACAGTACATCGATGTTGTCGCCAGTGGTCGGCGGAAGGTGCACGTGCCCGTCGACCTGGGACCGGACCGCAGCGACGCACGGATGCACGCCAAGACCGTAGGATCCTACGCAGTGCCGTAGGGGACCGCACCGCCACTTCCCAGCAAATTAGGGACACTGTTGCTCCTGGGGTATCGGCGAGGACCATTCGCAACCGTCTCCATGAAGCTGGGCTACGGTCCCGCACACCGTTAGGCCGTCTTCCGCTCACGCTCCAACATCGTGCAGCCCGCCTCGAGTGGTGTCGCGACAGGCGTGAATGGAGGGACGAATGGAGACGTGTCGTCTTCAGCGATGAGAGTCGCTTCTGCCTTGGTGCCAATGATGGTCGTATGCGTGTTTGGCGCCGTGCAGGTGAGCGCCACAATCAGGACTGCATACGACCGAGGCACACAGGGCCAACACCCGGCATCATGGTGTGGGGAGCGATCTCCTACACTGGCCGTACACCACTGGTGATCGTCGAGGGGACACTGAATAGTGCACGGTACATCCAAACCGTCATCGAACCCATCGTTCTACCATTCCTAGACCGGCAAGGGAACTTGCTGTTCCAACAGGACAATGCACGTCCGCATGTATCCCGTGCCACCCAACGTGCTCTAGAAGGTGTAAGTCAACTACCCTGGCCAGCAAGATCTCCGGATCTGTCCCCCATTGAGCATTTTTGGGACTGGATGAAGCGTCGTCTCACGCGGTCTGCACGTCCAGCACGAACGCTGGTCCAACTGAGGCGCCAGGTGGAAATGGCATGGCAAGCCGTTCCACAGGACTACACCCAGCATCTCTACGATCGTCTCCATGGGAGAATAGCAGCCTGCATTGCTGCGAAAGGTGGATATACAGTGTACTAGTGCCGACATTGTGCATGCTCTGTTGCCTGTGTCTATGTGCCTGTGGTTCTGTCAGTGTGATCATGTGATGTATCTGACCCCAGGAATGTGTCAATAAAGTTTCCCCTTCCTGGGACAATGAATTCACGGTGTTCTTATTTCAATTTCCAGGAGTGTATTAACATCGTCAAAAGCTGTGTGGCATAATTCTTGTTCATTTGTTTATGTTTTGTAAGGTTTGTGTTTTTATATTTTAATTATTTTATGGGTAATTCCCTGTATTAATATGTGTGTTTCGAAACTACGTTCTAGAGTACTGTGTCGTCCGAACAAGACGCAGCCAGGGCAAAAGCACCACAGGCACAAAGATGCGAGCTCGTGCCTGTGCCATAGAGACTCGCCACTTGCGCGAGCTCCAACAGCTCCACGGGCGGCACTGATGATGAAGATACCGACTTGGCCTCGGTCAACTGCCGGCCGAGTACAATCCAATGACCGAACGACCAATGGACAGAAGTCTACTAGGAAGACTGCAGAAGAGCAACTCTCGCTCACTTGGTTATAGATCATCGTCCAGGGCTGACTTAGACACGGGACTTCGTTGTGCTCTTAGAAATGAACAGACAGTTGTTGTAAATTGCATTTTCTATGTACTGTGAAGTTTACCTATGATTATTTGCACTTAGCCATTGAGAATCTTTTTTTGTGTTATATTACAAACAGTGTTGCAGTCTTCATTATTCAACTAGTCACCAAGGTAAGTAAACCTTTTAACTCATTTTTGTGACTTTGTTACTGATTTGTTGGAGTGTTGTAGAACCTTCGCTCTCCTGTCCTGTTAGCTGACCCTCGGAAATAGCTATGTAATAGTGGCAGGGAGAAATTGGTTTAGCGGTGTACTGCACCAGAAGCCGTTTCACGAACTCACAAACTCAGGCTAACGTAACAGCAGTGGCAATTCGGCCTTCTTAGCAGTAACGACGAAAGCTTTCCAGAACTGGCGACGAGGGTTTACAAAATAGATGGTTGTCAAATTTGAGGACTGATTCAAGAAATTACTTTTTGTAAGGCCTAATCACTAAGTATTCTCTTGGAGGGGTAAGCTTATTCATTTATTTTTCCTGTCTGTTTTCATTCAAGTAAGCACCTAGCCGTGCAATTTTCTTGTAAAGTGTACCTAAATTGTTTGTGGAGATGTTTATTTTTATAATCCAGTGATTTAAGACCTATTTCCTTTAGGCAGTTTTTTCGGACTAATATTTTCTATCTTATTTTATGAAGGATTTTTTTGGGCTTGCAGCCCTGATCTCTTAAGAAGGTTCTTATTGTTGTTTACGTAATTTGTATTTCTGTAGCCCATATGTCACCTATATGGTGCTGTTCGTTAGCACCGTCTCGTAGCTTTTTGAAGCACGACCCCGACACTTCGGCGGCTGCCGGCCAAGCGCCCCTGTTGCTGTCGTGCTCCTCCACGTGTCTCCCGGCTGTGTTTGAGGCGTGTCTGCTATTGCTATATTGGAACTGTTCGCCTTGGCGGCTTGCCTTCCCTAAGCTAAGTTTCGCCATTGCTTTCTTAATGCCCTGATGTATTTTCTTCAAGGCCTATGTGTGAGCAATGTTGTAATTAAATTCTGTAGTAGTTCCTTTGCCTGTTCAAATATTTGCTTGTATACTTGGTGTGCTGAGGAAAATTTTAATGTAATTTCCGTTCTGATTGTCAACTTCTTATATTTCTATTTTTTATTATAACTCATTGTTCTTTGCTTGAGCTTAATTTGTCACTGTATCCGTTCTATGGGCGTAATAAAATTTATCAGATCTGCGATGTTTGGGTGTTTATTCTGCATTACCCGTTCTTAACTTAATAACTGTGACTCTTTAAGAACATTGTGCAAGAGTTATTTTTACTCACTTATTGTTTAAGAGAGGTTTTATAATGATTTACACTTTTACTTATTGCTGGCACTGATTTCTTGGGGTGGCAAGAATTGAAATTTTTGCCATGTCAGTCTGTGGTTGTAATTTTGAAAGGCTTATTTTCATTTAACAACCTTTTATAGTCAGAGATATTTGGTGATTATTGTCTTTTGTTTGGTGCTATCATATGCACTGTAAATAAATGGGATAATTCAAGGGACAAATGATGCGAGAACTGTGGACCCACTCTTCCATGTGATTCTTTTACTACCCCAACCTCTGAGGCCCCACCATGAGCTCATAATGTCTGAAACAAATTATTGTCCCAAAAAGAAGCAAAAATGGTATTACATTTTAATACCGTCTACGTTCGGCGTCAGTGTGCAATAACCACTCCCAGACGACAAGTGGCACCACTAGCATAGGAGGGATTATAAATCATGTGGGGAGGAGGAGGGGGGGCGGAGGGACACGGAAAATACTGCAATCGTCATCGTAGCGTGGAAACGTAGTGATTTATCTGACGTCCAAAAGGACATGATCATTGGCCTGCGGGCCTAGGGTGGAAGCAATTCGGAAATAGCTAAGTTTGTAAGCTGTTCACGTGCCGCCGTGTTAAACAAATACCGTGCATGGCAAAATGGTGTAATCCAAAACCGGCGTCGAGATACCTGGGGTTGACCAAGGGTCATAGATGACAGGAGTGAACGACAGCTTCAGAGATCTGTAGACGAGAATAGATGTGCAACGGTTGAGCAACTGACCGCCCAGATGAACCAAGGGGCTACCAACAGTGTCTACTTAACGGCCGTTCAGCGAACATTGCTGCGTATGAGTTTCCGCAGCAGGGACCTGGTTCATGTACTGATGCTTGCAGCTTTTGATGGACGATGAAGGCTAGAATTTGCACGCAGTACCATAACTGGACAGCACTGAGCGGCGACAGGTAGTCTTTGCTCAATCGGACAGATTGCCTTTGGCATCTACGACCCTTCGACAGTCGTCGGAAGGACCCAGCCGGAGGAGGAACCATTATGGTGGCATTCCCTGGATGATCCATTTCAGGTAGACGACTAACGTGTGGTACCTCTTAAAGCTGGCTCCAAGCAGTGACACAGCATAAAAGAAATGGACGGTATTTATGATGGTTCGTTCACCCCTGTTTTGGCACGACATCATTTTTCGTCATGTAGTGCCACGGTGCCGGTGCGATCATGTGATAACAGAAGCCACCACGCTTGCAGTCTTGCTCCCGTGTCAACACTATTCCAGCCGCTGGATATGTGCTAATTGTTCTAGGACTCAGTCGTGTGATTTCGGCCCCAGAGCGGTTTCTACATCTACATCTACATCTACATTTATACTCCGCAATCCACCCAACGGCGTATGCCGGAGGGCACTTTACGTGCCTCTGTCATTACTTCCCTTTTCTGTTCCAGTCGCGTATGGTTCGCGGGAAGAACGACTGTCTGAAAGCCTCCGTGCGCGCTCGAATCTCTCTAATTTTACATTCGTGATCTCCTCGGGAGGTATAAGTAGGGGGAAGCAATATATTCGATACCTCATCCAGAAACGCGCGCTCTTGAAACCTGGCGAGCAAGCTACACAGCGATGCAGAACACCTCTCTTGCAGAGTCTGCCACTTGAATTTGCTAAACATCTCCGTAACGCTATCACGATTACCAAATAACCCTGTGACGAAACGCGCCGCTCTTCTTTGGATCTTCTCTATCTCCTCCGTCAACCCGATCTGGTACGGATCCCACACTGATGAGCAATACTCAAGTATAGGTCGAACGAGTGTTTTGTAAGCCACCTCCTTTGTTGATGGACTACATTTTACAAGGACTCTCCCAATGAATCTCAACCTGGTACCCGCCTTACCAACAATTAATTTTATATGATCATTCCACTTCAAATCGTTCCGCACGCGTACTCTCAGATATTTTACAGAAGTAACTGCTACTAGTGTTTGTTCCGCTATCATATAATCATACAATAAATGATCCTTCTTTCTATGTATTCGCAATACATTACATTTGTGTATGTTAAGGGTCAGTTGCCACTCCCTGCACCAAGTGCCTATCCGCTGCAGATCTTCCTGCATTTCGTTACAATTTTCTAATGCTGCAACTTCTCTGTATACTACAGCATCATCCGCGAAAAGCCGCATGGAACTTCCGACACTATCTACTAGGTCATTTATATATATTGTGAAAAGCAGTGGTCTCATAACACTCCCCTATGGCACGCCAGAGGTTACTTTAACGTCTGTAGACGTCTCTCCATTGATAACAACATGCTGTGTTCTGTTTGCTAAGAACTCTTCAATCCAGCCACACAGCTGGTTTGATATTCCATAGGCTCTTACTTTGTTTATCAGGCGACAGTGCGGAACTGTGTCGAACGCCTTCCGGAAGTCAAGGAAAATAGCATCTACCTGGAAGCCTGTATCTAATATTTTCTGGGTCTCATGAACAAATAAAAAATTGTTCAAATGGCTCTGAGCACCATGGGACTTAACCGATGGTTCAGATGGCTCTGAGCACTATGGGACTTAACTTCTGAGGTCATCAGTCGCCTAGAACTTAGAACTAATTAAACCTAACTAACCTAAGGACATCATACACATCCATGCCCGAGGCAGGATTCGAACCTGCGACCGTAGCGGTCGCTCGGCTCCAGACTGCAGCGCCTAGAACCGCACGGCCACTCCAGCCGGCGAACAAATAAAGCGAGTTGGGTCTCACACGATCGCTGTTTCCGGAATCCATGTTGATTCCTACAGAGTAGATTCTGGGTTTCCAAAAACGACATGATACTCGGGCAAAAAACATGTTCTAAAATTCTACAACAGATCGACGTCAGAGGTATAGGTCTATAGTTCTGCGCATCTGCTCGACGACCCTTCTTGAAGACTGGGACTACCTGTGCTCTTTTCCAATCATTTGGAACCTTCCGTTCCTCTAGAGACTTGCAGTACACGGCTGTTAGAAGGGGGGCAAGTTCTTTCGCGTACTCTGTGTAGAATAGAATTGGTATCCCGTCAGGTCCAGTGGACTTTCCTCTGTTGAGTGATTCCAGTTGTTTTTCTATTCGTTGGACATTTATTTCGATGTCAGGCATTTTTTTGTTTGTGCAAGGATTTAGAGAAGAAACTGCAGTGCGGTCTTCCTCTGTGAAACAGCATTGGAAAAAGGTGTTTAGTATTTCAGCTTTACGCGTGTCATACTCTGTTTCAATGCCATCATCATCCCGGAGTGTCTGGATATGCTGTTTCGAGCCACTAACTGATTTAACGTAAGACCAGAACTTCCTATGATTTTCTGTCAAGTCGGTACATAGAATTTTACTTTAGAATTCACTGAACGCCTCACCCATAGCCCTCCTTACGCTAATTTTGACATCGTTTAGCTTCTGTTTGTCTGAGAGGTTTTGGCTGCGTTTAAACTTGGAGAGAAGCTCTCTTTGCTTTCGCAGTAGTTTCCTAACTTTGTTGTTGAACCACGGTGGGTTTTTCCCGTCCCACACAGTTTTACTTGGCACGTACCTGTCTAAAACGCATTTTACGATTGCCTTGAACTTTTTCCACAAACACTCAGCATTGTCAGCGTCGGAACAGAAATTTTCGTTTTGATCTGTTAGGTAGTCTGAAATCTGCCTTATATTACTCTTGCTAAACAGATAAACCTTCCTCCCTTTTTTTTATATTCCTATTAACTTCTATATTCAGGGATGCTGCAACGGCCTTATGATCACTGATTCCCTGTTCTGCACTTACAGAGTCGAAAAGTTCGGGTCTGTTTGGTATCAGTAGGTCGAAGATGTTATCTCCACGAGTCGGTTCTCTGTTTAAATGCTCGAGGTAATTTTCGGATAGTGCACTCAGTATAATGTCACTCGATGCTCTGTCCCTACCACCCGTCCTAAACATCTGAGTGTCCCAGTCTATATCTGGTAAATTGAAATTTCCACCTAAGACTATAACATGCTGAGAAAATTTATGTGAAATGTATTCCAAATTTTCTCTCAGTTGTTCTGCCACTAATGCTGCTGAGTCGGGAGGTCGGTAAAAGGAGCCAATTATTAACCTAGCTCGGTTGTTGAGTGTAACCTCCACCCATAATAATTCACAGGAACTATCCACTTCTACTTCACTACAGGATAAACTACTACTAACAGCGACAAACACGCCACCACCGGTTGCATCCAATCTATCCTTTCCCAACACCGTCTGTGCCTCTGTAAAAATTTCGGCAGAATTTATCTCTGGCTTAAGCCAGCTTTCTGTACCTATAACGATTTCAGCTTCGGTGCTTTCTATCAGCGCTTGAAGTTCCGGTACTTTACCAATGCAGCTTCGACAGTTTACAATTACAATACCGATTGCTGCTTGGTCCCCGCATGTCCTGACTTTGCCCCGCACCCTTTGAGGCTGTTGCCCTTTCTGTACTTGCCCGAGGCCATCTAACCTAAAAAACCACCCAGTCCACGCCACACAGCCCCTGCTACCCGTGTAGCCGCTTGCTGCGTGTAGTGGACTCCTGACCTATCCAGCGGAACCCGAAAACCCACCACCCTATGGCGGAAGTCAAGGAATCTGCAGCCCACACGGTCGCAGAACCGTCTCAGCCTCTGATTCAGACCCTCCACTCGGCTCTGTACCAAAGGTCCGCAGTCAGTCCTGTCGACGATGCTGCAGATGGTGAGCTCTGCTTTCATCCCGCTAGCAAGACTGGCAGTCTTCACCAAATCAGACAGCCGCTGGAAGCAAGGGAGAATTTCCTCCGATCCATAGCGACACACATCGTTGGTGCCGACATGAGCGACCACCTGCAGATGGGTGCACCCTGTACCCTTCATAGCATCCGGAAGGACCCTTTCCACATCTGGAATGACTCCCCCCGGTATGCACACGGAGTACACATTGGTTTTCTTCCCCTCTCTTGCTGCCATATCCCTAAGGGGCCCCATTATGCGCCTGACGTTGGAGCTCCCAACTACCAGTAAGCCCACCCTCTGCGACCGCCTGGATCTTGCAGACTGAGTGGCAACCTCTGGAACAGGACAAGCAGCCATGTCCGTCCGAAGATCAGCATCAGCCTGATACAGAGCCTGAAACCGGTTCGTCAGACAAACTGGAGAGGCCTTCCGTTCAGCCCTCCGGAATGTCTTTCGCCCCCTGCCACACCTCGAGACGACCTCCCACTCTACCACAGGTGAGGGATCAGCCTCAATGTGGGCAGTATCCCGGGCAGCCACAGTCGTAGTCCGATCGGGGGATGCGTGGGACGAGCTGGCCGTCCCCGACAAACCCCCATCCGGACCCCCACAGTGATGCCCATTGGCAACAGCCTCAAGCTGTGTGACCGAAGCCAACACTGCCTGAAGCTGGGAGCGAAGGGATGTCAACTCAGCCTGCATCCGAACACAGCAGTTGCAGTCCCTACCCATGCTAAAAACTGTTGTGCAAAGAACGTCTGAACTAATCTACAGAGAGCACAAAAAAATCGTCACAAAATTTAAACGGTTATTAAAACACAAGATTGCCTAGTAAATGCAGTAATGCTGCTACTTGCGCACTGCTGACACACTGCTCGGCAGCGGAAGAAGACTACGCGATTTTACACTATTCAGGTACTAAAACGCGATGCTACAACTCTCAAATACTATAATACGCCCGAAATATATGAAATAAACAATGCAAGTACCAAAAACACGCAAAGAAATTAAGAATTAAAGTATGTAACAAATAAGTGAGCTAGGAGTATACGACTTTCTGCTGGCAGCTGCTTATCTAACGGTGGCGTGAGACAGTGCCGTTAGCTTTCTGTTAGCTCTATACGGTAAAAAAGCAGTGGTGCAACATAAGTGTGATTTGGCTACATGGTTTGTTCGCCAAAACGTATGGTTCCAATTGCACAGCGGCGACGTAAGTCATGGGATAGTGATATGCGGGTGTACCGATGGCGTTAGTATCACAAACGCAAGGAAAAAAATTTGGAAATTTGTAGTAAGTTCCTATAGGACCAAACTGCTGAGGTCGTCGGTCCCTAGACTTACACACTACTTAACCTAACTTAAACTAACTTACGCTAAGGACAACACACACACACACACACACCCAAGCCCGACGGAGGACTCGAACCTACGACGGGGATAGTCGCGCGAACCGTTACAAGAAGCCTTAGTCCGCTCGTCTACCCAACGAGACCGTACACAAGGTATAAAAGAGCAGTGCGTATGCAGAGCTGTAATTTCTCTTAGGCGATTCACCTGAAAAGGTTTCCGACGCGATTATGGTCACATGACGGGAATTAATATAGTCTCAACGCGAAATGTAGTGGAAGCTAGACGCATTGGATATTCCATTTCGGAAATCGTTAGGGAATTCAATATTCCGAGATCCACAGTGTCAAGAGTGTGCCGGGAATGCCAAATTACCTCTCACGGGCTCCACTCACCACGGACAACACAATTGACGACGGCTTTTTCTTAACGAAGGAGGGCAGCGATATTCCCATAGCGTTGTCAGAGCTAAATGTGTGTGTGAAATCCTAAGGGACTCAAATGCTAAGGCCATCAGTCCCTAGCTCTACACACTACTTAATCTAAATTATCCTAAGGACAAACACACACACCCGTGCCCGAGGGAGGACTCGAACCTCCGCCGGGACCAGCCGCACAGTGTCAGAGCTAAAAGACATGCTACACTGCTTGAAATACACGCGAAAGTCAACATAGGACGAACGACGAACGTATCCTTTAGGACAGTGCGGATAGTGTTATAGTTAATGGGCTATGGCAGCACTCGACTATCGCTAGTGCCTTTGATAACAGCATGACATCGCCTGCAGTGCCTCTCTTGGGCTCGTGACCATATCAGTTGGACCCTAGACGACTGGAAAACCGTGGCCTGGTCAGATGAATCCCAATTTTAGTTGGTAACAACGGTTGGTACAGGTCGAGAGTGACGGAGACCCCACGAAGCGACGGACCCACGTTGTCAACAAGGCACTGTACAACCTGGTGGTGGCTACATAATGGTGTGGGCTGTGTTTACATGGAATCGACTTGTTCCTCTGGATGTTCGGTTACTTGGAAACCATTTCCAGCCATTCATGGACTTAATGTTCCCAAACAGTGATGAAATGTTTATGGATTACAATGTGCTATGTCACCGGGCCACGATTTTTCGCGTTTGGTCTGAAGAAAATTCTGGACAATTCGAGCGGATGATTTGGCCACATATCGCCCGACATGAACCTCGTCGAACATTTATGGAACATGGAGAGGTCAGTTCGTACGCAAAATCCTGCACCAGTAACATTTTCGCAGTTACGGACGGCCATAGATTCAGCGTGGCTCGGTTTTCTCCAGGGGACTTTAACGACTTGTTGAGTCCATGGTACGTCGAGTTGCTGCAGGGTACGCCAGGCGAAACGAGGTCCGACACGGTATTATTAGGTATCCCACGCTTTTGTCACCTCAGTGTATTGCGGAAGGCAATATAATTAGGGGCACTGGAGGCCAGCCAGCGTGTGAATTAAATGTCCATCTGCCACGCGTGTTTCGCTGCTGCGGTGTCGGAAGCCGGCAGCTGCAGCCGTCAGAGCAGTCGCGCCCCGTCCGCAGCCAGCAGCCATAACGCGATTTCCGAGCCCGGCGCGCGGCCGTGGCGCAGTGCAGGCCACACGCGCAAAGCCTCTTACCGCGGCGACCCTCACAAAAGGGGATAACTCCGGCCGCTCTCAGGAGTTTGGACAGAGGGGGTGACGGCGTGCTGCACTGCGGAGAGGCAAGACAAGAAAAGAAAAAAGGTGGCCCTGGGCAGGGGGGAGGAGGGCAGACACCGCCGGGCGTAAATTTTGAGTCCCCTCTCGCCGCCGGCGCCTTTTAGGCCGCCCCCGCTGGAAGGCCACGCCAGCTCTGCGGGGGCGGGTGGCTGGCGACCAATTTTTGCCTCGAGCCATCCCGCGGCAACAACGCGATGCGCTTTCCGCTCCTCGCAGGACCAGCGACGCAGCACCTTACGAGATTTCGAAATAAAAAGTCTTGGTTGCAGAGGGAATAATATTTTTATTGACACGTTTCGTCATTCTGGGGCACATCAGAAAACTGCAAACCACTGAATGCTGATTTGTGAGTTATTATATTCGTGTACAAATTGTGCTACTTGGTTTCAAAACCTGTAAGCGTTTCTCTATGGCAGCACTGTTTCTTCAACTGACCCGAAGTGTTTAAGGTACACATTACGGTCCCCACAGACGTGAAGAATGTAAATTTTGCAGTATACTATAATTTTATGATAACGTCCCATTAGGGCGAAACGCTTCAATAGAGTCCTGCAATCAAGACTGTTTTCCTTTCGAAATACACCCCCCCCCCCCCTCCCTCTCCTCTCCTCTTGAGTTTGCCATGGCAGATACGCCATGGAATGAGAAGAATTGTTTGAGATTTGTTTGAAAGTAATCGCTTACATATTTGCATTAGATTACAGATATATTGAACTAAGGTACTGAGTTGGTGCATAAACTCGTAGCTTTTTCTCATAAGCTTGATAAGCACAACGGATACACATAACAGAGACTTAAGTCATCAATAATATATTCTCCTTCATTATGTACAACAGTCTGCCAACGCTCGGGTAACTTTTGGATTCCGCGACTGTACAAAAACATTGTTTTGTGGCGAAGAACTTGTCGAGCATGTTCGGAGCACATTTTCATCCGGAAAGGAAGTTCCTTGAAGGTTGTTCAGCAGAGAGCGCATTATCAGGTGAATAAGATGGGTGCGGAATGACTTCCTAATTCAAATCCTGTACAGTGTTTTTCGTCACTCTAGCGGAATTCGGGCGGGCGTTATCGTGGAGTAGCATCACTCCACTCAGTCTTCCTAGTCGTTGTTCTTGGATTGCGTCTGAAAGACTTCTAAGTTGTTGACAACAAATGTCAGCAGTAATGGTTACACCTTGAGGAAGCAGTTCGCAGCACACCACGCCATCACTGTTCCACCAGATGCATAATATCTTCTCTTGTGGATGCGCGCAGGTCTTTGTACGTAGAGTTGCTGTTTCGTTTGCGCACCTGCTCAGCTTTTTCATTTTGGCTTAGAGAATGCAGTACCTATACATCCTATTTTTGAGCCATTCTCACTGCCTGCAGTCCGCCCTTGGTAGCTGAGTGGTCAGCGCAACGGAATGTCATGCCTAACGGCATGGGTTCGATTCCCGGCTGGGTCGGAGATTTTCTGCTCTCAGGGACTGGGTGTTGTGCTGTCCTTAACATCATCATTTCATCCCCATCGACACGCGAGTCGCCGCGGTGACGTCAACTCGAAAGACTTGCACCAAGCGAACGGTCTACGCGACGGGAGACCCTAGCCACCTGTCATTTACATTTTTATTTTCCAATACCCTGACGCGGATCATTATGGATTAATGCGTTTAAAAGAAAAGACCGTCATCAAATCCCGAAGGTCTTCCTGAACGTGGAGAGTCACTAATGAAAAATGATCCTCCTGTAAACGAGAAAACCATTCTCTTGCCATGCTATGTCCAATGGTATTACGAAGTGGCGTCAAATCGAAAGACTTGCACCAGGCGAACGGTCTACCCGACGGGAGGCCTTCGTCACACGACATTTCCATTTATATCCTCATAAAAGGTGGAAGTGTTTCTGGCTGCCTCCGCTGCTTTACTGAACTTAAAGAAATGAATATGTCGGAAGTGCTTCCACTTGGCACTTCATTTTCAAGCGTCCATAGCTTCACTCACTAATTCCAAATGACAAAATGACAATACGTAAGCTCAAATAGCAACAATGAACTTTTTTTTGTCATCAGTCTTCTGACTGGTTTGATGCGGCCCACCACGAATTCCTCTTCTGTGCTAACCTCTTCATCTCAGAGTAGCACTTGCAACCTACGTCCTCAATTATTTGCTGGATGTATTCCAGTCTCTGTCTTCCTCTACAGTTTTTGCCCTCTACAGCTCCCTATAGTACCATGGAAGTCATTCCCTCATGCCTTACAAGAGGTCCTATCATCCTGTCCCTTCTCCTTATCAGTGTTATCCACACATTCCTCTCCTCTACGATTCTGCACAGAACCTCTTTATTCCTTACCTTATCAGTCCACTTCATTTTCAACATTCGTCTGTACCACAACATCTCAAATGCTTCGATTCTCTTCTGTTCAGGTTTTCCCACAGTCCATGTTTCACTACCATACAATGCTGTACTCCATACGTACATTCTAAGAAATTTCTTCTTCAAATTAAGGCAGGTATTTGATATTAGTAGACTTCTTTTGACCAGAAATGCCGTTTTTGCCATTGCTAGTCTGCCTTGGATGTCCTCCTTGCTCCGCCCATCATTGGTTATTTTACTGCCTAGGTAGCAGAATTCCTTAACTTCATCTACTTCGTCACCGTCAATCCTGATGTTACGTTTCTCGCTGTTCTCATTTCTACTACTCCTCATTACCTTCGTCTTTTTTTTTTTTTTTTTACTTACTGTTAATCGATACTCTCTACTCATTAGACTGTTCGTTCCGTTCAGCAGATCATGTAATTTTTCTTTTCTTTCACTCAGGATAGCAATGTCATTAGGTACCATTGATAACCTTTCACCTTAAATTTTAATTCCACTCCTGAACCTTCCTTATATTTCCATCATTGCTTTCTCGATGTACAGATTGAACAGTAGGGGTGAAAGGCTACATCCTTATCTTGCACCCTTTTTAATACGAACACATCGTTCTTGGTCGTCCACTACTATTATTCCCTCTTGGCTGTTGTACATACTGTATATGAACCGTCTCTCCCCATAGTTTACCCCTACGTTTCTCAGAATTTCGAACATCTTACACCATTTTACATTGTCTAACGCTAACCAGGTCGACAAATCCTATGAACGTGTCTTTATTTTCCTTTAGTCTTTAGTCTTTGCTTCCATTACTAACCGCAACGTCAGAATTGTCTCTCTCGTGCCTTTACCTTTCCTAGAGCGAAACTGATCGGCATCTAGGGCATTCTCAATTTTCTTCTCCATTCTTCTGTATATTATTCTTGTAAGCAACTTTGATGCATGAGCTGCTAAGCTGATTGTTGCGGTAATTCTCGCACTTGTCAGCGCTTGCCGTCTTCGGAATTGTGTGGATGATATTTTTCTGAAAGTCAGATGGTATGTCGCCAGACTCATACATTCTGCACCCCAACGTTAACAGTCGTTTTGTTGCCACTTCCCCCAATGATTTTAGAAATTCTGAAGGAATGTTATCAATCGCTTCCGCCTTATTTGATCTTAAGTCCTCCAAAGCTCTTTTAAATTCTGAGTCTATTACTGGATCCCCTATCTCTTCTAAATCGACTCCTATCACATCAGACAAATTTTCCCCCTCATAGAGGCTTTCAATGTATTGTTTCCACCTATCTGCTCTCTCCCCTGCATATAACAGTAGAATTCCCGTTGCACTTTATGATATTACCCTTGCTTTTAATGTCACCGAACGTTATTTTGACTGTCCTGCATGCTGAGTCTGTTCTTCCGACAATCATTTCCTTCTCAATGTCTTCACATTTTTCCTGCAGCCATTTCTTCTTTGCTTCCCTGCACTTCCTATTTATTTCATTCCCCAGCGACTTGTATTTCTGTATTCCTGAGTCTCCCGGAACATTTTTGTACTTCCTCTTTTCGTCAATCAATTGAAGCATTTCTTCTGTTAACCATGGATTCTTCGCAGCTGCGTTCTTTGTACCTATGTTTTCCTTCCCAACTTCTGTGATGGCCCTTTTTAGAGATGTCCATTCCTCTTCAACTGCATTGCCTACTGAGCTGTTCCTTATTGCTGTATCTATAGCATTAGAGAACTTCAAACGTATCTCGTCATTCCTTAGTACTTCCGTATCCCACTTCTTTGCGTATTGATATTTCCTGACCAATGTCTTGAACTTCAGCCTACTCTTCATCACTAATATATTGTGATGCGAGTCTATATCTGCTCCGGGGTACAGCTTACAATCCAGTCTCTGATTTCGGAATCTCTGCCTGATCACCATGTAATCTAACTGAAATCTTTCCCTATCACCCAGCGTTTTCCAAGTATACCTCCTCCTCTCGTGATTCTTGAACAGAGTATTCGCTATTACTAGCTGAAACTTGTTACAGAACTCAATTACTCTTTCTCCTCTCTCATCCCTTGTCCCAAGCCCATATTCTCCTGTAACCTTTTCTTCTACTCCTTGCCCTACAACTGCATTCCAGTCGCCCATGACTATTAGATTTTCATATCCCTTTCAAACTGTATTACCCTTTCAATATCCTCATATACTTTCTCTATCTCTTCATCTTCAGTTTGCGACATCGGCATGTATACCTGAACTATCGTTTTCGGTGTTGGTTTGCTGTCTATTCTTATAAGAAAAATCCTATCACTGAACTGTTCACAGTAACACAATCGCTGCCCTATCTTCGTATTCATAACGAATCCTACTCCCGTTATACCATTTCCTGCTGCTGTTGTTATTATCCTATACTCATCTGACCAGAAATGCTTGTCTTCTTTCCACTTCACTTCCCTGACCCCCACTATATCTAGATTGAGCCTTTGGATTTCCCTTTTCAGATTTTCTAGTTTCCCTAGCACGTTCAGTGAACTACTAATAAAAAATAAGAATCAGTACAGAAACCCACAGCAACCGGAACATCGACATGTAAAACAAAACTGCTACGAACTTATGCACCAATCTAATAATATCAAATGCCATCGGAACAAAGAAGAACTGAGACTAAGACATACCGAAGAAAAAGTTTCCTTGGTCAGTGTAACTGAACATATCTCGGGATCTGTATGACAGAAATTTTAACAATATTTGGTACTAAGTTGTTGATGTATTATTCAGTCCGAAGATTGCCTCAAGATTTGTTCTATCAACTGAGCCCTCCTTTTAGTGAAGCTGTGATATAAATTTCTTTGCTCCTCAATTCTATTCAAAGTATCTTCGTCACGTATGCAATCTGCCCTTCTAATCGACGGCGTCCTGCCGTAGCACCACATTTCATATTGAAAGGGTACAGTATCGCCCGACATTGAAAATATGTACAACATTCTTCGTTATTCTTGTCAGAACAACATATTTTTTGTAATAATAACTCAATTTCACTTAATACACCGAAGCCGGATACCAGTATAGGAAAGAATGATAATTTATTTATTTAATTGATCATATGTGCACTCCCACAAAATAAATCCCTACATCCAATTTGGTGAGATCTGCGAAATGAATGAATGTATGGTCGTCTGCTAACAGCAGATAGTGAATGTGCAATATATGATCATCTTTGAGACAGTCCTTTGGTCACCTTTGGTGGAACCAAAGAGATGAAATTTACTTGAGCTTTTAGCGCCTGAAATGTGGCTGACCAATACGGTAGCATGGTGCTCCCCCACCGCGGTGGAGGTGCGACATGACCTGAAGAACGGCCATGTTTCAGCACTCTGGCGCTGGATCTTGTGTTGGTAAGACCTGTCTTAAGTGTGCTCTGTAAAGACAAAACAGTGGAGAAAATGGTATGCATGTGAAATACTTAAGAGTTACACTTGTACTCCGTCTTCAGGCCACAAGTGGCCCATCGGGACCATCCGACTGCCGTTTCATCCTCAGTTGAGGATGCGGATAGGAGGGGTGTGTGGTCAGCACACCGCTCTCCCGGTCGTTATGATGGTTTTCTATGACCGGAGCCGCTACTATGCGGTCGAGTAGCTCCTCAATTGGCATCACGATGCTGAGTGCACCCCGAAAAATGGCAACAGCTCATGGTGGCTGGATGGTCACCCATCCAAGTGCCGGCCACGCCCGACAGCGTTTAACTTCGGTGATCTCACGGGAACCGGTGTATCCACTGCGGCAAGGCCATTGCCAAATACTTAAGAGTAGTTTGGAATAATTATTTCTCTATTTCTGGAACTTTTGGGGGGAGAATTAAATGACAGGCAGTTAATATTAAGGGGATCGTAGTAATCTTCGGAAGTGACCAACGGTCACAGTGAAACCACGTGTAGCAATAAGTTGGAATACTTGCGAGTGCTAGTACTAAGATGGAATACTTGCGAGTGCTAGTACTAACTTGAAATACTTCCGAGTGCTAAAGTTAAGCTGAATTACTGGCGTGTGTACTATAAGTTGGAAATATTTAAGAAATGGCGTGTGCAGGACTTGAAATTAGAGACGAGTACTTCCACGTGGTGAGTACTGTGTGAGTCTCAATCTGTGTATGAGTCGAAAGATATAGAGCAGTACTCGTTCATGGTATCAGTTGAGGACTCGCGTGTGTGACGAATATGTTCTTAATATTACTTTGTGTGTTATGTTTCCGTGTGACGCTGGATTCAAACTCTAATACTCTGAGAGTGAAGCAAGGTGAGTCAGCCGTCTGTCCAGCAACGCCACTTGGCCTGCATTGCACAGGAAGACGTGCATATATCCTCCAGAGTTCGTAGTAGGAAAGGAAAATTACGAATTGGGGCAGTGTCGTATGAAACTGGGATGAATACTGATTGAAGTGGGAAAGCTGAAAGTGATGTGATTCTAACGTTGTGACTATTCTTTGTGTTGTATTGTATGTTGCCAGTGTGATGTATTTCATATAATATAAGTAAGTGTGGTTTGCATGGGAGAGTAGCAAGATAGGTTCAGAGGCAGTGGGTTATGCATGTTCCTTTTTGTACCGCTCGGTCTGGAGGAAATTTTCGTGATGATGGGTGTGAGAGTCGAAGTGTGAGATATAGCGAAAGATCCACCATCCTATCCAGAAAGTGCACTGTAGCGTTAGATAATTACGAGACCACAAGCTAGAGAATTACCAATGTACAGCCTTGCCCACTGGGTGGAGTTTCTCATGTGTAATCATTGTATGAAAATGTAATAATAGAATAATACAATTTATCGGAATAAAAAAAATATAGTGAAAAGAAAAAGAGTGGTGGCCTTGTTCTTCGAATAGTGTGTAGTCATGATATCCAGAATTTATAATGTGTGTGCCATTCACATTCAGTGCGATGGCCACGTGTTGATCAAAGCCGTTGAGTAAAAAAGAAAATGTGGTAATGCCAGTGCGTAGTGAACAATCAGAGTTGTGTAAATTACTAATAGTCAGATGTGCGTTATCCGTTTCCGTTGCGTAATATTCCAACAGGAGAATAATTTGTAGCTTAATTGTGGGTACTTGAGCTTACAATCAGTCATTGATGTTTTGCGATAAATAAGAATAAATCCACTCGCTTGGCAGACCACTCATCTTGCAGGCCTGACTGCTTGATGCCACAGTATGAGCAAGGCATGTGGGTGCCTCTCAATATGAGGGGCAATTCGCAAAGTATGTTACGTCAAACACAGTCCAGAATATGGTTTTAAAATTTATATTTCAGTTTCACATAGTTCTCTTGAGAATGTGACTACATCATGAAGTAAAATTTCTGTTATCTTAATAGCCAAACGGTTAAATGTCTGTGACATGGTGTTGCATCTTTATGCGTGCTCCGGTTTTCATATCCTCTCTGGTCACACAATAAAAACGTCTTGGCCTCTCATTTGTTAAAACAATGATAATATCGAGTAGAAGTATAAGAGTTTTAAACAAATTAAAGTCGTACAGCCTTGTTGTCTGAGCATCCCAGAGGGTTACATTCAGCTATCTGGTTGTTAATGTTTTATGTCTTCGCTCACAATGACACCTGTCCTTCACAAAGTGAGTGTTATGTGTTAAGTTTATGTGTTGATTGAAGGTGACTTTGGTGAGTGAGTGCTTAGTTTAGTGCCGTGTTTCATTTGTTGGTGATTGAAGAGAGATGGTGAAACCTGTTGCCAGCACTTGGCCTACTCTTTTCTAACAGAATTAATGGGAGGTGGAGGGGGAAAAATGGTTCAAATGGCTCTGAGCACTATGGGACTTAACATCTGTGGTCATCAGTCCCCTAGAACTTAGAACTACTTAAACCTAACTAACCTAAGGACATCACACACATCCATGCCCGAGGCAGGCTTCGAACCTGCGACCGTAGCAGTCGCGCGGTTCCGGACTGAGCGCCTTAACCGCGAGACCACCGCGGCCGACGTGGAGGGGGAAGGTTGGTACAGAGACTAATGTCTCCACCCCACAGTAATCAGTATCAACAGTCTTAAATATACTGATGAGCCAGATCATCATTGCCCACCAAGAGACTGAATGTCGCTCGGTGAATGTGGGCGCTTGACGCGGAGCAGAGACGAATGGCGAATTATTCCAGAAATGACGCGGGTCGCTGTGGGGAATTCTCCTGACATAAACTTCTGTGACAAAAGGCAGATTCTTATGGATCTGCGTCTAGGAACAAGCATCTCGGAACGGCTAATATGATCGGCTGTTAACGAGCTACCGTCGCAAACATCTGCGGAAAGTAGCTGAAGCATGATGGAACCTCGAGTGGGCGACATGCTCTTGGACGTCCGAGGCCCATCACACAACACAGAGGTCGGAGACTCGCCGGCTCTGTAAAGTGGGCTTGGCGTGGATCTGTGGCACATCTGACGTAGTACCATGTTGGTGCATACACAAGTGTTTTGGAACACACTGTTCAGCACACATTGTTAAACATGGCTCTCTGCAACAGACGATCTCTGCATGTTTCCTGTTGACCTAACCAACTAACTAACTACACCCGAACAGACCATGAAGATCTGGCGGTACCGACCGTCCACCGTGTCATCCTCATCCCAAATGCGTCACTGCACTCGGATAAGGAGGAGCATGCGGTCAGCACACCGCTCTCCCGGCCGTATGTCAGTTTACGAGACCGGAGCCGCTACTTCTCAGTCAAGTAGCTCCTCAGTTTGTCTCACAAGGGCTGAGTGCATCTCGCTTGCCAACAGCGCTGGTCACCCATCCCAGCGCTGGTCACCCATCCAAGTGCTAGCCCAGCCCGACAACGCTTAACTTCGGTGATCTGACGGAAACCTGAGTTACCACTAAGGCAAGGCCGTTCTGTTAACCTAACGGCATCGTCAGTCACGATTTGCAGTGGGCGCGGGATAATCGAGACTGGAAACGCCTCACTGGTCGGATGAATCACGATTCTCGTAACTCCGGGTCGATGGTCGTCCCAAAAGACGCCGTCATCCAGGCGGACGTCTAATCTAAACATGCACCGCATCGCGTACGCATGTCGGTGGGGCAGTATTATGATAAGGAGAACATTTAGCTGGGTTGCCGAGAGATCAAAGGTATCACAGCGTCACAGCTGTCGACTACCTGAACGTTACTGTGGACCGTTTGCATCCCTTCATGCCTGATGTCCTCCTACAACGATGGCGTCTTCAAAGAGGATAACTATTCGTGTCGCAAATAGTCCAAGCTTTACAGTAAAGTGATTGCAAAATTATTACCTGAAAACAAAAAAGTATGGGTGGATAGGAAATTATATTTTAGATAGAGTTTCTTTTTCGTAAAACTCGATCCAAGATGGCATATAGGGCCAAAACATACGCAAAGTTGCAGGAGAAAATTTACCTTAAATAAATGAAAAACACACCTCCCATCGAAAAATGTTAAGGGAGAAAGTTGCAGGCTTAGAAAGATCTATCGATGTCTACCTCACGTTACGAAATATATCAAAAAAACGTTAAAAATCGGGTTCCCTAAAATTTGTTAACGTTCACATTCCTATATTTGTTATTTACCGTAAGTACAGCCAGCGGTAAATCAAAAAAGTGATGTTGCTTTCTACATAGAGAAACACTGGGAGCAAAAACCTTTGGAAACGATTTGAAATCGGTTCTGGGCAAGTTAAATTACATTAAGAGCAGGTCCTTCAAGTCAAGGCTTTAAGCTCAAATTGAGACGAGCTAGGAACTCAGTACTGCAACCTCCTCCTCCCTACAGAAATCAACTGGCTACCCCCATGGAGAATACTTACTCGTGTATATGAATTTATGAATGCAGTGCGGCATTTATTCGAGCAATAAAACAAAACCAACTTTGTGGGTGGATTACAACGCGAGCTCCGGAGTACAAAGCTTTCCTTTTTTATTTATTTGGAATACTCAACGAGTCTTACATGGTAAGGCTGCAAGTCTCCTTATCGTCACAGACAAAACTGCAACCTTAAGAGATAAAGCCGAGGCATCGTTGGGAAAAACAAAATAAAGCAAGTCTGAATTGTTTCCATTGACTGTAAACGCGCAGTTAATAACAAAATACAAACATTGATTCACGATAATTTAGTGCAACTGAAACAGACGTTGGATGCATGTTTTCCAACACCATATATAAACCAGTACGAGTGGTTAATAAATCCCTTCGCGCTTTCCAGTACCTGTGAACCTCAACTTGTTAAGAGGTAGGCAGTGGCAGACCTGAAGAATAATCGCAATTTAAAACTTAAGTACCAAGATTAAATTAATGCAACTTCTGGATTTATATTCAAGAAGATTACTCTCATCTAAATAAAAGAGAACTCATCGTTTTTCTGCAGTTATTTACAATATATCCGTTCATTTTCTATGATGACCAGTAAAAAGCAGTTAAAAGTGGAAGTTTGAGAAAGTTAGATAAGGAAATGGGTGTGAATTTGTCACAAATCCGAGTTAATATAAGACAGTGGTAATGCTCATCAGGCCCACGTGACTCTCTGAATTTATAATAATATTGAAACGTATTGTACCTGTAAAAAGGTGTTTTATGCGTAATTATACTGCCCTTTGGAACGAAATATAAGAAGTAAAATATTTCTCAAAATATCATTTGTTACAATAGGCTCTCCGTTATTAATGTTAGTGAAAGGGTGTCTCGTAAAACTGTATATACGTGGGACCTTAAATAAATAATGCAACATATTTGTCTTTCTAAAAGCAGATTGGTTTTATTCATGATTCCAATACACCATACTATACCCCACTCTTCTGGCTACAAAACGCTATTTTTCAACATAATATCAGTTCAGGCTTTTTGCCATCTTAGTGTGAGGACTTTAATGCCTGCATCGTACCACTCTGCTGGTCGACGTCGGAGCCACCGTCATACTGCGTCGGTAACACAGCTTTCCGCGGAGTGCATCCTCCGTTGGGCTAAACAGATGGGAGTCGGAAGGTGCGCTGGGCTGTACGGTGGATGAGGAGCAACAGTCAAGCGAAGTTTTGTCAGCTTCTCCCTAGTGCACAGACTTGTGTGAGGCCTTGCGTTGCCTTGCAGAAGCTGAAGTTTGTTTACATTTTTATGGCGACGAACACGCTGAAGTCATTTCTTCAATTTCCTGAAGATAGCACAACACACTTCAGAGTTTATCGCTGCACCATGGGGGAAGACATGGAACAGAATAACTCCTCCAGAGTCCCAGAAGACAGTCGTCATGACTTTACCGGCTGAGGGTGCGGTTTTAAATTTTTTCTTCGGAGGAGAGGTGGTGTTGCGCTACTCTATGGACTGCCGTTTTGTTTCCGGTTCGAAGCGATGAACCCACGTTTCATCGCATGTGACGAGGTTCGACAAAAAACTGTGACGATCAGCCTCCTAACGCGCAAGCAATTCCACAAAGACGGTCCTTCGTTGCTCTTTATGGTATTTCGTTAGGCGGCAAGGAACCAAGCGGCACAAACCTTTGAGTGTATCAGCAGTACCAACAGAAACGTCCAGTTGTGCTGCGAAGTGCTCGATTTTGATCGGTCGATCGCCTAGAAAGAGAGTATCCGCACGTTCCAACAATGCGGAAGTCACAGCTGTGAGCGGCCGGCCGGGGTGCAGGAGATCGGAGAGGTTTTCGCGACGTTATTATCATGATGCCAGAGGCCTCGCGCAACGGCTCGCAGTGTTTTTTATCACTGCCAGGTCTCCGAAGATATTCTGCAAGCGCCTTTGATTATCTGAAATACCATGGTTTTCCTCCGCAAGAAACTCATTGACAGCTCTCTGCTTGGAAAGCACCTCCGTTACAGACACCGTTTTGAGGCTACGTATAACGCCACCACCTATCAGAACTTCATGAAGCTGTAGGGGCTGAAGCGAGAACAGTCCACGACGTCCCACAACAAATCCAGCATTTTTCGATTGAAATTGTCCGAGGGAAAAAAATATGTTGCATTACTTATTGAATGCCTCTCGTATTTGAAAATGATGAGTATGCCGATGTATTTGTATGTGGGTTTTGAATGGAAACGCTGCTGCAGATTGTAGGGTACACGGTAGATGATTTCCTAAGCACGGAGTACCAGATTCAAGAGAGTTTGCTCGTGTTTTTAGGAAACTGCTTGAGGCTCTTGCAGTGCCCAGCAATCGTATTTCAACAAACGTGCAAATAAATAGACTGTGGATGAATTAGAAGATATTATTCACTCAGTAGAAAGTAGTCCTTCAACAAGTATATCGAGAGTTTCTACAGGTATCTGTGTTCCGTACACAAGAATATGTCATATATTACATTGCACGGCCCCCGTTCTCATCATTTGTAGCAGACTCAGCACCTTCGTAAGGAAGTGAAAGTGAGTGATTTGAAATTTGTCTTTGGTTAACTGCAAATCTCCGACTAATCCCATTAATACTCTTTACTTATGAAACCGCTGTTATTCGTGACGGTATCAGCAATACATCGCTGCCCGAATCACACTACTTTATAACACTACCGGCTACTACAGTATTATAATAGCAATTCTAGGATAATATTACTTCTATGAAAGGAATTTAAAATGACCGTGGCTGTGTATTAATGGAAGAGGTATCGGACTAGGTTACCTTACTCGAAAAATTACTTTTGAGAGGGAGCAGAAGTTGAACAAACGGGAATTGAATCAGAGTTATTGTAATTGTAAAGTAAACTGTGATTACGTAAAAGGAAAACGGTCGTCAGTCTAATTAGGCAAAGTGGTACCAAGCGATAACACTGTTCATCAAGAAAATTAACTAATGCACATGACCTTACTTAGCACTAAATTAGTTTTGCAAATAGAACGCCAGACAGCAGCTCACTCTAGCAAGCGTTAGAATAGCAGTTGGTCATGAGCAGTACAGAGTAAGCTTCAAATGTTTCGGCAACAGATTGCCTCTCACTAAAATAATGTTTCGGCAACAGATTGCCTCTCACTAAAATATACTATCTCTATTGAACGTAAGAAACCTAAAGTTCATTATACAAAATCAATTACTGATGGAGGAGAACAAGTAATTTGAACAGTAGGAGCGGTCACCAAGTAACTATCGAAAAACGCTGACATAGAAATGATCTCAAAATTACTGTGCCGACTGGTACTATTACTACACGTTTTTAAAGGGAGCGCACACTTCTTTCCATTCAGTAGACCTACGTGAAATACACGGGCTCTGCATCTGTTGTAACGTGAACAGCTGTAGCCAGTTAATTTTTAAAGAACACAAAAACTATTCAAATGAATGCCACACTTCATAAGTATTTTTCCTGTAATAATTATTGTAATACTGGCTCATCATTTAGTAAGGGGACTCGGAAACCGTTCTAGTTATTGGCTGAGATCAGAAATTATGAGCTTAACATTTCTGGCAAAACTCAATATGAAAACTCTTTTAAACACAAAGACATGAATAATAACGGTTTTATTAACCTGTGAAGCTGGTGTTCATTGATCTGGCCTTTAAACTGTGATGGTCCATAACCATACTTTATGAGAACTGTTTTAATCAGTTACTTGTAGTACCGAACAGAAATTTTAGTAATAATGACTTTTAAGTAGTTATTTCTTTTCTTTACATTCACACTTCTGCAAAATTTTAACTATTCACTTATGAAAATTTACGTAGAGTCTTCCGAATGAACACTTGGAGAATTTACTACTCGACAAAAGTAAATGAGCGCTATTAAAGCAAAAAATACTTTAAAGTTCAATGAATTTATAATACTCGAATGAATTGCGTTGCTAGAAAAAGGATCTCGTCTAGGTAAATGATTAAGGATTAATTTAAGGTTCTCGACATCCATTTGAACTAAAAATCATTATTATTTGCATATAGAGCAAATAACTGGCCCATACAAACAATTACAGTACTAAACTTGTACTAGAGTTGCAGGCGGCCGCGGTGGCGATTTTCTGTAGATAAGGTAAAGGTAGCAAACGTATTCATGAGTCTTCAGATATAAAGGTTCTGAAAATTATCTTCTTGACGTCAGATTTTTGTGATTCAGAGCCAACCAACAAATGCCGTCAACAATTAGTCATTACTCCTTCACATCCGAGGCACTACTGCTCAATTTACCGCTTTCCTTCCCTCTTTCAACACACGACATGTGAACAGTTTGCATGTTACACACCGAATGTCTGTGCTGCAAAGACTCCTTGCTGTTCTATCGCCAAATCCACCTTTTCTATTCCCATCATACAGGTTTCGCAGCGGAGGGACTTCCCTCCAGGTTTTACATAAGTACAAACCTACGTTCCCTATGCATGAACTATTCATATAAATACTACTTCAACATATAAGTATTTTTACACAGTATAGTTTTTAAAATTGCATACATCCATTAATTATAGTGATATAAATTATAGTAAATATGATCAAACATTTACATAGAGGTTGAATTAAAGAGCCCAGTGACACAGATGCCATATTAAGCGTAAGCTGGCAAAGAATTTGCGTGAGACATGTACAGTCGACATTGAATGTAAGCGTTACAGCTCTTCTGTAAATATAAGGTGTGGTATGAAAGATAATTAGTTGAGTGCACCTATTGCGTTACTGTATCGCCTTATAGGATCCATTTTATGTGGAGTTCTTGAAAACGAATTTCCATTTTTATTGGAACACTTTCTATGGCTATGAAGTCTGGGTATGTTCTAGCATGATGCGCCCGCTACACATTTTAGGCGTCAGGTAACACATCTAAACCTAATATTCCACCGAAAATTAATCTTGGCCACCGAGATCCCCTGACCTCGCCTTATTAGATTTTTGTCTGTGGGAGTAGTTGAAAGTCGAAGTCTACAAACGGAAAGAAAACACAAGAGACGATATGACTGATCAGATTAAGAATAATGCTTCCCTCACAAACGAACGTCAAGACGGCATTAGAATAACTACACCTGGTGTTATCAAAAGATTTAGAAATTCCACTGCAATCGGAGGTGGAATTTTTGAAAATCAACTTTGAACTTATTCATTTGCCTCTGCTTATTTTTTTGAGTTATATTCCAATAGCTATGTATATGTAACCAATAACAATTGGACACAAAATGTTATATACAACATTTTATTCGAATTAAACTACTACTTCGTAAAATATTTACTAAATCTCCTGAAACAAACTGTATCAACCGCCTGCTATTCTTTCCTTACACTGTCTCTTGAAACCATGATTTTCACAAACGATTCAAATCGTAATACGTGACCAGCCATTTTGTATCTTCGATTCAGTATGTTCTTCATTATGCATTTTTTATCGTTGAGTCGCGACAGGACTTTATTTCTTACTGTATGAAACCATTTCATCTTCTACAACTTCCTGTAAAATCACAAGGCTTTTGGTCGTTTTGTTTCTGTCTTTTCCATTGACCACGTCCAGCACTCGTACAGAACTGCTCCCCAAACATAGCTCTTCATTAATCCTTTTTTCCGTCTCAAGATTTATATTTGCGAATGTTTTATAGAAAATCTTTTGCCATGCTACAATGTCTTTCACGCACCTTCCTTCTTTACCGACTCTACTTCCGAGATAGCAAAATTTTCCCACATTCTCGAAAATCTCTTGTCCAAGTTTAGCATTTAGCCGGCCATCGTGACCACCTGGTGCGCACATCATCCTTTAGTTTTCCTCTTACTTATGGACACATTGTAGCCATCAGGCAGCACGCTTTCTATGTCGTTAAGCATTCAGCTCAACTCCGTTCACTTTCGGCAGTTATTGATATGTCATCAGTGAACTGTATCACGTTGATTTTCAGTCCATGGCAAAAAAACTTTCATGTTCAGGTGGTCCTTTACTTCCCTTAACACCTCTTTGATATTCAGATTAAATACCAACGGTGATCTTTATTGGCTATTCCAGTCTTCTTACAGTAAAGACAATGGCTATGGATTACACTTCAATCCCTACAATTGATAAGGGTCTATGAACAAGTGTTACTCCATTTCAGACATAAACTGCCAGTTCCTAATCGACGAATGCGATTCATGTTTTTTCTCCAAGTTTCCAATCATTGGCAGCTCAGTGTTAAAATTAGTTCCCACCTGACCCGTGTTTCCCAATCTTCTGTTAGCTTTCATTTCCATCTTCGATAATCTACTTCTGTATTTGTAGGATATGATACTACACTGATAGTCTGTTAATTTTTACACATATCTTCTCCTTTTTTTTTGTCAAACGCGTAATAATTACATATTTAGCGATATCTACTGGAACCTCCCCAGTTTAATAAATTTCGCTCATAGTTCTTTGGCCTCATAAGAGATGCGATAGTATTCGATCGATACAGGGACATGTGTTCGTTCCGCATTTGGAATTCAGAGATGAGGACTGAACTGCACTGTAGCCGATTTCTCAATTGATCTAGTTTCTCCTCAGGAAACATTCTCAGTATATTGTTTCCTTCTTCTCCCCTTGCTTTCTGTTACCATTACGCCAGCTCTGTTTTTTCTATATTATATTCATTGTGGTATTTGTTCTGTGTTACCTAAAGAAATTGTTTATTACCCACTCTGTTCCATGACATCATTCCTCACGCAGTCCCTTCTGGATTTTCTATATTTTCGGTCGATTTCATTTCTGAGTGACCTATATTGTTGCTGTTTGTTTTCAACGTTTTTACATTTTCATTCTCTTTTTTATTAGTTTCAGTAAATCATGTGTTATCCAGACAGACCTCTATTAAGGCCTTACCAATATTAGTGCAACTCGATTGAACATTAGCTAGAAAGGTTTGATGCTCTTTAAGCACATCGTAAGTTATAAAATACCGTCTTCAAATCATAATGAAATCTGATAGACGCACTGTGAATATTTAAAGTTTGAACTGGCATATAATTTAGTTTATCAGTGTGGGTGTCGTACCGAAATCGTTTTATTTTTGTTTATCTCTAGTTTCAAATGTGTTGCTAATATTTTGAAAATGGCTGTTACATAATACGAACTGTTTGACTTGCCTTTCGGTAGGGAAATGGCTTTGAACAGATGGTGTAACTTCGACGAAAATCATTCCGGCTTTTACGATGCGCAGTTACAGCTACAAAAGAAAGGACTTTACGGGAAAAAGAGCTTACGGAACGTTACCACCAAACTGCTGATTACTGATAGGCATTCGCGAGAAAACTTTCCGTCAGGGGCGGATAGAACCGATACGGTTTTCATTTCGCATTCCAATAGCCAGCCGCTCGGCCGGCAATCCTGCTTTAACTCCCCCGAAACTGCGTGGCCGAAACTCGAGTCAAATTGAACTACCCAATTCCGCTGTATTTTAATGAACGAAAGAAAGCAGTCTTTCGGGAGTTTCTTTTTAAACGGCACACGCCGCCGCTCCCCGGAATGGAGCATTGTGCGCGACGGGATTTGCCGGTTACGACTCCTGGCGAATAACTCCGCCAGGCGGCACTTGAGCCAACTGTATCGCGTCGTCTTCTCGCTCGCTAGCAGGGGAGCCCTGATACCGAAATTGAGGAGGAAATTACCGCAGTGCCGAACGGAAGATTACCTCTGCAGCTGCGTCAGTCCAGCATAAAATAATTCTTATGGGGGACAAGGCAGTTTCTTCTTTACAGTGCTTTACCGGAGACGGAGTGCTTAGAAGCAATTTTTGTATTGTGATTCCTGAAGCTTTCCTGACTGTTGATGATGCATTGTCGTGGAGCAGAATGATACCACGGGTGAGACTGTCTGGTCGTTTTGATTTGATCGCTTGGTGAAGGGTGGTCAAGGTTTGCGAGTAACGCTGGGCATTCACTGTTGCCCCGTGCTGCAGGAAGTGAATCAGATGGGGGCAATATTGGTCAAAGAAGAACGTCAACATAACCTTTCCTGCACTCGTGTGGATGGCCTTGTTTTTTTCTTTTTTTGTGGTGGTGACCCTGGATACGTTCACTGGAGACTTTGTCATTTTGATTCTGGTTCGAAGTGATGACACAATGACTCATCTCCAGCCACACTCGTGCCAGGAACGCATTCTCTTCCCCAGCATAGCGCTGCTGATGAGCAAGACAGTGGGCCATTTGACATGCTTTCCGGTGTGGTTGGAGACTGTGGGGCACCCATTGGGCACACACTTCGCGTATGTGCAGTCGTTCCTTCATGATGGTGTGAACACTTCCAACCCTCTACCAGTCACTTAAATGTGATTTGCAGAGTATCCATTTATATGTAGACCATGGTTTGTATTTTTGCAAAATTTTGACTGGTAACAGTCATCGTCTAGCTAGCCAGTGAACTGAGTAAGTGCAGTTCGCACTTACTTATTTCTTGTCGTGATTGCAAAAAGCTTGCTTCTCCTATGATACAGCGGGCTGCGCCACAGAAAAAAAGGAGCTCATCATATAGCTGCTAAATATGATTTCAGGTTTTTCTGGATTTTCATTATTTTGAAACGTTCTCAGGTATTCATCCGGATTACGTCTTCCAAATGGTGCGATATTTCCACAGACTGACTTCAGGAGAGTTTGATGATTGCTTGTCTCCCACTGGGAGCTACCATATACACTACATTATCAAAAAATGGTTCAAATGGCTCTGAGCGCTATGGGACTCAACATCTGTGGTCATACGTACCCTAGAACTTAGAACTACTTAAACCTAACTAACCTTAGGACATCACACACATCCATGTCCGAGGCAGGATTCGAACCTGCGACCGTAGCAGTCGCGCGGTTCCTGACTGAGCGCCTAGAACCGCTAGACCACCGCGGCCGGCACTACATTATCAAAATGCTCCAGACACTTGTCAGTGGATGTTAATATGTGATGTGTACACTCTTCACCTTTATGACGGGCTGCACGGAACCCTTTCAGTGACGTGTCTGATTTTTCTGTGGAGGAATGGCAACCCATACTTCCTCAAGAGCTGAAAGCAGAAGATATAATGAGTGGATGCTGGACACTGGGGTCTGGAGCGAAGCCAACGCTCTAACTCATCCCAAACGCGTTCCATTGGATTAAGGTCAATTCTCTTGGCAGTACAATGCAAGGCTATTTTCTCAAAAATGCTGCTTTACGACAGGGTGCATTGTCATGCTGACACAAACAGTCACAGTCTCCGAATTGTTCCTCTACTGTACAGTATTGTACATTGTACTTAACGTTTTCTTAAGCACAATAAGGATCATTTATTGTATGATTATATGATAGCGGAACAAACATTGGTAGCAGTTACTTCTGTAAAATATCCGGGAGTATGCGTGCGGAACGATTTGAAGTGGAATGATCATATAAAATTAATTGTTGGTAAGGCGAGTGCCAGATTGAGATTCACTGGGAGAGTCCTTAGAAAATGTAGTCCATCAACAAAGGAGGTGGCTTACAAAACACTCGTTCGACCTATACTTGATATTGCTCATCAGTGTGGGATCCGTACCAGGTCGGGTTGACAGAGGAGATAGAGAAGATCCAAAGAAGAGCGGCGCGTTTCGGCACATGGTTATTTGGTAATCGTGATAGCGTTACGGAGATGTTTAGCAAACTCAAGTGGCAGACTCTGCAAGAGAGGCGCTCTGCATCGCGGTGTAGCTTGCTGTCCAGGTTCCGAGAGGGTGCGTTTCTGGATGAGGTATCGAATATATTGCTTCCCCCTACTTATACCTCCCGAGGAGATCACGAATGTAAAATTAGAGAGATCCGAGCGCGCACGGAGGCTTTCCGGCAGTCGTTCTTCCCGCGAACCATACGCGGCTGGAACAGGAAAGGGAGGTAATGACAGAGGCACGTAAAGTGCCCTCCGCCACACACCGTTGGGTGGATTGCGGAGTATAAATGTAGATGTAGATGAAGGAGACCATGTCCTAACCGCAAAAACATGCCCATTCTCCATTCACCAAACCCAAACACTTCCATTGAATTTCCACAGGGTAGAGCATCATTCATTATTCCAAAAAACTCGTTTCGTCACTCACTGTGCAGCAGCGTCGCTCTTTTCGCCATCTCAAACGTTGCCTTACGAAGAACTAATCGATCGTTGTAATCCATTGTTTTTAACTCAATACGCATATTTGATGTGCAAGCTTGGCCGCTGGTAGCACTTTGAAACTTACGAGTGATACGTTCCGCTGATTTCGTGCGATTTTTTACATCACCCTATGCAATGCTCGACAGTCCCTGTTCGACATTACATGAGGTCTGCTGGTCTTAAGTTGGGACATAAAATCGCGCAGGAGGGCAGCAATAATTACGTAAAAACTGAGAGAAATTCTTATATCTGCGCTAAACGAGTCGCTTGAAATAAACTGGTTGCTTGTTCATAAATTTTATACTGATGCGTTTCGGGCTCAGCCCATCTTTGGAATATCAGATATAATTGACTTCATGAAAAGTATACACGCCCATCCGTCCTTACCATCAGTGCTCAATTGTGCATACACGATACGTGCAATTTCAAGATGGAGAAAGCATCTAACGTCAAAAAAAGTATGCTTTGTGAAGTCTACACAGAGATACAATAGGCAAAGTGCGTAAGTATTGCAAGGGTTGGATAGAGGGAGAGAGAGGAACAGAGCAGATGGGATAGGAGAGGGCTAGAAGTTGCAGTTACCATCAACAGTGACAGAGTGTCTATGAAGTGGACAAAGTGGGGTGTTCTGGTGGTTAAGGTAAAGGGTTTTGGCGGGCAGTAGGATTCAAATGCCGGTCCCACCATCCACATTCACTAAACTCTAAACTCGGTCCGAACAGACCCTGGAAGGCCCAATGGTACCGACCGGCAACCGTGTCATCCACACCCCACTGTTGTCACTGGATGCACATATGGAGGGGCATGTGGTCAGCACACCGCTCTCCCGGCCGTCTGTCAGTTTACGACATCGGAGTCGCTACTTCTCAATCAAGTAACTCCTCAGTTTGCCTCACAAGGGCCGAGTGCACCCCGCTTGCCAACAGCGCTCGGCAGACCGGATGGTCACCCATCCAAGTCTTAGCCCAGCCCGACGGTGCTTAACTTCGGTAATCTGACGGGAACCGGTGATAGCACTGCGGCAGAGCCGTTGGCATCCGCACTCACGTTTCAAGTGGTATACCAAAATCGATTAAGGCGAATACCTAGATGTGTTCTGAAAAGGTTCAAAATGGTTCAAATGTCTCTAAGCACTATGGGACTTAACATCTGAGGTCATCAGTCCCCTAGACTTAGAACTACTTAAACCTAACTAACATAAGGACATCACACACATCTATGCCCAAGGCAGGATTCGAACCTGCAATCGCAGCTTTTCTGTCCATCTCCTTGTCCATTCCTAGCCTGTTCTCCATATCTAATGACACCGTTGTCTACTGGACCTCTTTGCTATTTGAGGAAACTTCATATCGAATACTACAGAAACTGTACCCTCACGTTCCTATAAGCAAAAGCGACAGAAGTTTCATGAGAAATTCATGATCGTTATTAATCATGTAACACGATATCATAGGCGCCCCGTATAACTTTTTGGTGAACGTTTTGTTGTAATTTTGGAAATTATGTAAGTAAAAATCCGTAAAATTATTGTGTATACTATATTGTATGAAATTACATCGCTCAGAGCATGATAGCGACTTAGTACATTGCAGTTGTCAAGGTTAACTAAGAACCAGATGCTTTGCAGGACAGTCCGTGACACGTACAGTTTGCGTGAAAGGCGTGTCATTTCCAAGCGTCTGTTGAGAACATTTGACAGAATGTTGGTACCCGACAGTACATGGGAGGCGTGCGTATTAGATGTGTGAGGTACTAGTTGTCATGTACATAGCACTCAGTACTGGCAGTGGTCATTGTACTCGGTAAAAAGGAATTCCGCTCTTAATCGTCATGATCCTGAGTCGCTCGATTAAGGGGGGAAACCATATTAGGAGATTACAAATATTCGATTTTTTATTACATAAATCGTTAGCTTAACTGCCGAAGAATACGTTGTCAAAATTTTAAAGCGAAATTCTCATTCGTTTAAATTTTATGAGCATGGAACCGAGTGAACATCGGGTATAGGCTCCAATATATGAACATTTATCAAGGGATGAATTACTGGAGAGACGTTTAGGTGGCCACACACAAAATGTGAATGAAAGTTTTAATTCCACTATTTGGCGATTAGCTCCTAAACACTTACACTCCGGACTAAAAGTCGTTGAATTGGCATCGTATTTAGCAGCGGTCTTATTCAATGAAGGAAATTCATCCCTTCTGATGGTCATGAACGAGGCATGAATTGTAATGGGCATGCAAAGCTTCAATTATGCCGAACAAATATATAACCAGCGCGTCAGTCGGAAGAATCGACAGTAGTTTATTGAATCGAAGGAAGGTCGGAAAGCTCGGAAAGCACTGCTGCAAGCGCGGAACGAAGCCTATGGGGAAAAAGGATTACTATATGGTGCTGCAATCACAGATTAATCAGCAAGCATTTTACATTATAGTTAACTTCCTTCAATTTCTAGTTTCCAAGAATTTATTTTTCAAACGCGTTTATCTCGAAAAGAATTTTTTCACATTTGCTTGCAGTCTAACTCAAAAAGTATAGACCCGATCATTATGAAATTGGTAGTATGATTCTTTATAAAATTATAAATTCTATGAACAACTTGTGAGATGATATCATGATTTTAAGGGTATTTTTGTGTGCATAATTAGATAAAAAAATCGTGAAAATGGAAGTAAATTGTTCCAAACGTCTGCAAAACTTTTAATTTTCATTATTTTCACCTGCATATTCTTATAAAGTAAGTTATTAATGTAAAATCAAAACCTTTTTGATTTCAAATGGAAATCAGAATAGCTACACTGCACGCAGTTGGGGAGCTATACTCACTATCTTCAGCGGACATCAGAGCGTAACTTTGTTCTTTTTGTCTGAACTTTTTTTAAAAAATCACAAAAACTGTTCGGAACATGAATGAAATGATGTAGAAATTTGATTAAATTCTAATTAGTTCTTTCTACCCAAAAAAATCCCAAAAAATCTGTGGCAAACAGCCTCCTAATGTGGTTTCCCCCCTGTAAGGAGAGTCTGTTGAAACACTGTCGTCGTTCACCACACGATAACATCAATTCTACACGTCATTGTCACGGACATCATCTACGTAAGAACAGTGATGTAGATTTTAGACAATATAGCTGCGTAGTATTAGTCGTTTTTGCAAAACTTTTTCCGCTCCATTAGGCCGACTGGTTCAGCAACCGTATGTGGAATTTTTGAATGGAAAACAGTCTTAGTTGCAGCTTATTCTTATATTAACCCCACGTTCCGGTTACTAGGGGCATTAACGCATTGTTAATAAAATAATAAGTTGCAACCAAGCCAGTTTTTAATTTTTTAAAGTTTTTATTTCAATACAGTTTTGTCTATCTGTAATTTAGCTGCAAATTGTTTTTATTTTTGCTTACTCATTGTTACATGGGTTAGGGTCCTGTTCCATATCATCCCAAATGGAAGTGGGAATATTATTACGAACAAAAAGTGAAATAAAAAGTGTCGTATCACATTCAGATAACAGACAGTTTTTGCTATACAGAGTGGCTAATTATCTGAGAGCTTATTAATTCATAACTGAGTTACATTAAAAATAAAAAATAGACACAATATTTTTTTAAAAAGGCGTTATTTATCTATGGTTTGGTAGTACAGTGTGCCTTATTTAATGCTTGGTGTGAGATTTTCAGCATTGTTCTCTCTTTTGTTGTTGAAATAACATAAAAAATAATTTACTGGGTGATCTCAAACAGCTTTGATCAGATTAGTTCAGCACACTTTGTAACGACAAGCGCTCGTGTGTAGTAATGTCTGGTGCATTGTTACGTCTCGTTATTCATTTTCTGTAGCAAGTGCACAGATTTGCCAATACGTAGTCAGTCTTCTGAACGGCTTGATGCGGCCCCCCATGAATTCCTTACCTGCACCAACCTCTCCATCTACAAAAGAACTTGCATCCTACGTCCTCAATTACTTGTTGGATGTATTTCAATCTCTGTCTTCCTCTACAGATTTACATTCTGTAGCTCCCTCTAGTAGTAAGGAAGTCATACCCTGGTGTCTTAAAAGACATCCTCTCATCCTGTCCCTTCTTCTTGCTAGTGTCTTCATAGACAATCCTATTCTCGTCGATTCCGCGAAGAACCTCCTCATTCCTCAGCTTATCAGCCCACTAATTTTCAACATTCTTCTATAGAAACACATCTCAGATGCCTCGATTCTCTTCTGTTCCGGTTTTCCAATAGTCCATGTTTCACTACCATACAGTTCTGTGCTCGAAACGTACATTCTCAGAAATTTTTCCTCAAATTAACGCCTATGTTTGGATGCAGTAGACCTCTATAGTTCAAGAATGCACTCTCTGCCTGTGTTAGTCTGTTTTGTATGTCCTACTTTCTTCGTCCGTCATCGGTTATTTTGCTTGCAAAGTATCAGAATTCCTTAACTTCACCCACTTCGTGATCATCAATTGTGATGTTACGTTTCTGCTTCTCGCTACCTTTGTCCTTTTCCGTTTTATCCCAATCCATATTCCGCACTCGGTACACTGTGCTTTCCATTCAACACATCCAAGAATTTTTCTTCACTTTCAGTGATAGCAATGTCATCAGCGAATCTTCGCAATATAAATTGAACAGTACGGGCGAAAGACTGACACTGTCCGTTACCGTTTTTAATCCGAACACTTCGTTCTTAGTCATCCAGTCTTATTGTTCCCTCTTGGTTCTTGTACATTTGTGTATTACCCATCTTTTCCTAGAGCTTACTCCTATTTTCCTCGTTATTTTGAACATCTTGCTCTTTTTTACATTGTTTAATTTCTAAGACGGAAAATCCTATGAAATTGTCTTGATTTTATTTCGGCCTTGCTTCCATTATCAACCCAAACGTCAGGACTACCTCTCTGGTGCCTTTACCTTTCCTAGAGAGAGATCGATCGTCATCTAACAAATCTTCAATCCTCCTTTCCGTTCCTTTGTATATTATTCTTTTAAGTTGCTTGGACGCATGATCTTTTAGGGCGGGTAGAACGTATACTTGTTTCATATGAGGTCTTCCAGTGCTCTTTTACAGTCTGATTCTGATACTGGATTCCGTTTGTCTTTCACATTGACTCCTATTTCTTCTGTCATGTGAGCAGATTAGTCCTCACTTTCATAGAGGCCTTCAATGTACTCTTTCCATGTATCTGCTCTGTCCTCTGTGACAGCGAAATTTCCATTGCACTCCTGACGTTCACATTCTTGCTTTTAATTTCATCGAAGGTTGTTTTGACTGTTCTGTACGCTGAGTCACTCCATCCGACTATCATTTCTTTTTCGATTTCTTCATATTTTTCCTGCAGCCATTTCGGCTTGGCTACCCTACACACCCTATTTATTTCATTCTGGAGTGACTGATATTCCTGTATTCGTGTCTTCCCCTGAACATTTTTGTACTTCATTCTTTCGTCGATTAGTGTACGTTTTCTTCCGTTACTCAACGTTTCTTCGCAGTTACCTTCTTTATATCTACGTTTGCCTGTCCACCATCTGTGATTGCCCTTTATAGAGGCTTCGACTCCTCCTCAGCTGAAGTTTCTGCGTTCAAATGCTACAAAATTAAAATATCTTTGAGAGCAACATTGACATTTTCATATTAGTGTAGGATTTTTGTTTCCAAATCCACGAGTGCCGCAAAGTAAGAAATTCTTAATACTTGAGGGCATTTTGGTTCTGAAGTTACAACCACAATAATCCACGAGTGCCGCGAAGTAAGAAAATCGTAATACTTGAGGGCATTTTGTTTCTGACGTTACAGCTACAAAAATACTTTTTTTTCACCAAACGCGTTTCGCTTTATTGAGATAAAGCATCATCAGCGATCTGTAATTAAGTTATTTACGCTTTGATTTGCTCTAAGACTGGAAAACAGAAAAGCAAATCAAAGTGTAAATAACTTAATTATAGACCACTGATGATGCTTTACCTCTATAAAGCGAAATACGTCTGATGAATTAAGCACGCATTTTTTATAGTTGCAACGACAAAACCAAAATACTTTCAAGAATTATAAACTACGGACAATATGACCACATAACGGGAATTTAAGCAATTCGTAGTTTGAGTTCAACTATCACATCTTAAACAGAATTTTGAAGATCTGACCGAAGGTAACTGCGAAGAAACGTTGAGTAACGGCTGATAATATATTAGTTGAGACAGTGCAGTTGACACTTAATGGACTGATAATCGTTCTATGCAACAAAATAAGGCGCGGAGCACCGGAATTTATTCGATCCTAACGTGATCCTTATAACTGATATTAATTAATGGAGATTTTTAACGCAAGAAAGCGAATCTAGGTTATTACTGCCATTAACGATGATAAGTTGAACATGTTCTCCTCATCGATTCGACTTGTTTCGGAACAAATGCTTTATCTCCTATCCATCTAAAAAGGGGTACGTAACCATTATGAAGTTATTTATGTGTAAAAGATAGGAGGAACCGTGAAACACAGTGCTGTCAATGATATCGGGTGTGGCAAAAAATGAGTAAGTATGTTGCGTTTCTTTGTCGTCTGTAAACGACACTGCATTGGAACGTGTTTATCCGGCGTGAGAAGCTACATAGGTGGAAGGGGAAATATTGTAGCATTGGTTACCACCACTCGGTAGAATAGAAGATACATGGTTTGTTTCTCAACAAGACAGTGCACCATCACTTTTGGAAAATAACTTGGCGGGTTGGTGTCGATTACGATGCTTTCGCGTCTACCCGTCAGATGAACATCAATAGTTCACAAGAACATTAATCCACTCACACATGATGACCTCAAGGTCCAAAATTCGTGTAAAATTCACATTTTAACGTTCTTTGACATCTTAAACAGAATTTTGAAGATCTGATCGAGTGGTAGAAGCTCTGAGTGGATTAGAAATATTAATGAGCAAATGTGTATGATTGTTCTCCGAACAAGATATACACTACTGGCCATTAAATTTGCTACACCACGAAGATGACGTGCTACAGACGCGAAATTTAACCGACAGGAGGAAGATGCTGTGATATGCAAATGATTAGCTTTTCAGAGCATTCACACAAGGTTGACCCCGGTGGCGACGCCTACAACGTGCTGACATCAGAAAAGTTTCCAACCGATTTCTCATACACAAACAGCAGTTGACCGGCGTTGCCTGATGAAACGTTGTTGTGATGCGTCGTGTAAGGAGGATAAATGTGTACCATCACGTTTCCGACTTTCATAAAGGTCGAATTGTAGCTTATCGCGATTGCGGTTTATCGTATGGCGACATTATTGCTCGCGTTGGTCGCGATCCAATGACTGTTAGCAGAATATGGAATCGGTGGGTTTAGGAGGGTAATACGAAACGCCGTGCTGGATCCCAACGGCCTCGTGTCACTAGCAGTCGAGATGACAGGCATCTTATCCGCATGGCTGTAACGGATCGTGCAGCCACGTCTCGATCCCTGAGTCAACAGATGGGGACGTTTGCAAGACAACAACCATCTGCACGAACAGTTAGATGACGTTTGAAACAGCATGCATTATCAGCTCGGAGACCATGGCTGCGGTTACGCTTGACGCTGCATCACAGTCAGAAGAACCTGCGATGGTGTACTGAACGACGAACCTGGGTGCGCGAATGGCAAAACGTCATTTTTTCGGATGAATCCAGGTTCTGTTTATAGCATCATGATGGTCGCATCCGTGTTTGGCGAATCGTGGTGAACGCACATTGGAAGCGTCTATTCGTCGTCGCCATACTGGCGTATCACCCGGCGTGATGGTATGGGGTGCCATTGGTTACACGTCTCGGTCACCTCTTGTTCGCATTGACGGCACTTTGACGTTACATTTACGACCCGTGGCTGTACCCTTCATTCGATCCCTGCGAAACCCTCCATTTCAGCAGGATAATGCACGACCGCATGTTGCAGGTCCTGTACGGGCCTTTCTGGATACAGAAAATGTTCGACTGCTGCCCTGGCTAGCACATTCTCCAGAACTCTCACCAATTGAAAACGTCTGGTCAATGGTGGCCGAGCAACTGGCTCGTCACAATACGCCTGTCACTACTGCTGATTAACTGTGGTATCGTGTTGAAGCTGCATGGGCAGCTGTACCTGTACATGCCAGCCAAGCTCTATTCGACTCAATGCCTAGACGCGTCAAGGCTGTTATTACGGCCAGAGGTGGTTGTTCTGGGTACTGATTTCTCTGGATGTATGCACCCAAATTGCGTGAAAATGTAATCACATGTCAGTTCTAGTATAATATATTTGTCCAATGAATACCCGTTTATCATCTGCATTTCTTCTTGGTGTAGCAATTTTAATGGTCAGTAGTGTACTAAGTATACCTGGTAACACCGACAAAAGAATGTTGAAATATTTGTGATTTACTTACAAGAAACAGGAGTTTTTTTGAAAGTCTACAGAGATAAGTGCTTGAGAAAACTGCACTGCACTAGAAGTTTATTCGAAGGCAGCCGTGCTGGGATAACAGCAGAAGGAGTTCCGAGCAGCAGCGCTCAGAAAAAGGTCGCACCGTCTTCCTTTTAAAATATAAAGATCGCGGAGCTCGCCGAGCTTACAAGTTCTGGCCCGTGGGAGCAATAAATGAGGAGGCGTTGAGCCGCTGCCGCAGTGAAGTTGCCACCTTGGGGGCTGCTGACAACAGCAGTGGAGACAGAACAAGACGTTTAAAGCCGCGGCAGGCGCTGTGCTACGCGGAACAGCCGCCCTGCCAGGAGCAGACGGCAGCGGCAGGCTGAGCAAAGACCGATTCGCACAGAACCAGTGGTGTATTTACAATTTTTGTTTCTCCACGGGGAGGGGATCATTCCTTCCATTCTATAACAGCTCAAACTGCAAATTAATTTTATTGATCCATGCTAATTTAATGTTCAAAATTACAAAAATAAAGTGTGTCATTGGTTTACATTTGTTTGGTTAGAAAATTAATGACATTACGAAAACGATTTATAAGAGGTTATAAATTACATCATGAAATGAATTTTATAAGGTTATAATCCAGTTGCTAATAGAATTTTCTGCACCGATTGTATTAACTGCCTATTTATGTAGTCAAGACACGTGTTAATTTACAGGGTGACATTTACTGAAATAGAAATAATTCAAAAGCAAAGATCGCTTAAATACTGTTTACTGGATAATCAGTTTCAACACACTAAAGGTGCCATCATCGGATCTTGGCTTTTGAAGTGTTTCTACAACAGAGTGATCGCCCAATACGCACTATGTTTTCGCTAGGAAATTACTGAACTGTATGGAAAGAAACGTAAATTAGTTACAAACTAAGGCGTGCAAACGCTTTATTCAATATGTAAACGTCACTACAGGTATTCGGATTTAGTTTACGACATGTTCGATATGCCTGTCGTCATTGGCGATGATGTGGCGCAGACGAATAGCGAAATTCTGGATCACCTGCTGAAGTGTCGGACTATCGATGCTGTCGATGACCTCCTGAACGGCTGTTTTCGGCTCAGCAATGGTTTTGGGGTTATTGTTCAACATCTTGTCATTAAAATACTCCCACAAAAGGATTAGCATGTGTTCAGATCCGAAGAATACGGCGGCATATGCCAGTGGCCTCTGGGTACCCCAGAGCCAGATTGCGGTCCCCAAAGTGCTCCTGCAGGACATCAAACACTCTCCTGCTTCGATGGGGTCGAACTCTGTCTTTCATGGACCACATCTTCTCGGAGTCAGGGTCACTTTGAATAATGGGAATCAAATCGTCTTCCCAAACCTTCACCTACCGTTTGGTAGTCACCGTGCCGTCAAGGAATATCGCACCGATTATTGCGTGACTGGACATTACACACGACACAGTAACCTGTGACGGGTGAAGAGACTTCTCGATGGCGAAATGCGGATTCTCAGTTCCCCAAAGGCGCCAATTTTGCTTACTGACGAACCCATTCAAATGAAAGTGGACTTCTTTGCTAAACCAAACCATATTCACATAAGTCCTGTTCGTCAGTTCTGTGGACAATAGTGTTGACGAAACACAAGCACTTGTTCCATGGTCATGGGGCTTAAGGGCTGATGGATTTGAATTTTGCATGAGAAGAGATGCAGGTCTTCAACAACAATTTGTCACAGTGCCTCCCGGCTGATTCCTACCTACTGTGTGGCTCGTCTAATCCATTTTCTGGAGCCGGTTTGAAACCCAGTGCGTGTCTTCTCGATGTTTTCAGATGTTTTCATCTTTTTCGAACGACCGACACTGCCAACACTGTCATCACGAACACTACACGTTCTCTCAAGCTTGCGAATCAAATTCTTTATTGTTAGCACACTTGGACCGATTGTCTTCAGCTTGAACTCGGTCGAAAACTTCCTTTGAGCCGCAGATGGGCTGTTATTCCTCGCATAGTAACATAGTAGGCCTTCTCAAGCGCTATCACTCAGGCACGCTGTACCGTGACATTTTCATGTGCAAATGGCCGACAACAACAACGCACGTGCACAAGCGCATACAAAAAAAATGTGTGTGAAATCTTATGGGACTGAACTACTAAGGTCATCAGTCCCAAGCTTACACACTATTTAACCTAAATTATCCTAAGGACAAACACACACACCCATGCCCGAGGGAGGACTCGAACCTCCGCCGAGACCAGCCGCACAGTCCATGACTGCAGCACCTTAGACCGCGAGGCCAAACGCATACAAATTCCCATCAAGCCCCTCAGCTAACCATGCAGTTTGAACGTCGTAACACAAACCGTTCAGAAGTTGTAATGATTTTATTTCATATAGTTCAATAATTCAGGTTGCCCTCCATGGAGTGGGTGCACGCAACAACTGTGGTTATATTGGGTTATATAGAGCAGCAAGTTAAGTTGCTTTAATATGACATTTATAGTCACAACGCAGATCAGATTTCGACCTGTGTCAGGTCATTATCAATGCAGTGCGGAAATGTAGCAGTTGTTCAACCATTCAACTATGTAAGCATTCACTTGAGCACGAACAACTGCTACAATTCCGCACTGCATTGATAATGACCTGACACAGGTCGACATCTGATCTGCGTTGTAACTATAAATGTCATATTAATGCAACTTAACTCTGCTACTGATTGCTACTCTATCTAACCCAGTTCAATAATTGTCATCCTCTAATACTTTAATACACATAAACAGATCAAATGATTAAACAATTTACTAGAAATTTAAGGTAAAAAGGAAGACGCCGGTCACTCTGCTTTGCCATATCATTTATCACAGTTTGTCCATCAGTCCTTTCTGTTAGATGAATCGTCATCATGGGAGCCAATCCAGACGTGCCTTGCTAGCTGTATTCCTTAGGTACAACTCGATTCTCTTAAGGACGAAGAAACTGCGCTCATTCGTGCCCCTTGTCAATGTTGCAGTTGCCACGAGCTGGAGAAACTGAAACATATTACGGTAGATCCGACGGCCCCAGACAGACATAGCTTCCACTGCGTTCTGAGGCAACAGCTCCAGTCGACTCAGATGTTGGTGGAAGTTCCAACTCAGCCGCTGTCGTTGTTAAATCGGTGATTAATGGGTCTGTTGTAAAAAATGAATGGAGGTTCGTACTTCCATCAATGGTACCTCCATCTTCAGTGTTTCGTGGTAGAAGACAATTAAAGCTGTTAATAGGTTCACAATTTGTCAATAACCGATCCTGCAGTAAACTAATGAACGCTTCTAGAAAGGGTATGAACACAGACTCCTTGTAGTATCCCTGAACATCATTACCGGTATCCTGATTTGCACGATGTGCTTGCTTGGTAGAAATGCGTGGTTGCTTGATTTCATCACCATTGGCGCGAAGCTAATTCCTTGGCTTCTAAGAAAAGCCGGATGATAGTATCATCAGCATCTTCTCTCATTGCCAGCAGTTCCCTTTTGAGATTCCCGGCTATGTTGATTAAGTCTACAAAATCTATATCTTGGAGCTGAAGTTGACGGCAGGTGGTCTTGCCCACCCCTCCCTCCTCCCGCCTCCCTCACCCCAGCGCAAAGAATTATCACGGTATATGTGTATATGTGTGTGTATGGCCATTTACTTTATCACAGGATAATTATATATTTTTATTTTTATAATTATATATTTTGTGATTTTGGTTGGGGTGGCTTGAAATATTGTGGGCTAGCATGAGACTTCTAATTAACTTATACCGCGATAACACTCGTACGGACATCGGCTGCCCCGAAGTACGTACGATATAATATTTTTTAAACACAACGCGCGACTCACCGCCTTCTAATAAATTGTCTGGAGGAGCACTGCTATTTAGAAAAGAAAATATCCGTATTCTTACGCAAACTGTAATTATTAATATGGGTCTCAGGGGCTACTGGCTACTTATGTACCAAACTACACAAAGATAAACTGGGATATTGCGGAATACAATGATTTTCAACATTTCTTGTTCATTATTTGCGAGGCAACACTGTAGAGAATCTCATCTGCCGTTAGGCGGCCAAAATGAAACATACTGAACTAATTCAGTGCTGTGAATTTTAGTAAATTAAATTTATCACTACGCAGTTTATCTTTAAAATTAATGAAAGATGAAAATTGAGAAGTCTCTCGCATTTATATTTAATATTATGACATGAAATTTTAATTAAATCATACAGTCAGCGTAATGGCCGACTAAATCCTGCTAGGGGAGATGAGCTCCCTGCACTAAAAAGTTCTGTATAAACTTTGTTAATTACAATTACTTGTTGCGATCATGAGAGGTGACAACTAAGTCAATAATACACACTTTCTAATAACAGTTTCTATTATATTTTTCAAAAATACAGATAAAGCTTACGTTAATTATTAGATAGCACTATACTGGCGGCCTACCACTAGACGAAACAAAACAGGAGAGTCTGTTCAATCAAAGCATTGTCTCTGATCTTCCTGGCCTATATATAGAGATTATACAAAAAAACTTTTTTTTTGTTAATTACATCGAAATTTGTGTTTTGATAATAATAACTTACGTTATTCACTATTTTTATACACCGCGCAGACGTACTTAGTCTTAAGATAATTTATGTTTCACACGACTCATAGCAAAAACTTTTCCCTTTCTCCAAATGTCCATTTATGTGACGTACCGTCACAGAATTCAGTAAGTGTTAACGAGCAGACGACAAAATCTACCTCGTTGATAGCTGCTAACATTATCATGCCATCGTGATACGTGATCTTGTCAAATTCTCGAATCTTCCCCAGAGCCGAAACAATACATCCATATATTTCCTTGAAGTCTCGTGCGCTACAAAAATATTCAATCCGTCTAGTGAGTATGGGTACGTTTCAAACTCCTGACTCCAACATCGGTTAATGATTCAAGGGCATCATTTAATATTTGCGTACACTTTGGTGTCCCAAAGAAATTGTACCATTTTCGGTGTTCATAGTGAGTTCCTGATTATTGGAATGTTGCATGTGTTGGTGACTACCAAACTGAAATTGTGAGCTGCACAATGAGAACATACAGTCCGAAGACTGATTTGATGTATCTCTCCATCTAGTCTGCCCCGTGAAACTGCTTCATCTCTGAATAACTGCTGTGACCCACATCCATTTGAAGCTGCCTGTTGTGTTCGTATCTAGGTCTCTCTATATAATTTTTACCCACATATTTTCCTTTCTTACCAGACAATTCCTTGATTTCTCAGGATGTGGCCTATCAAGGGATCCCTTCTTTTAGCCAAACTTTGCCATAAATTTGTTTTCTCCATCTGTTGTAGTTCAATGTCTGAAGTCTTAGTCTGTCAACTTACTGTCTTGTAATGGAACACGTTGAAGATAATTTTTAAAATAGCAACTAGTTTGGTAGTTTATAATTATTATTCTACAGTATTACACAAGAAGTTCGCTGTTTTCTTGGGCACTGGGCCTTGGAATACGAAACTTTTCGTATTTAGGAAACTCTCAAGTACCGTACAGGAAAAGATTACCATTAGAAATCGCATTATTTTTTTCTTTTATTTTCTCTTCTGTAATACCTAAAATTGGGGAAAAAGTACTGTTCTAAGAAAATGAAACACCTATAGACTTCCTTGAGAAGTCATTTATTGTGTAGCTTCAGCGCACCATCTTCAGGCCTTAGTTGATGCTACAGGGGTTATCACAATCCATATATACGATGCATCAATAGCCAACTGCCTGTAACTATGATGTATGTCCAACCATCAAGTGATGCATCGCATATATGGATCGTCATAACCCGTTCAGCATCAACTAAGGCTTGAAGATGGTGCATTGAAGCGCCGAAACTGGTGGCTACACGATAAATGACATGATAAGGACGGCTGTAAGTGTTTAATTTTCTTACAATAGTGAACGGCCGTAGGCCCCCAGTTCTCCAGCCACAAGGATGGACATACAAAAAGTTGAAGTTCTACTGTGTCGGCTGTGTGAGAGTCAGCACCGACACAAACAGGAAAGGAGCGAAGTTATGATGGCCGGTGGCAGGTATCCAAAATGATATTTACGATCTATTACTCGCAGAAGTCAAGTTAAGTATCGTCTCCCTATTACTCAGTAATGATGCTCTCGAAATCTCCAACCGAACTGAGCCCAACGAGGATGAGCGGCTTATTAAATCAACCTTGACAATGGGCACTGAACCGATGGCTCTTAACCTTCCATCATACATCAACGTGAGGTGGCAAATATGAGGTAGCCAAGGAGGTGGAAACGTGGGTTCTACTACGCCAAGACTGCTTGGTAGCTACAACAGGAAAACACAATTAATTAGCAGGAGTACAAATTAAGAAGGTATTTATTACTTAACTTTGTTGTAGTCCATGGTAAGTTGGTTGAAAACTATAGAAGACGCGACTAGACTAAGCGTCTGTAGAATGACATAATTTACAAGTCACAAATCTTGCAGTGACGAATTAATATCTCGTAATCTTGAATCTCGAATCCGGTGAATTTGAAGACTAACTTGGAACAGAGCTACAAAGGTTTGATGGCAGCAGTAACTGAGCTGCAGACGACCACTGACATCGGCGCTGGCTGACCACTGAGCTCGGCTACAAACTGTAGACTGCCACAACTGCACTACTCTCCGGCTGCACATGAAGTGGCATAGCGGCGCCTCTCGGCGAGCATACGTACTGCAACTGGCCCTCTATGGCTAGCACAGCCGTTCTTCTGTTCCGTTTATCGAGAGAATCGCATCCGGCGGATCGATCTCTCAGGCGGCGGTGTGGTCGTACGACTGACATCACATGAACTCTTGTCTTCCCGGAGGTGTGGCGCTGCCCGCTCTTTCCACTGGTGCACAGGTCAGCGCCTTCTTGATGCTGTTTCGTGGTGTGCAGTCGATGCTTCAGGATTGCACATTCTTCGAAAAAATGGCTCAAATGGCTCTGAGCACTATGGGACTCAACTGCTAAGGTCATTAGTCCCCTAGAACTTAGAACTAGTTAAACTCAACTAACCTAAGGACATCACAAACATCCATGCCCGAGGCAGGATTCGAACCTGCGACCGTAGCGGTCTTGCGGTTCCAGACTGCAGCGCCTTTAACCGCACGGCCACTTCAGCCGGCGCACATTCCTCCTCCCCTCCTACCCCCTCCCAAAAAGGCCGCATCGTTATCGTGTAGGAAGCCATCTCGTGATACGGGGGGGGGGGGGGGCTGGAGGCAGGAAACTTGAAGTCGTGAGGAACCGGGAACCGGATCTAGGAAACGACGCCGAGCCACCGGCCGCGTCCCAACATCCGTCCTGCGGTCCGAGGGTAACCCCGAAAAGGCTCCTATGGTGGCAGCGGCGACGGCGGCGGCGGCGGCGGCGGCGACGACGACGACGACGACGAAGATGGCACCGGGTCCATGGCGGGCGCCGGGACGAGCGCTGGGAAGCTGAGCCGCTGTGGCGGCGAAGGCGATGGCTCCGGCTCCATCCGTCCGCAGACGGAGCCGAAGAGGCAGCCGGGTAAGGCCGCACCGGCCGCAAGATCCCGGTAGGACGAGAATCTGGGGACAGAAAACTTTCGAAAGAGTCTCGCAATCGACAAGCACGAATCTGCCTCCGATAGCGAAGCAGCAACCCAGCAGGACCTTGAATATATACAAGCGCCCATATTCCGAAGAATCGTTCCTCTCTGCCACAGGCTGGTGCGAGCAAAAACACTGGAAAGAATATACGCATTAGGCGCAAATCGATATTTGTGGAGCGTGGCAGGCGCCGTGCGTTGCGGTGGGTGCAGCACTGGAGCAGCGTGCGGTGGGGCTGGGAGCGGTATCTTGCGAGGAGGAGCAGCAGTGCTTGCTCCCGTGTGTGGGAGGCACGTATTTTGTTCACCTGTTGCTTGAACGTATGCACAAATCCTTCAGCTTCTCCATTCGACTTAGGCTGAAACGGAGCACTGGTTGTTGTTGTTGTGGTCTTCAGTCCTGAGACTGGTTTGATGCAGCTCTCCATGCTACTCTATCTTGTGCAAGGTTCTTCATCTCCCAGTACCTACTGCAGGCTACATCCTTCTGAATCTGCTTGGTGTATTCATCTCTTGGTCTCCTTCTACGATTTTTATCCTCCACGCTGCCCTCCAATACTAAATTGGTGATCCCTTGGAGCACTGGTAAGGTGAGTGATACAATTGGGTGCACAAAATGTTCATTCGACTGAGGATGAAACGGAGCACTGATAAGGTGAGTGATACCATTGGCTGCACAAAATGTTCAAAGTCATGAGCCGTGAACAGTGATTCGTTGTCTGTAACCAGCACATCAGGCAAACCTTCCTAGCAGAAAATAGATACGAATCTACGGTGCTACGCGACGTAGTCGAGTTCATGGGCACTGCGAATGGATATTTGTTAAAAGAGTGCACAACAAGAAGCCAACGAGTGTTCCAAAAGAACAAGAAAAGTCAATATGCACTCGTTGCCACGGCGATTGAGACTGTGGCCGAGCTGAAAACGGTATGGGCGGGGCCGATAAAGTTTCAGCACAAGCGCGACACTGTGACGTCATCTGTTCAATAAGGGCGTCCATGCCCGCCCAAGTACAGTTCCGGCGCACTAAAGGTATTCCCCAATGTCCTTGGTGGGGCAATCGCAACACATATTTTTGCAACACTTTAGGAATAAGCACACGCGATTGTCCAGAATCATTTCGCAATAAAATTACACCGTGTTGGACGGAGAGGCTATGCTAACGAGCAAAATATCGGCGCACAAAACAGTTCTTTGAATGTTTTTCAGTAAAAGAGGCCAAGCAGTACGGATGTAGTGTAACAAAAAGTCAGGTTCTGCTTCTGCGGCCTGTGCAATTTTCCTATTGCGCAGTGGAAAAGTCTGTGAAAGTTCAGTATTCTGCGCATAGGTTCGACAACAGGATGCGGCCGGCCGCGGTGCCCGAGCGGTTCTAGGCGCATCAGTCTGGAAACGCGCTACTGCTACGGTCGCAGGTTCGAATCCTGCCTCGGGAATGGATGTTTGTGTTGTCCTTAGTTACGTTTAAGTAGTTCTAAGTTCTAGGGGACTGATGACCTCAGATGTTAAGTCCCATAGTGCTCAGAGCCATTTGAACCATTTTTTTGAACAAGATGCGGCAGTAGCATGGAATTCAAAATCAGGACCTACAGGAAGACGAGGAACGACGTCAGCAGTTGCACACTTCGATGTGGGTCGGTACAATATTTCGTACTAATACTGACATTAACAAAGCACAATGCTGCAGCTTCTGAGTCGTGAGCGGCAAAACAGGTTTGGAAGGATGAAACAAAGACTGGTGTGGCTTATGATCTGTCACTACGTAAATCTTACGATCAAACAGATAGTAGTGAAACTTCGTCACACCATAAATAATAGCGAGCACCTCCTCGATCTGTGCGTAGTTACACTGAGTTATGGTCAATAACTTGGAAGCGAAAGCAGTCGGCCTGTCCTGTGAACCAAATCTGTACGAGATCACAGCTCCGATCCTATATGAAGAAGCGTCCGCTGTCAAAACCACAGGCTTAGCGGGATCGACATGAAGAAGGTATCTGTCATTCCACAAGGCATTTTTAAGTTTCTGGAACGCATCCTGACACTCTTTCATCAAAATAAAAGGCACGTCTACCGGTGCGAATGATGTAACGGAGCCGCAATCTGGGCTGCGTTCGTTATAAACAGGATATAATACGTCAAATTCCCAATAACTGACGGCAGTTCCGTCATGTTCCGCGGGGCAAGGAGGTCCCGGATGGCCGCAAATGTGATTGAAGGGGATGAACACCCTGGCTGTTAAGAACATGGCCTAAATGCTGAATTTCAGTCTGAAAAAGGCACATTTGTCCAGGCGACCAAAACTGCAGCTGAAAGTACTCAAAAAAGGGTTCGAAGATTACAGATATGTTTCTCCGGTGTACGTCCTGACACCAGAATATCGTCCAAGTAATTTGAACAGAATGGAAGTTTTGCAGTAAGCGATTCTAAGAGTTGGGATGTGGCAGGTGCGGAAGCGCTGCCACAGGGGAAGAGTTAAAATTTCCACAATCGTAAATGTGTGTTGACAACATATACTTTCTTAGACACCTCATCTTGCGGAATTTGCAAATACGCATCGCATAAGTCAGTTGTTAAAAATTAGTGGCCTGCATCAAGTCCGTCCATTAATTCCTCAGGGCGAGGCAACGGATAAGAACCAATTATTATTTGTGGATTCAAAATGGATTTAAGATCAACACAAAGGCGAAGTCTTCCACAGGTCTTTGTTAAGGTTACTGAGGGAGAAGCCCATTGACTAGCCTGGATGGGAGCAACAACACCATTGTCTTGCCATTCTTTATGTTCACTTGCAACGTTGTCTCTAATGCGGGACGCGCCCGAAAAAACTTAGGTTGCGGATTGTCCTTTATTGTAGCGTATGCCACAAGATTATTTGCTCTGCCTAGTCCTTCATAAAATAAATCAGCAAACTCCTCAATCAATTGAGTAACACTGACGTTTTGGTTGAAAGCAGGAAAAGAAAGTATGTTGTTCAGAATATGAAGATCAAAAAAATCAAAGCAATCTAACCCAAAATTATTTTCACATTCTCGCGAACGCAAAATTGTAAATGTCACTGTTCTGGTGTGAGATGGGAATGTGCCAGGCAAACTACATCTACTAAGCACCGGAATTTCCTGACCGTTATATACAGTAAGTTGCGTGCAAGATTGTATCAACTGTGGCGAACCCAAATGTTCACAGGTGGCACGATTAAGCAATGTAATGGAAGCGCCGGGTCGCACACAGTGTCCGACAGTGAAAAAGTTGACAAACAGTTTTTTTGACTGTCGTTGCACAGCAGTTGAGCGGGGTGATGATGATGATGTTTGGTTTGTGGGGCGCTCAACTGCGCGGTCATCAGTCCCCGTACAAAGTCCCAATTTTTACACAGTCGAATCCAGCCGCTGTCAAGAATGATGATGATGATGAAATGATGAGGACAAAACAACCAACCAGTTCCTGGGGAGGGAAAATCCGCAACCCGTCTGGGAATCGAACCCGGGACTCAGCGATCCCGTGGCAGCAACGCAAGCCACTTTTTCTTTTTCTTTTTTTTTTTTTTTTGTTGCTCTTGTTCGTTTTCGTTCGTTATATTTGTTCTGGGCGAACGTCCCACGACGCTTCTTCAAGTGCATCGTTGATCGATTAACTCAGCATTTTTATTACAGAGGGCATCTAACCCTTTGACCGAACTCGCCGACCTGGACACTAGCTGCCGACTGTTCAGCGGGCCGAAGGCACAACCTGAATTTGGTAGTACCGATAGCTGGTTTAGAAAAAAAAATACATTCAGTGAATGAGAAAGTGCTCCGCGCTTGCGAGAACGAACGTGGGTAGAGTTATTTTGCTTTTGAAAACACACAGACCGTACATGACCTGGCTTTCCACGAGCAAAGCAAGTAGCGTTCCGCGAAGGACAATTTTGTCTTTTATGTGTGGAAAAGTAGCGGGGACATGATTTCACAGCAGACACACGCGGTGACACTTGTTTACTCCGTCCGCGGTGCAGTGACCTGTTTGCGCGTGGTGGTCGGTCACAAGGGCTTACCTGTTTGTCACTTTCCGTTACACTGCAGACAGGAGCAACCCCAAAGTTTTCAAAAAATGGTTGAAATGGCTCTGAGCACTATGGGACTTAACTTCTTAGGTCATCAGTCCCTAGAACTTAGTATTATTTAAACCTAACTAACCTAAGGACATCACACACATCTATGCCCTAAGCGGGATTCGAACCTGCGACCGTTGCGGTAGCGCGGTTCCGGACTGTAGCGCCTAGAACCACTCGGCCACCCAGGCCGGCGTCAAAGTTTTCCAGGACACTGTCACACGAGTACTGACGTTCAATAATTTGTAACACTTGTTTCAAAGTAGGATCAGAATGTTTGAGAATTTCTTCACGAATTCTACTGTCTGGCACATTGTACGTAATTGCATAACGAATCATTACCTACTATGGTACTGGCCACAGTTACTTTGGAAACGATACTCGTGTCAAACCCTGAAGTTCTGTGACCCAACGACGGAATATCTGTTCTGGCTTTTTTCACGATCGAAAGAACTTTTAATGAGGTGCATCAGCCTGTACCTGATTCTCGTAATACTTAACGCGGGAAGAAACTAAATCGTCCAAACCTAGCAACTCCGCCCTTCTAGTTGGGAATAACTTCTGAGCGAGGCGGTAAACTCCTGTGCCAGCCGTTAACAAGAAATAAAGTTTCACAGTCTTGATGTGTAGCACAAAAAGCACCGAACTGAGTGTACCATTCTTTCTAGTCCTCATGTTGATCACTGGTAGCTCGGAATGGTTGATTGCACGGTGGTGGAGCCGTAGATGCGGCTGGCTGTTGTGGCGGAGGTGATGCAGCAGCGGCTTGGGCATTAATGAGCTGCTGCACAGCCGTGATCAACTGCGATATCTGGTGGTTCTGAAACTGAATGAACTGCATTGGATCAAAGCCAGAAGCATAGGCGCAGGTGGTGTAGGAGGCGGGTTAGAGGCCATATTACTGGGAGGAAGGCCACAACAAATTTTAAGCTATGCAAATACGAGTACACAACTAGTGGAAGCGTTGCGGCTAGTCTGCAAGAAAGAACACATTTAGTAATGATGTTCCTCTGAAATAAAAGAAAAATATTAGTGACGTGATGTGACGTAGTGGCGAAGAGAGAAGTTAGCGCTGGCTCTCTTATCTGCGGAGCCAGATGTTGTGTGTACTACTGTGGGATTCGGACCCTACACAAACAAGGAAGGAGCGAAATTGAGATGGCCAGTGGCAGGAATTCTGCTATTACTCTTCTATTACTCAGCACTGATGTTTTCGAAGTCTGCGACCTAAGTGAGCCCGACCAGCGATGGGAGGCTGGTTAAGTCGGCGTTGACAGGGGACGCTGAACTCTGCCTTCCTGGAGGTGTGGCGCTGTCAGCTCATTCCATTGGCGTGCGGGTCAGTGCCTTCTTGATGGCGTTTCGCGACGCTGTACTGGTCGGTCTGCAGGCGTTTCTTTAGGACTGCACAAGTACCATAGCTGTTCAAATTAAGTTTACTTATCTGGATTTCGTAGCACTTCCTGCAGAAACATCCAGTCTTAGTACAAAAGTCTGCCCTAATAGTGTAACCATAAACCGAATTTTCAGTTATATTCTATAGATAATATTCGTCTTCTTTTAGTTAAGATTTTCTACTGTGTTGCTTTGTTGGCAGCAGTTCGATATTTTAGGTATAGAAAGGGCAGAAAAGTGTGAGTGGGATCGCACAATCATTTTAACAGCTCATGCATCCAAATTACTGACAAGGTTAATATACAGAAGAATGGAAAGGAAAGTTCAGGATCTGTTAGATAATGATCAGTTGGACTTTCGAAAAGCAAAAGGAAGCAGAGGGGTAGTTCTGATGCGCCTGATAATGGAAGCATGAATGAAGAAAAATCAAGACATGTTCATACGATTTGTAGACCTGGAAAAAGAGTCCGACAACGTAAAATGATGCAAGATGTTCGAAATTCTGAGAAAAGTAGGGGTAAGCCATAGGTAAAAATTGGTAATGTACAATATGTACAAGAACCAAGAGGGACAATAAGAACGGAAGACCAAAAACGAAGTAGTCGAATCAAAAAGTACGAACAACTACTGTTCATTCAATGCAAGGAAAAGCAATGACAGAAAAAGGTTGAAGAGTGAAACTAAAATTCTCCCGTAAAGACATCAACGATAAGATTCGCTAACGCCACTGCTATCCTCAGTCAAAGGAAAGAAGAATTACGTGTCCTGTTGATCAAATGAATAATTTAATGAGTAAAGAATATGGATTGAAAGCAAACCGAAAAATGCAAAGGTAATAAGGAATAATATAAATAAGAATAATTATATAATAAGGAATAATATAAATGAGAATAATTATACACTTAACATCAAAATTAGAAGGCCTCCAAGTACACAAAATTAAGGAAACCACATACTTTGGAAGCAAAATAGCAAGAAGGACATAAAAAGCAGACTAGCACAGGTAATGAGGGAATTTCTAATCAAAAGGGGTCAAATAATATTAAACATAGGTGTTAATTTAAGGAAGAAGTTTCTGAGGTGGTGGGTTTAGAGCACAGAATTGAATGGCAGTGATGAATGGACTGTGAGGAAACCGGAACACAAGAGAATCGAAGCTTTTGAGATGTGGTTCTACAGGAGAATGTTGAAAATTAAATGTACTGATAAGGAATGTATTGGTATTCCGCAGAATCGACAGAGAACGGAAGATATGGACGACAATGGCGAGAAGAATGTAAAGGATGGTAGGACATGTCTTAACTCTTCAAGAAATTACATCAGTCACAGTAGAGGGAGTTTTGGAAAATTAAAACTGTAGAAGAAGACAGAAGTTATTATCCGAAGATGAAGATGTTGGCACAAAAGAGGAATTCGTGGTGGGACACCTCAAATCAGTCATATGTAGCATCTCAAACTAGAATTTATGTAGCAACATATACCAATATTTTTAATTGTTTGGATTCCTGCAGAATGGCCTAAAATTTCTGCAAGAAATCTACCAGTTTCTTATGCCACTGACCATTTACAAGATAGGTAATAATGAAAACACGTTCAAGTGAAGCTACAAAAATTGCGTGAGAATTGGAACGTTGAAAATACGGTGTGTCATACGATAAGATGCAACTGTGATTTTTGCACATTATTTAATTTTTATCTAATCTGTATGGCTTCAGCGTCAAGTTTTGAACGCATTGTCATTTTTGTCTTTGTTGTAGATCTAAAGATGGCTGAAGACGGCAGAAACCGTTCGTTTTTTGTAGAATATGATTGTCCCGAACTATAAACGATTTTAAAAGAATTTCACCTATCACCGACGTCTCCGTTAAAGCCGAAATGTCATTATTTCCAAAACAAATCTTTGAACGACTGTCAGATTCACTTGGTAGTGACCCTCACAGAGTAGCTATGCTTAACAGTTCGTAAGAGTTTTCTGTAAGCGATGGCCTGCGTAGTATCCTTTCATTTAATATGTCTCACTCTTGACTTATGTGGCACATGTTTCTCAAATCGTGGACCGAAAGCTGTTGTTGGCAGCAATAAGGCAGAACATGCTTTTCTTCACTCACTGGCTTAAAACGAAAAGTTAAACTTATGTGAACCGTGATGAATTCTTCGGTTAATTTTATTTTTATACTGATGATTTACACTGCCAAAACGTACCTGGGGAATCATGAATTTCTTTTACTTCACCTAAGAGTCTTATTAATTATTTCCACGTGTACATTTAAAACAATCTCCCAGAGGTACTCAGTTGTTATCATCCATAGAGCAAGACAGTTCCAAGGTGATGTTTTCGTGTGTGCTTGGCAAAATACTCTAAGAAAAATCCCCAAAATAACAGTGTTCCCTGGAGATACAGTAATGGAAAAAGCCACAGCAGATAATTAGCTCTTGAAAATATTTGCACGCCAGATGCAGTGTCCTGCTTACTGGGGCGAACTAAGACAAATTAAAATTCCTGTAGGAAGTTCAGAAGACAAATTAGTTCGGATGGTTAACGTTGTTTCCAATTTAAAAGTAGGGAAACGTAGGCGAGGACAAATTCTTTTGTTAAATGTGGGAGTCTTTGTAAGGAAAGCTATTTAATTTCATTAGTCGAGTCATAACTAATATTACAACCAAGTAGGTATAACATTAATCTGAAGATGGCAAACTTCTTCCCCTTTCCATATTACATCTTTCTTGACAGATGTTGATGCCAAAAAGAACTTTCGAACTTTATTTTATCTTAGTTTATCCAGTTTTCTTGTTGCTTCCTTCATGAGGCAATCATCCGTTTTCTTTACAAATTCCTCGTGAACGCAGAAGTGAATTCTGTTTATAGCAGTTTACATATGTCAGTTACTAAAGTGAATGTTTACTGCTTCTCCATTTATTCACACAATGATATCTAACACTTAAGATTCATTAATTTTTAATAAGACGTCTCTTGCTTGAAGTAGTTCCGATTTCGCGTTCTAAACAACTCATTTGCTTCTTTTTGTTATTACCATTCAGTTTTTCGTCTATTTCAGATCCTATACTTGAATTATGATGTGTGTTAACCGAATCTTCCTACATATTCCCATTTTCCTGCATTCATTAAGTTCTTTTATTTTATTAAAGTTGCCTATGCATTCCATACAGTCTGTAGTTTCAATTGTTAAGGCTTTCTTTTAACTGGTATTTGTATTATTGTCCATCTTTAACACCTCTTGTAGTTGTCTCATCAAATATTGTTTACATTTTACTTGGTTCATTTATTTAACGCAAACTGTTATATAGCCACAGTCTTGAATATAATGTTAATGTTTTTTCTGTTTGCTTCTTTTCTATTTGTCTATTGTTCAGCCTTTTTACCTTTTAAAAGTGCAGTGTTAACACACTCTCAAAGATTGCATTTACTGTATGGTCCCTCAAACTCCTCCATTATCTGGTATTTATTTATTTATTTCTATTTATCTTATTGATATTGCTTAAGTTCCTTATGTATTTTGCAGTTACATTGATAATTGTTTCTTCTTTTAATTGGTTTGTGTATCACTCAAATGTTTTACACCTCCTGAAGTAGTCTTGTCAAGCACTAACTTTCATTTATTTTATTATATTTGTTTATTAATAGAAACTGTTACGTAGGCAGGCTGTTCGTATTTTTTCCTGTCTATTCCATTTTTATTTATTTACTGTTCAATTTTTTACTTTTTCAATGCATTACCACCACACTGTCAAAGATTTTACTTACTGTGTGTGTCTCTGCTTCGATGTAGACGTGTAACTTCTCCTTCAACGTTGTTTACGAAAATTGTAACTTCTTTGGTGACAATACTCAGTAAATCCCTGAAGATAACTTTGTAAGCCGAAAACCGGTTAACTCAATAAAACTAATACTGTAGAACAAAAGCAAACTGGTGCTTTTCATTTATTACACCTGAAGTATGCTAAACACGTGACATGCTTCGTTGCCAATGTCGCTTTTCGCCTCCGCAGCTAATTAGTTAAAATAAGGAGTTTAGGTATAAAGTAACTGGTTTGAAAAGTTATGCTTTAAATAGTTTTTTCTTTTGCTGACTAACTTTCAGTTTCGTAGAATGCGTTTTTTAAAACGTCATACGATGTTAATATCAGTAGTGCAGATCTTGCAACTGTCCATCGCATTTAGTGAAAAAAATAATATCGCCAACAAATGTTTAACATTCAAATACTGATACAAATAGTTTGTTGCGACAGAATTTTGCATGTTAAATTTCTCATACTGCAGATTAGTTACAGCTTGTTATTGGTAATTTCTGCATTATTGGCGTGCAGCTCTTGTTTCTCTTAAGGAATTAAGCGTATTCAGATTTTAATAACTGATCACCATATCGCCTACTGCGAGTTGATTACAAAGGGATCTCAACGAAAACGGTAGCATGTGACTGTCATATCGCAGACGCTGCATTCAGTAATTACAGTGTTCTAACATCGCAGAAGACACATTACCTATTTCTCTCGGAGGGCGTAATATGTAGTTTTCTTATCATTATTAAAGTCACCAAAACAGCTATCACTTACTTAATGGAAAAAAACTAGAGCCACAGTACAGAACACAGCAGAAGGCACGTGCTTGCTACACAATTAAAAACAAGGAATTAGTCTTTGATATAGTAATTATTTAGCAGTAGCAAATGCTGTGGATATAAACTGAGGTGACAAAAGTCATAGGATACCTCCTAATACCGTGTCGGATCTCCTTTTTCCCTACGTAATGCAGCAACTCGAAGTGGCATGAATTCGGCAAATCATTGGAAGTCTCCTGCAGAAATACTGAGCCATCCTGCCTTTATAGCCTTTCATAAATGCCAAAGGGTTTCCAGTACAGGATGTTGTGCCAGGACTCGATTATGAGGCATAAATGTTCGATGGGATTCGTGTCGTGGGATTTGGGAGGTCAAATCATTCGCTCGAACCGTCTAGGATTTTCTTCTAAGCAACAGCGAACAATTGTTGCCCGTTGATATGGCCCCTTATTAACTTGTGGTAAGGTCTTGTGGGACCAAACTGCAGAGTTCATCGGTCCCTAAGCCTACACAATACTGAATCTAACTTAAACTAACTTACCCTATGGACAACACACACACCCATTCGCGAGGGAGGACTCGAACCTCCGACGAGGGGAGCCGCACGTATGGCGCATTGTCACCCACACAAATGCTATCGCTGTCTAGGCATATGAAGTCCACAAATAGCTGCAAATGGTCTCTGAGTAGTCAAACAGGAGAATTTCCAGTCAATGACCGGTTCAGTTGGACCAGAGGATCCAGTCCATTAACATGTAAACACTGCCCACAGCGCTGTGGAGCGACCATCAGCTTGCACCGTGTCTTGTTGACAACTTGGGTGCATGACTTCGTGCGGTATGCGTCAACTCGGGCACTATACCAGCACTTACCAACTGAAATCGGCACTCATCTGACCAGGACACGGTTTTCCAGTTGTCTAGGCTCCAACCGATATGGTCACGAGCCCAGTGAATATGGGCTCTAAAATGCGTACCTTACGTAGTATAAGGTTTTGTTTATCTTCGTTATTGTGAAACACATCTCATCTACAGCACGACAGGACGACATGTCTAGCGTAGGGGTCATAAATTTTATACACTATCCTTCCACGTGATTCAGTCTATCTATTAATGAAAACAGTACCAAAGTTACTAACATTGGCCTTCACATAAAGACAGGAAAAACAGGAAGTCGAACTTTAATTTAACATACAAAGTATCATGCCAGGTATTGTATATACAGCGAGGGTCTCTCCTACGACTTGTCAGGCGCATTTTTCTGGTGTTTCTGCGATATTTGCAATTTCGTGTTTGCGTTGTGTAGCTGGAATCAGCGCAAACAACCTTAAGGATTGGTTTGGGACTCCCAGTGTCGACAGAAAGTGTCGGTTTGTTTCCCATTAGAAGTGAGACTGTTTGTAACTCGTAATTTTACGTACCCACCCGATAAAGCGGTTCCAGTCTCGTTTGATATTCGTTTTATCCACATGTATTAACAGGGACAATAAACATAAAGAACAAGCAGTACTCCAGCAGCGACTCAGTAGCTCTGCATGCTTGGTGGTGCCAGTCAGCACAGGCCAGGGCCGCTCTGTTGCTGCTGGGGTACCGGATATTCTTCGAATTTTACCACCCCTGTTAATGCATGTCTATAACACGAGTATCATATTGCATTAATCTGGGACCGCTATGTCGAATGGGAACGTAAAATTCCACTTTAAAAACAATGTTATTTATAATGGGAAACAAACCGACGCTTTCCGTCGACTTTCAGAGTCATACGAAAGACGTATGACCTCTAATCTGTTTGGGTTGACTCCAGCTACACAGCTGAAAAACGAAATTGCAAATATCTGCCAAAACACCAGAGAAAACGCGTCTGATGACTCATAGGAGAGACGTATCCTGAGGTTACTCAAGTTGTGGGATAGAGATATTCATATCTACAGATGGCAGTAGTATCGCGTACACAACGTACCGGATATTCTTCGAATTTTACTACCCCTGTTAATGCATGTCTATTTTTTTTTGGGGGGGGGGGGGGTTATGAGGCCTTCAGCCGAGTTTGCAAGAAATGTTTTAAGCTAAGGCTGCATTGGCGCAGCTGTCATTTGTACTCAGGTGATTCATGTAAAAGGTTTCCGATGGAAATTAACAGACTTTGAACGCGAAATTGTTGTTGGATCTAGACGCATGCGACATTCCATTTCGAGAATCGTTAGGGAATTCTGTATAACGAGATCCACGGTGTCAAATTTCAGGCATCACCTCTCACCACGGATAACGCAGTGGCCGACGCCCTTTATTTATCGACCGAGAGCAGCGTCGGTTACGAAGAGTTAGTTGTCAGTGCTGACAGACATGTAACAAAGTGTGAAATACCCACATAAATCAATGTGATGTGGGACGTAAGACGAACATATCCGCTGGAAAAGGGAGGCGAAAGTAGACCTTAATTGGCTTTGGCAGCAAACAAGCGACGTGAGAGCATTTGGCTGAAAATGAGATTTTCGTAGGTGACAATGCGCCATGTCACCGGGCCACAATCGTGGCGACTAGTTTGGACAACTTTCTGTTCAATTCGAGTGAATGATATGGACACCCATATCGACCGGCATGAATCCCATCGGACATTTATGTGACTTGTTTGATGCCTCCCGCCACGAATTCCTCTCCGTTGCCAACCCATTCATCTCAGAGTAGCACTTGCAACCTACGTCGTCATTATTAGTTGGTTGTATTCCAGTCTCTGCCTTCCTCTACAGTTATACCCTGATGTCTTAAAATATGTCCTACCACCCTGCCTCTTCTTCTTGTCAGTGTTTTCCACATATTCATTTCCTCTCCAATTCTGCGCAGAACCTTCCCATTCCTTAGCTTATCAGTCCACCTAATTTTCAACATTCGTCTGTAGCACCACATCTGAAATACTTCGATTCTGTTTTGTCCAAGTTTTTCCACTGTCCATGTTACACTACCGCACAATGTTGTGCTCCAAGCGTGCATTCTCAGAAATTTCTTCCCCATATTTAGGTCAATCTCTTCATCTCAGAGTATCAATTGTAACCTAGGTCCTCAATTATTTGCTGGATGTATCCCAATCTGTGTCCCCCCTCTGCAATTTGTACCCTCCACAGCTCCCATTAGTATCATGGAAGATATTCCGTGATGTCTTAACAGATTTACTACTGTCCTGTTCCTTCTTCTTATCAGTGATCTCCATATATTCCCTTCCTTTCAGATTCTGCACAGAACCTCCTCATTCATTACCTTATCAGTTCACCCAGTTTTTAACAGTAGTCTGTAGCACCACATATTACATGCTTCGATTCTCTTCTGTTCTGATTTTCCCACTGTCCATGTCCCACTACCATACAATGCAGAGTTCCAAACGAGAGTCCTCAGAAATTTCTCCCTCAAATCAGGGCCTATGTTTGATACTAGGAGACTTCTCTTGGCCAGGAATGCCCTTTTTGACAGTGCTAGTCTGCTTTTGATGTTCTCGTTGCTCCATCCGTCATTGGTTGTTTACCTACTTAGGTAGTAAAATTCCCTAACTTTATCTACTTCGTGACCATCAATCCCGATGTTAAATCTAGCCTCATTTCTGCTACTTCTCTTTAATTTCGTCTCTCTTCAGTTTAATATCAGTACATATTCTGTATTCATCAGATAATTCATCCCATTCAGCAGATCACGTAATTCAATTTCACTTAGACTGAGAATAGCAATATCGTCAGCGAATCGTATCATTGACATTCTTTCATCTTGAATATTAATTCCACTCCCGAACCTTTCTTTTATTTCCAGAATGCTTCTTCTTTTTGCAACTGAACAGTAGGGGCGGAAGACTACATCCCTGTCTTACAACCTTTTTCATGTACATCTACATCATACTCCGCAAGCCACCTAATAGTGTGTGGCGGAGGTTACTTTCGGTACCACCATGTGATCCCTCCAACCCTTTTCCACTTGCGAATAGTGCGTGGGAAGAATTATTGTCGGTAATCCTCTGTATTAGCCTAATTTCTCGAATTTTCTCCTTGTGGTCAATATGGGAGATGTATGTGGGGGAAGTAATATGTTGTCCGACTCCTGCAAAAGTGCTGCCCCGAAATTTCAATAGTAAATCTCTCCGTGATGCACAACGCCTCTCTTGTAGCGTCCGCCAGTGGAGCTTGTTCAGCATCTCCGTAACGCCCTCTCGCGAGCTAAACGATCCTGTGACGAAACGCGCCGCTCTCCGTTGGATCTTCTCTATATCCTCTATGAGTGCCACCTCATAGGGATCCCAGATAGACGAACAATACTCAAGAATTGGGCGAACAAGCGCCTTATACGCCACTTCTTTCGTGAATGAGTTGCATTTCGTTAAGATTCTTCCGATGAATCTGAGTATGGTGTCTGCTTTTCCCACTAACTGTTTTATATGGTCATTACACTAAAGGTCTCCCTGGATAGTTACGACAGATGCTGTGTCCAGCTGTTTGTCATCAATAGTGTAACTGTACAGCAGTAGATTTCATTTCCTTTTTAATCCGAAATTTGGAAATTTGTGGTAAGGTCTTACGGGACCAAAGTGCTGAGGTCATCGGTCCCTAAGCCTACACAACTTCTTTATCTAACTTAAACTAACTTACCGCTATGGACAACACACACACCCATGCCCGAGGGAGGACTCGAACCTCCGAGGGGGGAGCCACACGGACCGTGACAAGGCGCCCAAGACCTCGCGGTTGCTCGCCTTCCATTCTTATTATTCCCTCTGGCTCTTGTACATATTATTTATTACCCGTCTCTCCCTATAGCTTACCCATATTTTCCTCAGAATTTCGAACATCTTGCACCATTTGAGATTGTCAACTGTTTTTTTCAGGTCCGAACATGTCTTGAGATCTCTTTAGTCTTACTTCCGTTATCAAGCGCAACGTCAGAATTGCCTCTCTGGTCCCTTTATCTTTTCTAAAGCCAAACTGATCGTCATCTAACAGATCCTCAGTCTTCTTTTCCATTCTTCTGCACATTATTCTTGTCAGCAGCTTGGGTGCATGAGCTGTTAAGCAGACTGTGCGATAATTCTGCTAATTGTAGGCTCTTGCAGGCTTCGGAAATGTGTGGATGATGTTTTTTTCCCGAAAGTCAGATGGTATTTCTCCATACTCCATTCTATACACCAACGTGAATAGTCGTTTTGTTGCCACTTCCCCTAATGATTTTAGAAATTCTGATAGAATGTTATCTATCCCTTCTGCCTTTTTTCTCTTAAGTCTTCCAAAGTTCTATTAAACTCTGGTTCTAATACTGGATCGCCTGTCTCTTCTAAATCTACACCTGTCTCTTGTTCTATCATATCAGACAGTTCTTTCCCTCACGCATGACATCAGTGTACTCTTTCCACCTATCTGCTCTCTCCTCTGCATTTAACCGTGGATTTCCCGTTGCTTTCTTAATGTTACCACCCTTGCTTTCAGTTTCACCGAATGTTGTTTTGACTTTTCGTGTGCTGAGTCAGTCCTACCGGCTGTCATTTCTTTCCGATTTCGTCACATTTTTCATGCAGCCCTTTCGTCTTAGCTTCCCTGCACTTTCTGTTTGTCTCAATCCTCAGCGACTTGTATTTCCGTATTCCTGAATTTTCCTGATACATTTTTGTACATCCTTCTTTCATCGTTCAACTAAAGTATTTCTTCCTTTACCCATTATTTCTTCGCATTTACCTTCCTAGAACCTATGTTTTTCTTTCCAACTTCTGTGATTGCCCTTTTTAGATATTTTCATTCCTCTTCAACTGCATGCCTACTCAGTTATTCCTTATTGCAATTTCTATAGCCTTAGAGAACTAAAAGTGTATCTCTTCATTCCTTAGTACTTCTGTATCCCACTTCTTTGCGTTTTGATTCTTGGTGACTGAGTAAGCTATACGAGCAGTTTACCAAGACGACACTCATATTCACTGCCTGACAAAAAAATTTAACTACCCTGAAGGGGAAAAGGAAACAAAATATAATTCGATGGGTTGAGGAAGTATGTGATAATATTTCATTGATTACAAAATCGAGTCGAATTTACAAAGCACTTGGCTGTTTGAGCCCATTGATCAGTGTGACACACCTCTCTAGCTGGTAGGGTGTTATAAAGCAGTTGTATCCACTCTGAGGCGAGAGGGCCCACACTTTCAAACTCCATCAGTCGCTGACAACGCTGTCTCATACGAGTACGCAGCATCTCTGTGTTCTTCGCAGTGATCGCTCTATACCGAACGCTGTTCGCGATCCTTGTGTATCCTTCCAGCTCTGGTTACGACACTAAACACTAACACCAATAATGCGTTCTGGTTACCGTTCTACCTGTCACAGGGAACTGCAACTTTAATCACTTACACACCGCCGACTGTGCGTACGAGCATGAAGCTACGTTGACATCCGACCTTCTCTTACGAGCGCTTCACTTTTTTGTCAGACAGAGTAGTTACGCATAATGAAACGCTAAATGCTGTTGCTACACAGCAGGGCGAAAGCGGTGAACGAGTTTGTTATATGTAATCTGCAACATTGTAAGCATACGGTTTGTAAAAATATTTTAAATGAGATGCTGTACCATATCACTGTTTTGCACAGGTACACAAAACCCAAAACACGTACGTTGCTTCAGCGAAGGCTTAACTTCTAGAATGTCGAGAGCTAAAGTGATAGAATACGAGGATCGTCCAATAAGTAATGCAACACATTTTTTATGAAAATGTGTTTGTTCTATTCTGGATTACAATACACCATATTATCCCGACCCTTCCGGCTACAAAACTCTATTTTTCAACATAGCCTCCGTTCAAATCGACGGTCGTTGCCACCTTACAGTGAGGACACGTAATCCCGCATCGTACCACTCTACTGGTCAACATCGCAGCCAACGTCTTGCTACATCGATAGCTGCTCCATCATCCACGTGCTGCTTCCCGTGGATTGCATCCTTCATTGGGCCAATCAGACGGAAGTCGGAACGCGCAGGAGTCACAGCTGTGTGGAACAGGATCGGACAGGTTGTGATGATGACAGACACCTAGCCGAACGACTCACCGAGCTTTTGTTCACTGCCAGGTTCCGTTAGACTTTCTTCAAGGGCCTATGAATATCTGCGATACTCTGGTTTTCCGTCAAAAGAAATTCAAAAACAGGTCTTTGCTCGGAACGCACCTCCATTATAGACCGCCACTTCGAAGGATTGGTATAGCACTGCCACCTATCGGAACTTCAATAAACTATACGGAGTGAGACCGAAGTATTTCACAATGGCTCAAGACAAATTCCACATTTTTTCCACAGAAACTGGCCGAAAAAAACAGTGCATTGCATTATTTATTGTACGCCCATCGTAGTACAGTGCCTTTTCCTGTATGCCCACTGAACAGACTACGACTAAAAAATTAAAGATATTTCGCATGCCGGACTCATAAGGTAATTCCGAAATCTGAAGACAACGCAGCCATAATTTTTTTGGGGTAATATTTTGTTAGCACCCCTTGCTGAAATATAAAACTACACTACTGGCCATTAAAATTGCTACACCAAGAAGAAATCCAAATGATAAACGGGTATTCATTGGACAAATATATTATACTACAACTGACATGTGATTACATTTTCACGCAATTTGGGTGCATAGATTCTGAGACATCAGTACCCAGAAAATACACCTCTGGCCGTAATAACGGCCTTGATGCGCCTGGGCAATGAGTCAAACAGAGCTTGGATGGCGTGTACAGCTTCAAAACGATACCACAGTTCATCAAGAGTAGTGACTGGCGTATTGTGATCAAGAGTAGTGACTGGCGTATTGTGACGAGCCAGTTGCTCGGCCGCCATTGACCAGACGTTTTCAGTTGGTGAGAGATCTGGAGAATGTGCTGGCCAGGGCAGCAGTCGAAGATTTTCTGTATCCAGGAAGGCCCGTATAGGACCTGCAACATGTGGTCGTGCATTATCCTGCTGAAATGTAGGGTTTCGCAGGGACTGAATGAAGGGTACAGCCACGGGTCGTAACACATCTGAAATGTAACGTCCACTGTTCAAAGTGCCGTCAATGCGAACAAGAGGTGACCGAGACGTGTAACCAATGGCCCCTTATACCATCACCCGGGGTAATATGTCAGTATGGCGATGACGAATACACGCTTCCAATGTGCGTTCACAGCGATGTCGCCAAACACGGATGCGACCATCATGATGCTGTAAACAGAAGCTGGATTCATCCGAAAAAATGTTAATGATTTGCCATTCGTGCACCCAGGTTCGTCGTTGAATACACCATCACAGGCGCTCCTGTCTGTGATGCAGCGTCAAGGGTAACCACAGCCATGGTCTCCGAGCTGATAATGCATGCTGCTTCAAACGTCATCTAACTGTTCGTGCAGATGGTTATTGTCTTGCAAAGTCCCCATCTGTTGATTCAGGGATCGAGACGTGGCTGCACGATCCGTTACAGTCATGCGGATAAGATGCCTGTCATCTCGACTGCTAGTGATACGAGGCCGTTGGGATCCATCACGGCGTTCCGTATTGCCCTCCTGAACCCACCGCTTCCATATTCTGCTAACAATAATTGGATCTCGACCAACGCGAGCAGCAATGTCGCGATATGATAAACCGCAATCGCGATAGGCTACAATCCGACCTTTATCAAAGTCGGAAACGTGATGGTACGCATTTCTCCTCCTTACACGAGGCATCACAACAATGTTTCACCAGGCAACGCCGGTCAACTGCTGTTTGTGCATCAGAAATCGGTTGGAAACTTTCTTCATGTCAGCACGTTGTTGGTGTCGCCAACAGCGCCAAACTTGTGTGAATGCTCTGAAAATCTAATCATTTGCATATCACAGCATCTTCTTCCTGTCGTTTAAATTTCGCGTCTGTAGCACATCTTCGTGGCGTAGCAATTTTAATGGCCAGTAGTGTACATCATTATTTATGTATAACACCATTCTTCCTAAAACGCTGTAAGTATAGTCCAGAGCTAAACACTTTGTAGAAAGTTTAAGCAATTGTGCTTCACTATGCATAGGCAGTACTTTAACATCCGAATAGCTATACAGAGCGATGGCGCTCGTGTATCACGGCATTGTCGCAGAGAGACTACGATCTCGATTCTCCGACGTACAGTTCGGCGGTCCGAAGTTTTGGTAAGCAGCTGCTCTGATAGCAGATGCACTTGCAGTCTTGCCTTCCCTCTGGAGCCGTTGTCGTAAAACACTGTTCCCAGAAAGAAGCGCAGTTCGCGACTGAGCGTCGTGGGGAGTGGTCGTAAGTTTGCGAGACGGCGAATGTCTTACGGAGAACAGGATGGGTTGGGGGGGGGGGGGGGCGAAAGGGAGGGGAAGGGGTGACGAAGTCTGGAAGACGGCACCGACAGGCACTGCAGCAGCTGGCGGAGTTACGTAAGAAAAATGTTGATGCGGAGCGCAGAGATGCGCTATCAATGGCGTTGTCTCTCGCCCCTCCCCCCTCCTCTCTTTCTCTTTGTCTCTATCTGTCTCTCTCTCACACACACACATACACATGTACTCGCTACGGCACAGTCCTTCTGTTGTGGCTCTTCACCCACCGAATTCTCCATTCTTATGCGAGAATGTACGAGGTCTGTTCAAAAACTTGCGGAACTTTCTTCACAACATTTTTCTACGTTTACCTTTCACTTATTGTGCAAGTCTCCTTCGAAATACTCTCCTCCACAATTGATAGCTCGCTTCCAACTCCGTTTACACTTCCAGATGCAGACTTGGTACGCCTCTTGCTGTTGTGTGCGAATTTTCTTTTATTTTGCCTATCGTTGCAAAGCTTCGTCCTTTCAACAGGGTGTTCAACTTTGAAAATAAAAAAAAGTCCGCGGAGGCCAGGCCTGGAGAGTACGGAGGATGAGGCCGCACAATGATTTCGCTTTTGTGCAGTAGTCGCACACCAACAGGGATCGATGTGCGGGTGCGTTCTCGTGATACAAGAGCCACGAATTACGTCGCCGCATTTCAGGCCGTTTCCTTCTCACAGGATTTCATGAGATGATCCGACCGAAATGTGACATTCTTCTGCAATCTCGCTGTCAATCAGTCTTCGATTAACAGTACAGGACATCACAGAGAGGCGCCAACTAAACTGCTGGTGAAATGATGCCTGGCAGAGAGGATCGGATTCGACAGAAAAGGGGCGTAGCGTCTACACCTTTTTCCAAAACATCAAGGTAGGACTGAGGCTAAAACATATAGATCCTTCAAGTGGCACGATCCATTTCCTCATGGGCCATGGTCCATATCGAGAACAATTCCATCAGTTTTTCTCATCCAAACGCCAATGTACACTTGCGGAAACTAGGGACTCCTGAACACGTTACTTTACACAGAGACCCCGAACTGAGTATGACAACGTACGACAAATTCTACGGCACAGACACGAACACAGAAATAGAAGTTGAAACACATACAAACAATGGCAATATTGTACTGATACTCCCCCTCCCCTCTTCCTATCATCATTCTCTCATCTCACTTGGGCTTTATAGCAATGGAATTACAAGCTTCCATCTGATGCCAATAGCAGTCACGCGGGGTCTGCCAGACCCAATCATGTACACCCACAAGCCACACCTCCATCAGCTCTGTACTCCTAGCGCCCTCTGCAGTAGAGGATGGTCGGCGGCAGCGGCTCAGCCCATTCGCATTCGGAGCTATTTCGCCACGCTGAAGCTGACTAGTCGCTGCCACATTTAAACCTAAAGTGTCAGTGAAATAGCAGTTTGTGTAAAAACATTTTATTAACGTGATTGCTGTAATGAATATTGTCTTCTCCGGTGCACTGGAAACAGGCTGGGCTGCTCGATCAGGCAGTGGTGAGGAATGCTAGTCAGCGCACTCCGGCAGCTTGCGTATCTTGCGGCTTGTCAGACACACTGCCTGACAGCAAGGCGGCACGGGGCGCAGTACTGGGGACTGACGAAGCGGTCCACGGACACGTCGCTGAGGATACGATGGGCCTCAGTGGTCTCGACGGCGGACGCGCGCTTAGCCCCGTACCCACAGAATCTTGCGGATGGCGGCTGTCGTGAAGGCGAAAGCCCAGGGCCCCCTCAGCACACACAGCATACAGCCAGAGTGTCTGTAAACGTGCAGCCTTGGAGGCACCACTCACGTGCCCTGCTTTTACAGTACTGCCACTCTTCGCATGCTCTTATGATTGAGATAATTGATACTTAATTTTCTCATTTCGTAAATGTAATATAATATCTTGTACGATACTGTTTGGAAGATGCAATTGAAAACAATCTAATGCATTCTCTAAGTGTCCAATCACAATCATTCTACATAAATTATATAATGAAGCCATTGTTCCGTAGTGTACTTACAAACAATTCTTCCAATGTACAATCCCTTGAACTAGTAGCAACTGGTTGTATATCAGTCGAAGACATTGTGCAGTACACCGATTTAGTGTCCCTTATATACAAGTCGCGGCGCTAATGACTGCAAAGATAAAAGCTTTTCCTGACGTCAACTTTTGGCTGGCGTGGGTGCTTGCCGAGATAGTGTCTGAAAGACAACTATCTTGCAGTGACAGCCATGGCCGCCACGGCGACCTTGGGACCCAGTGACCCGAAAAATGAAACATGGCACTTACGTGCCGTTTCGTTTCGAGGCCGCCGGGTCACTGGGTGCACATAGTAACGCGGTTGCTGTGAAACAGATTATCTGATGTGTTTCACTATGATTACTATGTGATAGTGGTTAACAGACTGGAATAATTAGTTCCAGTTATTGTGTCACGCAGCACAATGATTATGAAACACCAAATACTGTCGGCGTGGAAACTGGGATGACAACAAATAGAATGATTTATCTGGTATTGAAACCTCCCCTTAGAAAAATTTTTGAATTACTCTGCTGATAAACCCCTTACGTTATTTGATTTTCAAACAGCTGAGCAAAACTGAACGTACTCGGACATTTCTCTCTTTACTTATTCTGATTATCACTAAGCTGACACAATATTTTTAGCGCAACGCAATCTGACTTCCAATAATCCCTACAAAAGAATGGCCCTGACTAACAATAATCTATACCTTTCATGAATCACTTACAAAAATCTTCGTTACTGGAACTACTGAAATACAGCGAGCGCTAATACTGCCAGCTAAATAAAAGATTCTAACTACTGAAGGCACTAACTACTGATAGGCATATTTAGCAAATGAAAGATTTTGATAGAGAGCCAACAATGTATTTACCTTAATAGTGTTCAAAAGTGTTCTACAGTAGTTAGAATCTTTTATTTAGCTGCCAGTATTGACGCTCGCTGTGTTGCAGTAGTTTCGAGTAACGAAGATTTTTATGAGGTAAGTGATTCATGAAAGGTATAGGTTATTGTTATATATATATATATATATATATATATTTATATATATCAGTTCATGACATCCAGTCTTACAAATTTACTCTTTATAGCCGGCACGGTAGCTCAGCGTGTTCGGTCGGGGGTTAGCTGCCCTCTGTAATAAAAAAACTGAGTTAATGGATCAACAACGAACAAAAACGGATGTCTTACGACGTCCGCCCCGAGCAGATGCAACGAACAACAGCGAACAAAATAAGATAAAAAAAATAAATAAATAAATAAAGTGATCAACGTGACGGACTGCCGTCCTATTGGCCCGGGTTCGATTCCCGGCTGGGTCGGAGATTTTCTCCCCTCAGGGACTGGGTGTTGTGTTGTCTTCATCATTATTTCATCCCCATCCGGCGCGCAGGTCGCCCAATGTGGCGTTGAATGTAATAAGATCTGCAATAAGGCGGCCGGACCTGCCCCGTAAGGAGCCTCCCGGCGAATGACGCCAAACGCTCATTTCCATTTCCATGACATGAAAACGCTCCGCAGGAGGCATCAGGTACTATAAACGGTACGTTGTTTAGTTATATTCCAAAACTGCTTGCTTTTAAACTTCAACCTTGTAGGTATAGACATATTTCAGATTAAGATCATATATACCGTACATGTTCATAGGTAGAACGGCAGACATTTAAAAGCTATTCACTGTGGAAAGATGGGGAACGTACATTTCTGCGGACATCATTTTATAACTGTTTAAAGTGCAGCCTACTATGAGTTTAGCTGATAACTTGGTCAGAATCGTTATCTATTATACATCATCGAACAACCGGAAGAAACATTCACATTATATTCGTTTTCTTCAGCAAACTGCGTGAGTTCGAAGAAGATTTATAATTCATCCAATACATTCAACTTTCTGCCTTTGCCTGCGGTGTGAATAATTCTCACAGTATCTTGAATCTCACCTAAAGTATGGTTGTTTGCCTTCAAATATTCCCCCAATGCTCTACGATTGGAATGCAGATTACAAATTTATGACGTATCTGAAACAACCTTCCTGTCCGGCCAGTACATGCGCTTTGACAATTAATTTTACATAATCCAAACGTACTGTACTTGTCCATAGGCACATTCTCCTGCGTTTCAAAGCATGCCCAAGCGGATTGTTTGACCAAAATGGGACGTTAACTTTCCGCCTGGGAAAACATGCCACAATGCAGTTAGTTACAGGACCTTTAAATGGGTGTGTAATGTAATGTTACTTTCGTCTCGATTGTATGTGTAACAATATTTCGCCCACTTGACATTTCTCTTTCTTGTGTGGTATAACTTCGCCTAGTCACGTTCATGACAACCTTTCCTCGCTACAATCTTTTCAATAATCTGTAGCTCCATAAATCTTCTTCGACTGCTTGTGGCAACTCAATTTGTAGCGTTTAATAAAAATATGGTCTTTTGTGTTGTAGTGGATGACTGCCTTTATTTCCAATAGTAGTTCCGGAGTGCGTGGTTACTCTAAAATTGTTTTCCACTCGATCTCCTCCATCTACATCATACTCCGCAAGCCACCTAATTGTGTGTGGTGGAGGGTACTTTCTGTACCATTAACTGAGTCATCCAACACTGTTCCACTCGCGATTAGCGCGTGGGAAGACTGATTGCCGGTAATCCTCTGTATTGGCTCTAATTTCTCGAATTTCCCCCTCGTGGTCATTACGCGAGACGTATGTAGGTGGAAAAACATGTTGTCCGACGCTTCCCGGAAATTGCTCTCTCGAAATTTTAATAGTAAACCAAATTTAAATTGTAAACCTCTACGTTATGCACAACGCCTCTCTGGTAACGTCTGCCAATGGATTTGTTGAGCATCTCCGTAACGCTCTCGTGCCGACTAAACGAGCCCGTGACGAAACGTGCCGCTCTTCTTTGGATCTACCCCTTCTAACAGTCCTATCTGATAGGGATCCGAGATAGACGAACAGTACTCAAGAATGGGTCGAACAGGCGCCTTATAAGCCACTTATTTCGTGGATGAGTGACATTTTCTTAATATTTTTCCTATGAATCTTAGTCTGGCATCTGCTTCTCCCATTGTTTGTTTTATATGGCCATTGCACTTAAGGTCGCTCCTAGATATTTTACGGCAGATACTACTTCCGCGGTTCGTCATCAGTAGTGTAGCTATACAGTAGTGGCTTTCCTTCCTATGTATGTGCAATATATTACATTTATTCACGTTCAGGGTCAACTGCAATTCATCAATTCTCTGGAGGTCATTACGCAAAACTTTATTATCTTCTGGCATTGCTACTTTGTTATAGACACCTGCATCATCTGCGAACATACTTAGAGAGCATCTGACGCTTTTACCAGATCATTTATACATATTTTAAACAAAAACATAACGCTCCTATCAAACTTCCTTGGGGAACACCGGAAATTACCTTTAAAACATCTGTCGATTTTGTTCCGTTAAGAGCAACGTGTTGAGTTCTGTCTGCAAAGAATTCTTGATCCAGTCGCAGATCTCTTCGATACTTGATAAGCTCGTATTTTTTTCACTAAATAGCATTGCGGGACGGTGTCAAATGGCTTCTTGAAGTCAAGGAACACGGAATCAACCTGAGCGCCATTGTCTTCGGCACTGTGGGTCTTTTAACGGGCACATCGAGAAAATTAATGCTATTTTAATATTCATTTTTAAGCGTAAATGTCATTTTTGGATGTATTTGATTAAGTTTGTCAGTCACCTCAGCTATTGTTTCCTGCGCCTAAGTAAAACTATACTGTCGGTGTATATAACGTCAATAAGACAATTTTCTTTCTTTCGTGCCAGGGTAATTCTCAAAAAACCTAATTTCCAAGTCATTAAAAATATTTGTGACAGGAAGCTTGATAGACAATTACCCACCACCAGTCTGTAAATTTTCATCTTAATGGTAAAGAATTGGATGCTTAGGCTAAAATGTAACAATTTGTGATTTCAACTACTGTCATTCTTTTATGTGTTAGTAAGTTGTCTTCAATTATCCCTAAAGTTTGACTGAGTTGTACATTTGTAAACAAATTTGTCACATCCCTCGGTGCAAATCCTGCATCCATATTCGCCAACCTGTTTGCGTATTGGATGCAATTTTTAATGCTAAAACTCTTATCACATTTCTTAACCGTTTTAGTTTTTTATCAGGCATGTAATTTAGTTCACTATTTGTGACATACTCGTTATTATTAATAATTTTCATTGACCTGTTAGGTTTTAGCAATTTTCACGTTAAGTAATTAGACATAGAGGTTAAATTGCAAAAATTCTGAAAGGTCACCTTGCGGTGCGAAGCCTCAGATACATTAACTTTATGTTTTCTAAGGATCGATGGATCAAATAAAACCTGATCAGTTTTTCTCTTTAACTCGTTTTGGAACTTTTTGTCTAAATATTTAGTTAGTGGTTACTTACCTCATTGATGCAATTCTGATAGAAATACTGGACCATTCATTTACTGTAATCGTTCCCATATACTAGCAATGCAGCATTACCCTTGTCTGCTTTTGTGACTAAAGCTTCCACCTCAGCCAATTTCCTATTTAACTTTTGACGATACTGGCTCGTGTGTACTATTAGCATTCACACTTAAAATATGGTTAACTTGGCAGAATTACGAACTAGCTTTACTTCAGTAATCGTTCACTTAACGTTTTTCTTGTTAAATAGCTGCTTCAGTTATGCTGAAGTCCGTTCTCCAATAAATTACCCTTTACTTATCAAGTCATATATCTGCTAAATTTATACACTTGTCATAAAATTTAACCTACTGCTCAGACTCGACAACGTTATTATTGGTCAGGAATAGTGACAGGATACAAAGTTACTTATGGTGAGTAACGCTATACTCGTTTACTGAATTTTCATCCCTATTAAATACTTCACTTCCCACTAACCTGTTCTCTGAAGTGGTTAATTTGTCCACGATTGATTAACAGTTCATACAGTGCAACAGGTGTTTAAAAACAAATTTAAAACTATTAAAATTAAGACTGAATGAAAAGTCCGATACTCTGTTGTAGCTGCGTTTAAGTCGATTAGGGACTCACACAACTGGTTTCGCAACATTCAAGTTAAATCTTCTGATATAAATGTGTAGAATTGTTTAAAATTAATGCTTTGATATTTGGGAATTGAAGTTATCTGAGATATCTAAATGTACTGAATGAATAAACTTAAGCTTGGAAGAAAATATTACGAATCTAGTTAGGAAACTATGTGTGGATCAAATAAGCCCCACAAAGAACGGGTCGTATACATATTTAATAAATAATATTTGTGATTGAATATCAAAACGAGGTTAATTACAAATGCTTATGTGATACAGACAGCCGAGTCTAATAGCTCTCGCAGTTCCTGAGCAGAGCACTAGCACGCACTTCTCTTGTCTTCCGTGTTGCCCACGTTAGTTCATTTTCCTTAACCGTCTCAGTACCAGGACGACAGCCACCGCACACGCTTCGACAACACAGTGGACGCTCGTAGCTCGTGTTGTCAGCTGCTACGAGCTGTTATGATGGTGACAAACACACATGAGCATCTCGGCCTTCGGTAAGTTTGACCGGCGTCATAAGCTTCTCCTTTCGGTGATCAGTGGCCCGCAGAACATGTTAAAGTATTTTTTCAGTGTATTTCAGTACATAAATATTATTTAAGTCCGTCACTAATCTTACTTTATTGTTCAGTCACTCCAGTACCCAATACTTTCCTGGATAACATTTATGAAGTTCATTGTCTATTGCTTGACTTAGGCCGACAGGAACGTATTTTATATTTGTAAAGTGATGACAGTTAATGATTTTAACAAAGGTCAGTCCCGTTTTTGGCAGTTGGCCCACTTTACATGGGGATTGTCCTCAGCTCTCTTTTGTTTTAGTTACTACTTCACTTCGTATTAATTCTTTCGTTTTGTAGATATGATATTCATCATTAATGATGGTTTTTATCAACTGAGGAGGGCTGAGAACTTTGCCTAACAACGCTGTTACTCTATGAGATTCTGTAACTCCTCTCTACACCTATGACATAGCATTTGCAAGTAACTTTCTTTTGGTATGAAATTACAAATCTTATTTTTAAATTCACATATGACATTTTCTTTGTGGGGTGTATGTGATCCATGCCTAGTTTCCTAACAAGATGCTTAAATCTATTCATTCAGTGCTTTAAGGTATCTCAGATAATTTCATTTCCCCATTATCAGACCATTAATTTTAAAAAACTTAAAAGTTACGAAACCGGTTATGGTTGTGGGTCTCTAATTGTCTTAAATATATGCAGCTACAACGGGCTATTGGACCTTTCATACGGTTTTTTACTTTAATAGTTCTAACACCTGCATTTCAAAACCTGTTGAGCTCTATGGATTGCCAATCAGTCATCTTGAACTGCTTTAGCTGTGACTGCCCCAATTTTCATAATGCTTAAGTTATCGCCTAACGGAAAATATAAGTCATATAAAAGGACACTAAGTTGTTACTTGTGCTTGAGTGCATACCTAATTTCTGCTTCCATGCAGCTCTTATGTGCTGCCTGCCTAGTGTGATGTTATGTGATGTGCGATGCGAGACGTATTCCGAATCTGTAGTTTTGCGTACTTTGGGATGACACCAGTTGTAGGCAATCTTGGTTGTACTTGATCTACACGGTGCTTCGCATGAGCTTCAACTTCAATCTTAAATATTTGCGTACAATTCCCCAGGCCTGGCTACGTACAAATTAAGCAAGCGTAGGTATCTCCTGCAAGGATAACAGTGACCGTTAGAAATAAAAATGGTAGAGCAGCCGCCTGTTACAATGTTACTGTTTGTAATTTAATAATTGTAAAAGTTGTATGTCAACTCATCTCATACGTGATAAGAGAACGTAGTAAAAAAAGGAAAATAAAAGCTAAAAGCATAAAAGCAGATTATAATGTACTTGAAGGTTGTCGTTTTAGAACTGGATAACAAAAATAATTATGACCAGCTGAATATTGTATTTGGAGAACATGTGTGATTAGACACACTGACAGAAAAAAATCAAAACACCAGGAAGGAGTTTTTCGAGATAAACGGAAGTTGGTAGGTGTGTTTCTACAACTAAAAGATGATGTCTATTCAAATTTCGCAACAGTGGCATTAGATTGGGGCTAGTGGCAACACTAAGTGGATGAAATCAGGTTTGCTTTAAATACACGCAGTAACGGTCCTGAGCGTTAGTTACCTTTGAGACTGAACTTGGTGACCTGATACTAGTCAAGAATGCCGTTAAGGCAGCAAAGACGCCACTATCAACTCGTCACTGAGTTTGAACGAGGTCGTGTAATAGGGCTACGAGAAGCTAGACGTTCCTTCTGCGATACTGCAGGAAGACTTGGCAGGAATACAGCCACTGCACATGATTGCTTGTAATGGTGTTCACGAGAATGTAAAGTCGCAAGAAGACTGGGCCTCAGATGGTAACGTGGCACTACTGAGAAGGATGAGCACAATGTTTAACGTATGGTTCTGAAGTATCGTACTGCATATGCGGCAGCAATCTGAACAACAGTTGGCACTACATTGTCACAATGAACTGTTACAAGTCATTTCTTCAAGGATATCTCTGAGTCAGACGACTCTAGAGTGCATTCCACTGACCCCAAATCACCGCGTTTGTGACTTCACTGGTGTCAATCCAGAGCTCATTGGTGGTCAGGGTGGAGGTCTGTTGTGTTTTCTGATTAAAGCTGGTTCTGCCTCGGTGCCAGTGATGGCCGTGTGTTGATTAGGAGGAGGTCAGTTGAGAGCCTGTAAGCAACCCGTCTGCATGGTTGACACAATGGACTTACACCTGGAACTATGGTCTGGGCTGCGATTACGTATGACAGCAGGAACACTGTCATGGTTATCCCACACATCCTGACTGCAAATTTGTACGTCAATCCGGTGATTCGACCCGATGTGCTGCCATTCAAGAACAGCATTCTAAGGGGTGATCTCCAACAGGATAACGCTCACCCAGATGCCACCGTTTTAACCCAACATGCCCTACGGAGTGTCGACATGTTGCCTTGGCCTTCTCGATCACCAGATCTGTCTCTAATCGAGCACATATGGGACATAATCAGATGACAACTCCAGCGTCATCCACTGCCAGTATTAACCATCCCAGTATTGACCGGTCAAGTGCAACAGGCATTGAACTTGATCCCACAAACTGACGTCCGGCATATGTACAACACAGTGCATTCACGTTTGCATGTTTGCGTTGAACATTGCATCTTGACGGCAATGTTGTATGTAAATCTGGTGGCTCGACTTGTTGTGCTGCCATTCAGGAACAGCATTCCCAGGGGTGTTTTCCAACAAGACAACGCTCGCCCAGATACCACTGTTGTAGCACCATATGCTCTACATAGTGTCGACATATTTCCTTGGCCTAACTATCATCAGATGTGGCTCCAATCCAGCACATAGAGGACATCAACGGACGATAACTCCATCGTCATCCACAAACAGCATTACCATCCCTGTACTGACTGACCAAGTGCAACAGGCATGGAATTCCATCCGGCACCTGCAAAACACGTGGTTACAACGGTTATTACTGTGCTAGCACATAACATTTCCAGTGACTTATATCGCACTTACATTGACCTGTCATTTTGCAATGTTAATCAGTTACATATGAAGGGCTTATTTCAATAGTGGTACAAGTCCATTTTTGTTCATATTGAGATACAGAGTCCTAAAGTTGAATGAGCGCTGAAAAATCTGCAGTTGAGATTCCAGAAATATTCAAGCATATGGCTTCTTGCTATAGATGAACCTTTCGTTCTCTTTGTTTGGCTCATTAATTTCAGAAGCATTATAGACAGAAAAGTGGAGGTAATGGACTTGTACCACTATTAAAATAAGCCCTTAATATGTTATCTAGACAAATGTATTTTGGAAATTTCATTACTCTGCATTAATTACTTTTTGGTGTTGTAATTTTTTTCCACCTGTGTATATTGCAAAACAAAGCAAAAAAATTTCAAACACGCTTAAAAGCAATAATTTAATATCATTTAAAGAAAAATGTTATAAGTGGACAGCAGTGCACAGATGGAACCAAATAAGAATCTGATTGTCGAAGTGGGAGAAGCAGTCCATGTGGCATCAGCAGTTTAACGCCTTATCTGTTATCTGAGAACGAGCGTTAGTGCTGCCACGCGAGAAGCCGTACACCGACGCGCATGAGATAGCGAGCGACCTCGGAGGCAGCGCGCGCGGTGACACAGCAGGGAGCGAGGCAGACAGAGAGCGCCAGTTGGCTCCGTCTCTGTCGGCAGGCTGCTCCGCTGCCGAGTCACTGGCGGGGCTCCCCGTTCGTGCCCGCGAGGCAGTGGTGGGGCGCCAGCACGTTGTGTGTGGCGACTCCTCCCGCGTCCGCGTCGGTGAATGAATGGTTTGTTGTGGTCGCCGCTGGTTCGCAGCCTCATCGCTGCCCGACCTTGTCCCCTTCCCCCTCCCCCGCCACCTCCGAGCGAACTCTGGAGGTCTGCTAACGCACAGGGGTGTAGCATGCTGCCGTTTGTAGTACGTTTACAAGGCGTCAGATGAGACGCTGAGGTAAGCTGCCACGTAAAGGAATGAATGGTTAATCGCTTTACTTTGTTTACTTATTTACCGTATGATTTTTAAGCAAAATATCAAATTTAATACAAACAATAATACATGTAATTTCTAAACAGAAATCTAAATTTTTAATATAATCAGTTGCACGTTCGTTTCCTTCAGAAAATCGTCGAATGTATCACGAGAGGCTCTGTTGGGACTTTCTGTAAAAATGTGACCAATGGTTTACCTGGCTGCACCGCAATCGCAATTTGGAGATGGAGTTGCATCCCATCTATGAAGAGAGTCCATGCTTCTGCAATAATTGGTGACTGTTCTCTTAACCATTGTCCATGTTCTGCGAGACTGCTCAAAGTCGAGGGATTTCTTTCTGATGCACTGCAAATTCTGGCAATTTAAGCAAAAATTGTAACACGCAAGCGTAATGTTGTTCACTAATGTGTCTATACCTATTTGTCGTACTTTTGGTATCAGGTCGCAGATATTTGAAAATGGCCTCGGGCTGAAAATATAATTTACATGCATATTGCTTTAAAGGAATAATACTGACAGCTTGCGGAGGTTAAAGTATTTGCAATATTTAGCCAATACATTGAGGCATGGAGTCGTACCTGAAGAACTTAATGATCTCAATTTCGGTTAGACACTTGCTTGATTACTCTCTAGGCGACTAGCAGCTCGAAAATAATGATATTCGTGTGTACTCCATAAAATATATGTTCTCCCACACACTGTTTCATTTAAATTTGTGGTGCAGGAATGGTGGACAATGGCGTTTCCTGGACATAAACGCTTGACAAAATGTACATCAAATTTTAATAAAGGTAAACAACCCAGAGTGTATGCAGAATAAGAAACAGCCAAAGAACTCGGCCATCTGATTACCAAAATATCACTTAAGACCTAATACAAGATAATAGACTTTTAAACAACTTTCCCCACTTCAGTAATACCTTGTACAATAGAAAATAGTATCAACAAATCAGTCCTTTTGAATTCATTCAGCCTTACGATAAGTGGGCCATGAGTTAATAGACAGAAATAACAACATACAGTAAAAGCAGAATGCCAGATCGCCCAGTAAAAGATCTTATTCCAGAACCGTGTCTGAAAAAGCACGTGACCAATGTCGACACATACTTGTTACTTGAGAGTCAAGCCCCATAAAGTACTGACAGTAATTTTTACTGTAATAACTGTCTTTGAAGTGTATTTTATAACATTCTGTCAACAGTGACCAGCTATTGCAGCCTTATAAAACTAGCTTTTAATATAGCATCAAATTATTCACCAAACTTGTAATGTCATATCAAAAGAAAAAGGCTCGATGTAATTCCGAGGCTTACGTTACAGATCATTGACATGATTGACAGATATCTTTGCTATGTTTTACTATCCTTACTTTTTTCTCTTCTAAATGACTAACATTTTTAGTTAACACCCTCCGTTCGCTTTAACTAATTTACAGTTTATATTTTGATTAACTTTCCTTTTAAATCATTATTATTAATTTGATTTTGCTTTGTTGAAAACAATGTTTGCTTTCGTAATGGAAAAATTTATGGTATTACATGATGAAAACTGTAAAATGTACGCCTGTTTTAAATTATTAGGTAACAGGTCTTTCAAAATATGCAGTAAAGGAAACTTAAAAAAATGAAATGCGCTTTGTCATACTCACATCAATTAAATACCTAGGCAAAACGTCGTAAATCAAAGTGACATGGAGAGAACACGTAACGTCGGTTATAGGGAATAAGAATGGTCGACTTCGATTTATTGGGAGAATTATAGGAGAGTGTAGCTCATCTACAGAGGTGAACACGTACATAAAGCGAGTACGACTCATTCTTGAGTACTGCTGAAGTTTTTGGGATCCCCACCAGGTAAATTAAAGAAAGATATCGAAGAAATTCAAACAAACCCAGGCCTCTAGGTTTGTTACTGGTAAGATCGATCAATACGCGAGTATTACGGAAATGCTCCGTGAATTCAAACGGGTGGAATGAATAAGTTCTTTTCGCGAAATGCTATTGAGAGACATTAGGGCAGTGTTTGTTTCTTACAGTGTCTGCACAGTTCGATGCAGTGTCCCTTCGGCCACGCATTCACGTTCGAAGCAATAGACACTGCTGATGATTGACAGCCGTATTAAATCATGAAATGCATTCACATATTGCGAATAGGACTATACTACGAATATACGATTTACTAGTAACGTGTGAAAAATTGTGCCGGATCGTGACTCTAACCTTAATTTCCCACATTAAGTGAGCGTTCGTCTTAACCGCGTCGGCTATCTGTGCACCACTCACGGCCAGTCCCGAACTCCTACATGTCGTCGTTCCTGTGTCGCAACCTGCGCTCATACCCACCTTATGTAGTTCCCGTACATGGGAGTACATTTTAAATGAAATTTGCTGCCTGGTGTAGGCGGATACAAACGATACAGCAGAGCTTGTGTTGATAAGAAGAAAGATGCATGCAAGTCCGAAGGAGCACTGATTCGAACTAAAAACACACTGTAAAATACAACACACATTCTAATGTATTTAATCCCAAGATAAAACATTCTGAAAAGCAAAACACTCTCTCTCTCTGTGCAGTTATCATAGGATTTATATGAGAGCATTTTAGGACGTAGACACTGAGACAGATGGAAGTTTGAGTCCTTCCGTGAGTCCAGCACCGACAGCCGAAGTGATTAAGGCGACCTCTGGCTTAAAGAGGGAAATCCAGTCTGTCACAAACTCCCATAGGTTTCTAGTAAATCGTATAGTCGTTGTACAATCGTATTCACAGTTTCAGAATGCATTTCTTAACTTTTGAAAGAGATCAGAGAACCAGCATTTTCGGTAGACTGCAGAATGATTCTACTGCAACCAGCGCATACATCGTATGAGGACCACGAAGATGAGAGAAACCAGGGCTTATACGAAAGGAAGTAGACAGACGTCTTCCTCTCGCTCCCTCTGTGTGTGAAACAAGAAGGGAATGTATCGTGGTACTCTCTGCCTTGCTCTGTGTGCTGATTTCCGCAGTACGTATGTACCGAATTCGACAGATTTCATGGTTACTGATAATGACTTTCCTCAGACGAAACTGTCATACCCACCAAATACGATCAAAGGAGATGTAAATCAACAAGTAATTTTCAGAAATAGAAAGCTTGACAATGTAATATTTCATTGAGAGAGCAGTTATCGCTTACGAAACGTTCAGACATTATGGTCGCAGTGTTATCGCAGTTCAGAACGGCGACAGTGAGGAGGACAGGGAAGTGTTAGCACAGGGACGGCGCTAACACCAGAAGGAATTTTGCTGCGTCGTGATAAGAGCACCAACTGCGGGATGACGGAGCGTTTCAGCTTCGTCACGCCCGCCTCAGACAGAGAGCGTCGCGGCGAGTGAGACGGCGCTAGGCGAGAGGCTGGTGGTGGGGGAAGCGCGCTGATACTTAAGGCAGAGGCCGGCCCGTGCCGGCACCACAACACTTCCTACTAGCCGTGCTGTGCTGTCTGCAAGACATGAGTGTTTCGAGCAGACTGCTGCTGCTGAGCGCCGGCTGCCTTCCCAGCCTCTCCGTCTGGGCCCTGCCGGCCGCCGCCTTCGTCGCTGTCATCGCCGCCTGCATTTCTCTGCGGTACAGGTACGACACAATGCACATAGTTACGGCTTGGACTTCCTTCGTTAAGTATCACTCTACTGGGACTGTTGAAAACGAACCAGTGTCTTAGTCAGGGCACCGTTAAATAGGCAGTGATCAATCTTACAGCGCATACAGTAACTGAAGTGGTTAGTAAACTATGAAATATAAATATCATCATGTATGAGGTAATAGCAACATAGTACTGAAATAACAGTACTGCGCCGATACGTTTTTGCGTGTGCATTTGATTGCCTGTTATACATAATAACAATAACTGCAGATGATATGCAGCAAGGCAACAGTTAGCTTCTCTGCTGAAGCGGGTTTCTGTAGTAAATACGTCCGCTAGGTTACAGATTTAATTTGTTTCTCAACCGTTGTGTTGTCATGTCAATGCTACATATTTACTGTTTACATCGTTGTTCCGGGCAACCGTTTTGGCAAAATATTCGGTATTATAATCTAAACACGAGTTTAGTTTCTTTTAGTTTTCACTAGGTATTGGTTCCCATTTTAAAATGATCTGATGATTATATTAAGCACGTGCAGTAAAGTCGTATTTCTTTTCTTGACACGTCAATTTGCAGCGAGTTAGTGAGGCTTCAGGAGAACTACATGATCCAAACATCTTACCAAACGATGTGGGAACACAAAAAATTGACAACAAGCCCTAGATGACTTTATGGCACTGATTCTTGTGAAAATCAACATTTCCATACTTTAGCAGATAAATTTAGGCGCAGGCATTGCAAGTAAACTTAAGCTATGCTCTCATAAAATGAGAAATGAACACACTTCATTGAGACTTTCTAAAGACGAATTAAATGACATTTTCGTTTTATAAAATATTTTTCTGAATAACTGGCAGACATTGGAACAACAGTCCAAATTGTTTTGTACCAGTTTGCTTGACAATTTAAAAAAAAAATTTACCCTTGATGTAATTAAGTTTTTATCGGTATTTGTTATCCCATGTATTTTGGGCTAACAAGCATTATATACCATACATACAGAAATAAGGTTTACTTAATGTAAACCCTTCAATGAATTGCAAATTGCAGATTTACATGAAATCAGCGTAATAAAGTGACATTCTTTTGTTTGGGGTTCAATACCAATTGCTGCTTGTGAATCTTGCCAGTTATATGGCTGGGATCCATGAAACTTTTTGTTCCTGACGTTTCGTCCAGAGCTACCATAGACATCTTCAGAGGTGCTCCTCGCTAGACAATACCCAGCGAAGATAGGCGTATCTCTCAAGATACCCATCACAGCCTTGGACGAAACGTCATGAAAAAAACAGTATCATAGTCGATGACAGCCTGGAAGTTTCACCAGTACCAAAGACAAGCAGTAGTGGAAGGCTTGGTTCAACAGGCGTGTTCTCCGTTGCGTTGCAGACTGCTGCAGTGGCTGCTGGCCCTGGTGGTGGAGACGCGCCCCCTACACGAGGTGCTGCACGGCCACTACGTGTCGCGGCCGCAGGAGTCCGCCTCGTGGGTGCGGCTGGGCCGGCAGCGGCTGCTGCTGCTGAGGGACCCACAGCTCGCCTGGCAGCTGCTGTCCGCCCACTTCCCCAGCTTTCCCGCCAGGGCGCGCACCCAAGGCTACGACGACGGGCTGTTCGCTCAGGAAGGTGAGAGACCTGTGACGACACTTAGCCAGTCTCTCTAATACGCAGGTTATACGGCTGCACAATTCCCTCCAGATGAGAGAATACCTAAAACTGTACTCTGCAACGTCATGTAACCATATTTTTTCGTAACTTGTGATGAACATATTTCCCATTTACACATTCCTTGCCCTGTAGATCATGTTGTCAAACTTCCGAGAGTAGTGCGTATCCAAGAGGAGAGCACCCAAATGTCGCTATCTGATGACATATATTTAAAGTGCAAAATACGATAATAAAGTGCCATACAATAACAATGCACCTCCTTCACTTATCTCAGTGAACGAGGAACATTGTTCTTCAGAAAATGAACTTGCAGTCAGGTGCACTTAGGATCGAACCCCAATCACACAAGCCTAATTTAGGTTCTCCAAGTTTTCCCTAAATCACTCACATTGGTTGCTTCAAGCAGACAGCTGAATACCTTTCCCACACTTCCCTTATTATAGCTTCTGCCCCCATCTATAACGTCCCTGATGGGTCATCGAACCATGACTTACCATTCTTCTGCTCTTAATAGTATCCCTACATCAAAAGGAGCGCAACTATTCCCTGCTTCAAATGGAAATCGCTGCACTAGTTCCCACCGTAGTGATGCTGAGGCGGGCCCTTGCCGGTGTTGCAGGAGAGCAGTGGAAGCGAACCCGAGGCTGCCTGACGCCTTCTTTTACGCCGTCGGCCCTGCGCTCCGCCGAGCCGCAGCTGCGCGCGCACGCCCGCCGCCTGGCCACTCTGGCTGGCGGGTCTGCAGCCGCTGTGTCACCGCGGCAGCTGCTGGCCTACTGCACCGACTGCGTCGCCTCGGCGCTGCTCGGTCTGCAGACGCGGACCCTCGAGGACGCGGACGGCTCCTCGCCGTTCCTGGAGGCCGTCCAGCGTGCGCACGACGCCAAGACCGACCCTGGCCGCCGCTTCGTGTTCGAATACCTGGGTCGAGCCGCATTCGACGCTCTGGGGCTGGGACAACTACCCGACAAGATTGCCAACTTCTTCAGATCGGTGGCTGCTGTCAGTATCGACCACCGTAACAGCAACCCTGTGTCTTCTCACGACTTTGTACACCTGCTTACGAAGAGGATGAAGCTGGAAGGCGCAGATGATAAGGCTGTCCTACATGAAGGTAACTATGGCAACCTACTTCGTGATTTTATCAGATATATGGACACTAACGTATCACATTATTATGACCACCACACACGTCACATAACACATGTCAAATAATGTGCCCTGGCAATGTAGGTGTTCAAAAAGACAGATAAGACTCTGCAGGGTTCCTTTCAAGTGAAAGAAAGGATTGATCATATTGTGAAATGGACTTCCGTTACTTTTCTGGTAAAGTGTAAATCCTTTGTGTAGCTCTATCGTGAAATTACATTACTGGCGAATGGGTTAATAACACTACCATTGTTGTTGAGGTGATTTTTCTACTATGGGTGAAGACAAGCCAACATACAACAGCATCACAGTTCACTTTCCAAATAAACTTGGCAGTACCATTCTGCACCTATTAAAACACTTCAGTGAACCAAGCTGCGAACAGACCTCCGAAATAGGCAGATGGCTTAAGGATGATACATTGATGAGATAAACTAATTTCCACGCCAGCCTGTGGGCAACGGACCAGTGTTGGCGACAAGCAGCGATAAGCAGTGAATCGTGGCTCCTGCATGACCTGACAGCTGGGCATCAAGAAGCTCCAATGAGAAATGTCGGAGAACAAAGGCTCTTCCGCTTTGCTGGTAGAATCCGTGGGTGAAGTGGTAGTATGGAGTTAGCATCACTGCTGTGGCATAAGAAAAGTATTTGTGGTATTTTCTAACATCATTAACATTGTAGAAATTACTTTTGATTGATTTCATAATTCCTTTATCTGTACTTTCAGAAGATGATGATGATGTAATTTCAGATGGACATGAAGCTTGTTTTCCCTAGTACAGCTGGAATCTTACTAGAAACTGCATATCACGAGGTTATAGATGTAGGGAAATGGCTGAAATAGAACCACTAAGTTGTCAAGATATTCTCTGGTTCAGTTCTTTACCATGGCCCGTCCACTAGCTGACAGAAGCGCTTTAGATACCATTTACAATTCTGTACAACTGTGAGGCTGCAGTTATGTATGTGCGACTAGGTGGTCATAATAAAGTGACTAGGCAGTGTTTCCTTCCGATTCAGTGGCATTTGTCAACAGTCCATCGTTTTCATCGTTGCAGTTTCTGGTCAGACCGCCGCCATCCTGTCAGCGGGCGCTGGAGAGACCAGCCACGTGCTGCAGCACTGCCTCCTGGAGCTGGCCGCGCAGCCACAGCTGCAGCAGCGACTGCGCTCTGACATTGCTTCTGCTCAAGATCCAACTGCGCTGCCTCTGCTGGAAGCCGTTGTTAATGGTGAGCACAACGCCTTTGCAATCTGTATTATAACTTGTAACTTATTCTAAAACAATATACTATTTTAACAGATGCTACCGTGGGCAGGGAAGGTTTAATATTTGAGTGTTTATAAAGAGATGCAGATTGATGTACTTGCTTATGCATTACTGGAAACCAGCCAAGGGCGTGTAAGGGACTCTTCTGCAGGTGTCGAAAGAGGATACATAACGTAGGACCGAGTTGGAGACTTCGCTAACAAGACCACCAATGAAGTGTGTCACTGTTAGAATTTGTAAAGTGTCGATTTCGCCACTAGGAGCGAGTTTAGTCGTTTTCTGTAAGCAATCTGACTATTTCTTGCTTCTCTGTACAGTCTGGGGTACGCTGAAGTGCTTTCTTACGAACGAATACTTGAGCTGAGTTTCTCTCGCCGACCGTGGCCGCCGAGCTGTTGTAGGCAATTCAGTCCGGAACCGCGCGACTGCTACGGTCGTAGGTTCGAATCCTGCCTCGGGCATGTGTGTGATGTTCTTAGGTTAGTTAGGTCTAAGTAGTTCTAAGTTCTGGGGGACTGATGACCGCAGATGTTAAGTCCCATAGTGCTCAGAGCCATTTGAACCATTTTTGAGTTTCTCTCCCTGAGTTATGAAGAAACAGAAATCGCGATTCATGTTGTATGTAATCGGTGATATACGACCTAGGCTTGGCAGACAGGGAAACAATCACAGTAAATGTTAGAAACTGAATAAATGAAATAAAATTTGAGCCACACGTAGAACTTGAACCCAGGCCTGCTTGCTTGCCAGTTATTACGCTACTGCAGCAGTGTAGGTTTCACACCTGCACGGGCTAACCGAGCTCAAAGCCATCCATAACACATACTTCAGGTTTGTAGTTTGTGCTGGGGTGTTACCTGTATTGCTGTGGTAGTGTAATGGCTAGCACACCTCCATAATATACATAGAGCGAAGGGCTCAAGTCTTAGCTGTAACACAAATTTTAATTCATTTCTTCAGCTTCTGGCATTATGACAGACAAAGCCAAGACTCAAATGTTTCCAAAAAATTTAATTATATCACAGTATGAGTATTACGCTGCATTTACTTGTTCTCTGAGCTCTTTACTTTCAGTGCTAGTCAGGGTGGAAATCTTCGGTTTCACAGAGCTAATTGGTATCAGCCAACTTAGTGTGTCCATCTAATAAACGAGGGAGCGACTTTGACGAAAGTCACAGAAGTTCCCCCAATCTCAAAGCTAGATTAAGAATAGGACATAACATTCTTTATACGTCTTTGCACTTTTCTAGTGTTTCAAAGCAAATGTATTTACAGTCTCTAGGTGTATTCGTTCTAGTAGGATATTTATTTAATATATTCGATTTCCTAATTAAGCTGGAACAGAATAACATCACGACTAGATACATCTAATATTTTCCTATAGATGTAGGTTGCCAATGGCAGGAATGTTTTCAATTTATTTGTCGGCGTGATATTTCCTTCGCGAAAGCAACATTCACTACCAGTCATACGTACACTAATAAAACTGGGGTTTACAAACTGTTCTCCAGACCTCAATGGCAAGTTACTGTGAGCAGTGTGTGCTATGGTGAAAAGGCCTCCGATTTACATTCGCAGTCTGTGTTCATGTTATTTCCCTTAGGAAGTGACGTTCTTAAAATATAACTTTAGTACGAGTAGGGTACTCACCCTTGTTTCCCACATGTAGTGTACTGTTTGTCGTACGAGGTTGGATCCTCGTTACCTGTGGCTGACGTGTTGTACTTGTGCTCGACAGAGACGCTGCGGCTGCACCCCTCGGAGCCAGTGCTGAGCCGCGAGTGCCGGCAGGCGTGTTCGCTGGGAGGCGAGCAGCTGCAGCCGGGAGACCGCGTCCTGGTGCCCGTCTGGTCGCTCAGCAGGGACTGCGGGCCACACGGCTTCCAGCCCACCACAGGCGTGGAGGCGCCACAGCTCGTCTTCGGCGGGGGACCGCGAAAGTGCGTCGGTAAGTACAGAATCACACTCGTGCTGTACCTAAGGCAGTTTGTTTTCGCAAGTTTCTGACTTGAGAGTTTAATTCGTACCCGGATGTGACGAGATATGATTCATTTTCGAGAGTTTCGTGGAACACGTCGAAACACTACTTTAGCGTTACTTATTTGCTCTAAGGATAACTCGCTACTGTACCTGCAATACACGACAGAGTCTCCCGAATACTATCAGCAGTTGTCCGCGTCCGTGTAGCTGAGTGTTCAGCGTACATAACTGGGGATTTTTCTTTGGTGGGAGGACCGGTGCACTCAACCTTGTAATGCCGACGGAGGAGCTATGTGACCGAATAGTAGCAGCTCCACGGTCTGGAAGGTCTGCAAAACGCTCGGGAGATCACTGTGCTGATATCTGCGTGACGCGGCAAGGCAGAGGACGACACGGTGGCTGGTGGACATCCTTTGAGCCGTCAGGATTTGACGAGGAGCTCGTTTTCGTATCAGCCGTTCTCTTCTCACAGACAGATCACAGTCGTAATATCACGACAAACGGCTGTCAGTTTTAATATTTTCTTCGGGATGTTATCACGCAGTCCTATGTATCAACAGTATTTGAACCACATTACAACCGAGCAACGTCGGCAACACTCTCCGTCGTCTACGGTATTATTAGCAGTATCGTAAAATGTGGCCTACGTTAACCTCGGGAGCAAGCATTTGCAGTCGACGGAAAATGGTATTACTATAGAAATTAAACGTCAACAAAGTATTATACACTCTAAGCAGCTTACGGTTAACATGAATTTCTTGAAATATGTTCGAGCTGTGGAGTACGTTTTATAATAAATGTTTTTTCCAGTATCAGAATAGAAGACGAATCTTCAGACTATAACATATACAGAGCTACATACATATACTCCATATTTAGCGCTACACAGAGTGAGATGAAGCTTTTCGCGCATTTTAGAATTTGCTCAGCTGCGCAGAGATTAATCCTACAACAATTTCAAACATGGGCTGTTCTGTGGAAACACTTCTTTTCATATCGCATGGCGTGCTAAATTGCTTCCGACAAATTACCACACGCTGTCGTAAGTGTTGCTGGCTCTGGCTAAGCTTCAAAACTGCTAGGCCAGAACACAAAACCGGTAACGAAATGATGTCAGCTAACGCACTGAAACGAAGCGCCCAGTGACAATACCACACCACATCTACTTGTTAAGCACTTTCTCACAGTCAAATTTATTACATTAATTGTAACAGAATAGTGTGCTTTGTAATGTATATATTTGCAGTGCGTAACAGAATATGAGAGTGTGGTTTTAATTTCAGGCTACAGACTGGGTCTTCTGGCCATCAGGATCCTGATCGTGGAACTGGTGTCTCAGTACCGATTGTTCCCCGCTGGAAACGCGATCGATCTCAAGAAGCTTGACGACGAGTAGGAGTTGTAGTCCACTGCAAAATTACAGGACGTCTGCGCGGCTATGACTGCCTTCGCGAGAGGAAATTATTTATTTTTAGATAATAAGAAGACTGAACTTTCTGCTTACTGTTATAAGACTAAAGTATTTATAACTGAAGTTACTGTGTAACAACTAAATCTTACTACTATGTAGTAATCATAGAGTGTAACTTGAGCTTTGACAGTGTGAATACAGTTGCTACACTAAGTGTGGCGTGTCATTCACACTACATCTTATCTGTGATTTATTTATTATGAATACATTTTTCATGTAGTACATAACAAAATGTTAATGAGAACTACAGAGTCAGTAGACAGTATTAATAATTATTATCAATAAACTTCATTAATTCATTACCTTATCATTCTTTATATTTTGGCATACACTTCCATTCCTGATTCCTGACGCGAAAGTGTTCCCTAGTATTCACCATTCTTATCTTACCGATGTTACAAATAACTGAAAAATCATTTTACTTTTCGTTTATTGCACCATGAGAGAAATAGGAGTGAGGTTTCCAGGAAGAGTAGCGTCATTTGATAGTTATCAAATAGGTGAAGCTAATTAATTTTATTCGATCAGTAGTCTGAAATTAAAACCACACTCTCATATTCTGTTACGCACTGCAAACTATATACATTACGAAGTTCACTGGCCTGTTACAATTAAAGTAACACACTTGACTTTGAAAAAGTGCTTAACGAGTAGATGTAAAAAGATCATTAGTTTGTTGCAATGGTTTTACTCATGATTGTCCTATACACTAAATTAAAATGATGTAGGTGGTGTGGAATAGCTTTGATGAAGGATAAAATCTGCAGAGTGTTACACACAGATGTACTTCTTTATTTTTACTAAATACACATGTACACATGTTTTCGGTCACAAGTCTGGCCATCCAAGGGTCATAAAAAGATAATTCAACTATGCTTTGCATATCTGCAATATTCAATGTTTACATTACATGACTGGTACACACTGGGAAGCACTATTAATGGCTTGAACATTTTAAGGGTTTCATTGGGTGTTACAGCTGTGCAGCGCATAGCTGAAAAGTTACTTAGTTAATTACGTGTTCCACTTATCAATCTCACGGTAACTGTTACGATATGGAACGTGTCAAATCCATAAGAAATGCACACATGAATTAAGTTTTTTTAAGCTTAAATTTCTTATTACCTACTCCATTTCCTTAAATGGCACAAAACGCATATATTATACCTACAGATTTATTTCTTCCTATTCAAGATTCGTCTCTGGTATAGAAGGAGTTGTCAAGGAGATATTATTTCAATTTATTTTTGAAACTATTACTGCTGTCTGTCAGACATTTTATTTCACCTGGTAGTTTATCGAAAAATTTTACAGCAGCATATTTTACACCTTTCTGTGCCAAAGATAGGTTAAGTAGTGGATACTGTAACTCTTTCTTTCTTCTACATTTTTCTTTTCCCGAGTGGTTTGATGCGGCCCGCCACGAATTCCTCTCCTGTGCTAATCTATTCGCCTCAGAGTAGCACTCGCAACCTACCTCCTCATTTATTTGCTGGATGTATTCTAATCTCCGTCTTCCTCTACGGTTTTTGCGCTCTACACATCCCTCTAGTCCCATGGAAGTCATTCCCTCACGTCTTAACAGATGTCCTATCAGTCCTTATCAGTGTTTTCCACATATTCCTTTCCTCTCCGATTCTGCGCAGAACCTCCTCATTCCTTACCTTATCAGTCCACCTAATTTTCAACATTCGTCTGTAGCACCACATCTAAAATGCTTCGATTCTCTTCTCTTCCCGTTTTCCCATAGTCCATATTTCACTACCACACAATGCTGTACTCAGAAATTTCTTCCTCGAATTAAGGCCAATATTTGATATTAGTGGACTTCTCTTGGCCAGGAATGCCCTTTATGCCATTGCTAGTCTACTTTTGATGTCCTCTTTGTTCCGTCCGTGCCTAGGTAGCAGAATTCCTTAATTTCATCTACTTCATGACCAACAATCCTAATGTTAAGTTTCTGTTCTCATTTCTACTACTCATTACCTTCGTCTTTCTTCGAATTACTCTCAATCCATACTCTGTACTCATTAGACTGTTCATTCCATTCAGCAGATCATTTAATTCGTCTTCACTTTCACTCAGGATAGCAATGCCATCAGCGAATCGCATCATTGATATCCATTCACCTTGAAATTTAATTCCAATCCTGAACCTTTCTTTTATTTCCATCATTGCTTCCTCGATGAGCAGACTGTACAGTAGAGGCGAAAAGCTACATCCTCGTCTTACACCCTATTTAACACGAGCACTTCGTTCTTGGACGTCCACTCTTATTATTACCTCTTGGTTGTTGTACATGAGCCGTTCAAATGGTTCAAATGGGTCTGAGCACTATGGGACTTAACTTCTGAGGTCATCAGTCCCCTAGAACTTAAAACTACTTAAAGAACCTAACTAACCTTAAAGGACATCACACACATCCACGCCCACATCACCCACATCACCCGTCACTCCGTATAGCTTATCCCTACTTTTCTCAGAATTTCGAGCATTTTGCATCATTTTACATTGTTGAACGCTTTTTCCAAGTCGACAAATCCTATGAACGTGTCTTGATTTTTCTTTATTCTTGCCTCGATTATTAACGTCAGAATTGCCTCTGTCGTACTATTACCTTTCCTAAAGCCAAACTGATCGTCATCTAGCGCATCCTCAATTTTCTTTTCCATTCTTCTGTATATTGTTCTTGTCAGCAACTTGGATGCATGAGCTGTTAAGCTGATTGTGCCGTTGATCAATGCTGATTCTTCCGCCTTTAGGGGCAGTTTCCCACACCTAGGACAAGAGAGTGCCATGAACCTCTGTCCGCTCCTCCACCCTCTTTGACAACGCCGTTGGCAGAATGAGGGGTAACTTCTTATGCCGCCAATGCTGATTATTAATCAGAATTTAAGCAGCGGCGGGATTGGAATGCGGGACCAAAGACTTTTAGATTATAAATTAAAGACGCTATCCCTAGACCACGGGTATTGATTTCTTGGGGTATTCAATCACAAATGTCACTGTTGTTTTTAAACTGGTCCATGTTATTGAGAACAAATTTCATTACTGACTACTAAATTCTTCTGGTATTATAATATAAATGTCTGTTGTTTTTAAACTGTGAGGCTGTTGTAAGAATTCCGAAAACCTTTTTGTGACCTGCGGATGGACAGAGTCGTGACTTAAATAGATAGTCTTTACAAAAAAAAAAAAAAAAAAAAAAAAAAAAAAAAAAAAAAAAAAAAAGTTGTTTATTACAGGATGGATTTTCTACCTAAATTAAGATCGACACATAATAATAATAAGGAACAGGAGTAGAAGATTCTACATTACAATAACATTTTATTGTAATGTAGAATCTTCTACTCCTGTTCCTTCAGATATCAAATGGTTCAAATGGCTCTGAGCACTATGGGACTTAACTGCTGTGGTCATCAGTCCCCTAGAACTTAGAACTACTTGAACCTAACTAACCTAAGGACATCACACACATCCATGTCCGAGGCAGGATTCGAACCTGCGACCGTAGCGGTCACGCGGTCCAGACTGTAGCGCCCAGAACCGCACGGCCACTCCGGCCGGCTGTTCAGATATCAGTGTAATGTAGAATCTTCTATTCCCATTACTTGAGATAGCTGCTTTTATAAAGTCCTAATGCTTCACTCGCTGTTATGTCACCATTCTTAAGAAATACTGTGTTTTAACAAATTATGTATAAGCCAAAACTACGTGAGTATAAAAAATAATTTAAAAATGTAATTACAAAAACCATATCATGAAATTCGAGGAAATGAATTCAATCAAAAATCAGTATCAGCCGTATGCTATTAGCATATGATGATTATAATACACACATTTTACAATGAAGGGCCAAGGAAACTGGTACGCCTGGCTAATACCGTGTAGGACCCCCGTGAGCACGCAGAAGTTCCGCATCACGGCGTGGCGTGGAGTCGACTAATGTCTGCAGTAGAGCTGGAGGGAACTGACACCATGAATCCTGCAGGGCTGTCCATAAATCCAAGTGTACGAGGGGGTGGAGGTCTCTTCTGAACAGCATGTTGCAAGGCATCCCAGATATGCTCAACAATTTTCATGTCTGGGGAATTTGATGGCCAGCGGAAGTGTTTATACTCACAAGAGTGTTCCTCGAGCCACTCTATAGCAATTCTGGACGTGTGGGGCATCGCATTGTTCTGCTCAAATGGCCCAAGTCCTTCGGAATGCATAACGGACATGAATGGATGCAGGTGATCAGACAGGATGCTTACGTACATGTCATCTGTCAGAATCGTATCTAGACGTATCAGGGGTCCCACATCACTCCAACTGCACACGCCCCACACATTACAGAGCTTCCACCACCTTGAACAATCCCCTGCTGACATGCAGCGTCCGTGGATACATGAGGTTCTCTTAATACCCGTACACAACCATCAGCTCGATACAATTTAAAACGAGACTCGTCCGACCTGGCAACATATTTCCAGTCATCAACCGTCCAATGTCGGTGTTCACGGGTCCAGGCGAGGCGTAAAGCTTTGTGTCGTGCTGTCACTATAGTGCACGAGTGGGATTTCGGCTCTGAAATCTCATATCGATAATGTTTTGTTGAATGGGTCGCACAGTGGCGCTTTTCATGGCCCAGCATTGAAATCTGCAGCAATTTGCGGAAGGGTTGCACTTCTGTCACATTGAACGATTCTCTTCAGTCGCCCTTGGTCCCATTATTGCACGGTCTTTTCCTTCACACAACGATGTCGGGGATTTGATGTTTTGTCGGATTCCTGATATTCACGGTACGCTCGTGAAATGGTCTTGCAGGAAAATCCCCACTTCATCGCTACCTTGGACATGCTATATCCCATCGCTCGTTCGCCAACTATAGCACTACGTTCAAACTCACTTAAATCTTGATATTCTGTCATTGTAGCAGCAGTAACTGTACTAACAATTGCGCCAGAAACTTGTAGTCTTAGATAGGCGTTGCCGACCACAGTGGCTTATTCTGCTATTTATAGATCTCTGTATTTGAATATGCATGCATATACCAGTTTCTTTGGCGCTTCAGTGTAAATACCTTCGTCGTAATATCACACATAGGAATGACCGACAAATGTGAGACAAATTTCCTTTACTCGAAAATGTGTGACACATTACGCAGGTACGAAAGAAGGGACTAAAAAATAGAGGTGGCGCAGTGGTTAGCACACTGGACTCGCATCGGGAGGACGACGCTTCAAAACCTCGTTCAGCCATGCTGATTTAGGTTTTCCTTGGTTTCCCTAAATCACTCGAGGTGAATGCCGGGATGGTTCCTTTGAAAGGACACGACCGACTTCCTTCCCCATCCTTCCCTAATCGAATGAGACCGAGACCGATGACCTCGCTGTTTAATCCCCTCCTCGCAAATCAAACAACCAACAAAAAAGAAGGAAACACAAAGGCAGTTGTACAAAACAGTGGCTGTTGCCCAAGGTCCGTAGTGTGGAAGCGAGACCTAGGCGTTAAAACTCAGAGACGAATCAAAGATCCAAACAGCAGAAATGGCGTCTACTCTTCAGCATTCTTTTTTAACATCACATTTCAGTAGCTCCTATTCTCTTCTTGTCTGTTCTGGTCATCGTCCATGTTTCACTTCCATACAAGCCTACACTCTACACAAAAACTTTCAGAAAAATCTTACATTTATAGCACCAAAATTTAATGGTGTCTCATATAAATGTATTTTTTTAGTTTTTAATGACGTGCGCTCTGTAAGAAACCAGATAAAAATGAGGATATCAAAAGAACTGGTATCTATTCCGTCAGAGCCGAAGTAATGACTATTTAAGTAAACTTTTCAATTATGTAGTGGGAGTGGATGAAACTCACGCATCGTCCTAAAATTAGCCCTGTCTTATACATCCACTCTGGAAGACGCAGTCTGGAAATTCCAGAAGAGGCCAGAAGGCCCATTCCATGAAAGTAATGACGCGATGATGATGATCACGATGACGATTATCACTGACATACCTTACACCATCAACTTGCGCTTCATCTTCCTCTTGCTGAATGCCAGTCGAAATTAATGAGCTAATTTTCTTGATTTGTACGAGTGTTATTTTGCAAACCATTTACCTAATGTTGAACCTTGTGGAACTGCATTTATCGTTTTTTTTTCCATAGTCAGATAAAAAGCCCCCGCCTTCAGTTGTTAATTACACAGCAACTTTCAATATTTTTCTTACGTATGATGTGAGCCATTTGTTAGCTTTATCGTTAATTCCACAAAACCTCAGTTTCTCTAACACAATGTTTCGATTTACACACTCAAATGCATTCGATGTGCAATAGTAAGTGTATTGTTTGGGAGGGAGGATGGAGCGGAGTGGGATGTGAACGTTAGGAGATTTCTCTAGTTCTCTGTTAGGCAACCCTCTCGCTTGGCCAGTGTATCCTTGCTTCGGTTCTGCAAAGTCGAACGCCGGTAGCTCACGATAGTCTCTCAGTACGCAGTAATAAGCTGGACTGTCTGACATCAGCTTTTACTGTAGCAGAAAATAGCAAGCATCAGAGTCCTGTTTAGATACAGATATTAGATATTTAGTATATTACAAATATCTAGCGCAATGAGCCGCATTCTAATAGCCGTTTATTAAATATCGTCGAAAATTCTAAAGATTAAATTAGTCCTTTGAGAAATGTGTTAGTGAGTAAGAGAGACTTAATTCATTGACATCTTGCACGACATTCAACAGGAACAACACAGTAAGTACTTATCTCCTGTTGCGAGTCTTCATTTCTTTTTTTCTACACATATATCACTTAATCACTCACGGTTCCTTACGTAAGCTGGAGAGTCGTAATAATGTAGGGTACCTTAATTGATCACTTGGATCTAGAAGATTTTTTATCTAAAGCAGATGCAGACAATAAACAACGAAACCGAGAAGCGGACAAAAGAAATGGCCTTAAGAACTCCAATACCACTTTCAAGACCATGCGCCTGACAAGGAAAGTTTACAATGAATTTATGTTAGCTACTTTGCCTTATGCCAACGAACCATGGACTTCGCGAAGAGGCTCATGTTGAGAACTACTAGTAAGGAAAGTGAGTGACCTCGAACGTTCAGAACCGCACAAAAATAAGCTTAGAATATTAATCACTCTCCCCAGAAAAAGCAGAATGAGCCATTCGCATGCACACAACTACTCATCTTAGCAAGAGAGGCATTTGAATGGTTACCTTTCCAAGGTCTAAGAAAGGAACTCTGGTAACACGAAGAAACAATATATCAATATATCAAGATCAAAAACGTATAGAAGACAACAAAATATTGCCAACTTCTTGATATTTACTTCTTTAGCCAATATAAGCTCTACATGAGAGAGATTGTTGAATATGAGAAACATGTAAACGATCGTCAGTTCATCATCAAATTTCTCTCTCTTCCATACAATCAGCTCTCTGCACCGGTGTGCCTAATGAAATAATATGCTTGGCAAGTGGCAGGTTATGATACTGACATAGCAATATCTTCGTTACAAAATGTAATTCGTGTTGCATTTGATAATGAAATGCTTAAATGCAGAAGTGGGTTGAATGTGAGAAAGTGGCTGTAGTCAGATATGCACATTGCTTTGTTCTACCTTGCTTTGAGCACTTCACTGAAATCGCACACCTGCACTTCGAAGACTGAGTAGCTCTGCAATCCTGTCAGGTCAGAAGGACACGTGTGTTGTTCAGATAGTGTCATTTATTTCAAGCAGAGAGCAATGGAGCAATGAGACACGACATTGTAATACGTGGTCTTTTGCTGTCATTATTTGGATATTTTTTCTTAGTGTTACCAAAGCTTCTCCCTTAATCTTGAATAGGCGATCATTCATATGCCTTTCGTGGTAAGATTCGAGCACTTCAGTGGGGCACAGTAAATTCCAGTGGCATATCCTGCAAGAAACTCATCCTATAATATGCAAGAAAATTGTCGTCAATAGATCTTAGGAACACATGTCTTGCTACTACTTGCCAATCACAGAAATTTTACTGCAACAAGTCCACAATCAGTTGATTATCTGATGTAATGTCCTTGAATGGAAGCGCCAGCAGATCAGCTCGTACTACATTGTATTAAAAAAATTAAAAAAATCGACGCACCGCGAATGAATTGTCCGAATGAGACGGATATCGGTAGATGTGACGTAAATGTGAAGGCAAATGAGAAAGTACATATCAGAAAAACTGGATGTTTTATGTAGGAGAAAGAGCTTCACAAATTGAGCTGTCAATAAAGTGTTGGTCCACTTCTGGCCCTTGTGTAAGCTGTTATTCGACTTAGCATTTATTGATAGACCTTTTGGATGGCCTCCTGAGGGATATCGTGCCGATTTTGTCCAACTGCTGCGTTACATCGTCAGAATCCCAAACTGGTTGGAGGGCGCTGCCAATAATGCTCCAAACATTCTCGACTGCGCAGAGGTACGGCGAAGCCTGGAATCTGATTGACTGGAGTAGGAATGTCCCGCTGTGAACTAAGCCCTGATAACCAGCGAAGAAGTGTCTGGAGATGCCCTGGACAGAGGTGGGGTACCAACCTGACTGTCACCCCGCCATACTGCCCGACAACCAGGAGAGATGGTCTATGGTGCCATCTCATTTCATAGCAGGATCCCTTTGGATGTCATCCACGGCACCCTTACAGCAGAGCGGTACGTAGACGATATTCTGCGCCCCGTTTTTTTGCCGAACATTTGTATGTTTCAAGGGGCCCAAATACTGCCTATGTTCACTGACGCAAACTCATTGTAAATATTTTATTAGATTCTTATGATACATTATTTCGTTAAGAACATAAATAGTACATTAATAAAACTGTTTTATACTACACGATTTGGTAGAAATTACAATAATTCCTGATTGGTTTCTCAGAGTAGCTACGAAATATGAACAAAAACTAAGGTTTAGAAGCATATATTAATTCAGGCGTTAGTGTCTCAGACTTACTCTAAGCGACATGTAAAATATTTCACTGCGACATTTTTCGAATTCCATTTCAAGATATTTTTATAGCGTGGCCGTTGAGAACTAAAGAAATACTTTGGTTAAATCATAATATGTACGACAGATAGTTTTGCATATCTTTTTCCGTTCTCTGTTGGGTGGGTTGCTATAGAAGTGATTTCGACAAGTGTGATACGTGTTATAAAAGCTTCTGGGAGAACGGAAGAAACGGGAGTTAATAATTTTATTGTTTTAAATGTCTTATTGGTATGCGGAACATACTATAAACTTACATGCAATTAACTTCAGTATCTCAAGATTGAAGATGTGTCCAAACAATAGCCGGCCGGGGTGGCCGAGCGGTTCTAGGCGCTAGAGTCTGGAACCGCGCGACCGCTACGGTCGCAAGTTCGAATCCTGCCTCGGGAATGGATGTGTGTGATGTCCTTAGGTTAGTTAGGTTCAAGTAGTTCTCAGTTCTGGGGGACTGATAACCTCAGAAGTCCTATAGTGCTCAGAGCCATTTGAACCATTTCCAAACAACACTGATAAATGTTCCGTTAGGCACCGTACTTATCAAAACGAAATTTTACCCTGTTCTGCTTCTAAAGGGCCAATATCAGTCTGGTATTTTTTTTTAATAAACCCTATAGTGGCGGTGATGATGACATTTCAATCACTATAAATAAACTGACTAAATTCGTGTGAGTCACAGAACGAGGAGTATATTTATAACATTTATACTACTTTCGAAGGCCTTGCTGTTGCCGCCCTTAAATACGGTCTTATAAACTATTATGAGAGCTGCAGGATGCGGGATAACGGCTTTTATTGTTATCTTTTATTGACTGAAATGTAAATGAGATGTGCTGTCTGCCATTGTTTCCGAGTCAAGAGATAAAAATACTCTCGTCGACCATCTTCCGTCCCCTGAACGTGGAGACATCAGCCCTATTCTCCTAGGGCAGGTGTTTCTATCTCCTGGATTAATAACTAATGAAGGGGGCAGGAGGAAAACTACAGATCAGCAAAAGACATTGAATTGAAAATAAATCAAATGATAATAACACGATAAATGCGAGGTAGTCTTGCCATATAAATTGCAACTTTATGTGTCTACAATTATGGCTTACTTGGCAGCTGCCTTCTTGCTGTAGGGCAAGAAAGAGAACACGTGAAAACATTGAGAAGAAAATCAGAAAAAAATGAGAAATAAACAACTCGTCAAGCTGGTAGAGAGAGTGATAATCGAGACGAAAGAAAGTTGTTAGCCATGAGGAGTCACGTAATACGAACGCACGAACGGGCATCAAAACTTAATGCATTAGCATTGATAAAATCGCAAAGCCGGTTTCTCGTGGAGCAAACGGTAGATTTGCTTAAAAACAATAATCAAAATTGCCTCGAGCATTCTACCGCGAAACATCCTGACTATAATTGACTGAATCTACACATAGCTGCTTCCAAGATGGACAATAAAATGACAGATTGGGAAGCATTCAAGGGTTATTATGTCGGACTTATTCTAGGATACATGTAATAATACCAAGAACTGTAACGGAATGGGCCTCGGATACCGTCTCTCCGTGCATGTTTAAACTCGGATGCAGCACAGAAGTGTGCGGCCCGCAATATAAAAGTGACCCTGCCACCAATTGGACTGGGGGGGGGGGCACTGAAAACGCTTCCTGCTGCTTTTGGCCGGTGGAGCAGCTCGACATTCTGGTGTTCTGCGTTCGCGTTAGGAAAACTCAATCCCAGTTCTAGCACCGCCGGTGGGCCTTGTATCCCTATGTGCGAATGTGGCTGCCGCTTAAGTTTGAATCTAACAGCCCTGAATTTCTACAGATTGTCGCCATCTGTGAATTTTCTGAATTAATTGATCGCTGAAGATGAAAACAGTTCTGCGCCCACCACTGGAGGGCCCTCTGCTCAGATGGTTTCAGTTGGCCGAGAAAACTGATTTTAATGGATAAATTAAATAAACAATTTTACCGACTTCTTAATTGATTTATAGCCCCATGATTACTATCAATGAACTCGTGATTACTTAAGCAGTACGAATCCACGATTGGATAGATGACTCTAATTCAGTTATACTCTCTTTCTCAGTGGGGAGATTGGACTGTAGAGCTGCCGCGACTGCTCCATGTGTTTTATACGTCTCAGAAAAGTCTTTGGGTTACGACTATTACCCATGACTTAAGAGACAGTGCCAGAAAGGATTATAAAAGAAGTATAAGTACTGATGGACTGGCTCGCTGATAACATGAAAAAAGAATTGTTTGACAGCCCAGCTGTGTTCTGAAAATACAAAGAGATCAATAATTTCGTAGTATTACTGACAGTTAACGTTTCGATTTGGGACCTTGTAGATACTGAACGACTTTCATTACACTTCTCGTTATGTCCTGGTTTGATATCATTTTATTGCTATTTACTTGGCATAAAGAGTGTTTCAGAAGTGATGATCAATATTCGGGGACGTGACAGGAATGATTATTCTAAATGAGAAAGTGAAGTAGACATGGGCTCTAAAACACATATCTTAACAGCTATGAGCAATCCTTGATCTTGTATACTGTGAAGCAGATCGCTTCTATTGCGAGCTGTTTGCTTTCCATATTTTGGGAAGTTGTAGTATGGACCAAAACAAGAAAAAATGTCCAGTAAGCATGTGCTCTAAAATGCATGCTATGAGCACTTGTTCATCTTCGCTACTTTGAAACACATCTTTTAAACTATGCATTTTAGAGCACATGTTTACTGGACTCTTATTTTGGTCCATACCACCATTTCCCAAGATATGGAAAGCAAAGAGCTTGCAGTAGAAGAGATTTGTTTCAGAGTATCGAAGATAATGAATTGCTCATAACTCTTAAGATATGCGTTTTAAAGCCCATGTTTACTTGACTTTTTTGTTTACAATTATCATTCCTGACATATCCCTGAATATTGACAATCCCTTCTGAAACACCCTGTATTTCATTATTATTTTACCTGTATAACACAAATATAATTGTGTACAATTTAAAGGAAAAAGGACGAATATCGTTAAATGTTACTCCGTTATCACCGACGAGGAGCGTTTAGTGTGAGGGGCTAAATTGCATGTTATTCCAGGTTTTCGCTACACTGGTGGTCGTTATGGCTTGATATGTCTGTTCGCACTCAGTAAATACTTTTTTATAATTATCTGATGAATCTGGGGTGTACGTGGTGTTGTGGACCCTGATGGTCAGTTGCTTCAAAAGAAAATAGATAACGGCACTTAAATGTGAGCTATTTAAAAATAACCGTACTATTTTGCTTGCGCAATAGTACAAATGACGCTGCTAAAACGCGCTGTCATCTCACAGCCAGCTCGTTAATCAGCTTATCTCCATGAAAGCAGAGGGCTTTCTAAAGATAACATCAATCTTGAAAGAGCTTCTGATGGTCTAACATACTCTGCTAGAACACAGAGAATGACACAGGAGTAGAAGTTGATATCTAGATTTATTTTCGCGATTCATTCGATTTTCCGTTCTCATCTAACTAAACTGTTCGTTGTTTGTTTGTTTACAATTTAAATGCCTCACTCACCAAACGTATAGACTAGCACACACAAAAAGCACACAAACACTCGAACGTAAAAACACACACACACGCAGGTACGACACACGTATGCACACATGTATAACGAACAGGACACCTTCAACTACTACCGAATTATTGAACATGGATGGCGCGCTGATTAGAATCGGGTAGTGAGATTGTTAGGGCAGCAAAACAGACAGTGGTCTTATATCCAACAAATCCGATTTTCTTGTTATTCAATTTAGTCAGACCTATCTACTTTCCTATGCAAGTGTAAATTTCTTTCTATGCTATTTTCTATTTTATGGAGTCTATATGTTAACTGTAATCGAAAATTACTTGTGGAATACTACGATTTCAGTAAAATTTACAAACTCCATACATTGTGTGGTGTCTGACAGACGTCCATGTAGCTAATAAATACTACAAAAATATCAAGCAGAGAAAACAGTAATCATTTACTGCATCTACATCGCATCAGCGTTGGATTACACAGCGCATTGTAGACTGCCCATACAAATTTACAATGCACTGACTATTATGATGTTTGCTACTGTCGCATAAAACGGGGAGCCGTCTTTCGAAAGAAAATTCCCCTGCATTTAGCAGTGGAATTCCCATTGCACTCTTAATGTTACCACCCTTGCTTTTAATGTCACCGAATGTTGTTTTAACTTTCCTGTATGCTGAGTCTGTCCTTCCGACAACCATATCTCTTTCGAATTCTTCACAGTTTTCCTGCAGCCATTTCGTGTTAGCTTCCCTGCATTTCCTAGTTATTTCATTCTTCGGCGACTTGTGTTTCTGTGTTCCTGAGTCTCCTGGATCATTTTTGTACTTCCTCCTATCATCGATACGCTCCACGGCCGATTGCCTCAGTTGCCCGATAACTCTTACCCTGCTGTAAGGTTTCGGATAGCAGATTACTTAAGCTACCGCGTGCTAACGGGAAGAGTGCGATAAGTACTACATGATGTGGATCCTTAGTGCGTCAGCATGCGACTCAATCTTAACCAGCAGCCACAATACCTGTTGTATATTTTCTAATGTTTCAGTTGACAATTGTCGAATACTATTTAAGAGGCACATCATCGGACAAAATATTCCCCAGACCGATCACTTAGATCTCGGGCGACGGATCCACATTCGGCTATTGGATTGTCAGACACACATTCTGTATTATTTATATCAGCCCCACTTTCTAATTCTAAATCTGCAGTTTGGATCTACAAATCAAACAAAAGATTATTTAACTGAATGACACGTGCTAACTGCTCAGGGCTCGGGTCTAGAAGTTTAAGATCTTCTTTATTCTATTAATGAGGTGGACTTATTGTACATGAATGCGCTTCACCTGCGTCATGGTTAGTTGATTATTTTGGAGAAAGGAGAGATTTTCTTGTAACTGTTTCAATACTATCATAATATTCTATAAATTTTGGCTCAACTCGCCAACCGTGCTGACAGAAACGGAGAGTTGTGTTGACAACGCTGTCCATAGCCTGGCTGCCGGCTCCCCCACCGTACCGTGAACATTTTGTTGCCTAATGCTCAGCTCATACACGAGCTGATCCCGTTTTAGGTTCGAAATACCAGGACACTGACGTGGATCCATGGTGCAACATTGGACAAAAGAGAATAATTAGACAATGTCCCAAAAGAACAAAGTACAAATAACGACGCTCTCCTGCCAATGATACGTGGTACTTACTGGAATTAAGGAAAACGTGGAAGGGAGGACCCACTGGTACGTGGGTCCCTTTTCGTACCACACTTACCCACCATATCTTGGAAACCATAAAAGAGGAAGCAGGATGGAACCATGGTTGGTAGTCACAATTTATAATTAAGACAGTTTATTGACATTATGCCTTTTAAGGAATTTGACAATTACAAACTGTGGACGAGCCACTAGATAAAGTTTTGCAAATACAGTTAGAAACCTAACGCATTCAGTACTCAAACAGTCCCTTAGAGAAAGTTATAAAAATCGTAACGTGTCAGGTATTTATAGAAACCTTTATAGCAATTATTAATTACTTCACAGAGCCACAGAGCCACTACATCAACTCCCTAAAACCAATTATTGCATTAAGATGGCCACACTTAACATTCTTCACTAAAATACCCTTATAAACTTACTATTTCAATCCGTTAAAGAAGCAGTTTTTAAAAGGTCAATTACAAACTTAACGTCGCCGGGCACTAATACCCCTCGCTTTATTTTCCGTTATTCAGAAAACAGAATTACTGACAAACTTCAGAAATTCAAACTCCCATAGAGGATTTCCCTGAAAATACATATAATGAAAACAGTTACCAATAAAGGGTGACTTAATGACACTTCAACACTAGTGCCAAGCTAAGACCCAATGACATAACTTGATAGAATCTTTTACATCAAAAAATACAGCAGTAACACTAATCTTTAAAAATGAATGTTCACCTGCTCAGACATATTAATAAAAGATTACTAGAAAGAGCTCCACAAGGAACTCGGCAGATGCTATGCAATTTAGAGTTTAGCCAGTTTCCAGTCGCTAATATTTAAGGAAACGTGTTAGTATAAGAACAGGTTACATACAATATATATTTATATATCTACCAGCTTAACCTGCCTTGTCGGAAGGAAGATAAATACTATGGAAGGCGGTATGTGAACAACTCTCGGTAGTGGCCAGGTTCTTAAACACTATCAGGCCTACCTCGGATGACATTTCACTCCCCGCCAAGGCGCTGGCACAATCAAAGGTTTTTGCGCGTATCACAAAGACATTCCAATAACTCTGAAACATAGAAACACTTGACAGAACCATTGACTCGATATATCGGTAAGTGTGTAAAGGAAAACGTTATACTATAGACAAATTCGCAACTTTGACATTAAGCATTTTACACATGGACAACTGTATTAATAGAGTGCAGGCTTTGAAAACGGCAACATAAAATCAATTGATTTGCAAGAAAGACAGAGCACTAGTAAAACTTCTGAGAAAACTTCAAAACAACGGCCACCGTTTAACTAGGCCAACTGAACTCTTCCACACCACCTTAAAGTTCGACTATGGAAGTCTCACCATAATAATAAGATTTAAATGCCTCTGAGTGCATCGGTCAACAAAACACAATTACGACCACTTATTTCATATCACGTACACAATACGAAGGAGTGGGTTCCACAGCTTCACCGCTTCACTTCAAATTTTGTTCCCAGAGAAGTCACAGAACTGGTATCTCCAAGCTGCCCATGTCGCCAAAACGCCCGATCAATTTCACACCACAACATGTAACGGTCATCACGCTCGTTCGGCAGCCGTTGACACTCGTCTGCCAGCGAATGTCACGAGATCTCGAGGGTTACCCAATCCCTTCGCCCACCAACCCGGAAAATAATACGCGAAAACCAAAGATAACTTAACTCAACCACAATCGATCTCAACGATACATGAACAAAATAACACTGGCGCCAGCTCGCCACGGCTCACCCACCAACGTAACTTCCTTTTCACGCAACCTGTATATTTAACAATATATAACCATAAAATTTCCTTTAACGAAATGAACAATTTTGCAAAATTCTTTTGACCTTAAACCTCAATTTGAATAAGCTTTTAGAAAATAAATCTGAAATGCTGTACTGCGAAACAGCAATCAATATGACAATGATTACAAGACGGCCGGACCTGCAGCCCGCCCGTTATCGGGTGAAACAGCGGTGTTTACTACCGCGCAGGACTCTGTCTTATTAAATGTCCTTCGGCAACACAGGAAAACTACATAAGCACCATTGATGACAAGAGTGATTCAATTACTCAAAACAGATGACGTAACTTTTAATTCGAAAGCTGTATGTCGAAAGTTTCGGCGTTAAGATGCGCACCTGTGCTTAAAGGTTAAACAGATTAGGAAACAATATGTCAATGACAAGGGTTACTTCAAAACAACCAACCTCCCACTTTCAATCGGCAACCAAGGTGCGATTGAATCCCAACCCGTCCCTTCTGACAATTTTATTTTGACTAAAGCCCTGATGACAGTTGGATGTTAATATTTTCAAGGTTATACTGATTGTCAGTCAGTAAGACCGCTCTAAAGGAACGTCTTAAAACATTACTTGTGAACACTTATAACAAGAGAACTCACTCGGCGGAACCACAAGATCCAGCTAAAATGCACCCGGTCATTTCTCGGCGCTAGACCTCCTTGGTACCGGGCATTCTCTTCATTTGCGTCGCATGTAAAACAAGCCCTGATTTCATTGACCCACGCGCTCTACCTATCACGCTACCTTCTAGAGCGGAGTTACATAAGTTTTGCTGTCCCGCCGTTTACTCATTTCGCTGGTTGTCGACAAAAGATAACTGCATAACAGAGTTAACAAGATTCTCTTACTCACGAAGAGTGACCGGACGAGGAACGAGGGCGATCCGAGATCTATCTTCAGGCCGAATACCTTTCAAGACATTAGCAACTAAATTCGCCTCAGGAACATCCACACGTAGTGCCGATTCTGCCTCAGGAACCCGCTCTACATATTCAAACAACGGGGCGTCCTGCACGCGCCAATAATATCTACCCTCTATCTCTCTGCGCATACGGTTTGATCTCGCGCTTACATTGACCTGTTATTTTGCAATATTAGTCAGTTCCATATGTTACCAGACAAATGCGTTTCCGAAATTTCATTACTCTGCATTAATTATTTTTTGGAGTTGTAATTTTTTTCCACCTGTGTATATTGCAAAACATTATGCCGAAAGTAAAAAATTTAAGACACGCTTGAAAGCAATAATTATAATAGCTTGAACAAAAATATCACAAAGTGGCATCAGCAGTTACACGCCTCATCTGTTATCTGAAAACGAGCGTAAGTTCTGCCAAGCGAGAAACCACGAACCGCTGCGCATGAGATAGCGAGCGACCTCCGAGGCAGCGCGCGCGGTGACACTGCAGAGAGCGAGGCAGACAGAGAGCGCCAGTTGACTCCGTCTCTGTCGGCAGGCCACTCCGCTGCTGAGTCACTGCCGGGGCTCCCCGTCCCTGTCCCCTCCAGCACGCTGTGTGTGGCGACTCCTCCCGCACCGATGAATGGATGGTTTGTTGTGGTCCCCGCTGGGCCGCGGCCTCCTCGCTGCCCGACCTTGTCCTCCCACGAGCGACCTCTGGAGGTCAGCGTTCAGCGTTGTGCTGACGCACAGGTGTGTGGCTCGCTGCTGTTTGTAGTACGTTTACAAGGCGTTAGATGAGAGGCTGCGTCACCTGCCATCTAAAGAATGAATGCTTAATCCATTTACCTTATGATTTTTAAGCAAAATATTAAATATAATACAAACAATAATACATTTAATTTATAAAGTGACATCTAAATTTTTAATATAATCAGTGGCGTTTAAACAAAAATTGCAATACGCAAGCATAATGCTGTTCACTAATGTGCTTTTACCTATTTATTGTTCAAAAATGGTTCAAATGCCTCTGTGCACTATGGGACTTAACTTCTGAGTTCATCAGCCACCTAGAACTTAGAACTACTTAAACCTAACTAACCTAAGGACATCACATACATCCATGCCCGAGGCAGGATTCGAACCTGCGACCGTAGCAGTCGCTTGGTTCCGGACTGAAGCGCCTAGAACTGTTCGGCCACCGCGGCCGGCTCAGCCTTGGGTCATGAGTTAATAGACAGGAGTAACAACATAAAGTAAAAGGAAAGTACCAGAATGCCCAATAAAAGACCTTACCCCCCGAACCAAATTTCAAAACGCACATGATCAAAGTCGATACATACTTAATACTAGAGATGCAAAACCCATAAATTACTAGCAGTAATTACTACTGTAATAACTGTCATTGAAGTGTGTTTTATAATATTCTGTAACCAGCGACCAGCTATTTTAGCCCAAGGGTCACTTAAAAACTGTAATTAAATTAGAAAACTAACCCTTAGTATACGGTCAATTTATGCGTGAAACTTTTAATGTCAAATCGAAAGAAAAAGGCTCGACGCAATTCCGAGGCTTCCCTTTCAGACCACTGACCGTGATTGGCAGATACCTTAGCTGTGCTTCACTATACTTTTTTTTATTCTCTTCGGAATGACTAACATTTTAATTCTACATCCTCTGTTCCCTTTAATTAATTTGCAGTTTCCATTTTGATTAATTTTCTTTTTAAATCGTTATTAGTACTTTGATTTTTCTTTGTTGAAAACAATGTTTGCTTTCATAATGGAAAAATTTGTGTTATTACATGATGAATACTGTCATGTGGACGACCTGTCTTAAAATACCAGGTAACAGATCTTTCAAAACATGCAGCAAATGAAGTTTTCTTAAGAGTGCTTGTCACTCGTCGATTAAATATCTACGCATAACGTTGTAAATCAATGTGACATGGAGCGAACACTTAGCGTCGGTTGTAGGGAATACGAATAGTCGACTTCGATTTATTGGCAGAATTTTAAGGAAGTGTAGCTCATCTACAAAGCCGAACGCATACAGAATGTTTATGCGACTTATTCTTGAGTACTGCTCCAGTGTTTGGGATACCCCTCGGGTATCGAAGCAATTAAAGGGGTGCCTCTGGGTTTGCTTCCGGTACGTTCGATCAACACGCGAGTATTACCGAAATACTCCTTGAATTCAAAAGCGAATCCCTGGAATGAAGAAGCTCTTTCCGCGAAACGCTATTAAGAGACAGTAGGGCAGTGTCTGTATTTTTCTGTTTCTGTACAGTTCAATGCAGTGTACCTTCGGACATGCATGCTCGTTCGAAGAAACAGATACTGCTGCTGATTGATAGCCGGATTAAATTATGAAAGGCATTCACATATTGCGAACACGATTGTACAACTAATAAGATTTAATAACTAGTAACATATGAAAATTTGTGCCGGACGAGAACTCAAACCCCGATTTCCCGTTTCACGCTAGCGTTCGCCTTCACCGCGTCGGCTATCTGCGCACAACTCACGGCCAGATCCAGACTCCTACATGTCGCCGTGCCTGCGTCACAACCTGTACTCGTACGTACTTTATGTAATTCCCGTAGAAAGCAGTATATTTTAAATGAAATTCGCTGCCTAGTACAGGCGGATAAATACGATATTGCAAAGCCTGTGTTGTTAAGAAGAATGATGGATGCATGTCCGACGAACCATTGCATCGAACTAAACACACACTGTAAACAGTATTTAATCCCACAAGAAAGCAGTGTGAAGAACAAAACACTGTCTCTCCCTGTGCAGGAATCGTAGGATTTGTATGAGAGCACTATGGGATGGAGACACTGAGACAGATGGAAGTTTGGGTCCGGCCGTGAGTCGAGCACCGACAGCCAAAGAGGTTAAGCGACCTTTCGTGTAAAGAGGGAAATCCAGGTGCGAGTCCCAGTCTGGCACAAACTTCCACAAGTTACTAGTAAACCATACAGTCGGTGTACAATTGTATTCGCAATTTCCGCATGCATTACATAACTACTGAGAGAGTTCAGAGAATCGGTTTAGTTCGAGAATCGGCAGAACTGTTCTACTGCAGCCAGCTTGTATCTCTTATAAGGACCACGAAGGGCTGGTACGGAAGCATGTAGACAGTCGTCTTCCCCTCACTCCATTTCCGTATGAAATAGGAGGGGATTGTTTGGCAATGGTGCAAGGTACTCTCTGCCATGCACCGAGTGGTGATTTGTGCAGTAGGTAAGTAGATATATATATATATATATATAAGAGTTTTAACAGTTTACCGGTTTCGACAGCATCAGAGTACTTTCGTAGTAAGATGCTGTTTCTGATTATGATTTTTCTGAGACGAAACTGTAATATCCACCAAATGCGATCAAAGCAGTTGTGAATCAACAAGTGTTTTTTTTTCAGACCGCGTGAGACTGCCATATTTCATTGAGGTAGTAGTTATCGCTTTCGAATCATTCAGACATAACGATCGCAGTGGTTAGTTGGTCGGTTGGTTGATACGAGGGAGTGGACCATACAGCGAGGTCATCGGTCCCATCGGATTAGGGAAGGATGGGAAAGGAAGTTGGCGTCCCAATTCAAAAGAGACATCCTGGCATTTACCTGAAGCGATTTAGGGAAATCACGGAAAATCTAAACCAGAATGGCCAGGCCTGGGTTTGAACTGTCGTCCTCCCGAATGCGAGTCCAATGTGCTAACCACTACGCTTCCTCATTCGATACGATCTCAGTGTTATCAAAGGTTCAGAACGGGGTCTCGACAACAGAGTGACAATGAGGAATACATGGAAGTGTTAGCACACGGACGGCGCTAACACCAGAAGGAATTTTGCTGCGTCGTGATAAGAGAACCGACTGCGGGATGACGGAGCGTTTCAGCTTCGTCACGCCCGCCTCAGACAGAGAGCGTCGCGGCGAGTGAGACGGCGCTAGGCGAGAGGCTGGTGGTGGGGGAAGAGCGCTGATACTTAAGGCAGAGGCCGGCCCGTGCCGGCACCACAACACTTCCTACTAGCCGTGCTGTGCTGTCTGGAAGACATGAGTGTTTCGAGCAGACTGCTGCTGCTGGGCGCCGGCTGCGTCCCCAGCCTCTCCGTCTGGGCCCTGCCGGCTGCCGCCTTCGTCGCTGTCATCGCCGCCTGCATCTCTCTGCGATGCAGGTACGACACAAAGCAAATAGCTAAGGCTTTCTGAAGTATCACTGTACTGGCACTGTTGAAAACGAACCAGTGTCTTAGTCAGGGTAGCGTAAAATAGGCAGTGATGAATCTTACAGCTCTTACTGAACTGAAATGGTTAGTAAACTATGAAATATAAATATCATCATGTACGAGGTAATAGCAACATAGTACTGAAATAACAGTACTGCGCCGATACGTTTTTGCGTGTGCATTTGATTGCCTGTTATACATAATAACAATAACTGCAGATGATATGCAGCAAGGCAACAGTTAGCTTCTCTGCTGAAGCGGGTTTCTGTAGTAAATACGTCCGCTAGGTTACAGATTTAATTTGTTTCTCAACCGTTGTGTTGTCATGTCAATGCTACATATTTACTGTTTACATCGTTGTTCCGGGCAACCGTTTTGGCAAAATATTCGGTATTATAATCTAAACACGAGTTTAGTTTCTTTTAGTTTTCACTAGGTATTGGTTCCCATTTTAAAATGATCTGATGATTATATTAAGCACGTGCAGTAAAGTCGTATTTCTTTTCTTGACACGTCAATTTGCAGCGAGTTAGTGAGGCTTCAGGAGAACTACATGATCCAAACATCTTACCAAACGATGTGGGAACACAAAAAATTGACAACAAGCCCTAGATGACTTTATGGCACTGATTCTTGTGAAAATCAACATTTCCATACTTTAGCAGATAAATTTAGGCGCAGGCATTGCAAGTAAACTTAAGCTATGCTCTCATAAAATGAGAAATGAACACACTTCATTGAGACTTTCTAAAGACGAATTAAATGACATTTTCGTTTTATAAAATATTTTTCTTAATAACTGGCAGACATTGGAACAACAGTCCAAATTGTTTTGTACCAGTTTGCTTGACAATTTAAAAAAAAATTTACCCTTGATGTAATTAAGTTTTTATCGGTATTTGTTATTCCATGTATTTTGGGCTAACAAGCATTATATACCATACATACAGAAATAAGGTTTACTTAATGTAAACCCTTCAATGAATTGCAAATTGCAGATTTACATGAAATCAGCGTAATAAAGTGACATTCTTTTGTTTGGGGTTCAATACCAATTGCTGGCACAGAGCACAACATAATCATAACTAACACTTGGTTTAAGAATCATGAAAGAAGGTTGTATACATGGAAGAACCCTGGCGATACTAAAAGGTATCAGATAGATTATATAATGGTAAGACAGAGATTTAGGAACCAGGTTTTAAATTGTAAGACATTTCCAGGGGCAGATGTGGACTCTGACCACAATCTATTGGTTATGACCTGTAGATTAAAACTGAAGAAACTGCAAAAAGGTGGGAATTTAAGGAGATGGGACCTGGATAAACTAAAAGAACCAGAGGTTGTACAGAGATTCAGGGAGAGCATAAGGGAGCAATTGACAGGAATGGGGGAAATAAATACAGTAGAAGAAGAATGGGTAGCTTTGAGGGATGAAGTAGTGAAGGCAGCAGAGGATCAAGTAGGTAAAAAGACGAGGGCTAGTAGAAATCCTTGGGTAACAGAAGAAATATTGAATTTAATTGATGAAAGGAGAAAATATAAAAATGCAGTAAGTGAAACAGGCAGAAAGGAATACAAACGTCTCAAAAATGAGATCGACAGGAAGTGCAAAATGGCTAGGCAGGGATGGCTAGAGGACAAATGTAAGGATGTAGAGGCTTATCTCACTAGGGGTAAGATAGATACCGCCTACAGGAAAATTAAAGAGACCTTTGGAGATAAGAGAACGACTTGTATGAATATCAAGACCTCAGATGGAAACCCAGTTCTAAGCAAAGAAGGGAAAGCAGAAAGGTGGAAGGAGTATATAGAGGGTCTATACAAGGGCGATGTACTTGAGGACAATATTATGGAAATGGAAGAGGATGTAGATGCAGATGAAATGGGAGATATGATACTGCGTGAAGAGTTTGACAGAGCACTGAAAGACCTAAGTCGAAACAAGGCCCCCGGAGTAGACAATATTCCATTGGAACTACTGACGGCCGTGGGAGAGCCAGTCCTGACAAAACTCTACCATCTGGTGAGCAAGATGTATGAAACAGGCGAAATACCCACAGACTTCAAGAAGAATATAATAATTCCAATCCCAAAGAAAGCAGGTGTTGACAGATGTGAAAATTACCGAACTATCAGTTTAATAAGTCACAGCTGCAAAATACTAACACGAATTCTTTACAGACGAATGGAAAAACTAGTAGAAGCCAACCTCGGGGAAGATCAGTTTGGATTCCGTAGAAACACTGGAACACGTGAGGCAATACTGACCTTACGACTTATCTTAGAAGAAAGATTAAGGAAAGGCAAACCTACGTTTCTAGCATTTGTAGACTTAGAGAAAGCTTTTGACAATGTTGACTGGAATACTCTCTTTCAAATTCTAAAGGTGGCAGGGGTAAAATACAGGGAGCGAAAGGCTATTTACAATTTGTACAGAAACCAGATGGCAGTTATAAGAGTCGAGGGACATGAAAGGGAAGCAGTGGTTGGGAAGGGAGTAAGACAGGGTTGTAGCCTCTCCCCGATGTTGTTCAATCTGTATATTGAGCAAGCAGTAAAGGAAACAAAAGAAAAATTCGGAGTAGGTATTAAAATTCATGGAGAAGAAATAAAAACTTTGAGGTTCGCCGATGACATTGTAATTCTGTCAGAGACAGCAAAGGACTTGGAAGAGCAGTTGAATGGAATGGACAGTGTCTTGAAAGGGGGATATAAGATGAACATCAACAAAAGCAAAACAAGGATAATGGAATGTAGTCTAATTAAGTCGGGTGATGCTGAGGGAATTAGATTAGGAAATGAGGCACTTAAAGTAGTAAAGGAGTTTTGCTATTTGGGGAGCAAAATAACTGATGATGGTCGAAGTAGAGAGGATATAAAATGTAGGCTGGCAATGGCAAGGAAAGCGTCTCTGAAGAAGAGAAATTTGTTAACATCCAGTATAGATTTAAGTGTCAGGAAGTCATTTCTGAAAGTATTCGTATGGAGTGTAGCCATGTATGGAAGTGAAACATGGACGATAAATAGTTTGGACAAGAAGAGAATAGAAGCTTTCGAAATGTGGTGCTACAGAAGAATGCTGAAGATTAGATGGGTAGATCACATAACTAATGAGGAAGTATTGAATAGGATTGGGGAGAAGAGAAGTTTGTGGCACAACTTGACCAGAAGAAGGGATCGGTTGGTAGGACATGTTCTGAGGCATCAAGGGATCACCAATTTAGTATTGGAGGGCAGCCTGGAGGGTAGAAATCGTAGAGGGAGACCAAGAGATGAATACACTAAGCAGATTCAGAAGGATGTAGGTTGCAGTAGGTACTGGGAGATGAAAAAGCTTGCACAGGATAGAGTAGCATGGAGAGCTGCATCAAACCAGTCTCAGGACTGAAGACCACAACAACAACAACCAATTGCTGCTTGTGAATCTTGCCAGTTATATGGCTGGGATCCATGAAACTTTTTGTTCCTGACGTTTCGTCCAGAGCTACCATAGACATCTTCAGAGGTGCTTCTCGCTAGACAATACCCAGCGAAGACAGGCGTATCTCTCAAGATACCCATCGCAGCCTTGGACGAAACGTCATGAAAAAAACAGTATCATAGTCGATGACAGCCTGGAAGTTTCACCAGTACCAAAGACAAGCAGTAGTGGAAGGCCTTGTTCAACAGGCGTGTTCTCCGTTGCGTTGCAGAGTGCTGCAGTGGCTGCTGTCCCTGGTGGTGGAGACGCGCCCCCTACACGAGGTGCGCACGGCCACTACGTGTCGCGGCCGCAGGAGTCCGCCTCGTGGGTGCGGCTGGGCCGGCAGCGGCTGCTGCTGCTGAGGGACCCACAGCTCGCCTGGCAGCTGCTGTCCGCGCACTTCCCCAGCTTCCCCGCCAGGGTGCGCACCCAAGGCTACGACGACGGGCTGTTCGCTCAGGAAGGTAAGAGACCTGTGACGACACTTAGCCAGTCTCTCTAATACGCAGGTTATACGGCTGCACAATTCCCTCCAGATGCGAGAATACCTAAAACTGTACTCTGCAACGTCATGTAACCATATTTTTTCGTAACTTGTGATGAACATATTTCCCATTTACACATTCCTTGTCCTGTAGATCATGTTGTCAAACTTCCGAGAGTAGTGCGTATCCAAGAGGAGAGCACCCAAATGTCGCTATCTGATGACGTATATTTAAAGTGCAAAATACGATAATAAGGTGCTGTCCATTAACAGTGCGCCTCCTTCACTTATCTCAGTGAGCGAGGAACATTGTTCTTCAGAAAATGAACTTGCAGTCAGGTGCACTTAGCATCGAACCCCAATCTCACAAGCCTAATTTAGGTTCTCCAAGTTTTCCCTAAATCACTCACACTGAGGCACACAGCCGAATACCTTTCCCACCCTTCCCTTATTATAGCTTCTGCCCCCATCTATAACGTCCCTGATGGGTCATCGAACCATGACTTACCATTCTTCTGCTCTTAATAGTATCCCTACATCAAAAGGAGCGCAACTGTCCACCACTTCAAAATATAAATCGCTGCACTAGTTCCCACTGTGTACCGTAGCCATGCTGAAGCGGGCCCCTCGGCCTGTGTTGCAGGAGAGCAGTGGAAGCGAACCCGAGGCTGCCTGACGCCTTCTTTTACGCCGTCGGCCCTGCGCTCCGCCGAGCCGCAGCTGCGCGCGCACGCCCGCCGCCTGGCCACTCTGGCTGGCGGGTCTGCAGCCGCTGTGTCACCGCGGCAGCTGCTGGCCTACTGCACCGACTGCGTCGCCTCGGCGCTGCTCGGTCTGCAGACGCGGACCCTCGAGGACGCGGACGGCTCCTCGCCGTTCCTGGAGGCCGTCCAGCGTGCGCACGACGCCAAGACCGACCCTGGCCGCCGCTTCGTGTTCGAATACCTGGGTCGAGCCGCATTCGACGCTCTGGGGCTGGGACAACTACCCGACAAGATTGCCAACTTCTTCAGATCGGTGGCTGCTGTCAGTATCGACCACCGTAACAGCAACCCTGTGTCTTCTCACGACTTTGTACACCTGCTTACGAAGAGGATGAAGCTGGAAGGCGCAGATGATAAGGCTGTCCTACATGAAGGTAACTATGGCAACCTACTTCGTGATTTTATCAGATATATGGACACTAACGTATCACATTATTATGACCACCACACACGTCACATAACACATGTCAAATAATGTGCCCTGGCAATGTAGGTGTTCAAAAAGACAGATAAGACTCTGCAGGGTTCCTTTCAAGTGAAAGAAAGGATTGATCATATTGTGAAATGGACTTCCGTTACTTTTCTGGTAAAGTGTAAATCCTTTGTGTAGCTCTATCGTGAAATTACATTACTGGCGAATGGGTTAATAACACTACCATTGTTGTTGAGGTGATTTTTCTACTATGGGTGAAGACAAGCCAACATACAACAGCATCACAGTTCACTTTCCAAATAAACTTGGCAGTACCATTCTGCACCTATTAAAACACTTCAGTGAACCAAGCTGCGAACAGACCTCCGAAATAGGCAGATGGCTTAAGGATGATACATTGATGAGATAAACTAATTTCCACGCCAGCCTGTGGGCAACGGACCAGTGTTGGCGACAAGCAGCGATAAGCAGTGAATCGTGGCTCCTGCATGACCTGACAGCTGGGCATCAAGAAGCTCCAATGAGAAATGTCGGAGAACAAAGGCTCTTCCGCTTTGCTGGTAGAATCCGTGGGTGAAGTGGTAGTATGGAGTTAGCATCACTGCTGTGGCATAAGAAAAGTATTTGTGGTATTTTCTAACATCATTAACATTGTAGAAATTACTTTTGATTGATTTCATAATTCCTTTATCTGTACTTTCAGAAGATGATGATGATGTAATTTCAGATGGACATGAAGCTTGTTTTCCCTAGTACAGCTGGAATCTTACTAGAAACTGCATATCACGAGGTTATAGATGTAGGGAAATGGCTGAAATAGAACCACTAAGTTGTCAAGATATTCTCTGGTTCAGTTCTTTACCATGGCCCGTCCACTAGCTGACAGAAGCGCTTTAGATACCATTTACAATTCTGTACAACTGTGAGGCTGCAGTTATGTATGTGCGACTAGGTGGTCATAATAAAGTGACTAGGCAGTGTTTCCTTCCGATTCAGTGGCATTTGTCAACAGTCCATCGTTTTCATCGTTGCAGTTTCTGGTCAGACCGCCGCCATCCTGTCAGCGGGCGCTGGAGAGACCAGCCACGTGCTGCAGCACTGCCTCCTGGAGCTGGCCGCGCAGCCACAGCTGCAGCAGCGACTGCGCTCTGACATTGCTTCTGCTCAAGATCCAACTGCGCTGCCTCTGCTGGAAGCCGTTGTTAATGGTGAGCACAACGCCTTTGCAATCTGTATTATAACTTGTAACTTATTCTAAAACAATATACTATTTTAACAGATGCTACCGTGGGCAGGGAAGGTTTAATATTTGAGTGTTTATAAAGAGATGCAGATTGATGTACTTGCTTCTGCATTACTGGAAACCAACCAAGGGCGTGTAAGGGACTCTTCTGCAGGTGTCGAAAGAGGATACATAACGTAGGACCGAGTTGGAGACTTCGCTAACAAGACCACCAATGAAGTGTGTCACTGTTAGAATTTGTAAAGTGTCGATTTCGCCACTAGGAGCGAGTTTAGTCGTTTTCTGTAAGCAATCTGACTATTTCTTGCTTCTCTGTACAGTCTGGGGTACGCTGAAGTGCTTTCTTACGAACGAATACTTGAGCTGAGTTTCTCTCGCCGACCGTGGCGGCCGAGCTGTTGTAGGCAATTCAGTCCGGAACCGCGCGACTGCTACGGTCGTAGGTTCGAATCCTGCCTCGGGCATGTGTGTGATGTTCTTAGGTTAGTTAGGTCTAAGTAGTTCTAAGTTCTGGGGGACTGATGACCGCAGATGTTAAGTCCCATAGTGCTCAGAGCCATTTGAACCATTTTTGAGTTTCTCTCCCTGAGTTATGAAGAAACAGAAATCGCGATTCATGTTGTGTGTAATCGGTGATATACGACCTAGGCTTGGCAGACAGGGAAACAATCACAGTAAATGTTAGAAACTGAATAAATGAAATAAAATTTGTGCCACACGTAGAACTTGAACCCAGGCCTGCTTGCTTGCCAGTTATTACGCTACTGCAGCAGTGTAGGTTTCACACCTGCACGGGCTAACCGAGCTCAAAGCCATCCATAACACATACTTCAGGTTTGTAGTTTGTGCTGGGGTGTTACCTGTATTGCTGTGGTAGTGTAATGGCTAGCACAACTCCATAATATACATAGAGCGAAGGGCTCAAGTCTTAGCTGTAACACAAATTTTAATTCATTTCTTCAGCTTCTGGCATTATGACAGACAAAGCCAAGACTCAAATGTTTCCAAAAAATTTAATTATATCACAGTATGAGTATTACGCTGCATTTACTTGTTCTCTGAGCTCTTTACTTTCAGTGCTAGTCAGGGTGGAAATCTTCGGTTTCACAGAGCTAATTGGTATCAGCCAACTTAGTGTGTCCATCTAATAAACGAGGGAGCGACTTTGACGAAAGTCACAGAAGTTCCCCCAATCTCAAAGCTAGATTAAGAATAGGACATAACATTCTTTATACATCTTTGCACTTTTCTAGTGTTTGAAAGCAAATGTATTTACAGTCTCTAGGTGTATTCGTTCTAGTAGGATATTTATTTAATATATTCGATTTCCTAATTAAGCTGGAACAGAATAACATCACGACTAGATACATCTAATATTTTCCTATAGATGTAGGTTGCCAATGGCAGGAATGTTTTCAATTTATTTGTCGGCGTGATATTTCCTTCGCGAAAGCAACATTCACTACCAGTCATACGTACACTAATAAAACTGGGGTTTACAAACTGTTCTCCAGACCTCAATGGCAAGTTACTGTGAGCGGTGTCTGCTATGTTGAAACAGCCTCCAATTTATATTCACAGTCTGTGTTCATCTTATTCTCTTAGGAAGCGTCGTACTTAAAATATAACTTTAGTACGAGTAGGGTACTCACCCTTGTTTCCCACACGTACTGTACTGTTTGTCGTACGAAGCTGGATTCTCGTTACCCGCGGCTGACGTGGTGTATTTCCGCTGCAGAGACGCTGCGGCTGCACCCCTCGGAGCCAGTGCTGAGCCGCGAGTGCCGGCAGGCGTGTTCGCTGGGAGGCGAGCAGCTGCAGCCGGGAGACCGCGTCCTGGTGCCCGTCTGGTCGCTCAGCAGGGACTGCGGGCCACACGGCTTCCAGCCAGACACAGGCGTGGAGGCGCCACAGCTCGTCTTCGGCGGGGGACCGCGAAAGTGCGTCGGTAAGTCAAGCATCACACTCGCGCTGTACCTAAGACAGTTTGTTTTCGCAAGTTTCTGATTTAAGAGTTTAAATCGTACCCGGATGTTACGAGATATGATTCATTTTCGTGAGTTTCGTGGAACACGTCGAAACACTACTTTAGCGTTACTTATTTGCTCTAAGGATAACTCGCTACTGTACCTGCAATACACGACAGAGTCTCCCGAATACTATCAGCAGTTGTCCGCGTCCATGTAGCTGAGTGTTCAGATCACATAACTGGAGATTTTCCTTTGGTGGAAGGACCGGTGCACTCAACCTTGTAATGCCGACTGAGGAGCTACGTGACCGAATAGTAGCAGCTCCACGGTCTGGGTCTGCAAAACGCTCGGGAGATCGCTGTGCTGATATCTGCGTGACGCGGCAAGGCAGAGGACGACACGGTGGCTGGTGGACATCCTTTGAGTCGGCAGGATTTGACGAGGAGCTCGTTTTCGTATCAGCCGTTCTGTTCTCACGGACAGATCACAGTCGTAATATCACGACAAACGGCTGTCAGTTTTAATATTTTCTTCGGGATGTTATCACGCAGTCCTATGTATCAGCAGTATTTGAACCACATTACAACCGAGCAACGTCGGTAACACTCTCCGTCGTCTACGGTATTATTAGCAGTATCGTAAAATGTGGCCTACGCTAACCTCGGGAGCAAGCATTTGCAGTCGACGGAAAATGGTATTACTATAGAAATTAAACGTCAAAGAAGTATTATACACTCTAAGCAGCTTACGGTTAACATGAATTTCTTGAAATATGTTCGAGCTGTGGAGTACGTTTTATAATAAATGTTTTTTCCAGTATCAGAATAGAAGACGAATCTTCAGACTATAACATATACAGAGCTACATACATATACTCCATATTTAGCGCTACACAGAGTGAGATGAAGCTTTTCGCGCATTTTAGAATTTGCTCAGCTGCGCAGAGATTAATCCTACAACAATTTCAAACATGGGCTGTTCTGTGGAAACACTTCTTTTCATATCGCATGGCGTGCTAAATTGCTTCCGACAAATTACCACATGCTGTCGTAAGTGTTGCTGGCTCTGGCTAAACCTCAAAACTGCTAGGCCAGAACATAAAACCAGTAACGAAATGATGTCAGCTAACGCACTGAAACGAAGCGCCCAGTGACAATACCACATCACATCTACTTGTTAAGCACTTTCTCACAGTCAAATTTATTACATTAATTGTAACAGAACAGTGTACTTTGTAATGTATATATTTGCAGTGCGTAACAGAATATGAGAGTGCGGTTTTAATTTCAGGCTACAGACTGGGTCTCCTGGCCATCAGGATCCTGATCGTGGAACTGGTGTCTCAGTACCGGTTGTTCCCCGCTGGAAACGCGATCGGTCTCAAGAAGCTTGACGACGAGTAGGAGCTGTAGTCCACTGCAAAATTACAGGACGTCTGCACGGCTATGACTGCCTTCGCGAGAGGAAATTATTTCTTTTTAGATAATGATATAAGAAGACTGATCTTTCTGCTTACTGTTATAAGACTAAAGTATTTATAACAGAAGTTACTGTGTAACAACTAAATCTTACTACTATGTAGTAATCATAGAGTGTACCTTGAGCTTTGACGGTGTGGATACTGTTGCTACACTAAGTGTGGCGTGTCATTCACACTACGTCTTATCTGTGATTTATTTATTATGAATACATTTTTCATGTAGTACATAACAAAATGTTAATGAGAACTACAGAGTCAGTAGACAGTATTAATAATTATTAACAATAAACATCATTAATTCATTACCTTATCATTATTTATATTTTGGCATACACTTCCACTCCTGATTCCTGACGCGAAAGTTTTACCTAATATTCACCATTCTTATCTTACCGATGTTATAAATAACTGAAAAATCATTTTACTTTTCGTTTATTGCACCTTGAGAGAAATAGGAATAAGGTTTCCAGGAAGAGTAGCGTCATTTGGTAGTTATCAAATAGGTGAAGCTAATTAATTTTATTCGATCAGTAGTCTGAAATTAAAACCACACTCATATTCTGTTACGCACTGCAAATTATATACATTACGAAGTTCACTGGCCTGTTACAATTAAAGTAACACACTTGACTTTGAAAAAGTGCTTAACGAGTAGATGTAAAAAGAGCATTAGTTTGTTGCAATGGTTTTACTCATGATTGTCCTATACACTAAATTAAAATGATGTAGGTGGTGTGGAATAGCTTTGATGAAGGATAAAATCTGCAGAGTGTTACACGCAGATGTACTTCTTTATTTTTACTAAATACGCATGTTTTCGGTCACAAGTCTGGCCATCCAAGGATCATAAAAAGATAATTCAACTATGCTTTGCATATCTGCAATATCCAATGTTTACATTACATGGCTGGTACACACTGGGAAGCATTATTAATGGCTTGAACATTTTAAGGGTTTCATTGGGTGTTACAGCTGTGCAGCGCATAGCTGAAAAGTTACTTAGTTAGTTACGTGTTCCACTTATCAATCTCACGGTAACTGTTACGATATGGAACGTGTCAAATCCATAAGAAATGCACACATGAACTAAGTTTTTTTTAAGCTTAAATTTCTTATTACCTACTCCACTACATTAAATGGCACAAAACGCATATATTATACCTACAGATTTATTTCTTCCTATTCAAGATTCGTCTCTGGTATAGAAGGAGTTGTCAAGGAGATATTATTTCAATTTATTTTTGAAACTATTACTGCTGTCTGTCAGACATTTTATTTCACCTGGTAGTTTATCGAAAAATTTTACAGCAGCATATTTTACATCTTTCTGTGCCAAAGATAGGTTAAGTAGTGGATACTGTAACTCTTTCTTTCTTCTACATTTTTCTTTTCCCGAGTGGTTTGATGCGGCCCGCCACGAATTCCTCTCCTGTGCTAATCTATTCATCTCAGAGTAGCACTCGCAAGCTACCTCCTCATTTATTTGCTGGATGTATTCTACTCTCTGTTTTCCTCTTTTTGCGCTCTACACATCCCTCTAGTACCATGGAAGTCATTCCCTCACGTCTTAACAGATGTCCTATCAGTCCTTATCAGTGTTTTCCACATATTCCTTTCCTCTCCGATTCTGCGCAGAACCTCCTCATTCTTTACCTTATCAGTCCACCTAATTTTCAACATTCGTCTGTAGCATCACATCTAAAATGCTTCGATTCTCTTCTCTTCCCGTTTTCCCATAGTCCATATTTCACTACCATACAATGCTGTACTCAGAAATGTCTTTCTCGAATTAAGGCCAATATTTGATATTAGTGGACTCCTCTTGGCCAGGAATGTCCTTTATGCCACTGCTAGTCTACTTTTGATGTCCTCTTTGCTCCGTCCGTGCCTAGGTAGCAGAATTCCTTAATTTCATCTACTTCATGGCCAACAATCCTGATGTTAAGTTTCTGTTCTCATTTCTACTACTCATTACCTTCGTCTTTCTTCGAATTACTCTCAATCCATACTCTGTACTCATTAGACTGTTCATTCCATTCAGCAGATCATGTAATTCGTCTTCACTTTCACTCAGGATAGCAATGCCATCAGCGAATCGCATCATTGATATCCATTCACCTTGAAATTTAATTCCAATCCTGAACCTTTCTTTTATTTCCATCATTGCTTCCTCGATGTGCAGATGGAACAGTAGAGGCGAAAAGCTACATCCTCGTCTTACACCCTATTTAACACGAGCGCTTCGTTCTTGGACGTCCTCTCTTATTATTCCCTCTTGGTTGTTGTACATGACCCGTTCAAATGGTTCAGATGGCTCTGAGCACTATGGGACTTAACTTCTGAGGTCATCAGTCCCCTAGAACTTAGAACTACTTAAAGAACTACTTAAAGCTAACTAACCTTAAAGGACATCACACACATCCCGTGCCCACATGACCCGTCACTCTGTATAGCTTACCCCTACTTTTCTCAGAATTTCGAGCATTTTGCACCATTTTACATTGTTGAAAGCTTTTTCCAAGTCGACAAATCCTATGAACGTGTCTTGATTTTTCTTTATTCTTGGCTCCATTATTAACGTCAGAATTGCCTCTGTCGTACTATTACCTTTCCTAAAGCCAAACTGATCGTCATCTAGCGCATCCTCAATTTTCTTTTCCATTCTTCTGTATATTATTCTTGTCAGCAACTTGGATGCATGAGCTGTTAAGCTGATTGTGCCGTTGATCAATGCCGATTCTTCCGCCTTTAGGACAAGAGAGTGCCATGAATCTCTGACCGCTCATCCGCCCTCTTTGACAACGCCGTTGGCAGAATGAGGGGTGACTTCTTATGCCGCCAACGCTGATTATTAACCAGAATTTAAGCAGCGGCGGGATTGGAACGCGGGACCAAAGACGTTTAGATTATAAATCAAAGACGCTATCCTTAGACCACGGGTATTGATTTCTTGGGGTATTAAATCACAAATGTCACTGTTGTTTTTAAACTGGTCCATGTTACTGAGAACAAATTTCATTACTGACTACTAAATTCTTCTGGTATTATAATATAAATGTCTGTTGTTTTTAAACTGGTCCATGTTATTGAGAACAAATGTACTGTGAGGCTGCTGTAAGAATTCCGAAAACCTTTTTGTGACCTGCGGATGGACAGAGTCGTGACTTAAATTGATAGTCTTTAAAAAAAATTATAGTTGTTTATTACACGATGGATTTTTTACCTAAATTAAGATCGACACATTATTTTATTGTAATGCAGAATCTCCTACTTCTGTTCCTTCAGATATCAGTGTAATGTAGAATCTTCTATTCCCGTTACTTCAGATATCTGCTTTTATGAAGTCCTAATGCTTCACTCGCTGTTATGTCACCATTCTTAAGAAATACTATGTTTTAACAAATTATGTATAAGCCAAAACTACGTGAGTATAAAAAATTTTAAAAATGTAATTACAAAAACCATATCATGAAATTCGAAGAAATGAATTCAATCAAAAATCAGTATCAGCCGTATGGTATTAGCATATGATGATTATAATACACACATTTTACAATGAAGAGCCAAGGAAACTGGTACACCTGGCTAATACCGTGTAGGACCCCCGCGAGCACGCAGAAGTTCCGCATCACGGCGTGGCGTGGAGTCGACTAATGTCTGAAGTAGAGCTGGAGGGAACTGACACCATGAATCCTGCAGGGCTGTCCATAAATCCAAGTGTACGAGGGGGTGGAGGTCTCTTCTGAACAGCATGTTGCAAGGCATCCCAGATATGCTCAATAATTTTCATGTCTGGAGAATTTGATGGCCAGCGGAAGTGTTTATACTCACAAGAGTGTTCCTCGAGCCATTCTATAGCAATTCTGGACGTGTGGGGCATCGCATTGTTCTGCTCAAATGGCCCAAGTCCTTCGGAATGCATAACGGACATGAATGGATGCAGGTGATCAGACAGGATGCTTACGTACATGTCACCTGTCAGAATCGTATCTAGACGTATCAGGGGTCCCACATCACTCCAACTGCACACGCCCCACACATTACAGAGCTTCCACCACCTTGAACAGTCCCCTGCTGACATGCAGCGTCCGTGGATATATGAGGTTCTCTTCATACCCGTACACAACCATCCGCTCGACACAATTAAAAACGAGACTCGTCCGACCTGGCAACATATTTCCAGTCATCAACCGTCCAATGTCGGTGTTCACGGGTCCAGGCGAGGCGTAAAGCTTTGTGTCGTGCTGTCACTATGGTGCACGAGTGGGATTTCGGTTCTGAAATCCCATATCGATAATGTTTTGTTGAATGGGTCGCACAGTGGCGCTTTTCATGGCCCAGCATTGAAATCTGCAGCAATTTGCGGAAGGGTTGCACTTCTGTCACATTGAACGATTCTCTTCAGTCGTCCTTGGTCCCATTATTGCACGGTCTTTTCCTTCACACAACGATGTCGGAGATTTGATGTTTTGTCGGATTCCTGATATTCACGGTACGCTCGTGAAATGGTCTTGCAGGAAAATCCCCACTTCATCGCTACCTTGGAGATGCTATATCCTACCGCTCGTTCGCCAACTATAACACTACGTTCAAACTCACTTAAATCTTGATATTCTGTCATTGTAGCAGCAGTAACTGTACTAACAATTGCGCCAGAAACTTGTAGTCTTAGATAGGCGTTGCCGACCACAGTGGCTTATTCCGCTATTTATAGATCTCTGTATTTGAATGCGCATGCATACACCAGTTTCTTTGGCGCTTCAGTGTAAATACTTTCGTCGTAATATCACACATAGGAACGACCGACAAATGTGAGACAAATATCCTTTACTCGAAAATGTGTGACACATTACGCAGGTACGAAAGAAGGGACTAAAAAATAGAGGTGGCGCAGTGGTTAGCACACTGGACTCGCATCGGGAGGACGACGCTTCAAAACCTCGTTCAGCCATCCTGATTTAGGTTTTCCTTGGTTTCCCTAAATCACTCGAGGTGAATGCCGGGATGGTTCCTTTGAAAGGACACGACCGACTTCCTTCCCCATCCTTCCCTAATCGAATGAGACCGATACCGATGACCTCGCTGTTTAATCCCCTCCTCGCAAATCAAACAACCAACAAAAAAGAAGGAAACACAAAGGCAGTTGTACAAAACAGTGGCTGTTGTCCAAGGTCCGTAGTGTGGAAGCGAGACCTAGGCGTTAAAACTCAGAGATGAATCAAAGATCCAAACAGCAGAAATGGCGTCTACTCTTCAGCATTATTTTTTAACATCACATTTCAGTAGCTCCTATTCTCTTCTTGTCTGTTCTGGTCATCGTCCATGTTTCACTTCCATACAAGCCTACACTCCACACAAATACTTTCAGAAAAATCTTACATTTATAGCACCAAAATTTAATGGTGTCTCATATAAATGTATTTTTTTAGTTTTTAATGATGTGCGCTCTGTAAGAAACCAGATAAAAATGAGGATATCAAAAGAACTGGTATCTATTCCGTCAGAGCCGACGTAATGACTATTTAAGTAATCTTTTCAAATATGTAGTGGGAGTGGATGAAACTCACGCATCGTCCTAAAATTAGCCCTGTCTTATACATCCACTCTGGAAGACGCAGTTTGGAAATTCCAGAAGAGACCAGAAGGCCCATTCCATGAAAGTAATGACGCGATGATGATGATCACGATGACTATTATCACTGACATACCTTACACCATCAATTTGCGCTTCATCTTCCTCTTGCTGAATGCCAATCGAAATTAATGAGCTAATTTTCTTGATTTGTACGAGTGTTATTTTGCAAACCATTTACCTAATGTTGAACCTTGTGGAACTGCATTTATCGTTTTTTTTTCCCATAGTCAGATAAAAAGCCCCCGCCTTCAGTTGTTAATTACACAGCAACTTTCAATATTTTTCTTACGTATGATGTGAGCCATTTGTTAGCTTTATTGTTAATTCCACAAAACCTCAGTTTCTCTAACACAATGTTTCGATTTACACACTCAAATGCATTCGATGTGCAATAGTAAGTGCATTGTTTGGGAGGGAGGAGGGAGCGGAGTGGGATGTGAACGTTAGGAGATTTCTCTAGTTCTCTGTTAGGCAACCCTCTCGCTTGGCCAGTGTATCCTTTGCTTCGGTTCTGCAAAGTCGAACGCCGGTAGCTCACGATAGTCTCTCAGTACGCAGTAATAAGCTGGACTGTCTGACATCAGCGTTTACTGTAGCAGAAAATAGCAAGCATCAGAGTCCTGTTTAGATACAGATATTAGATATTTAGTATATTACAAATATCTAGCGCAATGAGCCGCATTCTAATAGCCATTTATTAAATATCGTCGAAAATTCTAAAGATTAAATTAGTCCTTTGAGAAATGTGTTAGTGAGTAAGAGAGACTTAATTCATTGACATCTTGCACGACATTCAACAGGAACAACACAGTAAGTGCTTATCTCCTGTTGCAAGTCTTCATTTCTTTTTTTCTACACATATATCACTTAATCACTCACGGTTCCTTACGTAAGCTGGAGAGTCGTAATAATGTAGGGTACCTTAATCGATCACTTGGATCTAGAAGATTTTTTATCTAAAGCAGATGCAGACAATAAACAACGAAACCGGGGAGCGGACAAAAGAAATGGCCTTAAGAACTCCAATACCACTTTCAAGACCATGCGCCTGACAAGGAAAGTTTACAATGAATTTATGTTAGCTACTTTGCCTTATGCCAACGAACCATGGACTTCGCGGAGAGGCTCATGTTGAGAATTACTAGTAAGGAAAGTGAGTGACCTCGAACGTTCAGAACCGCACAAAAATAAGCTTAGAATATTAATCACACTCCCCAGAAAAAGCAGAATGAGCCATTCACATGCACACAACTACTCATCTTAGCAAGAGAGGCATTTGAATGGTCATCTTTCTAAGGTCTAAGAAAGGAACTCTGGTAACACGAAGACAACAAAATATTGCCAACTTCTTGATGTTTACTTCTTTAGCCAATATAATCTCTACATGAGAGAGATTGTTGAATATGAAAAACAAGTAAACGATCGTCAGTTCATCATCAAATTTCTCTCTCTTCCATACAATCAGCTCTCTGCACCGGTGTGCCTAATGATATAATATGCTTGGCAAGTGGCAGGTTATGATACTGACATAGCAATATCTTCGTTACAAAATGTAATTCGTGTTGCATTTGATAATGAAATGCTTAAATGCAGAAGTGGGTTGAATGTGAGAAAGTGGCTGTAGTCAGATATGCACATTGCTTTGTTCCACCTTGCTTTGAGCACTTCACTGAAATCGCACACCTGCACTTCGAAGACTGAGTAGCTCTGCAATTCTGTCAGGTCAGAAGGACACGTGTGTTGTTCAGATAGTGTCATTTATTTCAAGAAGAGAGCAATGGAGCAATGAGACACGACATTGTAATACGTGGTCTTTTGCTGTCATTATTTGGATATTTTTTCTTAGCGTTACCAAAGCTTCTCCCTTAGTCTTGAATAGGCGATCATTCATATGCCTTTCGTGGTAAGATTCGAGCACTTCAGAGGGGCACAGTAAATTCCAGTGGCATATCCTGCAAGAAACTCATCCTACAATATGCAAGAAAATTGTCTTCAATAGATCTTAGGAACACATGTCTTGCTACTACTTGCCAATCACAGAAATTTTACTGCAAAAAGTCCACAATCAGTTGATTCTCTGATGTAATATCCTTGAATGGAAGCGCCAGCAGATCAGCTCGTACTACATTGTATTAAAAAAAATTTTAAAAATCGACGCACCGCGAATGAATTGTCCGAATGAGACGGATATCGCTAGATGTGACGTAAATGTGAAGGCAAATAAGAAAGTACATATCAGAAAAACTGGATGTTTTATATAGGAGAAAGAGCTTCACAAATTGAGCTGTCAATAAAGAGCTGGTCCACTTCTGGCCCTTATGTAAGCTGTTATTCGACTTAGCATTTATTGATAGAGCTTTTGGATGGCCTCCTGAGGGATATTGTGCCGATTTTGTCCAACTGCTGCGTTACATCGTCAGAATCCCAAACTGGTTGGGGGGCGCTGCCAATAATGCTCCAAACATTCTCGACTGCGCAGAGGTACGGCGAAGCCTGGAATCTGATTGACTGGAGTAGGAATGTCCCGCTGTGAACTAAGCCCTGATAACCAGCGAAGAAGTGTCTGGAGATGCCCTGGACAGAGGTGGGGTACCAACCTGACTGTCACCCCGCCATACTGCCCGACAACCAGGAGAGATGGTCTATGGAGCCATCTCATTTCGTAGCAGGATCCCTTTGGATGTCATCCACGGCACCCTTACAGCAGAGCGGTACGTAGACGATATTCTGCGCCCCGTTTTGTTGCCTAACATTTGTATGTTTCAAGGGGCCCAAATACTGCCTATGTTCACTGACGCAAACTCATTGTAAATATTTTATTAGATTCTTATGATACATTATTTCGTTAAGAACATAAATAGTACATTAATAAAACTGTTTTATACTACACGATTTGGTAGAAATTACAATAATTCCTGATTGGTTTCTCAAAGTAGCTACGAAATATGAACAAAAACTAAGGTTTGGAAGCATATATTAATTGAGGCGTTATTGTCTCAGACTTACTCTAAGCGACATGTAAAATATTTCACTGCGACATTTTTCGAATTCCATTTCAAGATATTTTTATAGCGTGGCCGTTGAGAACTAAAGAAATACTTTGGTTAAATCATAATATGTACGACAGATAGTTTTGCATATCTTTTTCCGTTCTCTGTTGGGTGGGTTGCTATAGAAGTGATTTCGACAAGTGTGATACGTGTTATAAAAGCTTCTGGGAGAACGGAAGAAACGGGAGTTAATAATTTTATTGTTTTAAATGTCTTATTGGTATGCGGAACATACTATAAACTTACATGCAATTAACTTCAGTATCTCAAGATTGAAGATGTGTCTAAACAATAGCCGGCCGGGGTGGCCGAGCGGTTCTAGGCGCTAGAGTCTGGAACCGCGCGACCGCTACGGTCGCAAGTTCGAATCCTGCCTCGGGAATGGATGTGTGTGATGTCCTTAGGTTAGTTAGGTTCAAGTAGTTCTCAGTTCTGGGGGACTGATAACCTCAGAAGTTAAGTCCTATAGTGCTCAGAGCCATCTGAACCATTTCCAAACAACACTGATAAATGTTCCGTTAGGCACCGTATTTATCAAAACGAAATTTTACCCTGTTCTGCTTCTAAAGGGCCAATATCAGTCTGGTATTTTTTTTTTAATAAACCCTATAGTGGAGGTGATGATGACATTTCAATCACTATAAATAAACTGACTAAATTCGTGTGAGTCACAGAACGAGGAGTATATTTATAACATTTATACTACTTTCGAAGGCCTTGCTGTTGCCGCCCTTAAATACGGTCTTATAAACTATTATGAGAGCTGCAGGATGCGGGATAACGGCTTTTATTGTTATCTTTTATTGACTGAAATGCAAATGAGATGTGCTGTCTGCCATTGTTTCCGAGTCAAGAGATAAAAATACTCTCGTCGACCATCTTCCGTCCCCTGAACGTGGAGACATCAGCCCTATTCTCCTAGGGCAGGTGTTTCTATCTCCTGGATTAATAACTAATGAAGGGGGCAGGAGGAAAACTACAGATCAGCAAAAGACATTGAATTGAAAATAAATCAAATGATAATAACACGATAAATGCGAGGTAGTCTTGCCATATAAATTGCAACTTTATGTGTCTACAATTATGGCTTACTTGGCAGCTGCCTTCTTGCTGTAGGGCAAGAAAGAGAACACGTGAAAACATTGAGAAGAAAATCAGAAAAAAATGAGAAATAAACAATTCGTCAAGCTGGTAGAGAGAGTGATAATCGAGACGAAAGAAAGTTGTTAGCCATGAGGAGTCACGTAATACGAACGCATGAACGGGCATCAAAACTTAATGCATTAGCATTGATAAAATCGCAAAGCCGGTTTCTCGTGGAGCAAACTGTAGATTTGCTTAAAAACAATAATCAAAATTGCCTCGAGCATTCTACCGCGAAACATCCTGACTATAATTGACTGAATCTACACATAGCTGCTTCCAAGATGGACAATAAAATGACAGATTGGGAAGCATTCAAGGGTTATTATGTCGGACTTATTCTAGGATACATGTAATAATACCAAGAACTGTAACGGAATGGGCCTCGGATACCGTCTCTCCGTGCATGTTTAAACTCGGATGCTGCACAGAAGTGTGCGGCCCGCAATATAAAAGTGACCCTGCCACCAATTGGACTGGGGGGGGGGGGCACTGAAAACGCTTCCTGCTGCTTTTGGCCGGTGGAGCAGCTCGACATTCTGGTGTTCTGCGTTCGCGTTAGGAAAACTCAATCCCAGTTCTAGCACCGCCGGTGGGCCTTGTATCCCTATGTGCGAATGTGGCTGCCGCTTAAGTTTGAATCTAACAGCCCTGAATGTCTACAGATTGTCGCCATCTGTGAATTTTCTGAATTAATTGATCGCTGAAGATGAAAACAGTTCTGCGCCCACCACTGGATGGCCCTCTGCTCAGATGGTTTCAGTTGGCCGAGAAAACTGATTTTAATGGATAAATTAAATAAACAATTTTACCGACTTCTTAATTGATTTATAGCCCCATGATTACTATCAATGAACTCGTGATTACTTAAGCAGTACGAATCCACGATTGGATAGATGACTCTAATTCAGTTATACTCTCTTTCTCAGTGGGGAGATTGGACTGTAGAGCTGCCGCGACTGCTCTATGTGTTTTATACGTCTCAGAAAAGTCTTTGGGTTACGACTATTACCCATGACTTAAGATACGGTGCCAGAAAGGATTATAAAAGAAGTATAAGTACTGATGGACTGGCTCGCTGATAACATGAAAAAAGAATTGTTTGACAGCCCAGCTGTGTTCTGAAAATACAAAGAGATCAATAATTTCGTAGTATTATTGACAGTTCACGTTTCGATTTGGGACCTTGTAGATACTGAACGACTTTCATTACACTTCTCGTTATGTCCTGGTTTGATATCATTTTATTGCTATTTACTTGGCATAAAGAGTGTTTCAGAAGTGATGATCAATATTCGGGGACGTGACAGGAATGATTATTCTAAATGAAACAGTGAAGTAGACATGGGCTCTAAAACGCATATCTTAACAGCTATGAGCAATCCTTGATCTTGTATACTGTGAAGCAGATCGCTTCTATTGCGAGCTGTTTGCTTTCCATATTTTGGGAAGTTGTAGTATGGACCAAAACAAGAAAAAATGTCCAGTAAGCATGTGCTCTAAAATGCATGCTATGAGCACTTGTTCATCTTCGCTACTTTGAAACACATCTTTTAAACTATGCATTTTAGAGCACATGTTTACTGGACTCTTATTTTGGTCCATACCACCATTTCCCAAGATATGGAAAGCAAAGAGCTTGCAGTAGAAGAGATTTGTTTCAGAGTATCGAAGATAATGAATTGCTCATAACTCTTAAGATATGCGTTTTAAAGCCCATGTTTACTTGACTTTTTTGTTTAGAATTATCATTCCTGACATATCCCTGAATATTGACAATCCCTTCTGAAGCAGCCTGTATTTCATTATTATTTTACCTGTATAACACAAATATAATTGTGTACAATTTAAAGGAAAAAGGACGAATATCGTTAAATGTTACTCCGTTATCACCGACGAGGAGCGTTTAGTGTGAGGGGCTAAATTGCATGTTATTCCAGGTTTTCGCTACACTGGTGGTCGTTATGGCTTGATATGTCTGTTCGCACTCAGTAAATACTTTTTTATAATTATCTGATGAATCTGGGGTGTACGTGGTGTTGTGGACCCTGATGGTCAGTTGCTTCAAAAGAAAATAGATAACGGCACTTAAATGTGAGCTATTTAAAAATAACCGTACTATTTTGCTTGCGCAATAGTCCAAATGACGCTGCTAAAACGCGCTGTCATCTCACAGCCAGCTCGTTAATCAGCTTATCTCCATGAAAGCAGAGGGCTTTCTAAAGATAACATCAATCTTGAAAGAGCTTCTGATGGTCTAACATACTCTGCTAGAACACAGAGAATGACACAGGAGTAGAAGTTGATATCTAGATTTATTTTCGCGATTCATTCGATTTTCCGTTCTCATCCAACTAAACTGTTCGTTGTTTGCTTGTTTACAATTTAAATGCCTCACTCACCAAACGTATAGACTAGCACACACAAAAAGCACACAAACACTCGAACGTAAAAACACACACACACGCAGGTACGACACACGTATGCACACATGTATAACGAACAGGACACCTTCAACTACTACCGAATTATTGAACATGGATGGGGCGCTGATTAGAATCGGGAGGTGAGATTGTTAGGGCAACAAAACAGACAGTGGTCTTATATCCAACAAATCCGATTTTCTTGTTATTCAATTTAGTCAGACCTATCTACTTTCCTATGCAAGTGTCAATTTCTTTCTCTGCTATTTTCTATTTTATGGAGCCTATATGTTAACTGTAATCGAAAATTACTTGTGGAATACTACGATTTCAGTAAAATTTACAAGCTCCATACATTGTGTGGTGTCTGACAGACGTCCATGTAGCTAATAAATACTACAAAAATATCAAGCAGAGAAAACAGTAATCATTTACTGCATCTACATCGCATCAGCGTTGGATTACACAGCGCATTGTAGACTGCCCATAAAAATTTACAATGCACTGACTATTATGATGTTTGCTACTGTCGCATAAAACGGGGAGCCGTCTTTCGAACGAAAATTCCCCTGCATTTAGCAGTGGAATTCCCATTGCACTCTTAATGTTACCACCCTTGCTTTTGATGTCACCGAATGTTGTTTTAACTTTCCTGTATGCTGAGTCTGTCCTTCCGACAACCATATCTCTTTCGAATTCTTCACAGTTTTCCTGCAGCCATTTCGTGTTAGCTTCCCTGCACTTCCTAGTTATTTCATTCTTCGGCGACTTGTGTTTCTGTGTTCCTGAGTCTCCTGGATCATTTTTGTACTTCCTCCTATCATCGATACGCTCCACGACCGATTGCCTCAGTTGCCCGATAACTCTTACCCTGCTGTAAGGTTTCGGATAGCAGATTACTTAAGCTACCGCGTGCTAACGGGAAGAGTGCGATAAGTACTACATGGTGCGGATCCTTAGTGCGTCAGCATGCGACTCAATCTTAACTAGCAGCCACAATACCTGTTGTATATTTTCTAATGTTTCAGTTGACAATTGTCGAATACTATTTAAGAGGCACATCATCGGACAAAAGATTCCCCAAACCGATCACTTAGATCTCGGGCGACGGATCCACATTCGGCTATTGGATTGTCAGACACACATTCTGTATTATTTATATCAGCCCCACTTTCTAATTCTAAATCTGCAGTTTGGATCTACAAATCAAACAAAAGATTATTTAACTGAATGACACGTGCTAACTGCTCAGGGCTCGGGTCTAGAAGTTTAAGATCTTCTTTATTCTATTAACGACGTGGACTTATTGTACATGAATGCGCTTCACCTGCGTCATGGTCGGTTGATTATTTTGGAGAAAGGAGAGATTTTCTTGTAACTGTTTCAATGCTATCATAATAGTCTATAAATTTTGGCTCAGCTCGCCAACCGTGCTGACAGAAACGGAGAGTGGTGTTGACAACGCTGTCCATAGCCTGGCTGCCGGCTCCCCCACCGTACCGTGAACATTTTGTTGCCTAATGCTCAGCTCATACACGAGCTGATCCCGTTTTAGGTTCGAAATACCAGGACACTGACGTGGATCCATGGTGCAACATTGGACAAAAGAGAATAATTAGACAATGTCCCAAAAGAACAAAGTACAAATAACGACGCTCTCCTGCCAATGATACGTGGTACTTACTGGAATTAAGGAAAACGTGGAAGGGAGGACACACTGGTACGTGGGTCCCTTTTCGTACCACACTTACCCACCATATCTTGGAAACCATAAAAGAGGAAGCAGGATGGAATCATGGTTGGTAGTCACAATTTATAATTAAGACAGTTTATTGACATTATGCCTCTTAAGGAATTTGACAATTACAAATTGTGGACGAGCCACTAGATAAAGTTCTACAAATACAGTTAGAAACCTAACGTATTCAGTACTCAAACAGTCCCTTAGAGAAAGTTATAAAAATCGTAATGTGTCAGGTATTTATAGAAACCTTTATAGCAATTATTAATTACTTCACAGAGCCACAGAGCCACTACATCAACTCCCTAAAACCAATTATTGCATTAAGATGGCCACACTTAACATTCTTCACTAAAATACCCTTATAAACTTACTATTTCAATCCGTTAAAGAAGCACTTTTTAAAGGTCAATTACAAACTTAACGTCGCCGGGCACTAATACCCCTCGCTTTATTTTCCCTTATTCAGAAAACAGAATTACTGACAAACTTCAGAAAATCAAACTCCCATAGATGATTTCCTTCAAAATACATATAATGAAAACAGTTACCAATAAAGGGTGACTCAATGACACTTCAACACTAGTGCCAAGCTAAGACCCAATTACATAACTTGATAGAATCTTTTACATCAAAAAATACAGCAGTAACACTAACCTTTAAAAATGAATGTTCACCTGCTCAGACATATTAATAAAAGATTACTAGAAAGAGCTCCACAAGGAACTCAGCAGATGCTATGCAATTTAAAGTTTAGCCAGTTTCCAGTCGCTAATATTTAAGGAAACGTGTTAGTATAAGAACAGGTTACATACAATATATATTTATATATCTACCAGCTTAACCCGCCTTGTCGGAAGTAAGATAAATACTAAACTTTGGAAGGCGGTATGTGAACAACTCTCGGTAGTGGCCAGGTTCTTAAACACTGTCAGGCCTAGACCTCGGATGACATTTCACTCCCCGCCAAGGCGCTGGCACAATCAAAGGTTTTTGCGCGTATCACAAAGACATTCCAATAACTCTGAAACATAGAAACACTTGGCAGAACCATTGACTCGATATATCGGTAAGCGTGTAAAGGAACACGTTATACTACTGACAAATTCGCAACTTTGACATTAAGCATTTTACACATGGACAACTGTATTAATAGAGTGTAGGCCTTGAAAACGGCAACATAAAATCATTTGATTTGCAAGAAACACAGAGCACTAGTAAAACTTCTGAGAAAACTTCAAAATAACGGCCACCGTTTAACTAGGCCAACTGAACTCTTCCACACCACCTTAAAGTTCGACTATGGAAGTCTCACCATAATAATAAGATTTAAATGCCTCTGAGTGCATCGGTCAACAAAACACAATTACGACCACTTACTTCATATCACGTACACAATACGAAGGAGTGGGTTCCACAGCTTCACCGCTTCACTTCAAATTTTGTTCCCAGAGAAGTCACAGAACTGGTATCTCCAAGCTGCCCATGTCGCCAAAACGCCCGATCAATTTCACACCACAAAATGTAACGGTCATCACGCTCGTTCGGCAGCCGTTGACACTCGTCTGCCAGCGAATGTCACGAGATCTCGAGGGTTACCCAATCCCTTCGCCCACCAACCCGGAAAATAATACGCGAAAACCAAAGATAACTTAACTCAACCACAATCGATCTCAACGATACATGAACAAAATAACACTGGCGCCAACTCGCCACGGCTCACCCACCAATGTAATTTCCTTTTCACGCAACCTGTATATTTAACAATATATAACCATAAAATTTCCTTTAACGAAATTAACAATTTCGCAAAATTCTTTTGACCTTAAACCTTAATTTGAATAAGCTTTTAGAAAAGAAATCTGAAATGCTGTACTGCGAAACAGCAATCAATATGACAATGATTACAAGACCGGGTGAAACAGCGGTGTTTACTACCGCGCAGGACTCAGTCTGTCTTATTAACTGCCCTTCGGCAACACAGGAAAACTACATAAGCACCATTGATGACAAGAGTGATTCAATTACTCAAAACAGATGACGTAACTTTTAATTCGAAAGCTGTATGTCGAAAGTTTCGGCGTTAAGATGCGCACCTGTGCTTAAAGGTTAAACAGATTAGGAAACAATATGTCAATGACAAGGCTTACTTCAAAGCAACCAACCTCCCAGTTTCAATCGTCAACCAAGGTGCGATTGAATCCCAACCCGTCCCTTCTGACAATTTTATTTTGACTAAAGCCCTGATGACAGTTGGATGTTAATATTTTCAAGGTTATACTGATTGTCAGTCATTAAGACCGCTCTAAAGGAACGTCTTAAAACATTACTTGTGAACACTTATAACAAGAGAACTCACTCGGCGGAACCACAAGATCCAGCTGAAATGCACCCGGTCATTTCTCGGCGCTAGACCTCCTTGGTACCGGGCATTCTCATACTAAATGGTCACGTGCGTCGCATCTAAAACAAGCCCTGATTTCATTGACCCACGCGCTCTACCTATCATGCTACCTTCTAGAGCGGAGTTACATAAGTTTTGCTGTCCCGCCGTTTACTCATTTCGCTGGTTGTCGACAAAAGACAACTGCATAACAGAGTTAACAAGATTCTCTTACTCACAAAGAGTGACCGGACGAGGAAAGAGGGCGATCCGAGATCTATCTTCAGGCTGAATACCTTTCAAGACATTAGCAACTAAATTCGCCTCAGGAACATCCATACGTAGTGCCGATTCTGCCTCAGGAACCCGCTCTACATATTCAAACAACGGGGCGTCCTGCACGCGCCAATAATATCTACCCTCTAGCTCTCTGCGCATACGGTTTGATCTCGCGTTTACATTGACCTGTTATTTTGCAATATTAGTCAGTTCCATATGTTACCTAGACAAATGCGTTTCCGAAATTTCATTACTCTGCATTAATTATTTTTTGGAGTTGTAACTTTTTCCACCTGTGTATATTGCAAAACATTATGCCGAAAGTAAAAAATTTAAGACACGCTTGAAAGCAATAATTATAATAGCTTGAACAAAAATATCACAAAGTGGCATCAGCAGTTACACGCCTTATCTGTTATCTGAAAACGAGCGTAAGTTCTGCCAAGCGAGAAACCACGAACCGCTGCGCGTGAGATAGCGAGCGACCTCGGAGGCAGCGCGCGCGGTGACACTGCAGAGAGCGAGGCAGACAGAGAGCGCCAGTTGGCTTCGTCTCTGTCGGCAGGCCACTCCGCTGCTGAGTCACTGCCGGGGCTCCCCGTCCCTGTCCCCTCCAGCATGCTGTGTGGGGCGACTCCTCCCGCACCGATGAATGGATGGTTTGTTGTGGTCCCCGCTGGGCCGCGGCCTCCTCGCTGCCCGACCTTGTCCTCCCACGAGCGACCTCTGGAGGTCAGCGTTCAGCGTTGTGCTGACGCACAGGTGTGTGGCTCGCTGCCGTTTGTAGTACGTTTACAAGGCGTTAGATGAGAGGCTGCGTCACCTGCCATCTAAAGAATGAATGCTTAATCCATTTACCTTATGATTTTTAAGCAAAATATTAAATATAACACAAACAATAATACATTTAATTTATAAAGTGACATCTAAATTTTTAATATAATCAGTGGCGTTTAAACAAAAATTGCAATACGCAAGCATAATGCTGTTCACTAATGTGCTTTTACCTATTTATTGTTCAAAAATGGTTCAAATGCCTCTGTGCACTATGGGACTTAACTTCTGAGTTCATCAGCCACCTAGAACTTAGAACTACTTACACCTAACTAACCTAAGGACACACACACATCCATGCCCGAGACACACACACATCCATGCCCGAGGATTCGAACCTGCGACCGTAGCGGTCGCGCGGTTCCAGACTATCACGCCTAGAACCGCTCGGCCACGCCGGCCGGCCCTATTTATTGTACTTTTTATATCAGATCACAACATTTGTAAATGATCTACGGCTGAAAACATAATTTACATTTATGGTTCATTAAGGCAATAAAATTGACAGCTTACGGTGCTTAAAATGATTCCAATATTTAGATGATACATTGAAACGTGGAGTCATACATGAAGAAATTAATAATCTCAATTTCGGTTAGCCAGTTACCTGATTACTCTCTGATCAACTAGCAGCTCAAAAATAATACTGTTCGTGTGTACTCCATAAAATGAGTGTTCTCTCACACACTGTTTCATTTAAATTTGTGGTGCAGGAAATGGTGGTGGTGGAAGGTGGCAAGGGTGTTGTATGGATGTAAAGACTTAACGAAATGTAATTCAATTTTAATAAGCGTAAACTACCCCCAGTGTATACGGAATACCAAAATATCACTTAAGACCTAATGCAACATAATACACCTTCAAACAACTTTCCCCGCTTGATTCAATCAATTTTACAACAAAGGGGTCACAGATTAATACAACAACACACTAATATCTTATACAATAAAAAAAGAATCAACAAATCAGTCCCCCTGAATTCATTCAGCCTTGGGTTCAAATGGTTCATATGCCTCTAAGCACTATGGGACTTAACATCTGAGGACATCAGTCCCCTAGAACTTAGAACTACTTAAACCTAACTAACCTAAGGACATCACATACATCCATGCCCGAGGCAGGATTCGAACCTGCGACCGTAGCAGTCGCTTGGTTCCGGACTGAAGCGCCTAGAACTGCTCGGCCACCGCGGCCGGCTCAGCCTTGGGTCATGAGTTAATAGACAGGAGTAACAACATAAAGTAAAAGGAAAGTACCAGATTGCCCAATAAAAGACCTTACCCCCCGAACCAAATTCCAAAACGCACATGACCAAAGTCGATACATACTTAATACTAGAGATGCAAAACCCATAAATTACTAGCAGTAATTACTACTGTAATAACTGTCATTGATGTGTGTTTTATAATATTCTGTAACCAGCGACCAGCTATTTTAGCCCAAGGGTCACTTAAAAACTGTAATTAAATTAGAAAACTAACCCTTAATATACGGTCAATTTATGCGTGAAACTTTTAATGTCAAATCGAAAGAAAAAGGCTCGACGCAATTCCGAGGCTTCCCTTCCAGACCACTGACCGTTATTGGCAGATACCTTAGCTGTGCTTCACTATACTTTTTTTTATTCTCTTCGGAATGACTAACATTTTAATTCTACATCCTCTGTTCCCTTTAATTAATTTGCAGTTTCCATTTTGATTAATTTTCTTTTTAAATCGTTATTAGTACTTTGATTTTTCTTTGTTGAAAACAATTTTTGCTTTCATAATGAAAAAAATTGTGTTATTACATGATGAATACTGTCATGTGGACGACCTGTCTTAAAATACCAGGCAACAGATCTTTCAAAACATGCAGCAAATGAAGTTTTCTTAAGAGTGCTTGTCACTCGTCGATTAAATATCTACGCATAACGTTGTAAATCAATGTGACATGGAGCGAACACTTAGCGTCGGTTGTAGGGAATACGAATAGTCGACTTCGATTTATTGGCAGAATTTTAAGGAAGTGTAGCTCATCTACAAAGCCGAACGCATACAGAATGTTTATGCGACTTATTCTTGAGTACTGCTCCAGTGTTTGGGATACCCCTCGGGTATCGAAGCAATTAAAGGGGTGCCTCTGGGTTTGCTTCCGGTACGTTCGACCAACACGCGAGTATTACCGAAATACTCCTTGAATTCAAAAGCGAATCCCTGGAATGAAGAAGCTCTTTCCGCGAAACGCTATTAAGAGACAGTAGGGCAGTGTCTGTATTTTACTGTTTCTGTACAGTTCAATGCAGTGTACCTTTGGACACGCATGCTCGTTCGAAGAAACAGATACTGCTGCTGATTGATAGCCGGATTAAATTATGAAAGGCATTCACATATTGCGAACACGATTGTACAACTAATAAGATTTAATAACTAGTAAGATATGAAAATTTGTGCCGGACGAGAACTCAAACCCCGATTTCCCGTTTCACGCTAGCGTTCGCCTTCACCGCGTCGGCTATCTGTGCACAACTCACGGCCAGATCCAGACTCCTACATGTCGCCGTGCCTGCGTCACAACCTGTACTCGTACGTACTTTATGTAATTCCCGTAGAAAGCAGTACATTTTAAATGAAATTCGTTGCCTAGTACAGGCGGATAAATACGATATTGCAAAGCCTGTGTTGTTAAGAAGAATGATGGATGCATGTCCGACGAACCATTGCATCGAACTAAACACACACTGTAAACAGTATTTAATCCCACAAGAAAGCAGTCTGAAGAACAAAACACTGTCTCTCCCTGTGCAGGAATCGTAGGATTTGCATGAGAGCACTATGGGATGGAGACACTGAGACAGATGGAAGTTTGGGTCCGGCCGTGAGTCGAGCACCGACAGCCAAAGAGGTTAAGGCGACCTTTCGTGTAAAGAGGGAAATCCAGGTGCGAGTCCCAGTCTGGCACAAACTTCCACAAGTTACTAGTAAACCATACAGTCGGTGTACAATTGTATTCGCAATTTCCGCATGCATTACATAACTACTGAGAGAGTTCAGAGAATCGGTTTAGTTCGAGAATCGGCAGAACTATTCTACTGCAGCCAGCTTGTATCTCTTATAAGGACCACGAAGGGCTGGTACGGAAGCATGTAGACAGTCGTCTTCCCCTCACTCCATTTCCGTATGAAATAGGAGGGGATTGTTTGGCAATGGTGCAAGGTACTCTCTGCCATGCACCGAGTGGTGATTTGTGCAGTAGGTAAGTAGATATATATATAACAGTTTTAACAGTTTACCGGTTTCGACAGCATCAGAGTACTTTCGTAGTAAGATGCTGTGTTCTGATTATGATTTTTCTGATACGAAACTGTAATATCCACCAAATGCGATCAAAGCAGTTGTGAATCAACAAGTGTTTTTTTCAGACCGCGTGAGACTGCCATATTTCATTGAGGTAGTAGTTATCGCTTTCGAATCATTCAGACATAACGATCGCAGTGGTTAGTTGGTCGGTTGGTTGATACGAGAGAGTGGACCAATCAGCGAGGTCATCGGTCCCATCGGATTAGGAAAGGATGGGAAAGGAAGTTGGCGTACCAATTCAAAAGAGCCATCCTGGCATTTACCTGAAGCGATTTAGGGAAATCACGGAAAATCTAAACCAGAATGGCCAGGCCTGGGTTTGAACTGTCGTCCTCCCGAATGCGAGTCCAGTGTGCTAACCACTACGCCTCCTCATTCGATACGATCTCAGTGTTATCAAAGGTTCAGAACGGGGTCTCGACAACAGAGTGACAATGAGGAATACATGGAAGTGTTAGCACACGGACGGCGCTAACACCAGAAGGAATTTTGCTGCGTCGTGATAAGAGAACCGACTGCGGGATGACGGAGCGTTTCAGCTTCGTCACGCCCGCCTCAGACAGAGAGCGTCGCGGCGAGTGCGACGGCGCTAGGCGAGAGGCTGGTGGTGGGGAAAGAGCGCTGATACTTAAGGCAGAGGCCGGCCCGTGCCGGCACCACAACACTTCCTACTAGCCGTGCTGTGCTATCTGGAAGACATGAGTGTTTCCAGCAGACTGCTGCTGCTGGGCGCCGGCTGCGTCCCCAGCCTCTCCGTCTGGGCCCTGCCGGCTGCCGCCTTCGTCGCTGTCATCGCCGCCTGCATCTCTCTGCGATACAGGTACGACACAAAGCAAATAGCTAAGGCTTTCTGAAGTATCACTGTACTGGCACTGTTGAAAACGAACCAGTGTCTTAGTCAGGGTAGCGTAAAATAGACAGTGATGAATCTTACAGCTCTTACTGTAACTGAAATGGTTAGTAAAATATGATATATAACGGCTGTCACGAATGAGGTAAAGGCTGTAACAACATTGCGCAAACATGTGTTTGCATATTCGTTTGACTGTCTGTTAGACCTGATAACAATATCTGCAGCAAGGGCACAATTAGCAACTCTGCTCCTGAGTTTTTCTATATGAAACATGTCCGATAACTTACAAATCTTTCTTCATTTTTCCGAGCTGTTGTGTTGTCGTGTCGATACCACACATTTACTGTTGGCATCTAACTTTGTAGTTGTTCGCTGGTCAACACTTCTGACGAGATATTCAATATTATAAACTAGAAACAACGTTTAAATTCCTTTAGTTTTCGCTAGGTGCTGATTCCCATTATGGGATGATCTGATGATTATATTAAGTACATGCAGTAAAGTCGTATTTTTTTTTCTTGATACGTCAATCTGCAGTGTGTTAGTGAGGCTTCAGGAGGATTACATGATCCAAACATCTTACCGAAGTAGAGTATGTGTCTTCCTGAACGATGTGGACACACTACAAATTGACGAGACATCAAATCCTAGATGATTTTATGGCCCTGACTCCTGTGGAAACCAAAATTTGCATACTTTAACAGACAAATTTACTTGCAGCCACTGCAAGTAGACCTAAGCTATGCTCTAGGAAATGAGCAATGAAAATACTTCATTAGGGCTTTCCAAGGAGGAATTAAACAGAATTATAATTTTATTAAATAATTTGCTGTAGTTAGTCTAGCACCGTGTCGACAGCAGTAGGGAATAACAGGCTGAAGAATATAAGTAGTCGTTCGTCCCATGCTCAATACATAATGACCTCCAGTGCACTCCAAAGTATAGATTTAGATGAAACCAGCATAGTACAGCGCAATGCTTTTGTTTGAGGTTCAAAAGTAATAGCTGCTTGTGAATCTTGCCAGTTATATAGCCATTCTCCATCAAACATTTTTGCTCCTGACATTTCGTCCAGACACGTACTACTCGCTAGAGAAGACTCAGCACAGACAGGAGTATCTCTCAAGACGCAGCCCTGTACGAAACGTCATGAAAAAAACAGTATCATAGTCGATGACAGCCTGGAAGTTTCAGCAGTACCAAAGACAAGCAGTAGTGGAAGGCTTGGTTCAACAGGCGTGTTCTCCGCTCCGTTGCAGAGTGCTGCAGTGGCTGCTGTCCCTGGTGTTGGAGACGCGCCCCCTACATGAGGTGCTGCACGGCCACTACGTGTCGCGGCCGCAGGAGTCCGCCTCGTGGGTGCGGCTGGGCCGGCAGCGGCTGCTGCTGCTGAGGGACCCACAGCTCGCCTGGCAGCTGCTGTCCGCCCACTTCCCCAGCTTCCCCGCCAGGGCGCGCACCCAGGCCTACGACATCGGGCTGTTCGCTCAGGAAGGTGAGACACCTGTGACGACACTTAGCCAGTCTTCCTAATACACAGGTTATACAGCTGCTAACTTTTCTCCACATGCGAGATTACCAGAAATTGTACTCCACAACAACATAATACCATGCCTTTTTGCATCTGTTTGGTTAATAATACATTAAGTTAAAGTGTTACCTCTTTAAACCTGTCACTCATTATACATACCTTCTGGATCACATCCCAAAACTAGTGAGAGTAGTACATATCCATTAGACAGAACCCAAATATCGTTATCTGAACACATAGATTTAGCTGCTAAGTATTAATAAGATGCCATATACAGGCAATCCATCTCTTTCACCAGTTAAGTTTTGTGTTGAATGACTCTTCCAACATTTACTCCCTTCCTTATTTGTCAATCATCCATTTAAATTCACAGCACCAGACTGTTTCAGACATGTCAACTCCTTCTACTTCACTAAGACACAATAAAATTTCGATGTCTTATCGTGAGTGCTAAACATCCACAATCTTATATATTTGGTATTGTTACAAAAAATGAAACAACAGTAGTGACATACGTGTTGAAAACAATTCTCATTACCAAAATTAACTTACATATAAACAACAAAAAGCACCTAAGATTTTTCTGATGTGACCACTGGTACATTTATTTATGCACAGAATTCTTAGCTGTCATCATTTGTGTGTTTCCTTCCAGAACAATAAGACGAATACAGTATTTGGTATCCTAAAAGAATGGTCATTCGTCTAAGTATTTATAATATGGCCGGGCCTTGTGATTGCTGTCCCAGTAGGGTTCGAAATGTAATGCACTGTAGCAAGGTCCTGAAGAATGTCAGTGTAATATAGGCCTCTTGACACTGTGGCAACACATGACGCATTACTGGTACTTGAAACCGTTAAAGTTGCAGTAACAGGCAGAATATTAGTACAGATAATATTGGCGTTTTCATTTGGTACCTGTGGCCGTATGGTATTAATACCACTGGATGCATTGCAGGTGCAATCTAGAGAGAAGTCCGCGCTTTCTACTCTGCTCACTGTGTAGTGGCAAAGTTGTTTGGACAAGAGTCCAATAGTCAGGAGGACTGCAGTTCTAATCCCAATCTGACCATCCTCATTCAGGTTCTTCATGTTTTCCCTACATAAGTCGCATGGGTTGTTTGAAGTGAGCAGCTGCTTACCTTCTCCACCCTTCCTTTATTATAGCTTCTACCATAATCTCTAATGTCCCTAATAGGTCATCGAACCCTGAATTACCATTCTTCTGCTCTTAATTGTATCCTTACATCAAAAGGAGCGCAACTGTCCACCACTTCAAAATAGAAATCGCTGCACTAGTTCCCACTGTGTACCGTAGCCATGCTGAAGCGGGCCCCTCGGCCTGTGTTGCAGGAGAGCAGTGGAAGCGAACCCGAGGCTGCCTGACGCCTTCCTTTACGCCGTCGGCCCTTCGCTCCGCCGAGCCGCAACTGCGCGCGCACGCCCGCCGCCTGGCCTCGCTGGCTGGCGGGTCTGCAGCCGCTGTGTCGCCGCGGCAGCTGCTGGCCTACTGCACCGACTGCGTCGCCTCGGCGCTGCTCGGTCTGCAGACGCGGACCCTCGAGGACGCGGACGGCTCCTCGCCGTTCCTGGAGGCCGTCCAGCGTGCGCACGACGCCAAGACCGACCCTGGCCGCCGCTTCGTGTTCGAATACCTGGGTCGAGCCGCATTCGACGCTCTGGGGCTGGGACAACTGCCCGACAAGATTGCCAGCTTCTTCAGATCGGTGGCTGCCGTCAGTATCGACCACCGTAACAGCAACCCTGTGTCTTCTCACGACTTTGTACACCTGCTTACGAAGAAGATGAAGCTGGAGGGCGCAGATGATAATGCTGTCCTACATGAAGGTAACTACAGGAACGCACTTGCTGATAACATCAGATGTGTGCACACCACGGTATCACATTATTATGACCACCACACACGTCACACAACATATGTCACATAATATTCTCTGGCAATGTAGGTGTTCAAAAGGACAGATAAGACTGTGTAGGCGTTGTTTCAAGTGAAAGAAAGGATTAATTGTGCTGTGAAATGAACTTCCAATGCTGGTAAACTGTAAATTCTTTGCGTACATGAGTCGTCAAAATGCGTTTCTGGCGAATGAGCCAATAACACTGACGTTGTTGTCGAGGTGGTCATTCCACTCTGGGTGAAGGCAAGGCGACATACAATAGCAGCACCGTTCACTTTCCAAATAAACTGGGCAGTAGCGTTCTGTGTCTATTAAAGCACTCCAGTGAACCAAGCTGCGAACAGATCTCTGATGTAGGCAGGTGGCTTAAAGATGATACATTGATGGGAAAAACTAATTTCCTCGCTACTGGTGACAAGTAGCAATATGCAATGGTTTGCGGCTCCTGCATGACAGGACGGCTGGGCATCAAGAGACTCCAGTGAGAGATTTCGGAGAGCGAAGGCTTTTCTGCTACGCTGGTAGAACGCGTGGGTGACGTGGTGGTAGTGGGGAGGCATCAGTACTTTGGTCTGAGAAAAGTTTTTGTGTTAGGTTTCTACTGTCATTAATCTTGTGGAAATTACTTTCGACTGATTTCATCATTTCTTCGTCCATACTTTCACATGGACACGAATATTGTTTTCCCTAATATGGGTGTAATCCTACTAGAAACAGCACGTCACGTGGTTATGGTTGTAGGGAAATGGCTAAAATAGCACCACTAAGTTCTCAAAATATTCACTGGTTGAATTCGTCACCGTGGCCCTTTCAGTGGCTCACAGAAGTGCTTTAGACACCATTTACAATTCTGTACAACTGCTGTGAGTGCTATAAGCTTCCAGTAATATATGTGCGACTAGGTGGTCGTAATAAAGTGACTAGGCAGTGTTTCCTTTGGATTCAGTGGCATTTGTCAACAGTCCATCGTTTTCATCGTTGCAGTCTCGAGTCAGACCGCCGCCATCCTGTCAGCTGGAGCTGGAGAGACCAGCCACGTGCTGCAGCACTGCCTCCTGGAGCTAGCCGCGCAGCCACAGCTGCAGCAGCGACTGCGCTCTGACATTGCTTCTGCTCAAGATCCAACTGCGCTGCCTCTGCTGGAAGCCGTTGTTAATGGTGAGCACAACGCCTTTGCAATCTGCATTATAACACGTAATATATTCTGAAAGAATATACTATTTTAACAGACGGTATCTTGGGCAGGGACGTTTAATCTTTGAGTGTTTATAAAGAGATTCAGAATGATCTAGACAAAATGTCAGTTACTTTAAATGCGAAAAAATTTAAGGAAAATACGATAGTTTCCGAGTTTATCGCTGAACTCAGTCGACGCGATTTTCTTTTATCTATTATTTAAAATTAGCGAACACAAACCTACTAGAAATTTATCACGAGAATTCACTGTTACAATTTGAAAAGTGTCGATTTCGCCACTAGCAGCGAGTTTAGACTTTTTTCTGTAAGTAGTGCGACGGTTCCTTCCTCCTCTGTACAGTCTGCAGCATACTGAAGTACTTTTTTAAGAAAGAACATATGAGTTGAGTTCCTGTTCCTGGCTTGTGAAGAAGCAGATATCTCGACTTGTGTTCTGTGTAATCGGTAATATACGACCAAGGCTCGGCAGATAGGGAAGAATCACAGTAAATGTTAGAAGCTGAATAAATGAATTAAAAGTAGTGCCACAGGTGGGACTTGAGGCCAGGCCTGCGTGTTTACTAGGTACATGTGTTAGCTATTACTCCATTACACCAAGCGAGGTGGCGCAGTGGTTAGCACGCTGGACTCGCGTTCAGGAGGACGACGGTTCAATCCTGCGCCCGGCCATCCTGATTTAGGTTTTCCGTGATTTCCCTAAATCACTTCAGGCAAATGCGGGCATGGTTCCTTTGAAAGGGCACGGCCGACGTCCTTCCCCATCCTTCCCCAACCAAATGAGACCGATGACCTCGCAGTTTTGTCTCCTCCCCCCCAAATCCACCAACGAACACCACTACACCAACGTAGGTAACAAACTTGCATGGGGTACACAAGTCGAATGCTCTTCCTACCACACACTTCAGGTTTGTAATCTGTGCAGCTGTTTTACATGTATTGTTGTCGTAATGTAATGGGTATCATGCATGCCTTGTAAGCAAGGAGACAAGGTTTCAAGTCCTGACTGTGTACAAGTTTTAATTCATTTCTTCAGCTTCTATCGTTGTGGCACTTCTGTCCGGAACCGCGGTGCCGCTACGGTCGCAGATTCGAATCCTGCCTCGGGCATGGATGTGTGTGATGTCCTTACGTTAGTTAGGTTCAAGTAGTTCCAAGTTCTAGGGGACCGATGACCTTAGATGTTAAGTCCCATAGTGCTTAGAGCCATTTTAACCATTTTTCATCTAAATTATTCTCCTAGGTGTAGGTTGCCAATTTCAGGGATGTTTTTAATTTATTTGTCGGCGTGATATTGCCGCTGCGAAGGCAACATCGGTTACCTCTCACACAAACGCCATATGTACACTGGAAACACCGGGGTTTGCAACCTGTTCTCCAAACTTCTACGGCAAGTTACAGTGAGAGGTGTCTGCTGTGTTGAAAATGCCTCCAATTTACATTGGTAGTCTGTGTTCATCTTATTTCCCTGAGAAATCGTCGTGTTTCAAAAATAACTTTAGTACGAGTAGGGTACTCACCCTTGTTTCCCACATGTAGTGTACTGTTTGTCGTACGAAGCTGGATTCTCGTTACCCGCGGCTGACGTGGTGTATTTCCGCAGCAGAGACGCTGCGGCTGCACCCCTCGGAGCCAGTGCTGAGCCGCGAGTGCCGGCAGGCGTGTTCGCTGGGAGGCGAGCGGCTGCAGCCGGGGGACCGCGTCCTGGTGCCCGTCTGGTCGCTCAGCAGGGACTGCGGGCCACACGGCTTCCAGCCAGACACAGGCGTGGAGACGCCACAGCTCGTCTTCGGCGGGGGACCGCGAAAGTGTGTCGGTAAGTACAGAATCACACTCGTGCTGTACCTAAGGCAGTTTGTTTTCGCAAGTTTCTGATCTGAGAGTTTAATTCGTACCCGGATGTTACGAGCTATGATTCATTTTCGTGAGTTTCGTGGAACACGCCGAAACACTACTCTTGCGTTACTTACCTGTCCTAAGGATAACTCGCTACTGTACCTGTGATACAGAGTCTCTTGAATAGTACCGTTCTTGCGCACAGATCACTGTCGTTGCATCACTTGCTCTCTTTCTTCACGACAAATCACTGTGATGTTACTATTTTCTTCGTGATCTTACCACTCAGTCATTTTTCACAGCAGGATTTGAACCGCATTACTACCGTGCCGAGCAACGACGGCAACCATCTGCAACGTCTATAATATTATTAGCTGTATCGTAAAATGTGGTCTATGTTAATCTCGGGTCTAACCATTTCCAGACGACGGAAAACTGTATTTCCTACAGGAATTAACCGTTAATGAAGCACTATATACTCTGAGTAGGTTATGGTAGTAACTTGAATTTCTTCAAATATGTTAGAGCTGTGGAGCACGTTTTACACTAAATGTTTTCCAGTATCGAGGTAGAACACGAACCATCAGACGTATGACATATACAGCGCTAGACGCATATACAGCATACTTAGCGCTACACAGGAAAAGATGAAGGTTGTCGAGCAGTTCGAATCTGCTCAGTTTTTATAGAAAACAGCTACGTAGAGATTATTCCCACTACAATTCAATTATGGGCTGGTCTGGGACAACAAAATTAATGTACTCTTCAAATGTGTGTGAAATCTTAAGGGACTTAGTTGCTAAGGTCATCAGTCCCTAAGCTTACACACTACCTAACCTAAATTATCCTAAGGACAAACACGCACACCCACGCCTGAGCCGGCCGCGGTGGTCTAGCGGTTCTAGGCGCTCAGTCCGGAACCGCGCGACTGCTACGGTCGCAGCTTCGAAACCTGCCTCGGGCATGGATGTGTGTGATGTCGTTAGGTTAGTTAGGTTTAAGTAGTTCTAGTTGACTGATGACCACAGATATTAAGTCCCATAGTGCTCAGGCCCATTTGAAGCAACCCATGCCTGAGGGAGGACTCGAACCTCCGCCGGGACCAGCCGCACAGTCCATGACTGCAGCGCCTTAGACCGCTCGGCATTAATGTACTACAGTGCGGTCAAAAATCATTTCCTTATCGGTAATTAGTTAACTACATATACATGAGAAAAATCATTAAGATTACCAGAATACATCGACCGTGTTTCTATTTATCTATTGTAAAAGTGTGCTGATGGTAGCCGTCATGTAGGTTCACTGACAACGTTGTTGATGGGATAGCACATCACATCTTCTTGTGAAGCACCTTTTCAAAGTCAAATTTATTACTTTAATTATAACAGAATAGTGAACATTGTAGTTTACATATTTTGCAGTGCGCAACAGAATATGAGAGTGCAGTTTTAATTTCAGGCTACAGACTGGGTCTTCTGGCCATCAGGATCCTGATCGTGGAACTGGTGTCTCAGTACCGGTTGTTCCCCGCTGGAAACGCGATCGGTCTCAAGAAGATTGACGACGAGTAGGAGCTGTAGTTCACTGCAAACTACAGGATGTCTTCACATCTATGACTGCCTTCGCAAGAGGAAATTATTTATTTTTAGATAATGATATAAGAAGACTGATCTTTCTGTTTATTACCATAAGACTAAAGTATTTATAACTAAAGTTACTGTGTAACAACTAAATCTTACTACTATGTAGTAATCATAGAGTGTACCTTGAGCTTTGAGAATGTGAATACAGTTGCTACACTAAGTGTGGCATGTCATTCACACTACGTCTTCACTGTGATTTATTTATTAAGAATATACTTTTCATGTAGTACAGAACAAAATGTTAATGAGAACTACAGAGTCAGTAGACAGTATTGATAATTATCATTAAACATCATTAATTCATTACCTCATCATTTTTTATATTTTGGCATACACCTCCATTCCTGATTCCTGACGCGAGTCTTAAACTTTTAATTGGGAAATTGTGTGTGATAAGTTTGCTGAAATGATTTTTCTAATCGTTGTCCTATAAACTAAATTAAAATTATATAGGCGGTGTGGGACAGCTTTGACAAAGGATAAAAACTGTATCATATAACACACAGATGTATTTTTATTAAAGACGCTCGATTTCGATCAATAATCTGGCCATCCGAGGGTCACAAAAAGATAATTCAACTAAGCATTGGATAGCTGCAATACCCAATGTTTACATGACATGACGGCTGCACACTGAGAATCGCTATTAAGAAATAGAACATTTTAAGAGATTCATTAGGTATTGCAATTGTGCTGTCCGTAGACGAAAATCTTTTTGTAATTCCAAGATGGACAGATTAATGGCCTAAATCGATCGTCTTTATTGCAGTTGTTTATTACATAATGGATATTTCTACCGAAATTAAGATCGACAGATATTTATTTTATTGTAATGTAGAACCTTCTATTCCCGTTCCTTCAGATGCCTGCTTTTATCAAGTGCTAACGCTTCACTCGTTGTTATTATGTCACTATTCTTAAGAAATACTGTGTTTGAACGAATCATATATAAACCAAAAATACGAAACAACGTGAACTATCAAAAAAAAGATTTTAAAAATATAATTTCAAAAGCAAATATCATGGATGTCAAATAAATGTATTCAAGCAGAAATCAGTATCGATCATGTGGTATTAGAATATGATGATGACCGAAATGCACCTATTTTAAATACCTTCGGTGCAGTATCACACACTGGAATGTGTTTTGTAACATTGTTTCGATTTAGCCAGTCAAATGCATTCGATGTGCAGTAGTAAATGTATTGGATTGGAGGGGGAAAGCGGTGGGTGAATGGGGAGGGGGGGGGGGGGGGGAGACAGAGTAGAATGTAAACGATACAAGATTTCTCTCGTCCTCATTTAGGCAACCCTCTCGCTTGGCCCGTGATTCCTTTGCTTATGCTCTGCAAACTGAAACGCCAGTGGCTCACGATAGTCTCCCGACATAAAGTAATCTGTTGGACTGTCTGACATGAGTGTTTACTGCAGCAGAAAACAGCAAGCACCAGAGACCTATTTAGATAAGTACTATACTAAATATTTAGCGTAGTGAGCCACATTCCACTCATAGTTGCCGTTTATTACATATCGTCGAAAATTCTAAAGGTTAAACTGGTCCTTTGTGAAATGGGTTAGTGAGTACGAGGGACTTAATTCACTGGCATCTTACACGAAATTCAGAAGGAACTACGCAGTAAGTATTTATCTCTGTGTTGTGTGTCTTCATTCCTTATAAATTTTCTATGTATGTCACTTAATCACTCACGGTTCCTCACAAAAGCTGCAGATTCGTAATAATATAGCTAACGTTACATTCATCACTTGGATCTACAAAATTTTTTATACCGAGCAGATGCAGACAACACGTGGATGAGCAACGAAATCGGGAAGCAGAAGAGGAAAGAAAAGGTTTTGAGGATCTTTGATAAACTAAGGACCACTTTCAAAACCATACGCCTAAAAAAGAAAGTTTATAATGAGTTTATGTTACCTACTTTGCCTTATGCCAATGAGTCATGGACTTCGTGAAGAGGTTGATGTTGAGAATTACTAGCAAAGAAAGTGAGTGACTTCGACGTTCAGAACCGCACGAAAATGAGCTTGGACTATAAATCATCCCAGAAACAGCAGAACGAGCTATTCGCATGCACGACTCATCTTAGCAAGAGGAACAATTGAGTGGTCACCTTTCCAAGGTCTAAGACAGGAACTTCAGTAACACGAAGAAACAAAATACCAGTATATCAAAATATTGCCAACCTCTTTATGTGTGCTTCTTTAGGCATTAAGCTCTACATGTGAGGAAATGTTGATATGAAAAACAAGTGAAGTTAAACGATGGTCAGCTTCCCTCTCTTCTATACAATCAACTTTCTGCACCAAAGTACAAGCCTATGTTGTAACGTGCTTGGCCAGTGACAGGTTATGACGCTGACATAACAATATCTTTGTTAGAAAATGTAATTCGTGTTTCATTTGCTACTGAACTGCTTGAATGCAAAAATGGTGTCGAGTGTGAGAAAGGGGCTTTACTCAGATGTACGCGTTGTTTTGTTCCAATTTAGTTTGTTCCAATTTAGTTTGGGCACTTCGCAGAAGTCCCACACCTGCACTTCGAAGGCTGAGTGGCTGTGCAACACTAGCGGGTCAGCAGAAACAGTTTGTTATTCAGAAAATAGGAATTTACTTTAGGCAGAGGAATAGTGCAATAAGACATGACATTATAATTTGCATGTTTTTGGTTCATATTATATCGATATTTATTTCATCGTCTCACGGAAGCTCCTCTTTGAACCCTCGAATAGGCGTTCATTCATATGCCTTTGGTGGTGAGACGCACAGTTTTGCCTGCGAGTGACTCTTACCACTGTTTTTAAGATTATCGATTTATATTCTAAGCACAGTTTTGTGCAGTTCTGAATGTTCAAAGCAATGGGCTTCCCGTGTAGGAGAGAGAATAAACATATAAATGATCAGGGAAAAGACTGGAGTCTAAGACTGCAACGACAAAGAAATTAAGGTGCACAAAATTTGTAGCTAGGCGCATGCGCCTCCACCCAGCAGCGGTGTCATGATGCTCATACATCTATCCTCGAGTGTTGTTTGCATGTACATTTTTCATATCAGATCACCGACATTTTAAAACCTTAAAGGAAATTTACGTGGTTTACGATAGGTTTCTTTGATCGGTAAGAGAGCGTTACAGAGGTGTACAGTAAATTCCAGTGACACAGCCGGCAAGAAAGTCATCGTACAATATATCAAGCAAACCGTTTTCAGTAGAGGATCTCAGGAACAAATGAAATACTACTACTTGCCTACCACAAAGACCGTACTGCAAAAAGAGCACAATCAGTCTATTAAAGGAAAAATAAATAAGTAAAAAAGACTCATCACGAAGGAATTATACCCATGGGGCGGAAATCGGTAGATGTGAAGTAAGTTTACAGACAAACAGGAGATTACAGTTTATGGAAAATTGCATGATTTATTCAAGAGCAAGAGCTTCACAAATCGAGCAAGTCAATAACGTGTTGGTCCACGTCTGGCCCTTATGTAAGCAATTATTCGGCTTAAACGATGTTTTTCAGAAAATCATTAAGTGGTTATCTGCAAATGGGCTCTCATTAAACTTTGACAAAACACAGTATATATAACTCCACACGTAAATGGAATGACACCATTAATAAATATAGACTTCGATCAGAAATCGGTAGCTAAGGTAGAATATTCAACATTTCTAGGTGTATACATTGATGAGGGGTTGAACTGGAAAAAACACACTGAGGATCTGCTGAAACGTTTGAGTTCAGCTACTTATGCTGCTAGGGTCATGGCAAATTTTGGCGATATACATCTGAGTAAATTAGCTTACCACGCCTATTTTCATTCTCTGCTTTCGTATGGCATCATATTCTGGAGTAACTCATCATTGAGTAAAAGCGTGTTCATTGCACAAAAGCGTGTAATCAGAACAATAGCTGGAGTTCATCCAAGATCATCCAGCAGACACTTATTTAAAGAGCTAGGGATCTTCACTGTAGCCGCACAATATATATATTCACTTACGAAATTTGGTATTAACAATCCGAACGAATTCAAAAGTAATAGCAGTGTACACGGCTACAACACTAGGAGAAAGGATGATCTTCACTACTCAAGGTTAAATCTAACTTTGGCTCAGAAGGGGTAAATTATGCTGCCACAAAAGTCTTTGGTCACTTACCTAATAGCATCAAAAGTCTGGCAGATAGCCATATAGCATTTAAAAGGAAATTAAAAGAATTTCTTAATGGCAACTCCTTCTACTCATTAGATGAATTTTTACTTATAGTAAGTGGGTAATTTCCCCAACCTCCACAAAAAACAAAATTTAGTGTCATGTAATATCTTGTATAGACACCTCTTATTAACCTGAGACGTTCCACATCATTACGAAGTGTCGTATTCATGATCTATGGAACAAGTACTGATCTAATCTAACCTAATCTAATCTTGGCATTTATTGATAGAGTTTTTGGATGTTCTCCTGAGAGGTATCGTGCCAAACATTGTCCAGTTGGTGCCTCAGATCGTTAATATACCAAGCTGGTTGGAAGTCTCTGCCCATAATGCTCCAAACATTCTCAACTGCGGAGAGATACAGCTGGTCATCGGAGCCTGGAATCTCTTTGACTGGAGTAGGAAGGTCTTCAGTGATGAGTCCCGCTTCGAACTGAGCCCCGATGACCAGTGAAGAAGTGTCTGGAGAGGCACTGGACAGCCGTGGGTCACCCTGCCATACTGCCCGACGAGCAGGAGGGATCTTCTGTGGCGGCATTTCATTCATAGCAAGATCCTTTTGGATGTCATTCGCGGCACCCTTACAGCACAGAAATACGTCGACAATATTCTACGCCCCGTTTGGTTGCCTTAATATTTATATGTTACAAATAGAAATGCGCCAAGATAATGCGTATGTCCATCGATGCAGACTCGTTCTAAATACCTTAGATATTAGAATCTCATGGCGCATTACTGTTTCAAGAACGTGAGTTCAGAACTAAAAATGTTTTATATAACACGATTTGATAGAAATTACAATAATTCTCATTTGGTTTCTCGAAGTAGCCACGAAATAGGAACAAAAAATGTCAGATTTGGAAGCGTATATTAATTCAGGGATTATTGTTTCGCACTTACTGTAAGCGACATGTAAAAGTATTTTGCTGCGACATTTTTCAAATTCCTTTGCAAGATATTTTTATAGCGAGGCCTCGAGAACTAAAGAAAAATTTCCGTTAAGTCAGAATATGTACGATAGATAGCTTCGCATATCTTTTCCCCTTCGCTGTTGGGTGGGTTGCTATAGAAGAAATTTCGACAAGAGGGATACGTATTATAAAAGCTCCTGGGAGAACGTAAGAAACGGGAGTTAATACTGTTATCGTTCTGTCTTATTCATATGCGGAACATACTATAAACGTAAAAATGTTACATTAATGACCGTACGAATTAAAACGAAATTTTATGCTGTTCTGCTTGTAAAGATTGACACGAGAGCCAATATCAGTCTGGTATTTTTTTAATAAATTCTACTGTGCAGGTGATGTTGACTAAATTCGTTAACTCCGTTAAATACGGTCTTGTGAACTCTTATGAGATCTGCAGGATTTTGGATAGCGTTGGTATTCACGTCTCTTGTTGTTGTTGTTGTTGTGGTCCTCAGTCCTGAAACTGGTTTGATGCAGCTCTTCATGCTACTCTATTCTGTGCAACCACCTTCATCTCCCAGGACTAACTGCAGCCTACATCCTTCTGAATCTGCTTAGTGTATTCATCTCTTGATCTCCCTCGACGGCCGGCCGCGGTGGTATAGCGGTTCTAGGCGCTCAGTCCGGAACCGCGCGACTGCTACGGTCGCAGGTTCGAATCCTGCCTCGGGCATGGATGTGTGTGATGTCCTTAGGTTAGTTAGGTTTAAGTAGTTCTAAGTTCTAAGGGACTGATGACCACAGATGTTAAGTCCCATAGTGCTCAGAGCCATTTGAACCAATCTCCCTCTACCATTTTTACCCTCCACGCTGCCCTCCAATACTAGGCAGGCTTTTACTGTTATTTTTTATTGATTTAAATGTAAGTCAGATGTGCTGTCTGCCACTGTTTCCCAGTCAGCAGATAAAAACACCCTCTCAGGTCATCTTCTGTCCCCTGAACGTTGACACATCAGCCCTGTTGTCCTACACGCAGGTGTTTCTATCTCCCGGATTAATAACTTAATTAATAAAGGAGACAGGGAAAAACTACAGACCAGTAACTGACAGTGAACTGAAAATAAAATCCATTGTTGATAATAAAATCATAAATGCGTGGTAGTCTAGGCACATAAATTGCAACTTAATGTCTCTACAATTACTGGTTACTTGGCAGCTGCCTTGTTACTGTAGGACAAGAAAGAGAACACGTAAAAATATTGAGAATAATGAGAAACGATACCTCGTTCAGTCGCTAGAGAGAGTGATATTCGAGACGATTTGTGAAAAACTAATGGCAATGGTAAGGAAAGCGTTTCTAAAGAAGAGAAATTTGTTAACATCGAGTATAGATTTAAGTGTCAGGAAGTCGTTTCTGAAAGTATTCGTATGGAGTGTAGCCATGTATGAAAGTGAAACATGGACGATAAATAGTTTGGACAAGAAGAGAATAGAAGCTTTCGAAATGTGGTGCTACAGAGGAATGCTGGAGATTAGATGGGTAGATCACATAACTAATGAGGAGGTACTGAATAGGATTATGGAGAAGAGGAGTTTGTGGCACAACTTGACTAGAAGAAGGGATCGGTTGGTAGGACATGTGTTGAGGCATCAATGGATCACCAATTTAGTATTGGAGGGCAGCGTAGAGGGTAAAAATCGCAGAGGGAGACCAAGAGATGAATACACTAAGCAGATTCAAAAGGATGTAGGCTGCAGTACGTACTGGGAGATGAAGAAACTTGCACAGGATAGAGTAGCATGGAGAGCTGCATCAAACCAGTCTCAGGACTGAAGACCACAACAACAACAATATCACGAAAGAAAACTGTTAGGCATAAGGGTTCATGTAATACGAACGCATGGACGTGGCAGGGCGACAAAGCATTGATAAAATTGTAAAGCCGGTTTCTCGTGGTGCAAACGGTATATTTGCTTACAGTAACCAATGTCGCCACCAGCGTTATGTGACAAAATATCCTAACTATAATTGACTGCGAACACACGTGGGTGCTTCCAAGATGAAGAACAAAATGCTAGGCTACATGAAAAAATACCAAGAACTGGAATGGAATGGACCACGGAGACCATCTCTCCGTGCTTTTATAAACTCAGGTACAGCACAGCAGTGTGCTCTCCGCAAAAATAAAAATGACCCTGCCGCCAACTTTATAGGGGGTTTCACTGAAAACGGATTCTGCCGCTTTCGGCCGTTGGGACAGTACGACCTCTTGGCGTCCGGTTGCCGAACCGCGTGGCGTCAGTTCTACCACCGTAGGCAGTCCTGGCGTCCCTGTGTGTGTGTGTGAGTGTGGCTGCAGCTTAAGTTTGAATCTAACAGCCCGGAATTTCTGCAGATTGTCGCCATTTGTGAATTTTCTGAATTAATTGATCGGTGAAGATGAAAACAGTTATGCGCCCACCATTGGATGGCCCTCTACTCAGACGAGTCGTCGATGGTTTCAGTTGGCCTGGAAAACTGATTTTAATGCATAAATCAACTAAATAATTTTATCGGCTTCTTAATTAATTGATTTATATGCTCGTGATTGCTATCACTGAACTCGTGATTAATTAACCAGTACGAATCCGCCATTGGATATGTCATTATAATTCAATTAAACTCTCTTTGCTTGTGGACTGGACTGTACAGCTGCCGCGACTGCTGCTTGTGTTTTATACAGCTCAGCAAAGTCTCTGGGTTAAAACTGTTACTCGTAACTTAGAGACAGTGCCGGAAGGAATAGAAGTATAAGTACTGATGGACTGGCTCACTGATAACACAAGAACTATCTGGCAGCCCAGCTGTGCTCTAAAGCCAAAGATCAAGAATTTCTTACTACTAACGACGGTTCAGTTTTCTATTTGAGGCCTTCTAGTTACTGAACGACATTTGGTTACCCTTCTTGTTAGATCCTGACGATGTTTTCTGGTCTGGTATCACCTTATTGCTATTTACTTGGTATATTTCATTATAATTTTAACTGTGAAACAAAAACATAAATGTGTATAATTTAAAGGAAAAAGGGCGAATATCGTTAAATGTTACTCCGTTGTCTTTGGCGAGGGGCGTTTAGTGTAAGAAAAGAAGACAAAGGTAGATGAATGCACGTTACTTAAGAACAACTGTTCTATTTCGCTTGCGCATTATTTCAAATGACGCTGCTGAAAGGCGCTGTTATCTCACAGGCGGCGAGTTAATCAGTTCATATCCACTGTAGCAGACAGCTTTTCAAAGATAACATTAATTTTGAAACCCCTTCTCATGGTCGGCTAGAACACAGAATACGACAGAGAAGCGGATTTTCGTGGTTGAGATGTTGTATTAAGTGGATTTTCCTTTCTCATATAACCACCAGTTCCTTGTTTGTTTGTTTACACTTCAAATGTCTCATTCACCAAACGTACAGACTCACACGCACAAACAAGCACACATGCACACAAACACACACGCGCGCGCACACACACACACACACACACACACACACACACACACACACACACACACACACACTCATGTACGACACAGACATGCACACACGTGTAATCAGCAGGACACATGCTGCTAATACCAAATTATGGGCCATGAACTGGGCGCTGAGTTGAATCAGGAAGTGAGATTGTTAGGGCAGCAAAACAGATAGTGGTCTTATATCTAACGTCTCCGATTTTCATGTTATTTAGTCAGACCTTTTCTTCTTTCTTTGGCAAATGTCGATTTCTTTCTATGCTATTTTCCATGAATATATCACGTTTCTGCAGTTTTTATATGTTATTGTTGTCGAAAATTACTTATGGAATACTATGACATCAGTAGCATTTACGTGCTCCATATATTCTACTGTGTCTGACAGACGCACATGTAGCTCATAAATACTACAAAGACATCAAGTAAAGGAAACAATAGTCATTTATTGAATTTAAATCGCATCGGCGTTGGATTACTCAGCACATACTAGACTGACCATAAAAATTAACACTGCACTGACTGTTAAGATGTTTGCTACTGTGGCACAAAACAGAGCGACGTCTTCCGAAAGAAAATTTGAAAATTAATGTGACTTGGAAACGTTACCTCTACTTTTTTAATTAACTTGTTGTTTACATTCCCCCAGTGGAGAGGAGGGAGAGATGCGGGCAAACTGCCAGCAGCCTTGTTGCCGCTCTTTACCCTTTGAATAAAATAACTAAAAGATGAGTAAAAAATACATGGGCAAGAACGAAAAACGCTTGCCTTATGCTTAATTACATGCATACTTTGTTAAATTTTAAAGATAATGGTGGTGTGGATTGGTTACATGTGTATACTGTGAAATTCTAAGGATGATGGTACTGTGGGTTGGTGATGCTATTCCTAGGTGAAGGAATTGAATGCAGACAGAACCAGATATGATGTCAGATGAGGAAAATGTGTGCGATAGGTGTTGGGAAAGGTCGACAGTCGGGGTGTACATGGTAGAAGGCCGGTAGGATTGCAGTTGTGCAGGGAAAGGACGGAGGAGAGAGAGTGGGCTATAGTCAGGTACGTATCCAAGACAAGTATATAGGAAGATACTGACGGTCGTGATCCTTTCCCTCTCCTCCAAAGACGAGCTCATTAAAAACGTTTATGTTTTTACTTTTATCAGCTTCCAAATTTCTCAACTAATTTTGGAAGAATAAAGCGGCACGAAAACCAAAATTCTCAAAAACGATAATGAATTCTATGAAATTACAAGGTAAGCTTATTTGACAAGGTGTATATTTCAGTTGTTTATCTGAGGGCCTGCACGTGTGGGATAGGCTTGTGGCATGCCCGGCTGCAGAGCATATTGGAGCTGGGTTAAAGGCGGCCATTCATATGCTGGCCAAAACTGGTGCCAAACAAAAATGCGACTCGGTTCCTAAGTCCGCAGCTAATAAACCGAAGGATACTGTGTAAGGCGAGACATAAGTTCCCAAACATAGGGATAAACGGCTGAAGGAAAAAGCGTTAGATTTTATTTTTTATTTTTTTGATACATCAGGCTTTTGAATGGTTTGATGCAGCCTGCCACGAATTCCTCTCCTGCGCCAACCTCTTCATTTCAGAGTAGCAGTTGCTACCTAAGCCCTAAGTTATTTGCTGGGTGTATCCTACACTCTCTCCTCCTCTATAGTTTTTACCGTCCACAGCTCCCTCTAGTACCATGTAAGTTATTCCCTGATGTCCTAACGGATGTCCTAGAGTCCTGTTCTTTCCTCCTGTCAATGTTTTCTATATATTCCTTTCCTCTCCGATTCTCCAGAGAATCTCCTCATTCCTTACCATACCAGTCCACCTAATTTTCAACATTCTTCTGCAGCACCACATCACAAATAATCTGATTCTCTTCGTTTCCGGTTTTCCCACAGTCGTTGCCTTACTACCATTCAATACTGTGCGCCAACCGTACTTTCTCAAAAATTTCTTCCTCAAATTAACGCCTCTGTTTAGACACCTCTTGGCTGGTAACGCTCTTTTTGCCAGTTCTAGTCAGCTTTTAATGCTCTATTTGCTCTGTCCGTCATGGATAATTTTGCTGCCTACGTAGCAGAATTCCTTAACTTCATCTACTTCGTGATCAGCAATCCTGATGAAAGTTTCTCGCGGTTCTCATTTCTGCTACTTCTCATTACTTTCGCCTTTCTTCGATTTATTCTCAGTCCATATTCTATGCTCATTAGATGTTCATTCCAATCAGCAGATCCTGTAATTCTTCTTCACTTTCAGTGAGCAATGTCATCAGCGAAAATTATCATTGATGTCCTTTCACCTTGAATTTTAATTCCATATTTGAAACTTTTTCTTATTTCCGTCCTTGCTTCTTCGATGTGTATATTGAACAATATGGGCGAAAGACTACATCCCTGTCTTACATCCATTATAATCCGAGCTTTTCGTTCTTGGTCATAACTCTTATTGTTCCGTCTTGGCTCTTGTTCTCATCGTATATTATCCGTCTTTCCCTATCACTTGCCGTTGTTTTTCTCAGGATTTCGATCACCTTACACTATTTTACATTGTCGAACGATTTTTCCAGGTCGACAAGTCCTATGAAACTGTCTTGATTTTTCTATAATCTTCCTTCCATTATCAACTGCGGCGTCAGAACTGCCTCTCTGCTGCCTTTACTTTTCCTAAAGCCAAATTGATCGTCATCTAACACATGCTATATCATCATACGCATATTTTCCATACACCAACGTGAATGGTCGTTTTGCTGCCACTTCCCCCAAGGTGTCTAGAAATTCTGATGGAATGTTATCTACCCTTTCTGCCTTACTCGATCTTAGGCCTCCCAAGGCTCTTTTAAATTCTGATGCTAATACTAAATCCCCTATCTCTCCTAAATCGACTCTTGTTTCTTCTTCTGTCATGTCATCAGACATGTCGTCATAGACGCCTTCAGTGACCCTCTCTGCCTATCCGCTCTCTCCTCTGCATTTAACAGCGGAATTCCCATTGCACTCTTTGATGTTAGCGCTCTTGCTTTTAATTTCACCGAAGGTTATTATGACTTTTCTGTATGCTGATTCAGTCCTTCCGGTAATCAATTATTTTTCGATTTCTTCGTATTTTCATGCAGCCACTTCGTCTTAGCTTCCCTACACTTCCTATTTATTTCATTTCTCAGCAACTTGTATTTCTGTGTTTCTGAATATCCCTGAATATTTTTATACTTCATTTTTTCACCGATTAATTGAAGTATTTCTTCTGTTACCCTTGGTTTTTTCACAGTTACCTTCCTAGTACCGCTGTTTTTCTTCCCAACTTCTGTGCTTACCCTTTTTTAGACATGTCCATTCCTCCTCGACTAAACTGCCTACTGAGCTATTCCTTATCGCAGCCTCTATAGCCTCAACGAACTTCATGAGAATCTCTTCATTCCTTAGTACTTCCGTATCCCACTTCTTTGCGCATTGATTCTCCGTAACTAGTCTGTTAAACTTCAGCCTACTATTCATCACTATTAAACTGTGATCTGAGTTTATATCTGCTCCTTAGTACTCCTTACAATCCAGTATTTGATATCAGAATCTCTGCCTCACCACATTTTCCGGTAATCCTTTCGTCTGCTCCTTCCCCCAGAACCACATTTTACTTCCTGAAGACTATTAGATTTTCGTCTCCCTTTACGTACTGCATTCTCTTCATCTTCGGCTTGTGCCGTCGACATGTACACCTGAACTGCCTTTGTCGGTATTGGTTTCTTCCTATTCACAACCATACCTACTCCCGTTATGCCATTTTTTGCTGCTGTTGATATTATCCTATACTCAACTGGCCAGAAATCCTGGTCTTCTTTCCGTTTCTCTTCACTGACACCCACTACATCTATACTGGGCCTTAGCATTTCCCCTTTCAGATTTTCTAGCTTCCCTCCCATATTCAGACTTCTGACATTCCATCCTCCAACTCGTAGAACGTTACCCTTTCGTTGATTATTCAGTCTTTTTCTCCTCCTTGGCAGTCCCCTCCAGAAGATCCGAATGGGGTACTATTCCGGAATCTTTTTCCAATGGAGATCACAGGCCATATGTCCTGTGGATACACATTATTTGTCTTTAATGCAGTGGTTTCTATTGCCTTCTGCATCCTCATGCCGTCGATCGTTGCTGCCTCTACAGCATTTAGGAGCAGTTTCCCACCCCAAGGGCAAGAGAGTGACCTGAACCTCTCTCCGCTCCTCTGACCTCTTTGACAATGCCGTTGGCAGACTGGGGGTGACTTCTTATGCTGGAAGTCTTCGACTGCCATTCGCGATGATTGTTATTCGGAATTTAAGCGGTGGTGTGGTTCGAACCCGGGACCGAGAGCGTTTTGATTACTAATCAAAGTCGCTACCCCGAGACCACGGGCGAAATCCCCCCATTTGCTAACTGAGAACTAAGTCTGAAATCTGTGTTAACAGTCGTAGTTCAAAAATGTTCAAATGTGTGTGAAATCTTATGGGACTTAACTGCTAAGGTCATCAGTCCCTAGCCGGCCGGAGTGGCCGTGCGGTTCTCAGCGCTACAGTCTGGAACCGAGCGACCGCTACGGTCGCAGGTTCGAATCCTGCCTCGGACATGGATGTGTGTGTTGTCCTTAGGTTAGTTAGGTTTAATTAGTTCTAAGTTCTAGGTGACTGATGACCTCAGAAGTTAAGTCGCATAGTGCTCAGACCCATCATCAGTCCCTAGGTTTACACACTATTTAACCTAAAGTATCCTAAGGACAAACATACACACCCACGCCCGAGGGAGGCCTCGAACCTCCACCGGGACCAAGCAGTCGTAGTGCTAACTGCAATATATATCGATTTTATATGATGTAAATTTGTTTCTACTAAACGCTTTACCGAGCGAGGTGGCGCAGTGGTTAGCACACTGGACTCGCATTCGGGAGGACGACAGTTCAATCCCGCGTCCGGCCATCCTGATTTAGGTTTTCCGTGATTTCCCTAGATCACTTCAGGCAAATGCCGGGATGGTTCCTTCGAAAGGGCACGGCCAATTTCCTTCCCCATCCTTCCCTAATCCGAGCTTGTGCTCCGTCTCTAATGACATCGTTGTCGACGGGACGTTAAACACTAATCTCCTCCTTCTCCTCCTAAACGCTTTAAATCGGCTGCATAACTCTGATACTTCTCGAGTTTCTCTTGTGAGCTTTTCCAAAGCGATTTACTAAATTCTGATGTAAGCACATTATTTTCACTGTTATATTAAAACGTTTTACATATTTTATTGTTATTATTAAATTTCTAGGCATGTGAGGTACGTTAAAAATGAAGGTGACGGCAAATTATTCTTGACAGGAGAGTAGGGAGGGCAGAAAGAAAATAACAGGTTATCTCCCGCCCCTCGAGAACTGAAATTTGGATTCGTGACTGGTTGCAGCGGATGGATTTAATGAGGGGTTTCATAGTCTGGAAGAAGAAGGCGTTTGAAATAACCTTGGAACAGACCATGAAATGAGTGGAGACGTGTGATGGAAGCCAATTCTCTGGGAAATATAGGACTATCGAAAGTATCTAGATGTTTATCTTACGATTTGTCCGCTTTTTCTTCCTGATATAAAATTATGGAAGAACAGTTCTGCCTTGATGTAAATCAAATTCTTCTTGTTTAACACCCAAACATGTTCCGGCGAAATTTAACCATCGTCAGTGGGTTCGTTTATTTTCTGTAATTCGTAAATACATTAGCATAATAATTTGTGTAGTCTTGGGATTATGGCATTTAAATTTATAACATTATTGACTCTCCGTCTTCAGGTCACGAGTGGCCTACCGGGACCATCTGACCACCGTGTCATGTTATGTGTATGTTCGTAAATTTGGTCCTAAAGTGATGCTGTTGCCTTTTTCCATTTTGCTGTTGCTAGATTATACACTGTCCAGCCCCAAACATTGACCACCTGTTAAAAGCGTGAGTAACCACCTTTTGCAGAGCGGACCGCTGCGACTCATGCAGGAAGAGAGTCAGTGAGTTTCTGGAAGGTACAGTCAGGGATGTGGAACCACGCCGCCTCCAGTGCCGTGGCCAGCTGCGTTAGGGTTCTCTCGCGAAGATCTATGGCGCGAACAGCCCGAACATGCTGTTCCCACAGATTCTCGATTGGGTTTATATTCGAGGAGTTTAGTGGCCAGGGTAGTACAGAAAAATCACCCTGGTACTCTCCGACCATGCACGTACAAAGCGATCTTCGTGACACGTTGCATTGTCTTGCTAATACATGCCATCATGCCGAGAAAAAAGAAACTGCACGCAGGGGAGGACATGGTTCAAATGGCTCTGAGCACTATGGGACTTAACATTTGAAGTCTTCAGTCCTCTAGACTTAGAACTACTTAAACCTAACTAACCTAAGGACATCATACACATCCATGCCCGAGGCAGGATTCGAACCTGCGACCGTAGCAGCAGTGCGGTTCCGGACTGAAGCGCCTAAAGGACATGGTCCCCAAGGTTAGATGCAGACTTGTGTTAATCCAGTGCGCCTTCTAGAATGATGAGATCAGCCAGGGAATGCGATGAAAACATCCCCTAGATCGTGACTCTCCCTCCTCGGTCTGGACCCTTCCAACGATTGTTGCAATTTTTTTTTTCACGTCGTACACACCAACGGCCAGCTGTCCGCCGACGGAGCATAAAACGTGCTTCATCTGAACAGGCCATCTCTCGCCACTCATTGGACTTTCAGATGCGTTAATGCCCTGCAAAATCCAGCCTTCGTCGCCTATGAACAGCAGTCACACAGTAGGTGCACGAATCAGGCGTCTCCTGCGGAGGCCCATACGGTACACCGTTCGCTGAACAGTCGTTCAGCAGACACTGTCGGTAGCCCCTTGCTTCACGTGGGCAGCTCAACAGCTGCACGTCCATTCACCTGACCACATCCCCGTAGTTGTCGTGCACACCTGTCATCAAAAGCCCATAGTGCATCACATTTGCCTCGGCGACGGCTCGGACGGCGCCATTTCGCCATGCACGGTGTACTTCAATCACGGCGGCATTCGAACAGCTTACGAACCTAGCTCTTTCGGATATGTTTCTATCCTTGGCCCGAAAACCAATGATCATGCAATTTTGGACGTCAGATAATCACTCCATTTCCTCATTACGATAATCATTCCACGGTTCTCCGCTTCCCCCATGCCTCCACACCCACCTTCCACACGCTTTATATGCCCTCCACTGCTAGCGCTGCCACTTGCCGTCTGTGAGTGGTTCCTGCAACCTGACGTCTACATAGGCGGATGCCACATTACTGTGACAACTATCTAGTACTGTCGTTCACTTACATTCTGCTGTCGACACTGATTCGTTGCCGGCTCTTGAAGGACAATGCTAGGAAGTTTAAAATCAGCGTGCACTCCTCTGCACGGTGAAAATTCATTTAGGAAACAGTCGCCAAGGATGTGGCTACGCTACCTCTACGCAATATCGTTTCTTCCAGGAGTGCTAGTGCCGCTCGCTGTGCACGAGAACTTCAGTGAAGTTTGGAAAATACACTCCTGGAAATGGAAAAAAAGAACACATTGACACCGGTGTGTCAGACCCACCATACTTGCTCCGGACACTGCGAGAGGGCTGTACAAGCAATGATCACACGCACGGCACAGCGGACACACCAGGAACCGCGGTGTTGGCCGTCGAATGGCGCTAGCTGCGCAGCATTTGTGCACCGCCGCCGTCAGTGTCAGCCAGCTTGCCGTGGCACACGGAGCTCCATCGCAGTCTTTAACACTGGTAGCATGCCGCGACGGCGTGGACGTGAACCGTATGTGCAGTTGACGGACTTTGAGCGAGGGCGTATAGTGGGCATGCGGGAGGCCGGGTGGACGTACCGCCGAATTGCTCAACACGTGAGGCGTGAGGTCTCCACAGCACATCGATGTTGTCGCCAGTGGTCGGCGGAAGGTGCACGTGCCCGTCGACCTGGGACCGGACCGCAGCGACGCACGGATGCACGCCAAGACCGTAGGATCCTACGCAGTGCCGTAGGGGACCGCACCGCCACTTCCCAGCAAATTAGGGACACTGTTGCTCCTGGGGTATCGGCGAGGACCATTCGCAACCGTCTCCATGAAGCTGGGCTACGGTCCCGCACACCGTTAGGCCGTCTTCCGCTCACGCCCCAACATCGTGCAGCCCGCCTCCAGTGGTGTCGCGACAGGCGTGAATGGAGGGACGAATGGAGACGTGTCGTCTTCAGCGATGAGAGTCGCTTCTGCCTTGGTGCCAATGATGGTCGTATGCGTGTTTGGCGCCGTGCAGGTGAGCGCCACAATCAGGACTGCATACAACCGAGGCACACAGGGCCAACACCCGGCATCATGGTGTGGGGAGCGATCTCCTACACTGGCCGTACACCACTGGTGATCGTCGAGGGGACACTGAATAGTGCACGGTACATCCAAACCGTCATCGAACCCATCGTTCTACCATTCCTAGACCGGCAAGAGAACTTGCTGTTCCAACAGGACAATGCACGTCCGCATGTCTCCCGTGCCACCCAATGTGCTCTAGAAGGTGTAAGTCAACTACCCTGGCCAGCAAGATCTCCGGATCTGTCCCCCATTGAGCATGTTTGGGACTGGATGAAGCGTCGTCTCACGCGGTCTGCACGTCCAGCACGAACGCTGGTCCAACTGAGGCGCCAGGTGGAAATGGCATGGCAAGCCGTTCCACAGGACTACATCCAGCATCTCTACGATCGTCTCCATGGGAGAATAGCAGCCTGCATTGCTGCGAAAGGTGGATATACGCTGTACTAGTGCCGACATTGTGCATGCTCTGTTGCCTGTGTCTATGTGCCTGTGGTTCTGCCAGTGTGATCATGTGATGTATCTGACCCCAGGAATGTGTCAATAAAGTTTCCCCTTCCTGGGACAATGAATTCACGGTGTTCTCATTTCAATTTCCAGGAGTGTAGGAGAAAGGTACTGGCGAAAATGGAGCACTGAACGCTTACACAGGTCATTCTTAAAGTACTTTTCTGCGAAAGGCTACGGTCCCAGGCTGGAGTTCCAATCTGGACACTGCTTTAATCTGCCACGAAGTTTCGAAACAGCGCACTCTCGGCTCCAAAGAAAAAATTCAGTCTAGAAAAGTATTATAACTTGGTACAGCCAAAGTTCGTTTGTCCAGTTTGAATACAAAGCAATGATTGACTTTATTACAATGTATTGTTAATTCCTATTTTTCAAAATTAACTCATTGTTATAGACGTTACCTCATCGTATGCCGTGTCCGTTCTTCGCGGCCTCCGTCGCATCAGTATTAGTTTTCCGAGTACTCAATCCCCCAGTATGCGATACCGGATGAAGGATGAGATGTTCTTCAGCAGCCAGTAGCGTAAACATGTTTCAAAACACATATTAATAAAACGAATTTCCTCGGTTTTTCCCCATTTCCTATAACACGACGATGAATATGTACCTCCTTTCGTTTAAAATTAGTGTTTTACGCAGAACAACAGAAACCGATATAACTGGAATGTTAGACCCTCTCTCCTTACCCCATTTCCATCCTTACCCCCTCCAACGTCCCAATACATTAACCAACATACTACTGCTAACGAGAACGCATTCTTTCTGACCACGAACTGTTTAGTTTAGGCCGGCCGCGGTGGCCGAGCGGTTCTAGGCATTTCAGTCCGGAACCACGCGGCTGCTACGGTCGCAGGTTTGAATGCTGCCTCGGACATGGATGTGTGTAATGTCCTTAGGTTAGTTAGGTTTACGTAGTTCTAAGTGTAGGGAACTGATGACCTCAGATGTCAAGTCCCATAGTGCTTAGAGCTCTTTGAAGTGATTTGTTGTTTTATGTTGCTTTATTCTTTGCCTATCGTTTGTTCGGTTAAAGCAATAGTTTTTGAAAACGTTATGGGGATATGTTGATTATGAATGAGCTTTGTGACTTGATTGAGGTGGGGTGGGGGGTGGGGCTGTTAATGTAAATCGGGTGTACTTACTTTTTGTTGACTACTATTGCTTTATGTCTTTAATTAGAATGTAGACAGTGCTTTCAAATTCGCACTGTCGCGCTGTTCATCAGATATTTTCCTGTTCCACGTTCTTGTTTTATTCGTTCTGAGTGAGAATTCCGATTGCCGTAAGGACACCAAGTTTTTTTACCGAGACATGTTTGGGTGTTAAACAAAAACAACTAGTTCTTGCTGAAGACAAAACGTATTTCCATAATTCGGTATTCAAGATGTTTAGGAAGGAATGGATGTTTCATGATCTGATGAGGAACTGAGCTTAACTGGTTCGCATATTGCACATTTGTTTCGTAAAACTGCGGCAACTGCGATCGCAGATAGCGCTCGCAGGCTAGAAGTAGACGCCTACCGCCGCTCCCCTAATGGAGCAGCCGGCCGATGGACACACCGAAGAAGAAGACGAAAGCCGCCGCAACAGCGCCGAAGTCCATCAGTTCCGAGCAGCTCTGCTCCGACGAGTGGGCTACGAGAGCGATCAGGACGCTGAAGGGCTTGGGCTACATCGTCCGCTACACAGGGAAGACTCAGCCGCGGCCGTCATTGAGCCTGTCAGCGCAGCTAATCAGCGAAGAGTGGTGCCGCTACGCGACCGCACATCTCCGAGTGCTTGGATACGACGCTCGCCCTCCAGACGCCGATGGGCGACCTGGGCCCTCCCCCGCGTCAAGTCGCCACTGACGCAACGTGGCAGGGGGCTCTCACAGCCTAAACCGCAGCACACCATGCTGCAGCACCGTCACGGACTGATTTCGTATGGCGAACATATGGCATGACATGGTATCCGATTTCATGATACCCGCTTCTACCCATCCTTGCACGACCTATCGCAGTCAGCAAGACATCCGCTACTGCTCTTACTACCCGACGTAACTATCGCAGAGGTTTTTTTTTCCCCTTGGATCTTGCCTTGGCACTTTTTTCCCTCCGCCCTTCAAACCGGTACCCTTCGTTCGACTTTCGACCCAATCTTCAGATGAACGCGTATAAATGGTTAACCTTAACCAGACGTACGTAAGCATCGCAGTACCCACATCCTGCGACACCTCACTTTAGTGAGTGAACACTAACCCTTATGCAGAGATGGCAGTAGACTTTTTGTGTTGGCCATCATGCCGGTGTGGGCGTGGAGGGGCTCCACCTCTTTATATTAAAAAAATAAAAATAAAAGCAAGTAATGTTATTAAATTCACTAATTAGGAAGTAGATTCTCATAAACATTTCTGTGAAGATATTATATCTTCGATAGAGAAGTCACTGGTCTTCGATGAGCGTGCTAGCACTCGTGAGAAGTGTGACGCAGCAAGGAATAAGCGGCGCCGCCCTGTCTACGCTGTCGCGTCTCTCCTACGAACGGCACGCAAACTCGCAAGTCACTCACAGCGCATCGCAGCGTTGCGCCGGAGATCTGGAGTGGAGGGGGGAACTCGTGCTGGCGCGAGTGGGACGGGCGTATCGCTCCCTCTGCGTCTGGCTCTCTTCTCGCTTACTCATTCAACTCACTCACTCCGTCACTTGCTGCTTCTGCTGACCCTGCCCGAGGTCGGGTGTTATGCGCTGTTGGACGGCAGCCAGCGATAACACATACGATCCCTCTTGTCTCGATTGCCCTCTCACAGATAACACCAAATAGTGCCATCCAATGATTTCCTTCTTGATGTACTCCGCAGTAAAGAGACAGGAGACGGTGGGGAGGACAGTACACAGTGAAACATTCAGTTCCAACTGTTTACAGTGAAACATTCAGTTCCAACTGTTTACAGTAGTTTTTTTATGTTTATGTCTCTATATGTTGACCTTGAGCAAATGCATATTTGACTGTAACGGTGGAAATTTTCCTGAGCTGTCTTCTTATTGATTTGTTATTGTATTTTTTTGATAGTCAGAAGTTAAAACTGACATATATTTATACGCTTAGTACTTCGCACAATCTGTACAGCTAAGAGAAATTTGCTATTTTATTATCACATATACACTCCTGGAAATGGAAAAACGAACACATTGACACCGGTGTGTCAGACCCACCATACTTGCTCCGGACACTGCGAGAGGGCTGTACAAGCAATGATCACACGCACGGCACAGCGGACACACCAGGAACCGCGGTGTTGGCCGTCGAATGGCGCTAGCTGCGCAGCATTTGTGCACCGCCGCCGTCAGTGTCAGCCAGTTTGCCGTGGCATACGGAGCTCCATCGCAGTCTTTAACACTGGTAGCATGCCGCGACAGCGTGGACGTGAACCGTATGTGCAGTTGACGGACTTTGAGCGAGGGCGTATAGTGGGCATGCGGGAGGCCAGGTGGACGTACCGCCGAATTGCTCAACACGTGGGGCGTGAGGTCTCCACAGTACATCGATGTTGTCGCCAGTGGTCGGCGGAAGGTGCACGTGCCCGTCGACCTGGGACCGGACCGCAGCGACGCACGGATGCACGTAAAGACCGTAGGATCCTACGCAGTGCCGTAGGGGACCACACCGCCACTTCCCAGCAAATTAGGGACACTGTTGCTCCTGGGGTATCGGCGAGGACCATTCGCAACCGTCTCCATGAAGCTGGGCTACGGTCCCGCACACCGTTAGGCCGCCTTCCGCTCACGCCCCAACATCGTGCAGCTCGCCTCCAGTGGTGTCGCGACAGGCGTGAATGGAGGGACGAATGGAGACGTGTCGTCTTCAGCGATGAGAGTCGCTTCTGCCTTGGTGCCAATGATGGTCGTATGCGTGTTTGGCGCCGTGCAGGTGAGCGCCACAATCAGGACTGCATACGACCGAGGCACACAGGGCCAACACCCGGCATCATGGTGTGGGGAGCGATCTCCTACACTGGCCGTACACCACTGGTGATCGTCGAGGGTACACTGAATAGTGCACGGCACATCCAAACCGTCATCGAACCCATCGTTCTACCATTCCTAGACCGGCAAGGGAACTTGCTGTTCCAACAGGACAATGCACGTCCGCATGTATCCCGTGCCACCCAACGTGCTCTAGAAGGTGTAAGTCAACTACCCTGGCCAGCAAGATCTCCGGATCTGTCCCCCATTGAGCATGTTTGGGACTGGATGAAGCGTCGTCTCACGCGGTCTGCACGTCCAGCACGAACGCTGGTCCAACTGAGGCGCCAGGTGGAAATGGCATGGCAAGCCGTTCCACAGGAATACATCCAGCATCTCTACGATCGTCTCCATGGGAGAATAGCATCCTGCATTGCTGCGAAAGGTGGATATACACTGTACTAGTGCCGACATTGTGTATGCTCTGTTGCCTGTGTCTATGTGCCTGTGGTTCTGTCAGTGTGATCATGTGATGTATCTGACCCCAGGAATGTGTCAATAAAGTTTCCCCTTCCTGGGACAATGAATTCACGGTGTTCTTATTTCAATTTCCAGGAGTGTACATTTCAAGCTTATTTTGACCAGTTTTAGATGCGGAAAATATTTAAATTAACAATAGTAGCTAATAATTTTTAGTTTATTGTGTCTTTAGTACACAGTGAATCACTTGTATGCAGTACGCGGCGATACAGTAAAGACTCATGAATGCTGGGAATTAGAGGCTTCTTTTTGTTGTTGTGGTCTTCAGTCCTGAGACTGGTTTGATGCAGCTGTCCATGCTACTCTATCCTGTGCAAGATTCTTCACCTCCCAGTACTTACTGCAACCTACATCCTTCTGAATCTGCTTAGTGTATTCATCTCTTGGTCTCCCTCTACGATTTTTACCCCCCACGCTGCCCTCCAATACTAAATTGGTGATCCCTTGATGCCTCAACACATGTCCTACCAACCGATCCCTTCTTCTAGTCAAGTTGTGCCACAAACTTCTCTTCTCCCCAATCCTATTCAATACCTCCTCATTAGTTGTGTGATCTACCCATCTAGTCTTCACCATTCTTCTGTAGCACCACATTTCGAAAGCTTCTATTCTCTTCTTGTCCAAACTATTTATCGTCCATGTTTCATTTCCATACATGGCTACACTCCATACAGATACTTTCAGAAACGACTTCCTGACACTTAAATCTATACTCGATGTTAACAAATTTCTCTTATTCAGCAACGCTTTCCTTGCCATTGCCAGTCTACATTTTATATCCTCTCTACTTCTACAATCATCAGTTATTTTGCTCCCCAAATAGCAAATATCCTTTACTACTTTAAATGTCTCATTTTCTAATCTAATTCCCTCAGCATCACCCGAATTAATTCGACTACATCCCATTATCCTCGTTTTGCTTTTGGAGGCTTATGACAATTTATGAAAATGCAGAATAAGCTGTTGAAAGTTTTCTGAAGATAGTGACAACAACAAATGCAACTCCTCTATTTAGAAAAAGTGGGATTTATCCAAGTAATGTTAATGTCTTCAATAATTCGGATTCCTTATGTCTGCAGGTTCGGACTTCTCTCTAAATTCTAATGACGTACCTAATTCAGTAGAACCATTACACTCATATAGACGTATGACACCTCCAAACACTTTGGGAGATAATATGCAAAATTATGAGTCACCCAGTTGCAATTTACACACTGAAACAGTAGCAACAGCTAATCATCTATCTCACCGAATGGGTTTTATGGTTTCCCAAATGCTTCTTCTCGAAAAACAACTTCGAAATCCAAAGGGAGAACCATCATATAGACTTCAACATCTGAGCAAGTATCTATTGAAAAAAAAATACATTAAAGAACTAGCCAAAATTAAAAGAAAAAAAGAAGTGCGTAGAGAGCCAAGAAGCAGAAAACTAAGCAACGATAAAGTAAAAGGGATTCAAGCGAAAGTAACAACTAAGCGATAAGGATGAGATGTCATCCGATGAATCAGAGGAAGTTTCATCATTAGATCTTTTTAATTTAACCCTTGATGTTGTCACCGGCGACTAAAATTTCCAAATCATGTATTTTTTGTAGCTGAAGTGGTGAAGCCCGTAGATGGTGACGCTTAATTTGAAGTCTCATACTTTTGAAAAGTTAAATAACAGGCTTTTTATTCCCAGAAGCAGAACACAGCTAGTGTGCCACATAAGGATATTGCTACTAACAGATTAGCAAATTATATTCGATTTGCAATCAATTTTGGTAGACCTGAACAAATCTTATTATATCTTAATGTTTGTAACTATATATGAAATATATAAGCGATATTCATGTTTTATGAGTGGTCTAAGTTATTGACGTATTAATAAATTTACAAAAGATAACTGTTTCACTGTTTACTATATATGGTACACAGTGAAACATCTGCAGTGTTTTAGAAATTGTTAACTTTCTTGGTTAAATAGCGACCAAATTATTTTTGTACCGAAATTTTAGCAAAGAATTGTTCTTTCAAAGAAATATAAACACTTTATACTGTAACAAAGATTTTCTACAAAAACATCAGAAGTGTAATTTTTGTTTCAATGTATACTACTCTCCCCTTCCTGCCCCTCCCCTTTCATCGCGTTTCACTAGAACAGCGAACATCTTGGCTGACGCATTTTAACATTGGCTCCATTATACACGACGAAGATAATGAACGCATCATTGACGTTACTATACATTTCCTCAGCTACTATCCTCTTAATTAGCAAATAAGACGTTCATGATTTTCTAGGCGATGCCCCGTGAAGCCTTCACTCATTATTTCTTTCTGTATCCTGGTACTTGATTCTTAATAGTTGTCTTTAGTTCCAAATTTAAAATGACCCTTTCTGTATTGACTGAATTGTTGGATGTCCTCCTGAGGGACGGGGAGAGAACCGGCGACGTTGCTGGCCACAGTAGGGTTTGGCAGGCACGAAGACAAGCAGCAGAAACTCTCACCGTCTGCGGCCGGGCGTTATCTTCCAGAAATGTACACCAAGGATAGATTTTCCAGAAGGCAACAAAACGGAGAATATCGTTGGCGTTCCTCTGTGCTTCAAGGGTGCCGCAGATGACCCAAAGTGGTCCTACTTTGAAAAGAAATGGCGCCCCACACCATCACTGCTTGTTCTCGGGCCGTATGGTGGGCGGCAACCAGGGTGCTATTCCACCGCTGTTTGGGGCCTCCCCAGACATGTCTTCGCGGTCACCGGAACCCACTTCGAAGCGGGACTCATCACTAAAGACAATTCTACTATAGTTAATGAGATATCAGTACGAAGATGTATCTGGAGACGCCCCGGGCAGTAATGGGATACCCACCTGACTGTCGTCCGCTGTTCGGCCTAACAAGCTGCAGTGATTGTCTGAGGTACCATTTCATTTCATAGGACCCCTCTGGTTGTCGTCCAAGGCACCTTAACATCACAGCGGTATGCTGACGGATTTATATGCGCCGTTTTGTTGCCCTACATGGCAAACCATCCTGGGCTTACATTTCAACAAGACAATGCTCGCCCGCAGACGGGGAAAGTTTCTGCTACTTTTCTTCCTTGCCGATCCCTACGTTTTACAGCAACGTCGCCGGATCTCTCACAAACTGAAAACGTTTGTAACATTATGGGCCAGACTCTCCAATCATTGGTATTGGCCAGAGGTGACCCAACGCTTCATTGACTCGCTCATTTTGTAAAGCTCTTCCTCTTGAATAAATCATCCAATTTTTCTGAAATTGTTTGTCTGTACATGTTCATAACGTATACCAATTTCCGTACCATTCGGATTATTCGTTCGTGGGGCGTCGTTTTTGTAATGTCTCAGAGTGTATTTTGTGTAGTTGTCCCAGCAGTGTGATTATTTAAATCAGTTAGAATGTTCTCATAAATATCTTTGATTATGCTGTTTGGTGGTATTTTCCAGTTATTTAAAGCAGGTACATTTTGAATGAGCAATATTGTGTGTTCCAGACGCAAAGGGTCAAAATTACACAGATGTTACATCCTGAATTCAGTAATTTTATAAAGAAGGAACTAATGTCCAGAAATTAATATGTACTTTTTTATTGATGTGAACACTTTAAACCTGTTTTTAGTAACTTAAGCTCATAGAAACTCCTCGAGAAGAGGACCTCTGGTTTCGAGGCATGCATTACAGTACCAGTATAATCTGTTGACAGAACTGAAGTTTGGCATTAAAATCATTTGGATCTTGCTTTCTACGCAAGTTTGTAGTAAATCGCCAGACAATATCGGGCAGACAATACGCTCAGCCTGCTGTGCAGACATAATAACCGCCTGGCGTAGGAGGCGCAGGTAAATGAGCAGTTTGGAGCCAGAGGCCAAGGGGTTTCCTCAACCTCTGTTGTACAGGATGTTGCACAATGTTCTGATGATTTCAGATTTTAATAACTCTCCCAAAGTAAACAAGATACAGCGACGGTGGTGACTCTATTAGCAGTACGGAGTGACTAGTTCCATCCCATGTACGGATCATTAATCATATCATATTGGTGGAGTGCTGTTTTCGCTACGGCAAATCTGTCGTGCGCGCGCAACGTGCCTTTCGTAAGCATTTCAAGACTAAGGCGCGACATCCAATTCCTACTCGTTGAACAATATTGAATTAAGTAAGAAATTTCTGTTCAACTGCCAGTGCATCGATTCGAGAGTCAACCAGCCCTCGATAAACAGTCAGAACTCCCGAAAATATGGAACGTGTGCGTAATAGTTTAGAGGCAAGTCCTCGTCGTTCGTTACGGAAAGATACCCAAACGACCGTCCGAGAAGCTTGCAACAGTTAAAAGATCGAATTCAGGACGAAATTTCTAGAATTTCTCCAGCAGTCAGGAAAGAGGTGTTCAAGAACTGGGTGAAAGGCGTTGAGTATGGTGTAGCCAGGCATAGTCTTCATTTGTCCGAAGAAGTATTTCATAAGTAAACTTGAATAAATGCTGCACCATGTGTAAAATGTTCAACACTGTGTCGCTATTGGTTTTTATCTTATTCAAATGTGAAATAATCAAAGCATTGTGAAGTACCCTGTGTGTCTGAACAGGTATCGGACCAGCCTTGAACCTGTATTATCAGGCTGCAGTTAAGTCAGATGTTCAGAGACGTAAAGGAGCTTTTTTGAAGGCGGAAATCGAAAAAGGACACGTCCATAGGACACAGTACGTTATCACTTAACGCACGAAATGCAGCTCGCCGAGCGATACTGTCAGCCGATTCCACTGCCATTCAGCCGTGCCACCAGCAACCTCCGACCTACAGCCGGAAAATGACCTGCACTACAGCACCCACATCAATGTCTGCCTGCCAGTTCCGTTTGTCTCTTAGCTGCCACGAATTGAAACCTTGGTAGCGCACAAGAGAGCTTTTTATTGACAATAACCACATTAATATTTTATTTTATTGGTAATAAAGGAAGAATGTCAAGTGTTTTCAAAAGTGATTCGTATAGGATTTATAGCAATGGTCCAAAACACTTTTGTTTGTCAAGATAACTGTTTCTGACAGCCTACTAACATTGTTGCAGTTACCGCTCCCAGAGCCTTTATTTATTAACCAAATGTACTGCTCGAGTGTGAATTAAACGGTAATTAATAAGTATTAACAATATCAGAATCAAGTTTATGACAGAGATATAATTGTTGCTGCACCACTACTCTCCGCATTGTAATTCACGAAAGTGGAAGCTGACGAATGTTTCTTCCTGAATCTCCTCTCATACGATTCGATGTCACATTCACAATTTCTACAGCTTGAACAACTCTTTCTCGAGAACTTTGTGTGTGTGTGTATTTGGAGCTTACAGGCGCTCAACGCCGAGGTTATCAGCGCCCTTACACATACCAAGACGAGAGCCTTGAGCAGCTCTCTGTCATTACGTTTACATGAGACTCCCAAACCCATACATCGTAAACCAATATCCCAATGTCGCCTCTGGTTGTTCGCGTAAACACTCTGACATCGATTCTGGAAACGTGGTTGTAGCTGTCAGATTTCCTCTTCCACAATCGATTTTCGCTCTCATGTAAACGCACTACAATTTTTTAATCTGTACGTAGTGAATGTTCGCATAGTGATGGAAAATTAATAATATTAGATTGAGCATGAAGTTGTCTACCTCCGTTATTTAACTGAAGGGAAACAACCCCTGCGCTGATTAAATCACAAACCGGCACAGCTGATTTTCAGAGGCCATTTGCGTAAAACAGCTGACGATCGTAAAACCGATACCTGGCGTGTCTAACAAAACCGTTTCAGGTAGTCACATGTAAACACGACAGCTAAAAACGGTTTCTTAAATTCGGTTTCCGTCTTCTGGAACGGCCTTGTCTGTCGCAAGTGTCTGCCTGAGGCGATAAATTTATTTCAATCAGGATGAAGACTGCTGCCTTATCTATTTGCATACATCGGTTCTGACTTCCGGGCACTAATTCCTGCTGAACCAAACACAAAATTCATGTCTGCAAGTTCCTAAAACGAATAATGCTCCACCTTATGCCATGAGTCACTACTTGTGTACAGGGGTTCCATCTATGTTGAGCACCTCAAATAACTTTTTGTCCAGAAGTAAAGTAAAAAATACGTCAAGCAAGCGTTCTTTAGCTATCAGGGCGCGTTAATCAGCATGACTGTCTTTCTTGTAACGTTGTTCGTTACGAAGATACGAACAGTAGTACGTCTTTTTACCTCTTTTTTAAACATCGCATTACGTTTTTTACTACGTAACCCACTCCCTTGCTCAAGACCTGTACAAAAACTGTCTCAGAGTACCATTCACGTAAACATGGCATTATTAAAAACGTAAACCAAATATGACTTTGACTATCGACTACAAGAATAGCGTAGGTACCCAGAAGAAAGCAAATCGTGTACTTGCCGTAAACGAATGGAAACACAGAGTCAATGCACAACTGTCTTTCAGTCATCCGTCATCGTTGAACGTTTGTGTCAGTCTAGTGTACATCAATGATGTCCACAGAGACGCTACTCGTGTAAGGAGAATTCTAGGAAGTTTAAAATCAGCGTGCACTCCTCTGTAGGCTGAAAATTCATTTAGAAAACAGTCGCGATCTCTGCGCAGTATCGTTTCTTCCAGGAGTGCTAGTCCCGCTCGGTATGCACGAGAACTTCTGTGAAGTTTGGAAAATAGGAGAAAGGTATGGGCGAAAATAGAGCATTGAGGGCTTACACAGGTCATTTTTAAAGTACTTTTCTGCGAAAGGCTACGGTCCCAGGGTGGAGTTCCAATCTGAACACTGCTTTAATTTGCCATGAAGTTTCGAAACAGCGCACTCTCCGCTCCAAAGAAAAAATTCAGTCCAGAAAATTGTTATAATTTGATGCAACCAAAATTCGTTTTTCCAGTTCGAATACAAAGCAATAATTGACTTTATTACAACATATCGTTAATTTTCATTTTTCAAAATTAACTGGTTGTTACGGACGTTGAGTCACCGTATGCCGTGTCCATTCTTCGCGGCCTCCGTTGCATCAATATTAGTTTTCCGAGTACTCAATCCCCCAGTATGCGATACCGGATGAAGGAGAGATGTTCTTCAGCAGCCAGTTAAGTAAATATGTTTCAAAACACATATTAATAAAATGAATTTCCTCGCTTTTTCCCTTTTTCCTATAACTCAGCGACGAATAGTTTTTATATACCCCCTTTCGTTTTAAATTAGTGTTTTACGCAGAAAAACAGAAACCGATATAACTGGAATGTTAGACCCTCGCCTCTTACCCCATTTCCATCCTTACCCCCTTCCAACCCCCCTATACATTAACTAACATATTACTGCTGACGAGAACGCATTCTTTCTGACCACGAACTGTTTAGTTTAGAAATGCAGCAGGACCATCTAAGAACAAAATAAAAACTATCATTAGATCGTTCTTCTTCCTGTTTTGCTATGAACTACGTCTAAATAAGAGGCAAAAATTCTCTGACTTTAGTATCGTGCTCATTTTCTTGCAAAATAAGCTCCCGATTACAAGGGTGCGAAACATCCTACCATAGTTCGCCGATTTTTGCAAATAAAAGTGGTATGGTAGGAGGTATTAAGGAGGGTAAGGTGGCGGGCTGACATGAATTCAGACATCCTTTAAAACAAATTTATTAACAAAAAATTCTTACTCAACTGTTATTAGAAACCACTGTCTGAACCCCTTTTTTTTGTTAAAGTGTACCCTTTAAAAGGCTTACTATTAATTAGTAATGTTTACACCGATCCAACATCAAGAGTAAAATGCCTGTGATACATTAGTGCCAAATTTGAGCCCAAAGCAATTATAACATCAATTAAAAATTTAAACTCAAGTTCGATAATTATTTGTGATAAAAATTTAAAATACCTAAGGCTATCTTAAAAATGCATGTAGTAACCTTTAAAATATTATAATAACCAACTGACAGCAGTTCAAACCTAGAAACAGTATTCAGACAAATCCAATTTAACAAAAGCACTTGAAATACACAACAAATTACAGCGGGACCTCCTTATCTCATTTGGCCGGTGTGGCCGAGCGCTTCTAGGCGCTTCAGTACGGAACCGCGCTGCTGCTTCGGTCGCAGGTTCAAATCCTGCCTCGGGCATGGATGTGTGTGATGTCGTTAGGTTAGTTAGGTTTAAGTAGTTGTAAGTTCTAGGGGATTGATGACCTCAGATGTTAAGTCCCATAGTGCTGAGAGTCATTTTTTGAACCCCTTATCTCAAGTTTTGTACTCATCAGTTTTTCTCCTACCACAGTTCAAAATTTTCTCATTTACTGTACAGGAGTATCGAACAATTTCAAAAAAAGTTTAGGTTCAACACTTCTTCAGATGAACGCCAAATTAAGAGACGTGAACTGTTCAATTACAAAAGTTAAGTACTTAACTCAAGAACAAATCTACAGCATTAGAATTCAGCCGCTGTTACCTCAGTGGGTTTACATAGCCGTAATCTTCCAGTCTTATTTTATTTCACACGGCAGTCTTGGGCACACTTCCTAGCAACATAGTACACACATCATTAAATTTGCGTGGTAAGACTTGTAACATTAATTGCTTACTACTGGTCCCGCACATGCATACAAATAATGGGCCCCATCAGGGCAAACTCAGTGTCAGCCTTGTAACATGAACAGTTAAAAGAAACAAATGACCAGTCACGAAATAGTGGAACTAATGGCGCCCCACAAGGGCAGACTCAATTACAGTTATAGAAGGTGAACAACTAAAACACACGGATGGCCAAGTACTCAATAACAATGTTACTCAGCTTCACGTGTACCTACCCAGTACTCGTGTGTCAGTGCAACCAGGGCGCAGCGACAGTGTAGTGATGGCTGTACAGACCTACAACCGTCGCCTTAACAGCCGATCTCCTTTGGGCAACACCAGTATTGTACAACCGAAGCGCTCTTGAATGCAAAATGGGAGCTCCCTTTCCAAATTACAGCTTTCCAAACAACTGCACTGTGCGACTGGTCCCGGCAGAGGTTCGAGTCCTCCTCGGGCATGGGTGTGTGTGTTTGTCCTTAGGTTAATTTAGGTTAAGCAGTGTGTAAGCTTAGGGACTGATGGCCTTAGCAGTTAAGTCCCATAAGGTTTCACACACATTTGAACATTTGAAACAACTGCTCTCAACTCCAACTAGGCCGCGCTATCACTCCAGATACAGCCAAGCCGTTTCCTGGCATATGCGTGGACTGCTCCCAACACAGGGCCCCGTTCGCCACCTTCCTCGTGCCACTGCTAACTCAACACTCCTTCCGCTGCCCGAGCCATGCCGCCTCGCGAACCCAAAATCTGGAAAGTTGCACAGGTCACACCAATATAAAAGAAAGGTAGTAGGAGTAATCCACTAAATTACAGGCCCATATCGTTAACGTCGATATGCAGCAGGATTTTGGAACATATATTGTGTTCCATCATTATGAATTACCTCGAAGAAAACGGTCTATTAACACACAGTCAACATGTGTTTAGAAAACATCGTTCTTGTGAAACACAACTAGCAATTTATTCGCATGAAGTGTTGAGTGCTATTGATAAGGGATTTCAGATCGATTCTGTATTTCTGGATTTCCAGAAGGCTTTTGACACTGTACCACACAAGCGGCTCATAGAGAAACTGCGTGCTTACAATATCGTTTCAGTTATGTGACTGGATTTGCGACTTTCAGAGAGGTCACAGTTCGTAGTAATTGACGGAAAGTCATCGAGTAAAACGGAAGTGATTTCTGGCGTTCCCCAAGCTAGTGTTATAGGCCCTTTGCTGTTCCTTATCTATATAAACGGTCTGGGAGACAATCTGAACAGCCGTCTTAGGTTGTTTGCAGATGACGCTGTCGTTTATCGACCAATAAAGTAGTCAGAACATCGAAACAAACTGCAAAAAGATTTAGCAAAGATATCTGAATGGTGCGGAAATTGGCAATCAACCCTAAATAACAAAAAGTGTGAGGTCATCCACATGAGTGCTAAAAGGAATCCGTTAAACTTCGGTTACACGATAAATCAGTCAAATATAAAGGCCGTAAATTCAACTAAATACCTAGGAATTACAATTACGAACAACTTAAATTGGAAGGAGCACATAGAAAATGTTGTGGGAAGGCTAACCAAAGACCGCGTTTTATTGGTAGGTCACTTAGAAAATGTAACAGATCTACTAAGAAGACTGCCTAACTACGCTTGTCCGACCTCTTTTAGAATACTGCTGCGTGGTGTGGGATCCTTACCAGGTAAGACTGACGGAGTACATCGAAAAAGTTCAAAGAAGGGCAGCACGTTTCGTATTATCGCGAAATATGGGAGAGAGTGTCACTGAAATGATACAGGATTTGGGATGGACATCATTAAAACAAAGGCGTCTTTCGTTGCGACGGAGTATTCTGACGAAATTTCTATCACCAACTTTCTCCTCCGAACGCGAAAGTATTTTTTGACACGGACCTACTTAGGGAGAAACTATCACCACGATAAAATAAGGGAAATCAGAGCTCGTAGGAAAGATATAGGTGTTCATTCTTTCCGCGCTCTATTCGAGATTGGAATAATAGAGAATTGTGAATATTGTTCGATGAACCCTCTACCAGGCACTTAAATGTGATTTGCAGAGTATCCATGTAGATGTAGATGTAGACATTCGGACCGCAAGCGTCTCTGGCAAAGAGGTTCTACACAACCAGCGATTCCTCCAGAGACGCACAACTCGAAAAATACCAACCTTTGCGGAAGGTTCCGACGCACGGCACAAAAAGTAAAACGAAATATGAATTATTCCCTTATAATTAGGACGAATATTTCAGTTTGAATACGCTATTATGCATCTTATTCATGTTTTAAGCCGGAAGACGATGCAGGCCTCAGTCCGACCGTTCGACACCCCTAAAATATTTTTCTGTTGCCTTTCACTTCGGCTTCCCGTAAATGCGAATACTCTACCCTTGTGACATATCCGTGGACGAATTACTATCTATAGTTTGGTCTAGCATTCTCCCTAGGACCTATGGGGCGATAATTTCCAACTCGCTTAAAGCCAATGAACTGGGTTACTTCTGGAATGATTCCCTTCAGAATCCTTTCTCTGTGTTGATACAGAATGAAAGCATACATCAAAAGATCGTTCGGAGGAATTCGTTGTTGATCGTCAATTTCTAGTCACTGATAGATGTCAATAATACCGGGTTCCACGTTTCTCGTGGTTTCTGGAGTTACCGACAGTTTAGGGACAGACAAACGCAACTGTTTTATATATGTATTCAAAACCAGCGAACCTGTAGTAAAACGTTCTCAGGATTATGGGATGGCATACAAATATTGAAACCGTTAAAGAATAATAAAGAAAACCTGTTCAATTTTGCAAACAAAACTGATAGCCAAGGCGAACAGTCACAGCAAAAGAGCGTCAAAACACCATCTTACATGAATCTGGATTAAGCACTGCACTTATGGTTCCAACGGAAGAGACATTCCTGTACGATATCCGAATTCAATAGAAGAACCAGGAGAGCTTCGTAAACCTCTGAAGACCTATCGCTATGAGATTCAGAAAATCACTGTTATGTACGATAAAAACAAAGTGCAAACACACAGTCTACGCATTTTGCGATGAATTCTTCGTTTACATCGAAAAAACAGTTTTCTCTGGGATAGATTCCCAACGCTCATGAAACCGGACTGCACTGGAAGGGCATATTGACACGAACCTAGCATCTCAGACTGAAGCATAAACTACCGAACACAAGCCTAGTAACGAATTGTTAACTGTTCCTGTCCTGCCAGTTCAACAGGGTGAAAGGTTTACGCGAAAGACTTTTTGTTCTTTTCTTTCTTCTTCTTCTTCTTCTTCTTCTTCTTATTATTATTATTACTGCAGATGATGTGCTTCTTTCAGACGTCGGAATGATTTTTGTAAAGTGGTTTTCAACGTTTGTTAGCCGGCCGCGGTGACCGAGCGGTTCTAGGCGTTTCAGTCCGGAACCGCGCGACTGCTACGGTCGCAGGTTCGAATCCTGCCTCGGACATGGATGTTAGTAATGTCCTTAGGTTACTTAGGTTTAAGTAGTTCTAAGTTCTAGGGGACTGATGACCTCAGATGTTAAGTCCCATAGTGCCAATTGAACCATTTTTGAACCAACGTGTGTTACGTTGCTCACACGGATAATACACCAAGGTGTGATCGTAGCTGTGAAACAACATTGGAGGTAGAACCCCACGGAAACAGTTTGTACAGCAAGTTTCAGATGTTCTCTGTTTCTGTAAATAACTCGATATAATCCAGAATATTATTTGATGGACTTGGAACATCGCGTAGATAATAATAGCTCGCGCGCCGAAGAAACTGCGGCACCCTCCGTTGGAAGTGTCTTTGAAAGTTAAAGCAATCAGGAATGTGACACTGCTACGTGTGTCATCGATCTCGTGAAATATACAGGGTGTAAGGAGTTTTTTCTCATTGTCGAACAGTCTTCCCACAAACGCGTCATTTAATTTACTACTTGATGTTTTCAGCACTGTTGTAACTGCACCACGGAGTCGACTACGCCTCTCAGTATAGGCTTACCATTTTGCGTCCACCACGTCTTCACTTAACTCCTGATCTGCAACCCAGGGAAAAGTAAGCATTAATGGCTTTCTCTTGCGTCATCTACGTGGAGGCACCAACCAACCTAAAATCATACTGCATCTAATACCTATAATTATTAGTCTGCAAATGAAGTAAATACTGATGTAATGTTGTTCTTATACCTATTATGCACTATATTTCTGGTAGCACAAACATATATTACGAAAACACCCTCAGGCTGATAAACAGTGACACCTGTGAACTGGGATTTGAGCAGCTAAGTAAAGCGGATATAGAGAACAAAGTGTGTTTGCCTTTCAAATGACAGAGAACAGCAATCAGTGGTCCTTTTCTTTCAGGTTTTATTAGGCAAATCTAGATTTCGGCTAGCGTCAAGCCATTACCAGAGTACTATTTCATGGTATCAATGCATGTCCTGGTACGTCAGTCCCTTGTTGTTCGGATTCTCAACAGCAGGGGACTGACGTACCAGGACATGCATTGATACCATGAAATAGTGCATTGATAATGACTTGGCACTAACGAAATCTAGATTTGCCGAACCAAACCTGAAAGAAAAGGACAACTGATTGCTGTACTCTATAATTTGAAAGCCATATCACAGTCGTTGAGTGCACCCGCATCCCTAATGAAAGGTAACTTGATAAAGTGTGTTTGGTTGAAAGACGCCAACTGAGCTGGATATGCCACCTTGCAGTTACAGTGATTTGCATCGGCTGGATCTCCTTCCTCATGAACTCACATGCCGTAATGAAAACTGTCGCGCAACGGAATATCAAGATGAAAATGGTGCCCTGACAAATGAGTTTTGCGTATTGGCTCTTTCAAAATGTGTTAATAATCTCAGTAAAGGTGGGAGGGAGTTCGTCAATCTACTGAAATAACACATTGGTTCAAATTGACCACAGTTTACTACCAACTCTCTAAGTCAAATACACAACTCGAATTTTCAGACAAAACGATATCGAGAGTGACTGTATACGGAGCAAATAAAACAACCAACCTTTATGAATAATGACCAGTCTAAACTAATGGTTGATTCACTTAGTAAATAGCGTGCGGAATGAGGAAGAAGGGAATAACAGTCATATTACAAGTCAATGATTAAAAGAAACGATCGCGGTGCCAGCTCAGTGATTGATCCGACTTTATCAGAAGGCATAGGGTGTCACATGCAACTGCCGTAACTAACTGAGTCAGTAATCAGCCTTGAAATGCCTAATGAAAAGTACGAAGAGCCCAGAATCAAGATTAGTACAAACCGTGCGCCAGCCGAACAATCTCTCACTGCCTGTCACATGTGTGGCAAATTCTCACCGTGATTTAAGCTGCAGAATGGAGTAGTGTGAACTCCTGACAGCTTGGCGGCTGTGTACCGTCTCCTCCCTCAGCTGTAGCTCCGTCTCCAACCAGAGTCGCAAAAGAAGCTGGAGAACAGGGAGCTCTCACAAAGGTGTAGAGGCCCTGTGTTCTCCCAGAGTGCCCCCGCAGAGGTGTCTCTTCTCTGCATTCTCTCAAGTTCATGTAAACTACCCTTCATCAGTGGCAATGCTCTATCAAACTCTGACTAATGAAAACGTTCGTAACAAAATTCTCGAACTCCGCTCCAAGGAAGAGTTTTATCAACCAGCCAGTGTCCTGTGTTTACTCGAGCACGATTCCTGAAAGTTAAGCGCAAAATTCCCACTCTTGAAAGACGTTTTTATTTCAGGCAATCCACAGTTCTCCCATGGCAGTAGTCCTTAGAAAGCGGCCTGCTATTTCCCAATATCTGGTAGTTTTTTAGGGGCACAACACTGGAGTTCTTTAACGAATTATCTACACCCTGCGTGGAGAAGGCGGGCAGCTGACGGCGTCAAGACTCCAAAAAAGGGAGAACAGAAATCGTAAAACTAACTTACCTGTTTCACTTCCCACGAAAAAGGCAGAGATGTTTATCGGCTAGTAGTCTCCCATTCTCCTACTTTCTAGGACAACTGGCACCCACTGGAAAGAAAATTTATAGAGCTGTGCTCCTAGCGAACAGCTTTGGCTTGTAAAAATGGGCCGTATTCTGCACTGGGCCATGTTCTTGTCATGGAACTATACACCAGCGTTTTAAGGCAAAGTCGTTAGACTTTAATGCTGTGCTATCCACTGTACTCAGAGGAAAAGTTTGCAACTGCTAGCAGTCAAATGTCTGGCCTAAACAAAACAGATGGCAGCCTACCTGTCCCGGAGTGCCCCACTGACCCTCGGCAGCACTTATCTTAGAAACGGAAACTGCGCTCCAGGTTTTTTTTTTTTTTTTGTAGAAAATCATAACAGATGTATGAGATCCAAAAACATTGTTCCAGGGTATTTTACATTTTCATATGTAGGCAGAAAATTCAGCAACAAGGAAAAAGCTGTGGTAAACAAATATAATGAAGCAGGTGTGTTGTGTATTACATGTGTTGAGTGGTAATTAAGTAAATAAACTAGTGAAATAAAAGTGAAGTAGAAATTAGAATATAAATAAAAAATTGGTTTAGTTTAGAGAGTTCTACACTGGCAAACAGCGGGCAGAACAGCAGAGCAGAAGAGACAATGAACGTGAAGTCAGCAAGTTCCACATAAGCGGACGCTTTCGATTCAGCCGTCAGGGCATCGCCCGAACGGCTCACGTGTTTCTCAGTTGTCACATGTGAGCAAAGGCCCCCGCCTACATTCCAAGAGCCAATGACCGACGTTAAGAGGATTCTTCGAGAAGCTTTTCAGCGTGACAGAAGAGGCAATGGCCGTGAAGTCGTTCACCTCCAGTGAACTGAAGTGAATAAATACGCGAGATGCGGTGGGCCCGACAGACAGAGGAAGAGAAGTGAAGAAGAGTAGCAGTAGTTTTCAGTCAGTTTCGGTGCTGAAGACTGTCATGCAAGAAGAGACTACATCATACACAGACGCACCAAGTTCGCCGCTGTAATGGAATAGCAAGCAGCAGCCTCGGCGCCAGAAGATAGAAGTTATAAGGTATTTGAAGTCTGATTTTTACGTACCTGGGTGATTCGTGAGGACGGGAAGGAGACGGCCTCACATCAGTAGTCACCTGTAAGCTGGGATGAAGATCTGACAGCCGAAGACTGGCAAGTGGGAGTCCGTTGTTCGAGTCCGGGACACTGGCCTTCCCCCGCCGCGCCGCTCCGCTGGCCGACGCACAACACACGCGGCCGCTTAGAGAAGAGAAACACTGGGACGCCACATCCAAGGTATCACCATCCGATGCACGAGTTCGCTCGCAATAATTAAACGGGCCACCTCGCGCTGCGCGTCTCCAGTCAACTGGGCGAGACGGCGACACGAGATACACACTGCCACGCGTAATCAGACGCCGCCGCTGCCACAGCAGAAGGCTTCGCAAACGACACAGCTGCCGCTCTCCGAGCCAGAACATCGAGTAAGGAAACAGTTGTACAAATCTTCAATAAAAGTTATGTAAAAATGCTGTTTCATTCTGCCTCATACCCGAGCCAAGGAAGAACCCACCCTGCCCACATGTTGTTAAGAGAGAAAAATTAATTTATTTAGTATTTTCATCCTGACATAATGCTTTAGAATTAAATGCCCATTGCAGTAATGCTCATCCTGACACTTGGCTATCATCAAAAGAGAAAACCCAGTTACATTTAGTAGCAGAAGTGCTACAATTAGTATCACAAGTGTTACACATGCAATGATTGCCCTAAGAACTATATAGGACAAACCGCCAGGCCCTTCAAAAACTTTAAAAATACTTCACAAAAAAGAAAAAAGCCATATTCTGAATATATTAGATGAAGTGGAAATTTTCAGACATAGTTTGTATGATTAGGAGTTACTATGTAATAAAATTCTGTATTATTTTCGCTTTTAACGGTAGCAACCCGGCGCTCCTAGTTATGAGTATATGACGTCACACTGACCACATGGATAGCTTCCGTTCCGCCAGCCAGTTGGTCCATCCATGTCGTTCGCCTGGGCCGCTTTTGCTGGGAAGACACTACCACCTAATAGGTTCCACATAGTAATTTGCATGTGCCACGGCTAATCATGTTAGTAGTGACAATTCAATCCCTTTTTTTTTAGAAAAATATATTGTTTCTTCTTTTTTCTTTTTAGATGCAGGTAAATTTTGAAGAATGGAGCACGCCTTCTTTACCTTTCGCTCGCCATGGTATTGACGATATTCTCTAAATAGTAAATTTCGAGTAGCCTCGATGGGTATGCCTATGATCTTTTAACGTTGTGAGAATAATTTAGACATTCATTTATTAATTTTAATACCCACAAATGTGGTGATATTGTGCTCTGCTTTTACCGTGTACGTTCACCTGATGATGAGGCTTGAAGTCGCGAAACCGATCGTGTTTTTATAAACAACAATTTTACCAGCTGTAAGTGGAGTTCTTCCTAACATCAAGCCGGCCGCGGTGGCCTATCGGTTCTAGGCGCTTCAGTCTGGATCCGCGCTGCTGCTACAGTCGCAGGTTCGAATCCTGCCTCGGGCATGGATGTGTGTGATGTCCTTTGGTTAGTTAGGTTTAAATAGTTCTAAGTTCTAGGGGACTGATGACCTCACAAGGGAACCTCCCCATCGCACCCCCCTCAGATTTAGTTATAAGTTGTCACAGTGGATAGGCCTTGAAAAACTGAACACAGATCAATCGAGAAAACAGGAAGAAGTTGTGTGGAACTATGAAAAAAATTAGTAAAATATACAAACTGAGTAGTCCATCCGAAGATAGGCAACATCAAGGACAATGGGAGTCAAGGAGCGTCGTGGTCCCGTGGTTAGCGAGATCAGCTAGGGAACGAGAGGTCCCTCGAGTGAAAAGTTTAATTTTTTATTTTCAGTTTATGTGACAAACTCTTATATTTTCATCACTTTTTTGGGAGTGATTGTCATATCCACAAGAAAACCTAAATCGGGCAAGGTAGAAGAATCTTTTTACCCATTCGCTAAGTGTACAAGTTAGGTGGGCCGACAACATATTCCTGTCATGTGACGCACATGCCGTCACCAGTGTCGTATAGAATATATCGGACGTGTTTTCTTGTGGAGGAATCGGTTGACCTATGACCTTGCGATCAAATGTTTTCGGTTCCCAATGGAGAGGCACGTCCTTTCATCTACTAATCGCACGGTTTTGCGGTGCGGTCGCAAAACACAGACACTAAACTTATTACAGTGAACAGAGACCTCAATGAACGAACGGACAGATCATAACTTTGCGAAAATAAAGAAAGTAAAATTTTCAGTCGAGGAAGGACTTGAACGAAGGACCTCTCGTTCCGCAGCTACTCACGCTATCCACGGGACCACGACGCTCCTGACCTCATATTCTCCTTGGTGTTGCCTATGTTGGCATGGACTACTCAGTTTGTATATTTTATTTATTTTTTTCATAGTTCCACATAACTTCTTCCTGTTTTCTCGATTGATCTGTGTTCAGTTTTTCAAGGCCTATCCACTGTGCCAACTTATAACTAAATCTGAGGGGGGTGCGATGGGGAGGTTCCCTTGTCAGATGTTAAGTCCCATAGTGCTCAGAGCCATTTCTGAACCACGCAAGGAAATGTATGATGAAGGATGTTTGGTTGATAATGTTTGGGCAGTGAAATTATTGACAACTATATAATTTTTGGAAGTGGATGTCACATGAATAAGGTAAAATTTTCTAAATACATTGTTTGCTCTTCAACAAAATCTTTCTTTCGCTAACCATATGCCTCCTAGTAGTTAGAGTCTGTAGTAGTTAGAATCTTTTTATTTAGCTGACTGTAGTTGCTACTTGCTGTAGTTGCTGTAGTTCGTATTATGAAGATTTTCTGTGAGGTAAGTGACCTATGAAAAAGAATGGGGTTTGCACTGTTGTAATTCGTGATTAAAATGAGTTAAGGCAATTAACAAGAGTTGGAGGTAGTTTCATATTTCTTTAATTTCATATTTTTTAGATTCGTATTGTTGTTAGGATTTCTTGCAATTCAGGACCAGTCTTTTGTGTTAATTATTGGAAGTCATGTTGTCAATGTATAGCAGCGACATTGCGTTGGGCTTGTATATTGTGGGTAATAAATGAATAGGATAAGTCAGAGTTGCCTTTGTCAGGGAAAATTCTGTAGGTCCGTGTTTAGTAAAAATAATTAAGGAGTTAGTTTCAGTGTTCCTGCGGCACATACATCGTGTTTCTTGATTAAAAACTGTCGATGACATCTCGTATGTTGCTGGCATCTGGAGGTGTTTGACTGTTTCGTCGACAAAATCTGCTCAGCATTGTGCTGAGAGGACGACATTTGTTAAATTCTAACACGAAGAATGCTTTCTGTACGAGATCGACCAATTTTTCTTATACTAATGAGCCAGAACGCAACGCTCACCTGAGTAACATCTTTTCCTTTAGAACCTAAGAACGCAATACAGCAGCAGTTTTGTGTGGTGTGGCTTCGACAGTCCGTTGGTTGGTTTCCGGAGATATATTGAGATACCTACGCCCAGGTCAAACAATCCCCGTCAATTACGGACCGGCGATTTGTGGACGTGAAGCTGGCGCCCGATAGCGACCAAGGTGTGCTCCATCGGGTTCATATCAGGCTAATTTATAGCCAAACATGAACATGACTTCACTATAGCGCTTCCCAGACCATAGTAGCACGATTTTGGCCGTGTGACGCGGACGGTTAGCTGCTGGAAAATGCCATCGCCATCGATAAAAACATCAAAGGGGAAGAGATTCTGGTGCCACAATAATGTTCATTGAGTCCACAGCTGCCATGGTGCGATTACTATCACATTTGTCATGGAAACAAAGGCTAATGTCCCTCGTAGCATAATAATACTCACACTAGACTGTGTCCGTGGTGTGGTGCATGTTTCGAACAGTCATTCGCCTGGATGATGGCGTATTCGGACACCACCATCGACTTAGCATAACAAGAAACGTTATTTATCCGACCAGGTGACACATTTCCACTGATCAGCTGTTCAGTCTCGATGATCCGTTTCGACTGCAATCGCAGTTGATGATGTCATTGGGTCAACTTGGGAACGCATAGCTGTGTGAAGTCCAGTGTACAACAATATGCGCGCTTTACGAGCGGCCATATCTCTGACCCCCCCCCCCTCCCCCCCCCCAAAATTTGGTGACAAGGCATGGGCATCCAGCACCTTGCAGTAAAATCCTCAGGGATTTCTTGTTGCATAAGCTGGCAGTGTGAACGCGACGTTCCGGAAAGCTTACTCTGTCTTATCATATTAGCCAGATTATGGAAAGGAACAGCAACCTTTCCGAAACGCCACGCTCGCACTGCGATCTTATGTTGCAAGATTCCATCGAAGATTTTATTGCACTGACATGCCATGAAAACCCTCAGTGACACGTCCAACAACTCGTCGCCCACTCGTTATTTCACTGTCCTTCAACAACTTACTACAGAGGCTCACGGCAGCAGCATGCTAATAGCCGACCAGCTTCCCCAATTCCGAGATTCTCTTTCCCAGACTTCGGGGCATGAAAATCTGTCGTATATCAGGCCCTCTTATTTGAGTGGATTTCCTCGTTATAGGCCCGTATCGTCACTGGAATGATTTTCAATTCGTCTGTGCACCACTTATATGTGAGTTGCGACCCCAAAAAAAAAGATCGAGTTTTTCGAACAGCAACTGCTGACGCTACAATCACTTGATGTAATTTGTCCGACAGCCTGGTCGGTTGAGACAGGCGGTGTCAAGTTGCAGCACGTTCTGACTTGTGAGCCAGCGTCCAGGGACGCTAGAGTAAGATAGTGTTTACCGACTCTGTCGCGCATCATGGATTTGAAGAACACATGAACACTAAGTTCTGTTTCAAGCTTTAAAAAAGTCCAAGAAACTCATGAAACATTGAAATTGGTGTATGGGGATAATTCTGTGCCTCTGAAGACTGTTCACAACTGGTACTGTATGTTGTTGTTGTTGTGGTCTTCAGTCCTGAGACTGGTTTGATGCAGCTCTCCATGCTACTCTATCCTGTGCAAGCTTCTTCATCTCCCAGTACCTACTGCAACCTCCATTCTTCTGAATCTGTTTAGTGTATTCATCTCTCGGTCTCCCTCTACGATTTTTACCCTCCACGCTGCCCTCCAATGCTAAATTGGCGATCCCTTGATGCCTCAGAACATGTCCTACCAACCGCTCCCTTCTTCTAGTCAAGTTGTGCCACAAACTTCTCTTCTCCCCAATCCTATTCAATACCTCCTCATTAGTTACGTGATCTACCCACCTTATCTTCAGCATTCTTCTGTAGCACCACATTTCGAAAGCTTCTATTCTCTTCTTGTCCAAACTAGTTATCGTCCATGTTTCACTTCCATACATGGCTACACTCCATACAAATACTTTCAGAAACGACTTCCTCACACTTAAATCTATACTCGATGTTAACAAATTTCTCTTCTTCAGAAACGATTTCCTTGCCATTGCCAGTCTACATTTTATATCCTCTCTACTTCGACCATCATCAGTTATTTTACTCCCTAAATAGCAAAACTCCTTTACTACTTTAAGTGTCTCATTTCCTACTCTAATTCCCTCAGCATCACCCGATTTAATTTGACTACATTCCATTATCCTCGTTTTGCTTTTGTTGATGTTCATCTTATATCCTCCTTTCAAGACACTGTCCATTCCGTTCAACTGCTCTTCCAAGTCCTTTGCTGTCTCTGACAGAATTACAATGTCATCGGCGAACCTCAAAGTTTTTACTTCTTCTCCATGAATTTTAATACCTACTCCGAATTTTTCTTTTGTTTCCTTTACTGCTTGCTCAATATACAGATTGAATAACATCGGGGAGAGGCTACAACCCTGTCTCACTCCTTTCGCAACCACTGCTTCCCTTTCATGTCCCTCGACTCTTATAACTGCCATTTGATTTCTGTACAAATTGTAAATAGCCTTTCGCTCCCTGCATTTTATACCTGCCACCTTCAGAATTTGAAAGAGAGTATTCCAGTTAACGTTGTCAAAAGCTTTCTCTAAGTCTACAAATGCTAGAAACGTAGGTTTGCCTTTTCTTAATCTTTCTTCTAAGATAAGTCGTAAGGTTAGTATTGCCTCACGTGTTCCAACATTTCTACGGAATCCAAACTGATCTTCCCTGAGGTTGGCTTCTACCAGTTTTTCCATTCGTCTGTAAAGAATTCGCGTTAGTATTTTGCAGCTGTGACTTATTAAACTGATAGTTCGGTAATTTTCACATCTGTCAACACCTGCTTTCTTTGTAATTGAAATTATTATATTCTTCTTGAAGTCTGAGGGTATTTCGCCTGTCTCATACATCTTGCTCACCAGATGGTAGAGTTTTGTCATGACTGGCTCTCCCAAGGCCATCAGTAGTTCTAATGGAATGTTGTCTACTCCCGGGGCCTCGTTTCGACTCAAGGCTTTCAGTGCTCTGTCAAACTCTTCACGTAGTATCTTATCTCCCATTTCGTCTTCATCTACATTCTCTTCCATTCCCATAATATTGTCCTCAAGCACATCGCCCTTGTATAAACCCTCTATATACTCCTTCCACCTTTCTGCCTTCCCTCTTTGCTTAGAACTGGGTTGCCATCTGAGCTCTTGATATTCATACAAGTGGTTCTCTTCTCTCCAAAGGTCTCTTTAATTTTCCTGTAGGCAGTATCTATCTTACCCCTAGTGAGACAAGCCTCTATATCCTTACATTTGTCCTCTAGCCATCCCTGCTTAGCCATTTTGCACTTCCTGTCGATCTCATTTTTGAGACGTTTGTATTCCTTTTTGCCTGCTTCATTTACTGCATTTTAATATTTTCTCCTTTCATCAATTAAATTCAATATTTCTTCTGTTACCCAAGGATTTCTATTAGCCCTCGCCTTTTTACCTACTTGATCGTCTGCTGCCTTCACTACTTCATCTCTCAGAGCTACCCATACTTCTTCTACTGTATTTCTTTCCCCCATTCCTGTCAATTGTTCCCTTATGCTCTCCCTGAAACTCTGTACAACCTCTGGTTCTTTCAGTTTATCCAGGTCCCTTCTCCTTAGATTCCCACCTTTTTACAGTTTCTTCAGTTTCAATCTGCAGTTCATAACCAATAGATTGTGGTCAGAATCCACATCTGCCCCTGGAAATGTCTTACAATTTAAAACCTGGTTCCTAAATCTCTGTCTTACCATTATATAATTTATCTGATACCTTTTAGTATCTCCAGGATTCTTCCAGGTATACAACCTTCTTTTATGATTCTTGAACCACGTGTTAGCTATGATTAAGTTATGCTCTGTGCAAAATTCTACAAGGCGGCTTCCTCTTTCATTTCTTCCCCCCAACACATATTCACCTACTATGTTTCCTTCTCTCCCTTTTCCTACTGACTAATTCCAGTCACCCATGACTATTAAATTTTCGTCTCCCTTCAAATGGTTCAAATGGCTCTGAGCACTATGCGACTCAACTGCTGAGGTCATCAGTCGCCTAGAACTTAGAACTAATTAAACCTAACTAACCTAAGGACATCACACACATCCACGCCCGAGGCAGGATTCGAACCTGCGACCGTAGCGGTCACGCGGTTCCAGACTGAAGCGCCTTTAACCGCACGGCCACACCGGCCGGCCGTCTCCCTTCACTACCTGAATAATTTCTTTTATCTCGTCATACATTTCATCTATTTCTTCATCATCTGCAGATCTAGTTGGCATATAAACTTGTACTACTGTAGAAGGCATGGGCTTTGTGTCTATCTTGGCCACACTAATGCGTTCACTATGCTGTTTGTAGTAGCTAACCCGCACTCCTATTTTTTCATTTATTATTAAACCTACTCCTGCATTACCCCTATTTGATTTTGTATTTATAACCTTGTAATCACCTGACCAAAAGTCTTGTTCCTCCTGCCACCGAACTTCACTAATTCCCACTATATCTAACTTTAACTTATCCATTTCCCTTTTTAAATTTTCTAGCCTACCTGCCCGATTAAGGGATCTGACATTTCACGCTCCGATCCGTAGAACGCCAGTTTTCTTTCTCCTGATAACGACGTCCTCTTGAGTAGTCTCCGCCCGGAGATCCGAATGGGGGACTATTTTACCTCCGGAATATTTTACCCAAGAGGACGCCATCATCATTTAATCATACAGTAAAGCTGCATGTCCTCGGGAAAAATTACGGCTGTAGTTTCCCTTTGCTTTCAGCCGTTCGCAGTACCAGCACAGCAAGGCCGTTTTGGTTAATGTTACAAGGCCAGATCAGTCAATCATCCAGACTGTTGCCCCTGCAACTACTGAAAAGGCTGCTGCCTCTCTTCAGGAACCACATGTTTGTCTGGCCTCTCAACAGATACCCCTCCGTTGTGGTTGCACCTACGGTACGGCCATCTGTATCGCTGAGGCACGCAAGCCTCCCCACCAACGGCAAGGTCCATGGTTCATGGGGAGGAGTACTGTATGAGCGAGTTTAAAGCGGAAGTGAGTTGGTAGAAGCTGAGCCACGTTCAGGATGCCAATTAATTTCAAAAACAGAATAACGCGTGCTAAACTTGACAAAAAATTCTTCGTTCAAACAGGCAAATGACTATTCGAGAGTTTACGGAAGTTCTTAGCATCTCCGACAGGCCCGTGCAAAGCATGTTAATCGATGGTTTGCAAATGAGACAAGTGAGTGTCAAAATTTATTTCTGGATTATTCAGCGATGAACCGGAGGAAAATCGTGTGTCAGTTTGCACTAAGTTGAAGGATCGTCTTAATTCAGACCCGGACTTTATGTCCAAAATTGCAATTGGAGATGAAACTCCTGTCTACGAATGTGATCTTCAGACGAAAATTCAGAGCTCCCGCTGGAAAACTAGTGAGTCTCCTCGTCCCACAAAGCACGTCAGTCAAAATCGAATATCAAAGTCATACTCGTTGTTTTCTTGATACTGAGGACAGACGGCGATCAGAGTTGTGACCGCCGAATTTTACGAGAGCATACTGCAACGTTTGAGAACCAAAATACGAAGAATGAGACGAGAAAAAATGGGCCATTGGCATCCGTCTTTACCACGACGACGACCCGTGCCACACCTCGCTTTTGATTCGCAAGCTTTTGGGCGGAAAAAGTGTTCCTATCTGTCCATAACCGCCTTACTTACCAGTTTCTCTTCACGTGACTTCTGGATCTTCTCAAAAATTAAAACCGTGCTGAAGTGAAAACGTTTTGTTACCATTCCTAACATTGGGAGGGCTACAACAGAGCAGCTGAACGCCCTTTCAAAAGACGCTTTCCAGAAATGCTTCCAGTAAAGGATTCAACGTTGGTATAAGTGCACTGCTAGCCAAGAACAGCACTTTAATGGAGATTATATCAAACTACATGTATGCTTATTACTTTGTTTCTAATGCAGTTATTCACCGCATATTTATCACACTTCGTACTTTCCTTACCGCGTCACGTGGCCGCGACGCCATAAGGTGCCATTCAACAGTGAAGTGCTCAGTAGTCATAACGTTTTGTCTCATCACTTTATGACACGGAACTTTTATCTTGTCCGTTGCCGACCACTCACCGGCTTCCGGTTCACTATCCTTGCGCAATGATCGAAATTTTGAACTTTCTTTTACATTTTCTGAAATTCTTTTAGATGTATCGCTATGTCTATCCGTTTGTAAGCTATATATTCATTTTGGATTACGCCGTATGACGCGTGAGATTCTAAAATGGTTCAAATGGCTCTGAGAACTATGGGACTTAACATCTGAGGTCATCAGTCCCCTAGAACTTAGAACTACTTAAACCTAACTAACCTAAGGACATCACACACATCCATGCCCGAGGCAGGATTCGAACCTGCGACCGTAGCAGCAGCGCGGTTGTGTGAGATTCTAATATACTACGTTTGGCGAATATTAGCACCTTAGAGTCTTCCATGATCATTTCTCGAGCACATTTGTGACACTTTTGCTCTTACTAAATGACTGCAAATATGTCTCAAAACTGAACAGTTTACTATTCTAGCAGTGGAACAAGGGACTAGACATAGAGGACATTCCATCTTATCTCATTACTACAAAATCATTTTATACTGATTACAAGTTCGTCCCGCCGTGCTATATAAACTTTTCAAACTCTAACATTTATTTGAATAATCGATGAGCTTTGTTGGCAGTTTCCTGACAGAAATAGTTGCCAGAGTCACAGTTAATTCTGTGCGAAATTTTCTGGCTTTATCGAACCGTGGAAGTGAGTTTGGCAATAAAGAACAACAAGTCACCCTAACGTAAAAGTAAACGAAACCTCTTGTCACGACCACGAGGAAAGGTGTCATAACAAATCGACAAATGACGTATCCGAACTGTGGTTAATTGCTTCGTGTGGTGGACTTGCGTTCCTTCAGCAGAGCCTTCAAGTACATAACCCCCACACACGAGCGACGGATCCGTCTCAGGAGATATAGCTGCGGTTGGTTGCTAACTTCGACCCCGCCACACACGAAATATTTGCCGAGAAGTTTCGATCAGTACTATGATCCAGGATAGTTGAAATTTTTATAAACGTTGGGCATCCGATGTACCTATATTAAAAACGTATCAACTGCAGTCGATATATTGAGATACGAATTGACATATCGACGAAAAGAATATCGACGTATCGGCATTTGAAAAAATCGTCTGCACTTTGCAAATATACCACCGATTTTAGAGCTGTATATTTAAGTATAGGTTTATTACTAGATATTCTGTACATTAACGGTCTAGCAGCCTGCTTATCCCCATACAGCATGAATTGAAAGGAAAACTATGCGCGTTGACGCTTGGCGATAGCCACTTTGCTAACAAGGGTAACTGCATGTAAGTGGCACATTAAAAGGTGTCCGGCCGGCCGCTGTGGCCTAGCGGTTCTAGGGGCTGCAGTCTGGAACCGCGCGATCCCTGACGTCGCGGGTTCGAATCCTGCCTCGGGCATGCATGTGTGTGATGTCCTTAGGTTGGTTAGGTTTAAGTAGTTCTAAGTTCTAGGGGACTGATGACCTCCGATGTTAAGTCCAATATTGCTCAGAGCCATTTGAACCAAAAGGTGTCCGATGCTTTCGTCGTTCGGTTTCGTGACATATCGGATTTGTCCGGAACATTTCATGTCGACTTCCTGTTTTTTTTTATTTTTTTTATATTTTCATATCTGTAAACGCCAACGACCTAGCAGTTTTATTGTCAAAGTTGCGTGGTGAAGATAAATCTTGCAGTTTCTGTTGGTAGCACAGAGCGCCGATTACGTCAGCATTTCCCCTAACAAAATCTCCACCCACCGCAAAGACCAATCGTGTCTTTTATTTTTGTGTTCATCATTTTCAGCAGCAGATGCCATTTTATCAATAGCCCTACTGCAAACGCCGCTTTGTCGAGATGTTCTGCTATCGAAAACGAACAGGTGTGTTTAACAGCAGTGGCAGGTGATCTCAACAAATGCTTGCAAAAGTAAACAAACAGATAAATTATTTTAAGAGACACAGTAACCAGCTACTTTTATATATATACATATTTATATATTTTTATTTATGCCAATGCGCATATTCGTTTTTCACCTGTTTGCGAGTGGCGTAATACATATTTCAGTCTTCCGTTACTACATCGTTAAAACATCGACAGCAATTTGGATGTTGCAGCTGGTTTTCTGCTCTGTTTCATGTTGTTCCAGTTTTCGCATTTGTAATATAATATTTCATTTGTATTTTGTACAAAAATAGTGCAGTATCCGCCATGTTGTCAAGTGACTCAATACATAAAAAGTGGCTGGTTGCTGTATTTCTTGAAGTAAAGGGTTTCTCACGAAAGACGCGCGGTGGGGGTCGGCGGGCCGCGCGGCGCTTTTGCTGACTGTTGCCGCTGGGTCTGCCGGTTGTCGCTATGCACAGTTCTCGGACACTAATAATTTCAACGAGCCTACACTGTGCGATTGACTGTACTGGCGTTTTCTTTTGAGTTGTTTTGTCAAGTTCAGTCGCCCCAAATGTTGTTGCCAGACGTCATTATTGCTCCTGCGCCCAGTCTGGGGCTTCCTCACGACCCCAATGTCGTTGGGTCCGGTCCTCAGAAACACCCTGCGCGTATCGTCTACACTGTGCTACGGAGTGTTCGGGTGGTTTGTTTTGAGATTCCTGTCGAGATTGCATTCGGCATGGTATACACGAAGGATGGATAAGTGTTTCTTTGGTAAAGTATACAAAAACACAATCATATGTGGAATGTCGACTTGAATTCGCACGGGTTGGTTGTTCCCAATTATTCGACGATAAGCAGATTAGTGAAGAAACTTCAAGAGACTGTATCTGTGTTACACAAGCGAAGACCTAGAGAACCTAGTGTTTTAAAGGAAAATAAATTAGATGAGATAGGGTAGGCCTTGGAAAGAAGTTCGAGAAAATCTTTGCGCCGTTTGACATTTCAGAATGGTGTGTCAAAAACGTATGCTCACAGAGCTGTGCACAAATTGAAATTGAAACCATACAAAATAACGGTAGTGAATCAACTGACGAACTCAGATGCTGTTGCTCGACGTCGTTATTGCAACTGACTGTCACAGTCTGTGCACGATGGGGAAGTTGATCCTCAGATGCTTTTTTCTGATGTAGCATGGCTGCATTTGTTAGGGTACCTAAGTTCTCAGAACAATCGACGTTGTAGCTCCGAAATAACTCATGAATTATATCAACAATCTCTGCATGATGTGAAGACAGGAATGTGCTAAGCAATTGGTGCAAGACGAATTATTGGACCAATCATTTTCCACGAAAGTTCTGGCAGGTATGAGAACAATACACTGCAGTCTTTCTCCCGTGAACTAACACCTAATGAAAAGATGTACGGTTATTTTATACAGGATAATGTAAGACCACATATCGCCAATGCTTCTGTAACAGCAATACGAAGTGTTTTTGATTATTGTGGTAGTTGACTGGGCTCCTCGTTCTCCAGATATAAATCAGTGTGATTTTTTGTGTTTGGAGAATTTTAAAATACAAGGTGTATGAAGCCAATCACCACATGTTCGAAGAGTTGGAAGACAGGGTTCGTCTTGTCATTTCCTAGATTTCGGCAGTCGAAATTCGTCGAGTGTTTGCTAATGTATTCAGGAGATGTCAGGCTGCTCTTACCACAGAGGGACATCATTTTGAGCTCCTACTGTAAATAAAGGTAGGCTTAAGTTAATTAGATAGCAACTGTGTTTATGCTTAACTCAGGGGAAACGCAAGCGCAGCCGACTACCGCCAGACTATAACAGTGTCCGAGAGTCGGGCACGGCTGCAGCCGGCGAATGCCGTGGCGGCGGCCGGTGGGCGTGGCGCGCGACCCGCGGACCCCTCCCGGGCATCTTCACGTGAGACACGGAGACACAGCCACGGAGCTCAACAACCAGTTAAATAGATAAATTAGTGAGCTAAATAAATAAATGGGAATTGAAATCTTTGAAACCTGTTTTGAAATACTTTTGTTTGGGGGAGGGGGGGGGGGGGGCGGAACTGCAGGTTACTTTACAGACATAATGAAAGTATCGCCTTGGCCACAAAATATTTATTTTATTTTTCTTCCTTAGGCATTTCGGTCTTTCTCCATTGTCAAAAGAACAGATGGCTGTTGATACACAGCATCGCGTTCATCATATTATAACAGACTTTTTTTTTTTTTTTTGACGGCAAGTGGGATGTGTACACACAAATTTCCATTGATGAGTCCTCAGTTCCCCTTTTATTCATTAGCATTTTAGTTTAACTGCAAGTATTTACTCAATGGTTTTACAACCTCGATGAGTCTACAGAAATTTTGTCAATAGCGGCTAAGCTGATTTCCATAAGTCTTGTTGTTCAAATGTGTGCCGGCCAAAGTGGCCGAGCGGTTCTAGGCGCTACAGTGTGGAACCGCGCAAACGCTGCGGTCGCAGGTTCGAATCCTGCCTCGGGCATGGGTATGTGTGATGTCCTTAGGTTAGTTAGGTTTAAGTAGTTCTAAGTTCTAGGGGACTGATGACCTCAGAAGTTAAGTCCCATAGTGCTCAGAGCCATTTGAACCATTTTCAAATGTGTGTGAAATCTTATGGGACTTAACTGCTAAGGTCATCAGTCCCTAAGCTTACACACTACTTAACCTAAATTATCCTAAGGACAAACACACAGCCGGCCGCGGTGGCCGAGCGGTTCTAGGCGCTTCAGTCCGGAACCGCGCGACTGCTACGGTCGCAGGTTCGAATCCTGCCTCGGGCATGGATGTGTGTAATGTCCTTAGTTTAGTTAGGTTTAAGTAGTTCTATGTTCTAGGGGACTGATGAACTCAGGTGTTAAGTCCCATAGTGCTCAGAGCCATTTGAACCATTTATTTGACAAACACACACACACACACCCATGCCCGAGGGAGGACTCGAACCTCCGCCGGGATCAGCCGCACAGAGTCTTGTTGTAAATTGTGTGAAGGAGAGTTAAATTCTATGAAATGACAAGGTACTAGAGTATAACTGTAAATAGGATTTCCCTAAACGTTTAATATGTCCACTTAATATAAGTGGTCCTATTTAGAAGTTAAAAACTGTAACCCTTTGCCTTACGATTTAAGTTCCGTTAGCGTGAGCCGAAAGTGGCTGTAAGGTACGGATGCGCCTTACGATTCCCTGCATTTACACACGCTATGGCTGCGGTGCACTACGCCTGGTGGCGTCCGAAGTCGTGCAGACGCCCTCGGGATTTGTAAGTACGTGTGTGAGATACCAGTAGCGTGACATTTCTACAGGTATCATAAATAATGACGATTAGTTGCCCATTGAAACGAAACATTCATTGTCTCAAACGCAACGATATATTCACAAACGTTTTATTTCCCTTTATAAGCAAACATACAATGTCGAAATACATCTTAATAATAATATTCACAACAATACAAAGATCTAAGACTGTCTAATATTTTGTTCAAAACATTCTGGGACCCATTACCTTAGTACGATGGCAAACATATTTTCAAACGCAACGTCTTCATAATGACAAAAAAAAGTGTGTGAAATCTTATGGGACTTAACTGCTAAGGTCATCAGACCCTAAGCTTACACACTACTTAACCTAAATTATCCTAAGGAGAAACACACACACACCCATGCCCGAGGGAGGACTCGAACCTTCGCCGGGACCAGCCGCATAGTTTAAGACTGCAGCGCCTGAAACCGCTCGGCTAATCTCACGCGGCTCACAATGACATGTACACGAAATTAATAGTCTTCGATTGTATGATATCGTTCAAAACAGTCTGGCACATGTAATGCAGCCCTGCACTTTTTGCATTCCCACGTTGTTTCGCTGCGTCGTTTATGCTTTCTGCACACTACACAAGCTCTCGCAGGATTTACTTTTGATGGTGTTGGATCAATATGTTTGGGAAAATGTGCCCAATGTTGCGCGTGCAGTCTTTGTGGTATTTAGCCCGATGCTAATCGTCCCTTCCGATTCCGGTAAACGTACCACGTCTCTGATATGTCTAGTTGATGTTTGGTCAGGTCGACAGTCTACGTCTCTCACACGACTTGCGCTTGTTCGGCACGGTAAACATACAACGTCTCTGATACGTCTAGGTGATGTTTGGCCAGGTCGGCACGCTACGTCTCTCAAACGACATTTTAAGCTAAGGGGTTAATAATGCGGGTAATCGTTTTATAAATGATACAAAATCACGAATAGTACCCAGCATAACGAAACTGTTGTTATGAACTTTCCATCAATTCTGCTTCTACAGCACAAGATTCAAAATGCTAACCACGGAAAACTGTAAGGGTGTAAATGTCAGTGTATTTGTGTAAGGTCTTACTGTAAATGGCAACTCCACCTCCACTTCTCAGTGGTTCGTACACCCCAAATAATTAGAAATTCTGACGTTAAGTCTTACTCAACGAAGGAAAAGCGAAATGAAACCAAATCTGAAAACCACCCTTAATAATTAGACAATCGAGCCGTTGCGATCCGTCGCTCGTGGTAGAGCACCCTTAACAATGGCGGTCTGTGCTCCTGTCTTCTGTTTCGACAATGGACACGCGGTCGCGGTAACCACGGAAACATTTGGTGCTGAGCCTCTGAACGCTATGCTGTTCGCCGTGGTGTACGCAGCGCTCTACGAGTTGGCCGCCGGCCTTCTTTTGTGGTAAGTCGCCGCGAGCGTTCGCAGCACTGCTCACTTCACAGTCTGACGCTGCCAGCAGAGAGCGCCGCGACAGTCGCGCGTTTTGGCCGCAAATCTTCAGTCGTTCCGCTGACAGGGCGTGCCGATAATAACTGCGTTCGTATCTCGTATCTGTTACAAAAATTCTCACGGAAATACGTATTTCTGAAAGTTTTGCGATAAACTACTGGCAGTGAAAGGCTCTTTTAGGTCAAGTGAAACTTGCGATACTGACCGAGGATTTAGATCAATCACGTAATGGTAATGACTTCTATGTCATTTCTTTGTGCGCATTTTGAATATAATTTCTCTATAGTGTTATTACACCACTGGCCATTAACATTGCTACACCGCGAACATGACGTGCTACAGACGCGAAATTTAACTGACAGGAAGAAGATGTTGTGGTACGCAAATGACTAGCTTTTCAGAGCATTCACACAAGGTTGGAGCCGGTGGCGACACCTACAACGTGCTGACGTGAGGAAATTTTCCAACTGATTTCTCATACACAAACAGCAGTTGACCGGCGTTGCCTGGTGAAACGTTGGAATGCCTCGTGTAAGGAGGAGAAATGCGTATCATCACGTTCCCGACTTTGATAAAGGTCGGATTGTAGCCTGTCGCGATTGCGGTTTATCGCATCGCGACATTGCTGATCGCGTTGGTCGAGATCCAATGACTGTTAGCAGAATATGGAATCGGTGGGTTCAGGAGGGAGCGCCGTGCTGGATCCCAATGGCCTCGTATCTCTAGCACTCGAAATGACAGGCATCTTATCCTCATGGCTGTGACGGATCGTGCAGCCACGTCTCCATCCCTACGTCAACAGATGGGGACGTTTGCAGGACAGCAACTATCTGCACGAACAGTTCGACAACGTTTGCAGCAGCATGGACTATCAGCTCGGAGACCATGGCTTGCGGTTACCCTTGACGCTGCATCACAGATAGGAGCGCCTGCGATGGTGTACTCAGCGATGAATCTGGGTGCACGAATGGCAAAAAGTCATTTTTTCGGATGAATCCAGATTCTGTTTACAGCATCATGATGGTCGCATCCGTGTTCGGCGACATCGCGGTGCACGCACATTGGAAGCGTGTATTCGTGATCGCCATACTGGCGTATCACCCGGCGTGATGGTATGGGGTGCCATGGGTTACACGTCTCGGTCACCTCTTGTTTGCATTGACGGCACTTTGATCAGTGGACGTTACATTTCAAATGTGTTACGACCCGTGGCTCTACCCTTCATTCGATCCCTTCGAAACCCTAAATTTCACCAGGATAATGCACGACCGCCTGTTGCAGGTCCTGTATGGGCCTTTCTGGATACAGAAAATGTTCGACTGCTGCCCTGGCCAACACATTCTCCAGATCTCTCACCAATTGAAAACGTCTGGTCAATGGTGGCCGAACAACTGGCTCGTCACAATACGCCAGTCACTACTCTTGATGAACTGTGGTATCTGTTGAAGCTGCATGGGCAACTGTACTTGTTCACGCCATCCAAGGTCTGTTTGACTCAATGGCCAGGCGTATCTAGGCCGTTATTAGGGCGAGAGGTGGTTGTTCTGGGTACTGATTTCTCAGGATCTATGCACCCAAATTGCGTGAAAAGGTAATCACAAGTCAGTTCTGGTATAATATATTTGTCCAATGAATACCCGTTTATCATCTGCATTTCTTCTTGGTGTAGCAATTTTAATGGCCAGTAGTGTAGTTACGTCATTTTCGTTGTATCTAGACAATATATTTTCGTAATCTCGCTGTTTCGACGAGTATATCAATATGTCGCCGATTGGGTCAAGAGCGAGATCCGATTCCACGAGCCCGCTTTGATTAATGATGTCCTGTATGACTTCATGTTGAAAGGTGGCTACACTGAGCCACTGCGCCAGAGATTGCGCCAAAGAGTATTATTAAGCCGCCTCCACAGTGCTTGTCGAGAGCTCGTAGTAGTCAGTGCCTGTCGAGAGCTCGTAGAAGTTAGTGCCTGTTAAGAACTCGTGGAAGTCAGTGCCTGTCGAGGTCTCGTGGTAGTCTGTGCTGAGATGTTGTAGCAGAGAGTGTTTGTTGAGATGTGCTATTAGGCAGTGCTTGCTGAGATGTGATATTGGAGAGTTCTGGTTGAGATATAATGTAAGGATTAGAATGATTTTCATCAATATAAATGAGGTAACTAACTCCGTTTGTTTTTAATTTCAGTATCCTAAATAATGCGTCATTACAGGTTCAGTCAACAAAGCATCTGGCGTGCTTTCCTTACGCAATTATCGTATTTCTAATTTTCTTTTATCATGTCAGTATAATTGATATTTAAAAATTCTTGTCTTGTTGAAGAAGAACCGTGCCAGATGTGTACGTTGAGTCACACTCCCACACACAGAACAATTACATTTGTGCTTGGGTTTTGTAGGTTTTATAGTTGCTGGGGACTTAATTAATTAATTGTGTTAACGAAAAATTTCATTTCATTCTTGTTGTTGTTCTTTGCAGTCAGATAGCGTAATAATACTAGTCAGGGCCAACCGATTACGAGACACAGCGTAATCGGACAAACAGCTACGAAAAACTAAAAATAATTTCATTATATTTAATTAAGCCCTCATGCATCGAGCGAGGTGGCGCAGTGGTTAGACACTGGACTCGCATTCGGGAGGACGACGGTTCAATCCCGCGTTCGGCCATCCTGATTTAGGTTTTCCGTGATTTCCCTAAATCACTCCAGGCAAATGCCGGGATGGTTCCTCTGAAAGGGCACGGCCGACTTCCTTCCCCATCCTTCCCTAATCCGATGAGACCGATGACCACGCTGTCAGGTCTCCTTCCCCAAACCAACCAACCAAGCCCTCATGCAATGTAAGCGATCTCTTATCAAATGTTATCTGTGTTTGTCCTAGGTTCTCATTTAATCTATGAGGTTTGTAGACAGAAAGTATAGATTAATTTGTTGATAGAGGAACAAGTACGTAAACTGTTGATAGAGGAACAAGTTGTCTGTTTATTTCTGAATTGGTCATGATTTCTGAAGGTAAGGTTAGATGGGAACTTCAGCGTACACGTTAAGTTTCTGCAAGTGAAATGATAGTTTTAAATATGATGTTTCTTACAGTTTCATGGCTGTTCTTGTGATGTAACAAGTTTTTTCAGGCTAAAGTCAGCCAGGAACTTCGTTGAGCCGTTGCATGTACGAAGTCGACAGCTCTATTACATGTAGTGCTGGTGTCAGTGGTGGGTCACTCACTCTTTTAGTGGATGTGATTCTTGTTGTTTAAAGATTCAGTTAAGTGCTACTTAGTTAAATTTTTATGGTTATTGCCTTGTTAAATTTTGTTTGTATTCCGATTTCAAATTTTTATGTATACCGGTATTTTCTTCCTGTTTTTGAAGGTGAATTTGTGTTTTTTCCGATTACTTCGTTGTTTTATGGGAATGTGTGTCGTTCTGTTTTTGTTTGTGCTATATTCGTCAAAAGAAGAATGTGATTGTAACTGTTCGATTTTCTTTTCGGTTTATTTTAGAGGCATTTTTGTGTAATTTTTCGTTTCCATGTTGGGTTTTTTTTTGGGGGGGGGGGGGGGTGGTATCTGTTACCGCTGTCTTCGATTGATATACATAGGTGTAGCGTAAGTGTGATTATCCATGCGTGGTTTTTTTATTGTACATATAGTCGTTTGCTTTTGTTTGGAAGGATTTGTGTGTGTTATTACTAAAATTTTTCGTTTCTTTGTGAATGGGCGTGTTTACTGCATTTTTACGGTTTGTTCTGGAGCAATTTGTATGTGTTTATCGATTATGTGATGCCTTGTGGGTGAGTATGTCTGGTATCGTTGTCTTCGTTTGCGTTGCTTAAGTCCAGAACACATCGCGATTCCAATTCTTCTTCCATATATTGTAGTCTCGATATAGAGGAATTCTTTGTGTAATTACTTAAATAAGTCGTTGTTTGCTGTGGGTGTGTCTGGTATCCCTATCTCTGTTTTAGATATACAGCGCAAGCGAGGATTTCGTGTTCAATTGTGTAGAGAGGGAGAAGTGCTACCACTATCTTTGAGTGAGGTATACGGGTTAGTCAGAAACGGTCTGTAAGGCTTGTAAGGGTACTCCAGGGGAGGTTGCACGGAGAAATAATTGTTAAGAAAAATCTTTGATAGGTTGCTCCTTTGCGGAGTTACTTAGTATTGAAGTTAGCCAAGGTCGTAACTGGTAATGAACATCTGAACAAGTGATAACTCACTGACCCACAGATATTTGTAACTTACCGCATTTTAGAGGCAGAAAGTGCTTGGCTTTGAGCGCGCAACGACCTGGTTGGCTAACTTCAGTGCTAAATAACTCGGAAACGGCGCAACATTTCGATTTTTTTCTTAACAATTATTTATCAGAATCTTCCCTTACAAGCTTTCCAGATTACTTCTGTACAGGTCCAGTGAAAGCTGCGATACTATTTGCGGGCGCTCTGGGTATTTGTTTGGTATCCCTGTTTTCGTTTGAGCTTTACGTCAAGGGAAAAACTAGATTCCAATTATTGGTTTTTTGTGCTTTTTGTTTCTTTCATTCTAGACAGATTTGTGCATGTGAAAGGTGAGGGGAGTCTCTGGTATCACTGTCTCTGTTTGAGCTGTGGGTCAAGAGAGATTTTCGATTCCTGTTTTATATTTCCTCTATTTTCGTTCTGTTTATTCAAGATGAATTCGTGCGTTGGTGAAATAATTTGAGTGTTTTATGCGTTTGTTTATGATCGTAATGGTCTGTCTTGTCATCGCCATCTGGAAGAACATAAGTGGCCTGTTTTTAAATCTTATCTGTAGATATCTTAGTAGCTAAGGTAAAGGATCGTCTTTACTCGTATTATGACGTCATTAGTCAAAGCAGACGGATGGAATCGGATCTTACTCTTTTCTCCGTCGATTTGGTTACGGTAAATACGTTTTCTAACTAACTCACGCTGTCAATCGTGATCTCCACTGCCGCCACAGAGCTTTTTCTTCTGATACTCAGTTCTATTCCTTTGTGGTAAACGCTTCGCTGATATAAACTCTGAATAATAATCGTAGTTGTAAAATGAAATATTTCTTTTCCCCTAAAAGTAAATTTTCCTGATCCAAACTGACTGTTGTAACTTTGTTTCAAAATATGACGACTCGTTACGACGCGGCCCCCATGTTGTTTATGTCAGTTGACGTATGTTCGCTACTGCAAGGAGTGCCGCTATCTTTAGTATTATGACGTAGTGATATAGTACTCCTTACTCATCGCTGGCATCCTGAATTTTCGAAGCTCAGCGCGTATTTTCTCTGGTGGGAACGTTATCTTCCGTCCAACATAAACAATGGCCAAGCGCTACTGGTCATGAGCGGAGAGAGTGAATAGAGAGTCGTTGTTATTGGGGTTACGTAAGGAGCAGTAACGCGCTGCCACGACGCGTATAAAAGGTCAGATGATTTGCTAGAAAGCCTGATTATGAGATGAAAACACCGCATCGTCTCGTAGAGTAAAAGTATTTTAGTGATTCGGTTATTTCGCGTAAAGGCGCGCAGAAATCGACTGCCAGAAAAAATTGTATTACCATCAAAGACAATGTCGTTTTATTGACGGGTGAGGTGACAGGTAGCTCATCACTGTAGGAGTATATGATACGAAATTCTGACCCAATAAACCACACACGCCACGGAACAGTGTCCAAATCGTCGCATCAATACACAGCGTATCCGTCTGGCGGCAACTCGGGCGCGTGTTCCCACATGCTAACGATGATAGAGGTGCCGAATGGCATACAGCAGCAGATTGTCCCAAGCATCTTGTGCCTTTTGTTGGAGTTCAGCAGTAGTTCTTGCAGGGTCCAGAGAACGAGGAAGTTCCCGATTCATCACGTCCAATACGTGTTCAATTGGCGAGAAATCTGGTGATTCCGCTGGCCAGGACAGTTGCTGTACACCACGAAGAGCAGGTTGTGTTGCAGCAACCGAACGCGGATGTGCATTTTCCTGCTGAAAAAGCACATCACCTTCCTGTCGAGTCATCAGTCTTCTGACCGGTTTCATGTGACCCGCCACGAATTCCTCTCCTGTGCCAGCCAGCCTTTTCATCTCTGAGTACCAATTGCAACCTACGTCCTAAGTTAGTTGCTGGTGGTATTGCAATCTGAGTAGAAATTCGCCGGTCGCTGTGGTCGAGCGGTTCTGGGCGCTTCAGTCCAGAACCGCGCGGCTGCTACGGTCACAGATTCGAATCCTGCCTCGGGCATGGATGTATGTGTTGTCCTTAGGTTAGTTAGGTGTAAGTAGTTCTAAGTCTAGGGGACTGATGACCTCAGATGTTAAGTCCCATGGTGCTTAGAGCCATTTGAACCATTTTTTGGAGGATTGTTTGGTTTTTCCAATCAACATCCCATTCCCTACAAACAAAGCCAAGAAGGCCAGGTCATTTCCAACTTTCCCAGTGAAAATATATTAATCTGCGTCGCATTCTTTGAAATCGAATTTATTCAGGAATTTACAAAACATTTGATTGCAACAACTGGAAGCCTTGTTTAAACCGGGCATTGACTTTATAAGTTTGCATTCACATTTGTTTTCAGCCATCGTCACACGTTGAGGGACCATCATTTAAATGTCATCGTTTACTTTTCGATATAAAATGGAGGTTTTATACTGAACTGCAACATTTCTTCCTTGAAATATCCTTCTAGCTGGTTTGTCTCATTTAATTAATCATCAGATTCCCTGACCTCTGTCCAACTAGCAAACAAGACTGAATCTGCTACATATGAATCAGAATTCAAATTTTGGCTACTTCTGTCATCCAAGTAGATGCGGCTTGTGTACCCTAATATTTGATCGTGCGTAAACCACGAAAATGTTGCAGCTGAGATCTTGCAAACTGTCAGTAGATACACTTTCTGTTGCTCATTAGTAACAGAGTACGTAGAAATAAACATTGCTGTAGCAACTGGAACTCTACGCACTCGAGTACCCATAGAATTGTGACTCTGTTTCTGTGGGTGTTTCCAAATCAGTTTTGCGTGAGTGGTGGGGGGAGGGGGGGATAGTTTCCAAACTTTTCATTTATATTTAATGGAGGTTCCTTCTTGTCTTCGTCTATACTCACGTCCCCATCTATGCTTTCATATGCATTGGTGTCAACCGTTTGCTGTTCGTTTTCGGCTTTATCATTGTTGTTGCTTGCATTTTCTTGATTAGTGTGACCGAGCCTATTCTCTCTTCCGGATTTCTCGCTCTGATCTCCTTGTTAAAAGTCAAACTGCGAGACTTACCATACTGGATGCTTATTCCTTTGGTGAGACCTGTTTTGATCAAATTCGCCATCAGTTTGACATTTATATTACCCAGTCTATCGTACCAGCTTTTGAGGTTATTCGAGGTTGACAAATTCACATGAAATCGGTTGTTTGATACATAAAACTTTCTGCAAATCTCGTTTTCTTGTTTTATTTGTAGGACAACGATACATCCATCGGGATAAATGTTTACAAACTTATCTACAAACCACACCTCAAAACCGTGCGTCATACACATACCGCCAGAAAACTAATTCTACCATTTTTCTCGGGACCTGTTGAAGGCTTTCGAGAATCTTAGCCGTGATTGCTTCGTCCGACGTGGTTTCACCCACGTCCTTAAGGCCGGCCGGAGTGGCCGTGCGGTTCTAGGCGCTACAGTCTGGAGCCGAGCGACCGCTACGATTGCAGGTTCGAATCCTGCCTCGGGCATGGATGTGTGTGATGTCCTTAGGTTAGGTAGGTTTAAGTTGTTCTAAGTTCTAGGCGACTGATGACCTCAGAAGTTAAGTCGCATAGTGCTCAGAGCCATTTGAACCACGTCCTTAAGTTTACTCACAGTTCACTCGCGGGATCTCTCGCGTTCATTCGGTTCTCGTGGGAGTTTTTAATGAGACAGATTTTGTTCGCTTCGAATGTTTTTTCGTGAATCACACACCGTTCCTCTAACATTTCAAGAGAGTTTACGCTTCTCGTGACGTGCTGGATTACGTCACATTATTGGAGTTTCGGTAGTGGTCATTTCGTGTGCATGCATCTACGATAGTTTTCGTTCTTATCCACATTCGTTTATTTTAATCGTTGTTAGGGCGCTGATAACCTCGCCGTTGGGCGCCCATAAGATCCCCAAACCACACACACACACACACACACACACACACACACACACACACACACACAGAACGTTGACTGAACAAGTTAACATTTCCTCATCCTGTGGAAATACTTTGCTAAACTTCTGGAGGGCACAGAGTCAAGCAAAAGCCTGCCTACCGTGGCGACTGTATGTTCTCCGAGATAGGGTGCTCATCCAAAGCTGCAAGGGAGTTCTTCACTGTCTTCTCATACCGTATTGAGACACCTTCGAGACAAACAGGCGGCAAATGTTACAATCCTAGGCAGCGCGTCTGTGTTTTTGTTCGATGTTTTGTCGTCCAAACTTGATAAAAACTCCAAAATCTGCAATAATACTCTATAACTGATCGCACGTTGTCAAAAATTCAAGCTGTCAGTACTCGATCGCATCCGAAATGTAACTTATGGGTCGACAATTGTGTTTTACCCAGTTTTCTCTCTGGTTGTTCGCCACATGTCGAACGACGTAGGTATCGAACAAAACTCGAATTTGTAATTCCCATAGCTGGAAATTTGAAGCGTCGAATTTCACAATACTTCTTGCGATTCCTTCGTCCGACATGGTACAAAAAACGATGTACTAGGCGACTCGAATTGCGAATCAAACAAAAAACATTAAATATATGCTGAAATTTTGAGATTAAACTGACCTCATAACCTAGTAGGCTTTATGGAGTTCAAATTCAGGCACAGGAATAAAAAGGAACAACTTTTATTACGGCTTGCTACAAAAGCCAAGTGCCCAGAATGAAGGACACACTAAGCATCTAATTAAATGCGACTGTAGCGCCATCAGTATATTAAAGGTGGAAATGCAATGCAGCAATGATTACTTCAGTGTGATTTTGAAATGAGTAAGTCCCCATTTTATCGCCTGCTTTTATTGTTTCTTAACTTCTTTTTACGTTTTAAAAAGTCTGTAGCCTGCAGAGCAGCGTAATAAGCTGCTGCCAGCCCGCCGCCCTCGGGGGGAATCGAAATTCAATAAAGGAAAAAAAAATTGAAATGAGCTTAATCGTCGATACAAGAGTAGATGAGGATGGTGTCTAGGCATTGTTAGGATAGGAAATCGAAGTAGTATTGATTTGTACTATTATTATTTCAAAGTGCCAATTTCAATCTTTTAGTTAAAAAACTAATATTTGAAAAGAGTAAGAGACACGTGTTCGTATTGGGTACATGGCCAGGTTTGTTTAGTACTGAGTCGTGTTCTCTCTGTACAGCTCCCATACTCGAGTTCGATAGTCGCAAAATAATTAAAATAACGCAAAAGGACCTTTACAGTTGTTCCTCGACAGACATATCATAGTACCAATTTGAGCCATACGCAAATAGCGAAACCGAAGGTGAATAGTACCCAACAAATGGACGAACGAGGATTTTTTTAAGCATATTCCTTCAGTGGTTGATTACACTTCATTTAATCGCAGTCTCGCATCTGCTTTTCATACTGTTAGAAGCACGTAGCCTTTGCACTGTAATAGGCCTGGATCGATTCTCATGGGTATTTGACGGTTGCATCTGTTTCCAATGACCTACTGTTGATATTGGCCTGTTGTTTATTGTTGAATTTTACTTTGCTTCTTTCAAATTTTATAGACCAACATTTTCTCCAAGCACTCATATTTTCAAGCGTTCCTTCATTTCGTAACATAACTCTCGTGACGTGAGTTTCCTTTATACAAGTGTATTGTCTGTGAATCACCTCGTTGAGCTACTTACTTTTCCCGCCTTATTGTTTACATATATTGTGAAGAATGAAGGTCCTCTCCGCTTTCTTTTTGGCACACTATACGCTACGTTCACTTTCAATGATAATTTTCCGTGTAGGACATTATCCAACATCTCCAGTTCCGAAAACGTGATGATGTCGTTCAGTTTTAACTGCCAAACTTTTTACGCTGACGTTGCAATTGATCAAATTCGCTTCAGACACATGTGGCGAATGTTGTATAGCCGCGTCCCTTAGAACATTGCAGCCTCCTAGGTCTGTTGATAACATTTACCTTAACTGCATTAAGGATAACCTACAATTTCATTACACTGCTGAGCTACTGGTAATGATTAATTACGTATTTTTGGGAATTCCATAAAGTTTCATTAACTGTCGTGCATTCTGCACCACGCTCTATCACAAGCACTATGAAAATAACGACACATAATTGAAGTGGAATAAAACACACTCTCACGCTATGTATGTCTTCCTCCGTGCACGCTCACTCAATTAGCTATAAATATTGCAAGCGCATTGAATTACTTCTGGTAGGGATTTCTAAAATTCTCGGCACAATTTCTGATAATTCATAAGCAGTTATTTAGTTGAACCGTCGGCGACTATGGAAACTTATCCAAGGCTTTGGAAAGTCAATAAACGTGGTGTCAGCCTAGATTTCGGAATGTACCGCCCTCCGTCTCTCTTGAAAGAGAGTGAATATAACGTTGAAAACTCATCATGCACACAAAAAATCTGTATACTGTGAAATGAGTCCACGTATTTGATCTTCCCTCTATACATCGTAGCTCACATCCTTCCATCACGCATGAAGTGAATTTCTGCTACCCTAAGCTTGTACCAAATAGATCTTAGGTAAGCGGACGGTATCATGGTGTGCTGGTAGTTCAGTTCTTTCCTGGCATTTGGTGGAGTTGGCATCAGAGAGTGTGCAGTATGCTATGACCCGACAGGTATCGTGCAGACAGCTAAGTCACTTTGCTCATTTTGCTGATTTCCGTCCGTTATATTGCAGTGAAAACTTTTTACAGAGTTTTCTTCTCTATGTAAAGTTACACAACAAGATGCTGCATATATGTTAACTTAGGAGAGTCAGAGTACGTAGTGTAAGAGATGGAGAAAGCTATGTACATCGACTCATCCGGGGCCTAAGGACTCTTGGTCTTTAGGTGCGGCGATTCACTGTAATGTAACTTTTGTAATTGTTATATATCGCGGTTTATTGGTGGATAAGGGGGGGAGGGGGAGGGAGGAAGAGGATCTGCGTCCCACCACGATTTCCTCTCCAGTACCGACATCTTAACCTCAGAATAGCATTTACACCAAAAATGCTCAGTTATTTGTCAGATTTCATTCTCTGTCTTACCCTGCAGTTTTTACCCTTTACAGCTCTCACTAGTACCACGGAAGTTATTCCTTAATGTCGTAAGGTATGACCTATCACCCTTTCCCTCCTTCCTGTTACAGTTTTTCACATGTTCCATTCCTCAGTGATTACACGGGAACCTCTGCATTTCATGTCTTACCGGTTCACGTAATTTTCAACGTTATTGGATAGCATCATATCTCTACGCTTCGATTCTCTTTTTTCTGATTTTTACCCACTCCATAATACAGTTCCTTACAACAATTTGCTCCAATCGTACCTCCCCAGAAAATTCTTCCTCCAACATTGTGACCTATGTTTGACATTAGTGGACTTCTTATGCCGAAAAATGCTCTCTTTGCCTTCGCTAGTCTACTTATAATGTGTTCCTTGCCATGCGCACATTTTTCTTTCAAGATATTAGAAGTCATCTACTTCGTGCTTCCCAATGTTGGTGTTAAGTTTTTCATTATTCTCAATTCTACTTATTGGTTTCGTCTCTGGTTTATTTACACTTCATATCCTGTGCTCATTAGACTGTTCATTCCATTCAACAGTTCCTGTAACTCTTTCTCATTTTCACTGAGGATATGAATGTCACCAACGAATCTTATTACTGGAATCCTTCCATCTTGAGTTTTAATCGCAGCTGAATCAAATTTACTTCCATCATTGGTTCTTCGATGTATAGGTCGACAGTGAGGGGAGGAGGATGAGGGCTGGATGCTGCATCCGTCTCTTGCAACCATTTAAATCCGGGTACCTCTTTCCTAGCCTTAAATTCTTAATGTTACCTGCTGGTTTTTCTAAATATTGTATATTACCCATGTTTGCCAATAGCGTACACCTATTTTTTCTGGGAATCTCAAACATCGGATGCCGTTCTACTTTGTCGAACGCTTATTCCAGGAAGAGAAATACAGTGAACATGTCTTGACTTTTCGTAAGTCATGCTGCCATTCTCAAGCATAATGTGATAACAGCCTGTCTCGTGCCTTTGTCCTTCCCAAATACAGATTTATCATAATCTAATAAATCCTCAAATTTCTTTTACAGTCTATTGTAAATAATTTCTACCACTTTTGTGCATGAACTGTTCAGCCGACCGTATGATATCCCTCATATGTCTGCCTTTGCTGTCAGTTGGAGTGTCCTGCTGATGTTCACCTAATGTATTACGGTGTATCTGCACTCTCATAGATTCTACAGACCAGTTTGAATAGTTGTTGGGTTTGCACTTCTTCTTAATTGTTTTATAAGTATCGAACGAATGTTATCTATCCTTCATATCTTGTTTGTTTGCAGATCTCCGAAAGCTCAGTCACACTCTTACTCTAATATTTCACCTCTACTGTCTCTTCTCTGCGTTGAACATTAAAATTCCTATTGCGCTCTTATGGTTGGCCTCTATGCTTTTAATTTTACTGAAGATTGTTTCTACCCCAAAAGTTTCGGGATTGGATTAGTCTCTCGCCTTTTGAGTACAAGGCATAGAAGGTTCATGCAACCATGCGAATCTGCCAAAAAAGTCCTAATTTCTGGTTTTTTCGACTCGCGTGGTTATGTCGACAAAGCGTTGACCTTTCAAGTGGACTTGTTCTTAGTCGTTTTGTGGTAGGTTGGTATTGATTACAGTAAGTCTCGTCACCCGCAATGATCTTTTGCCAGAAATTAACTGTCTGAAATTTGTATTTCAGTCCGGGCACGGCGAGCCTCCTCGAGTAAATGTTTCTGTTCGCAGTCAAGGTGTGCAGGATAAACTTTGCACCACACTTTTCTCTTCTTCAAAACATTCTAGGGAATATCTTGAACACTTGATTTAGAACTGCTTCTCCATTACGATTTGTGTCGAAACAATGTTCTCACACTAGTGTCGCACATCCATGCCTCATGACTGGTCGTATGCGCATCTGTTGCTTACAGTTGTTAGCCCAATCTGCCACCGTAGTTACTGCTCCCGGAACGTTTTTGACAGACGGCATACAGGGTGATTTTTTGCAACGTGTCCAAACTCTATGGATTGATCAATGAGAGGCTACTGAACAAAAAAGATCTAATGAATTTAAGTAGTCGGCCGTTGTGGCCGAGTGGTTCTAGGCGCTTCAGTCTGGAACTGCGCTACCGCTACGGTAGCAGGTTCGAATCCTGCCTTGGGCATGGATGTGTGTGATGTTCTTAGATTAGTTAGGTTTAAGTAGTTCTAAGTTCTAGGGGACTGATGACCTCAGATGTCAAGTCCCACAGAGCTCAGAGCCATTTGAACCATTTGAATTTAAGTCCGGAAATGCATGGTAGCATGCAGCTACAGTTACAGTAAGTGTTGAAAATTCTTTCCACGTGCCTCAATGTATGCGTGTACGTGCCGTAGCACGTTCTGTTTCACACGTTCACGTTGGCCATGCTGTATCCGAACAGTGTAAAAGGTAGCATGAATGTGCTGCTCCATTGTCGCCACATCTGGAATGGGCTCTGCATATACGAATTTTTAAGACGGCCCCTTAACCAGAAATCTCATGAGTTGAGATCCGGTGAACGGGGAGGCCATGCACCTTAACTCCCTGGTCCGATCCACCCATCAGGGAAGACACGATTGAGATGCGTCCAGACGTTAAATAAACGGCGAAGAGGGCTGGGGCACCACCATGTAGCAGCCACATAACTCTTCGAATCATCAATGGCTTTTCTTCCAGAAGGGGAGGCAAAGTCACCGGCAAGAAACGCGGATAGTGCCGGCCTGTTAGGTGACGTGGAAGGATGACTGGTCCCAAAATACGGCTGCCAATTATCCCGACCCACACACTGCGGCTGCACCGATGTTAGTGATTCGATGTCACCATACCATGTGGGAACTGCACACAATCACACAGATGACTGTTATGAAAACTGAAGATACTACTCCGCGACAAGGTGGCCTCTTACGTAAATAGGATGGAAGACACAGATACAGGAATCGTGCTTGGCTGGTGAAAGAACCAGAGACAAAACAGCTCGCCATGTGGAAAGTCTGTCGGCAGTAAGCCCTGCACACGCTGTAGTTGATAAGGGTAGTAAGAGTTGTCATCTGGCTTACCCTGGACAGTCGGGCCAACTGCCTGGTACTGACACGGCAGTCGCCTTCCACGTGTCAATCACATTTTCCTCCAAGTCTGATATCCGAACATTTCGGGTATGTCATTCATGATTCCCTGCTTCCTGAAACGACCTTGTCTCAAAGAAACGGCGAAACACTGTTGCAAACATTGAATGCTGTAGTTTTTGTCGGAGGGGATAGGTCTCCTGATACAACCTTGCTGCCCGTCCGCCGGCTGCGATTTGCCTTTCCGTAAGTAAACACCGTGTCAGCATCTCTCGATTCGAATACGGACCCAGTGTGTCCAACGCTGTATCACATCCACTACAAGGTGAGTCCGCAACAGAAGTGAATCGGATACAATATTACCAATTACTACGGCAGGAGAGCGCGCTAGGGTATGACTTATGAGGAACAGTACGACCCTCTAGGAAGAAACGATGCATAATGCAACTGTGGCTGGATGGTTCAGCACATATGTGACCGCAGTCTCTGTAACAAAGTATGACTGAATAAATGGTCTCTAGCACGGAAACCATGCGTTTCTGGACATACGTCCATTAGACCTTTTTTGTTCCGCATCCTCTCATTGATCAATCCCTAGAGTTTGTACTTAGTGAAAAAAATAACCTTGTATATACAGAGTCAGCCCTTCTGACAAACATTTTCTTTTCGATATCTCCCCATTCTTGTTACAGCCATTTCGGTTTAACTTTTCTGCGCTATCTATTGACTTCATTCCCTAGTGACTTGTCTTTTTTGCATATCCCTCTTTCATCGATCATTTTAAGTATTTTTGCTGTTACACAAGTTTTTTTCGTTGTATCTGTATTTGACGCTCCAACTTTTTGTCATTACCCTTTTTTTAAAATATCAGTTCCTCTTCATCTGAACCGCCTGATGTGATATTTTTTTACCGTGTTATCCACGGCCTCAGAGAACTGGAAATGCATGTCATCATTCATCAGCATTTTAGTAGGGAAGAATATTGTACCTGGACGACAGCGTATATAGGAATACATGACGTTAGCCGGCCGAAGTGGCCGTGCGGTTAAAGGCGCTGCAGTCTGGAACCGCAAGACTGCTACGGTCGCAGATTCGAATCCTGCCTCGGGCATGGATGTTTGTGATGTCCTTAGGTTAGTTAGGTTTAACTAGTTCTAAGTTCTAGGGGACTAATGACCTCAGCAGTTGAGTCCCATAGTGCTCAGAGCCATTTGAACCATGTTGAATACATGACGTTACCCGGTTGGTGTTTCAGCCTACTGATTGATGTTGGGCTCTAGAGAGCATCATAAGTAGTTCCCAGCATTCTGTACTCGTTTTGTAACCGTGAGATATGAGGTTGGGGTGTATGCAGCGTTTCAAAATAAACTGAAAAGCCAAAGAAATTGGTACACCTGCCTAACATCGTGTAGGGCCCCCGCGATCACGCAGAAGTGCCGCAACAAGACGTGGCATGAACTCGACTAATGTCTGAAGTAGTGCTTGAAGGAACTAACACCATGAATCCTGCAGGGCTGTCCATAAATCCGTAAGACTACGAAAGGGTGGACATCTCTTCTGAACAGCAAGTTGCAAGGCATCCCAGATACACTCAATAATGTTCATGTTTGGGGAATTTGGTGGCCAGCGGAAGTGTTTAAACTAAGAAGACTGTTCCTGGAGCAACCCTATAGCAATTCTGGGCGCTTGGAGTGTCGCATTGTCGTGCTGGAATTGCCCTAGTCAGTCGGAATACACAATGGACATGGATGGATGCAGGTGATCAGACAAGATTCTTACGTACGTGTCACCTGTCAGAGTCGTATCTAGGCGTATATCACTCCAACTGCACACGCCCCATACCACTACAGAGCCTCCACCAGTTTGGACAGTCCCCTGCTGACATTGCACGGCCCATGGATTCATGAGGTTGTCTCCACACTCGTACACTTCCATCCGCTTGATACAACATGTATCCAGTCGTCAAAAAAAAAAAAATGGCTCTGAGCACTATGAGACTTAACTTCTTAGGTCATCAGTCCCCTAGAACTTAGAACTACTTAAACCTGCGATCGTAGCGGTCGCACGGTTCCAGCCTCTGGCGCCTAGAACCGCTCGACCACTCCGGCCAGACAGTCGTCAACAGTCTAATGTCGGTGTTGACAGGCCTGGGGGAGGCTTAAAGCTTTGTGTCGTGCAGCTGACAGTCGTTTATGGCCCAGCATTTAAATCTGCAGCAATGTGCGGAAGGGTTACAGATCTTTCATACTGACCGATTCTCGTCGGTCGTCGTTGGTCCCGTTCTTACAGTACCTTTTTCTGGCCGTAGCGATGAGGGAGATTTGATGTTTTACCGTATTACTGATATTCACGGTTCACTCGTGAAATGGTCATTCGGGAAAATCCCCACATCATCGCTACCTCGGAGATGCTGTGTCCCATCGCTCGTGGACCGACTGTAACACCACGTACTCTCTCACTTAAATCTTGATAACCTGCCATTGTAGCAGCAGTAACCGATCTAATAACTGCGCCAGGCACTTGTCTTATATAGGAGTTGCCAATCGCAGCGCCGTATTCTGCCTGTTTACGTATCTCTGTATTTGAATACGCATGCCTATACCAGTTTCTTTGGCACTTCATTGTATAACGAATTCTACCTAAGTACATGTTGTATAATATATTGAAGGTATTTGGAGGGTACTGTTTATTCTTCAGTTATAGAATTGTGTGGTGAGTAAAATTCTGTAAGATTTTAAAACTAGTTACATAATGTGTCGACGGTTAAGCCATACTTCGGCGGTCGCGCACCTTCTTGTACCTTTAAACGCAAGGTCTTCTACCATAGAACACGTGATACTTGCAGGTGGACTGTGTCTTCAGTGTCTTAACAGGTTTCCCTGTTTTGAAAATGAAAATCTGTGTTAGTTCCCAGCTTCTATTTCAAAATGTTTTTCATTTATAACTGGTTTTTGATAATACGTCCTCTTAATTTGATTTCCCTTACTGGCTGTTGGTGTGTAGTAGGCAATACTGACTAGATTTTTTACAACTCTTCAAAATTTGAACAGAATACTTGTTGCCAGATAAATGAACATGTTGTAACTTGGATGTATTGCGAATACATAGAAAGAAGGATCCTTTATTGTATGATTATATGATAGCAGAACAAACACTGGTAGCAGTTACTTCTGTAAAATATCTGGGAGTATGCGTGCGGAACGATTTGAAGTGGAATGATCATATAAATTTGATTGCTGGTAAGGCGGGTACCAGGTTGAGATTCATTGGGAGAGTCCTTAGAAAATGTAGTCCATCAACAAAGGAGGTGGCTTACAAAACACTCGTTCGACCTATACTTGAGTATTGCTCATAAGTGTGGGATCCGTAACAGATCGGGTTGACGGAGGAGATAGAGAAGATCCAAAGAAGAGCGGCGCGTTTCGTCACAGGGTTATTTGGTAACCGTGATAGCGTTACGGAGATGTTTAGCAAACTCAAGTGGCAGACTCTGCAAGAGAGGCGCTCTGCATCGCGGTGTAAATTGTTGTCCAGGTTTCGAGAGGGTGCATTTCTGGATGAGGTATCGAATATATTGCTTCCCCCTACTTATACCTCCCGAGGAGATCACGAATGTGAAATTAGAGAGATTCGAGCGCGCACGGAGGCTTTCAGACAGTCCTTCTTCCCACGAACCATACGCGACTGGAACAGAAAAGGGAGGTAATGACAGTGGCTTGCGGAGTATAAATGTAGATGTAGATGTAGGAACAGTTTTTCACATTTGGAAAAGCCTTACTTTTCCAGAGTAATTTTTGTAATTTCAGAAAGACAGAAGCGCAACTAAAGTAAATGCTGTATTTCAAGATGGAATAAGAAAATATATTAAACTTCTATTACAGGACTGCCTAGAGGCGAATGTCTGAAAAGTATTCGTCTCCTACCTACATTATTTTTTTGCGTATTGCTATTTATTTTGTCTAAATTGTCTCTGGACACCGAATTCCTGGGATGAATTTTACCCAATACCAGGGTTTGTAAGAGGCATTTTTTTTTTTTTTTTTTTTTACCTGATCATTCAAATTTTTGGAGATGAATCTTACTTAAATGTAATTGGTGAAATTTCGTGGGTACGTGGGCCTCATGTTCAGCTTGAAAATTTTGTAATGAATATTTGCTATTCGGTTTTGCAGCTATTTAATATGCTTCTACCGTCAGCAGACTACCCGATGTGTATATAGTTTTATACTGTCTCAGCGCCCAACCTTGTCCAAACGCTCTCAGGCAAGTACATAGTTCAGGCCAGTAAGCATAAATGCCGTTGATAATATTGCACGAAATCGTTAACATTAATTGTTGTAAGTGTATCATTAATTTCAGTTGCGGTACAAGACAGAGTGGGAGAAGAGAAGAAGCTGAATGGCCTATGGCCCCCACGCCACCTCAAGCTCTTATCACTAGGTTCAAAAGCACAAGGGAAGAATTCTCCGGCCTTTTTTTCCATTGTTGAACAATATGTTGCATTATCAGGGCTTCGCCCGACTTCCGTGGTCAGATATTCCCAAGACTTTCAATCAAACATGCTTGGAAGAGTTGTTGCAAAAAAAGCCACAAGTGTGTTTTTTCGAAAGTTGGAGTCTACACTTCCTAGTAGTGGAAAAGTTTGCCATCAACATTTCCAGTGCATAAATGCAATGAGCGTCTCAAGCAATGTATAATGTTAGCAGAGATTACGTACTAAACTGGAGAACGTAAATATTACTTTGCCTGTACAAAGCATTTGTCTTGTTAAGAAATTCCATGTCTGATACTGACGTGTGGTAAAACAGGTTTTGGCGTTTCTTCTATTCAGTTCTTCTATACCACCAAACACATGGCACCATTTTTAGCACTAGTCTCTTGTTGGGGGAAGTGGATCCCGTGTAACACCACCACACGCTGTAGAAAATTTCCTTCTCTCCAAGTTCATGCCTTGAAATATCACAACGAAGTAAGACGTTTCACACTTCGAAATGTTAGTAGCTTTTCATGTAATATACCTTAGCGTTTCTCTCTTGCTTACTTAAAAAGTTGTCACTGTAAAGCGTAAAGTCAATGGCAGTGTTAACTATGAGACCCGGGGTTCCTTCCTTCAGGAACAGTGGTCCATTTCACACTGTTCATGGTGAGATTTGTGTCGTAAGTGTATCTGTTGGTTGTAAATGACGGTAACGGATGTGTGTATATTGTGGTCGTGACTCCGTTGTGTTAAGATGAAAGACGGGAGAGGGTGAAGTCCGATGCCAGTACATAGTCTACACACAAGTAGCACAAAGGGGAACTACAGCAATAACATCCCAATCGTCAACAGAGTCACACGCACTCCATTCACAAGACACGTCGGTCAGGTGTGGAATTTAATCCAGAATATTGGCACAAAATCTGGTAATCAGGAACCTTACATTACAAACTTTCGTCCCCTTGCCAGCCAAATATTAGTGGTGACAATTTTTTCTACCTCCACCAGTATTCGAGCCACCTGCCTCCAATTCGGATCCCACTGCACCGGCGTCTGTTTGCGACCTCGCCTAAGAACGTGAATTGTTCTCACAATAAGATCAAGCTACGTGCATATGGAATTCGTGGGTCAATTCTAGTGTCCGATACCACCCGTCGGCTTTGACCAGTGACGTAATATGTGATGTTATTTTGTTTGTGTCGCAGATTGCTGTCGATGAACGTTAAATGATTTCCCTGGATATCCACGTTGCGTACGTATATTAAAAATTCGATGTAGATTGTTTTGTTTTCATCTTGTAATTTGTTTTCGGCATCTTTTGTTAATGAAAGTAGTGATTTATAAGTACTCGTGATTTATAAGGTCTTGATTTCTGACGCTGTTCGTTATGGATGAGTCAGCTGTTTTTACTGCGAAAATTCTGCTGCATAAAATGAGTGATCGTAAATCAACTATAATATTTTTGCAATCATTGGGCGTCATTGCTGAATTTTGCAAGTGCAGTGTCTGTGGAAATTATATGGTTTTGACGAAGGTTGCGTCATCACGAACTTCCGATGAATTCATGTGGAGTTGCAGAAAAAATAACATATAGAGATCCATACGCAGGGGGACGTGGTTCGAAAGATCGAGGCTGAATTTAGAAGTAATTGTCATGCTAACCTACTATTTTTGCTAAGAATATTCTTGTAAATCTGTCACTCACGAAGCAGGGGTTTCGTGCGGCACTGTAGTCGACTGGTTTTCGTTTTGTAGAAGAGTCTGCGGGGAATTTATGAAGTATAGGGGGTCAGTGGTGGGTCAAGGCTCATAGTTGAAGTAGATGATTATATTTTGGAAAGAGAAAGTACGAAAGGGGGCACGAGGTTGTTGGGCTTTGGGTCTTTGGAATAGTAGTGTCTGGTCAGATTGTGCTAATGTTGTATTTAGGGTCGTACCAAATCGGACAAAGGAAGTGTTGACATCATTAATAGAAGAATATGTGGAAGAAGGTTCTGTAGTCATGTCAGATGGGTTTGCTTCGTACAAAGGGTTGGGTGAATGGGGTTATCATCATTTGGTCGTGGATCACAATATTCAGTTTAAAGATTATAAGACGGGGGCATGTACCAATACTATCAAGGTGTATTTGGGGGCTGCAAAATCTGTTGTCGGCCGAGGAAAGAGAAATATTTGTGTTACAAGGCCATTTAAATGAATACTGTTGGAGGAAGAGTATTCCTAAGGGTTATTGTTTATTTCTTGCTTTTATGAAAGTAGTCAGCAAAACGTACAAGCCTCGTTTTGTTAGTTAGGTGTAGGTGGGTCTGATACTTTTTTCTTATTTTACGTTGCGTTTTTTTATGTTACTGTATTGTGCAATTGCTACTTTTTTGGTTTCTCTGGAGGGAGGTTTTTCTGTCGTTTTAATATTTTCTGGTTACAATGGTGGGCCGAGGGGTATTGCTGTGTCTTTGCCGGAGGGTTTATTTTTTTCATTAGTTATTCTGGATTTTGCTTCTTTCGTTACAGTTTGACCTTCTAACATTATTATTTCTTGTTATGTCCTTATTTTGTTCTTGTCAGCCTGGATCTTTCACTCATTTGGAAGTTCGTATGCGGTAAGATTCTTTTTATGTAGCCACTTTTATGTTTTCCTTTTCGATGTTTCTGCTACACTTCTCTTATTTTTACTGCCACTTCTGGTGTATCGACTTTACTGAGTGTTATTTGGAGCTACTGTGACTTTCGTGTAGTATAGTTATCGGTTGCAAGGTTTGGTCATTTTTGCGTTTTATTTCTTTGCGTGTGCAGTAATGTGTCTAAAGATTTTCATTTTTTGAAAGTCTAGTCGTATTCTGTAGTCCATTAACAAGATCATTTTTTAAGCACGTTTCTGATATGTTATGAGATTTTTGCGCAACAAACAGTAATATTGGAATCGGTAACTAGAAATGACCTACATAGGTTGCTTCTAGTTACCGCTTCCAGCTATTCGACGGTTCATTATTTAGATATTTTTTGCAGTACGTGTGTAAAATATGATATATGCATTCGTAATTTCCCTCGTGTTCTTATTTATTCCAGTCATCTTCAACTCGTTTAAATGAAAATCGCGCGTAAATAATAGTCGCGTTAAATGTATTATTTCACGGCATGCTACATTCGTATGTTTAAGAGTATGATCCGTTCCATTCATAGATTGTACATTGCAGCATCTTTTCCTTACGTATGACGTCGTTGGTCAGAGCCGACGGGTGGTATCGGACACTAGAATTTATACGAATTCGTTCTAGTGTCATTGCATGATATCCACTCCGGAACATTATTAACATCACTTGTCCCCAAATTGTAGTACTGCATGTTATCAAGGTATAAAAGTAAAACTAAGCTAATACTGCAACAAATGAAAAGTTGAGGTCTCTGTACTTAACTGGCTGTGTGTCCTTCTTCCTCTATTTTGAACTGGACCACCTGATGTTTGAAAATGACATTTTGGGTTTGGGAGATGCTACTGGTAGCCGTTCCGGATTTATAAGTCATAACACAGAGGAAAACGAAGGCAATATTGACCTTATGACTTATCTTAGTAGATGGTTAAAAAACATCCTACGTTTATAGCATTTGTATATTCGGACAAAACCTTTGACAATGCTGACTGAAATACACACCTCGATATTCTGAAAATAGCAGGCTTAAAATTCAGGGAGACAATAGCTATTTATAACTTGCGCAGAAACCACACTGCAGTTACAAGAGTCGAAGAACATGAAAGGGAAGCACTGATTGAATACGAAATGAGACGGGGTCGTACCTTAACGCCACTGAACAAGCAGAAAGGAAACCAAAAATAGCTGGTGAGGACTGATGTAGAGAGAATATAAAATTCAGGCTAGCTACATAAAGGAAATTGTTTCTTAAAACGAGGAATTTTTAATATCTAATAAAAATTTAAATATTAAGAAGCGTTTACTGGAGGTATTTTTCTGACTCTTAGCCTTTTAAGGAAGTGAAAAAGGTAAGGCAAGAAAAGAATAGGAACTTTTGGAATGTGCTGCCATAGAAAATGCTGGAGATGAGATGGGTAGATCGAGTAACTAACGAGGGGTACTGAATCGAAAGGGGAAAAAAGAAATTTTGGCACAACTTGGCGAAAAGAAGAGATCGGCTGATAGGACCGATCTTGAGGGATCAAGAGCTCGTCAGCTTGTTAATGGAGGGAAGTGGAGGGAGTAAAAATTATGTGGTGGAGACTAAGTGACGAATATAGTAATGAGGTTCAAATAGATGAGGGGTTGCAGTAGTTACTCGGAATTTAAGTCAAAGGATAAACTAGCTCGGAAAGCTGCATCAAACTAGTACTTAGACAGAAGATCGCAACAACAACAACGGAGTAAATTTGCAAACTTCATCGATTAATATTTATTTTTAGTAAAAAATTCAACGCTGAAACAATTTGTTACGTTCATCATTATGATAATTATGAAAATAATATTTCTCATTTTCTTTTTCAGGTTCCTATGGGAGCTTCTGTTCCCGCTGGAGACGACGTAAGTAACAGTTGTCTTTGTCAGTGGATATTATGACGTATTCTTAATTACGTAATTGTGTTGCGCAGATTTGTAGCATGTAAGATGTCTGTCAGCCTCATAATATTTCCCCAGAAAGTACGTTGAGCAACGCTAGGACAGGATTCAACGTGGACATAGCGTCTAGGAAGCCGAAAACTAGTGAAGTGAGACACCCTTGTGCCCATATAATGAATCTACATCTGCATCTATATTTACAAAATATACAATCTCCATGTAACTTATGCAACGGCCGTGCCGCAGTGGATACACCGGTTCCCGTGAGAACACCCAAGTTAAGCGCTGTCGGGCGTGGTCGGCACTTGGATGGGTGATCATCCAGCCGCCATGCGCTGTTGCTATTTTCCTGGGTGTACGCAGCCTCGTGATGCCAATTGAGGAGCTACTCGACCGAATAGTAGCGGCTCCGGTCGAAGAAAACCATCCCAACGACCGGGAGAGCGGTGTGCTGACCACACGCCCCTCCTATCCGCATCCTCATATGAGGATGATACGGCGGTCGGATGGTCTCGGTGGGCCACTTGTGGCCTGAAGACGGAGTGCATGTAACTTATAATTCATGTCGAAGGATACTTTTATCAGTATTTTTGATTTTCATAACCCCAATGCTATAGGTACGATGATGATAATGTATTTATCACAAAGGTTTCTTACAATACAGTTTCTCTAAATTAACCCTCAAGATTTCTAGATGCTGTTCTCCCACGGACTCCCATTTAAGTTTCCCTAGATTTTATGTCGCACTTTTGTACCAACGGCATTGACCTCTTATTTTATTATTTATTTAACGTGACAAGTTTATAGCCAATAGACCGTCTCTTAAATGTAACCAGCCCTTCTGCACTTTTTACTTCACATTTATAACGACAATGATGTTGTAACTTACATCCGTACATATTACAAAACAGCATGTACACTATGTGATCAAAAGTATCCGGACACCCCCAGAAACATAAGTTTTTATATTAGGTGAATTGTGTTGCCAGCTACTGCCAGGTACTCCATATTAGCGACCTCAGTAGTCATTAGACATCGTGAGAGACCAGAATGAGGCGCTCCGCGAAACTCATGGACTTCGAACGTGGTCATGTGACTGGGTGTCAGTTGTGTCATACGTCTGTCCGCGATATTTCCACACTCCTAAACATCCTAGCTCCACTGTTTCCGAAGTGATAGTGAAGTGGAAACGTGAAGGGACCGGTACAGCCCAAGAAGCGTGTAGGCCGACCTCGTCTGTTGACTGATAGAGACCGCCGACGGTTGAAGAGGATCGTAATGTCTATCCAGGCCATCACACAGGAATTCCGAACTGCATCAGGATCCACTGCAAGTACTATGACAGTTTGGCGGGAGGTGAGGAAATTTGGATTTCATGGTCGAGCGGCTACTCATAAACCACACATCACGCCGGTAAGTGCCAAACGACGCCTCGCTTGGTGTAAGGGGCGTAAACATTGGACGACTGAACAGTGGGAAAACGTTGTGCGGAGTGACGAATCACGGTACACAATGTGGCGATCCGATGGCAGGGTATGGGTATGGCGAATTCCCGGTGAACGTCATGTCAGCGTGTGTAGTGCCAACAGTAAAATTCGGAGGCAGTGATGTTATATTGTGGTCGTGTTTTTCATGGAAGGGGCTTGCACCCCTTGTTGTTTTGTGTGGCAATATCACACCAAAGCCCCAAATTATGTTTTAAGCACCTACTTGCTTCCCACTGTTGAAGAGAAATTCGAGGATGGCTATTGCATCTTTCAACGCGATCGAGCATCTGTTCATAATGCACGGCCTGTGGCGGAGTGGTTACACGACAATAACATCCCTGTAATGGACTGGCTACACAGAGTCCTGATCTGAATCCTATAGAACACCTTTGGGATGTTTTGGGACGCCGACTTCGTGCCAGGCCTCACCCCTCAGTGCAGCACTCCGTGAAGAATGGCCTGCCATTCTCCAAGAAACCTTCCAGCACCTGATTGAACGTATGTCTGCAAGAGTGGAAGCTGTCATCAAGGCTAAGGGTGGGCCAACCCCATTTTGAATTCCAGCATTACCGATGGAGGGTGCCACGAACTTGTAAGGCATTTTCTACCGGGTTTCCGGATACTTTTGATCACGTAGTGTATTTAAATATCTATGTCCCATATCTTCTCCTAAACCTCTGGAATTTCATTGTAAACCCTGGATCGATTTCAACGAAACTTGGTACACACCTTACTTACTGCCTAGAAAGAAACTTATTATTGGGGTGTTGGTGATAAGCAGCAGAGAGAAGGAGGTAGAAGGAGAGGGACAGACAGAGAGGGAGAAGGAGGAGATGGAAGGAGAGAGAGGAGGGGAGGAGATGGACAGAGGAAGGAAAGAGGAGGATGTGGACAAAGAGGGGAGGGGGGGTAGGAGGAGATTGGCTAATAGAAGACTGGAATACATTCTTACCTGCGCAACGCCGGGTACTCAGCTAGTCTAATAAAAATCCAGTTTTTGTACATTTCTGTGACATAAATAGTGTATAAAAAATAGTTAATATTCTTTCATGACATACGCTACTGTTAAAGACAAGTTACAGAGAGATGGACTTAAATTATAGGCACTAGCAGTAATGGACACGAGAAAAGGGCTGGAAGAGGGGTAATAAAGGAACATGATAAGAAACCAGTAATGCAGAGATGGAGGAAGAAAGTGGCTTGGATCACTTGAGAAGTGAAAAAAAAAAAGAAACATGCCGGAGAGAAAATCTCTCTCCGTTTGAGAAGATGAAATTGCGCACATTTACGTTAATCGTTGGGGAAACATTATGAGATTGTCAGAAAGAAGTGCTGTCTCTTAAAAGCAACAGGCCACTGAATTGTGCACATTGTGAGAGGTAGTTGTTAAGGGGGCATACAGCAGCAATAGAGAGGAGTTTGCGATTTTTTTTTAAATTATGGTTGAGCACTCCTGGGATACTGCCTGATAGAGACCTCGTGGTTGGATTGTGATGACATGGCAAATACGTGACCTACGATGTGAAGTACTAGGGAGCATGCGCACTGAGCGATCAGTGAAGTAGACGTGGGGCATGATAGATACGCAACTTGTCTGGCCGCAACCGTCTTAACTAGGCCTATGAAGTCTGACATGGTCAAATAGACAAAGACAACGCACACAAGCGGCCATAGTTGGTTCTTCTCGTCCAGAGTTTACATGTCTCGTGACGTGTTGGATTACGTCACATTACTGGAGTTTCGATAGAGCGAATGACTGCACAAGTTTACGTTTCCACACCCTGTGAAAATATTTTGCTAAACTTCTGGGAGGCACAGAGACAAGCAAAAGCCTTCCTGCCGTGGCAACTGTATTTTCTCCGAGATAAGGTGCTCATCCAAAGCTGCAACAGAGTTCTTCACTGTCTTCTCATACCGTACTGAGACACTTTCGAGACAAACAGGCGGCAAATGTTACGATCCTAGGCAGCGCGTCTATGTTTTCGTTCGATGTTTTGTCGTCCCAACTTGATAAAAACTTCAAAAGCCCCTTGCATTGCAGACACTTGGTTGTCACTAGCGGTGGCAGCAGTGGTACGGCGGAACATGTTGTGGCGTGGGACTTGTGTTCACCATTCACCTTGACTGTTTGTAAAATGATGCAATTCGTCCATTCTTACATATTACACTGGCTGGTATCGAAACTCCAGTAATGTGACGTAATCCAACACGTCACGAGACATGTAAACTCATATGTAAGCACCTTTGGTGATTGTTAAAGATGTGACCATGGGATACCATTGTAATTTCTTTACGCACCTCCTCAATGTAGATCAGTGATTTTTTGTGTGTGACCTACACCGTGTTTTAACATATTACAGGCACATACGTGGCCTACATAAGTTTCTTAAAGAGGTTACGTTTTCAAAACTTCCTTCTCCATGATTAATAACTAAAAAATTTCGAGCATTCAGCCGCGGTCGAAGTAACAGCTGAAGAAGTAGTACTTGCACGGCTGCATGCTGAAAATCTAACGGATTATTCATTACGCCGGGAGAAGGTGAAAATGCACATCATGTATCTCTTCGAGGAGGATATTATTTTATCGGTGCACAGTTTGGACGAATCCTTGAGTTTCTTATTGAAGCGCCGCGACCACGGAACTGTTCCAGAATTTACAAGATTGGTTCACTTTGTCAAGAACTCTGCAGTAAACAAAAATTTTCGTAGTGCTGGCTCTGTTATTTTACTCGTCGGAAGTTGGGCAGTGTTTCTGAACACCTGTATCGTTTACGTTTGAAGATAGCAGCTCATTTATCTCCTGACTCACGGAACTCGATTGATAGCCCGACATAGCCAAGTCTGACTGGGTTCCCGAAGTGGCTACAACTAAATAGATTGCCAAGTACAGCCAATTAGACCAGCTTCTTCAAGTGCGCTGTTATAAATTTTGCTGTTAAGGATCTGGACGAAGCTACGTTTTCTGTCTTAAGTAAAGGGCAATATTTTGTCCCCTAATCCAAAGAGCTTGCCGATTTCATCTTTCATTTGTGCCACTGAAGAAATTATGGCGTCATAGTGTTAGCCACATTACATCTGCCGTCCTGGAAAAAACTGGCAACCATACAGGTTCTAGTACCCCCGGCCAATTGGATAACACCCCATCCCCCATTTTTCAATTTCCTGCCATTTATACCCCATGCAGTTAACCCTATAATGATAGGTAAGGGTGAGGAGGGAGCGGTGACCTTGACCTTGATCTAGGAGAAGGTCTGGTGACAATACAAACTATCTCAGCTCTCTCTTTCTCCATTACTTGCTTCCTCTTATCCATCCAGTATTAGTGTGACTCATATATAACCGATATTGAAAGCAGAAATTGTATTCAACACAGCAGTAGCTTAAGGATCTTGAAGAAGTTTTTATTTTAGGAAAAGTCTACCGTACAACTAATTCGGGCGATTCATTTCCGTTCTGTGTTTCAACATGCAGACTAATTTCATGGATCTCAGGGTGGCCAACAATTAAATATAGAACATTATATCCTGAAACGTACCGAACTCGATAGTTCCAGAGAAGGTTGCAGGGAAATTCTGAGATAAACCTATTCGAACATCATAAATAAATTTGTTGCAGATATCTTTTCCTGACCACTATAAAGATGCAAAAAAGTGTAATTGGCTTTTTTACCACAAGAGTAGGATAACGCCCCCTTAAGAGTCATCTCTGCCCCTGCTACCATTTCTGATGACATTTTAGTAGCTTTAGTTTCATAAACTAACAAACAAGTACGATGCCAATCATAGTGACGATATTTTCAGAAAATTACTAACATAATACGTTGTAATATAAAGTAATTTTCTCTTACAGCTCGCTTCTGGAAACGGACTTTGCTTTGGCTTATGATTCTGAAGAAACTGAAGATGATTTAACTGAAGAACTCGGGCTGTTTCTGGAATATTGGCCGATTGACGATTTTGGAGAACCAGACGATTGGATGTGTGATGAATTTGTACCCAGCAGGGAAGATATTGGGGATCTGCTGGATATCGACGAGGAGGAAGATACAGATTTTGCGTATGATGAATTCCTTCCGAATGTAAAAGATTTTGTGGATCTGCTTGAGGCAGAAGACAACGATGATATTCAGCCTTGTGCTGAAGTCGCAGCAGCTACTGAAGAACTGGTGGATGTTCGTGTATCTGTTGCCACTACAGCTAACCTAATATTACCTAAACGCGATTTATTTGAGGTATTGCGTGTAGAGTGATACTGAGAAATAAATAGCTTATTTTTTGTACGTGTTGCTTTTGTCTCAATGTTTGAGCAGTTACTTCTGTAGAATAGTAATGTAACCAGTCCATGTTCAGTTGATGAATATTTTGTGTATACAGTTTATGACAGGAAAGCTTTCAGAAAGTAAAGACTAAGAGACATCTCAGCTTACTACGAGAGATGCGGACACTGCTTGCCACTATAAATTGAAGAGTCATGATAGCCACTATTACACTGCACCAAAAGGTACCAACTGTTTGTGAAGTAAATTATATGAAAATGTTCTTGAGGTAAACTGCACCACCAGTCTGTTCCCCAAGTGGAGAAAAACAGAAATAGGATACTGCATAACTACGACTGCGTAGCCTTTTTCAGTATAGTGTGTTATGAGTATAGTACAATCCATAAAAAGCTCTTACTAGAGTTACAGTCGAATTATTCATGTCGCACTATAACGAAATGTTGGAGTTCCACTGACTTCGCAATTACGGACAAAACGCCAAGTGTCTCCGAAACAACAGAGGCGGCAGATACGATCTGAGTAAGTGTGAGAATGCTTCGGGTCTAGTTTAGCAGGGGATACAACCCATCGGCTTTGACCAATGACGTCAGTATTGGTCAGAGAGCATGTATTACAAAGATGAAAGAGCTGAGAAGAATGTTCATAAACAAAGGAATGCAAGAGTGAAAAACTGTACTTCACCTATATAAGGGCCAGTAGCATTTTCACGTTAACGATATCGCATGTTTGTATCTTAGTATTTCTCCTCAAAATACAATGGAAAGAAATGAATGGAAATATATTACTAGCAAAGAATACATGTATGTCAGTTGTATCTCGAAACTCTTTCGAACTGTATTTTCAAGTGCAGTACGGGATAAAAGTTCAGCGTACGTCGATTTCTTAGTTTCAACTACCATTGCTGTCCTGTTGTTCACTGGAACTATACAGGGTGATTCAAAAAGAATACCACAACTTTAGGAATTTAAAACTCTGTAGCGACAAAAGGCAGAGCTAAGCACTAGCTGTCGGCGAATTAAGGGAGCTATAAAGTGTCATTTAGTTGTACATTTGTTCGCTTGAGGCGCTGTTGACTAGGCGTCAGCGTCAGTTGATGCTAAGATGGCGACCGCTCAACAGAAACCTTTTTGTGTTATTGAGTACGGCAGAAGTGAATCGACGACAGTTGTTCAGCGTGCATTTCGAACGAAGTATGGTGTTAAACCTCCTGATAGGTGGTGTATTAAACGTTGGTCTAAACAGTTTACGTCAACTACCCGAGGCGATGGATCGGCCGCCAGGCAGCCCGTGACAGAGCACTTCATCACTGGCCTCCAAGAAGCCCTGATCTTACCCCCTGCGATTTTTTCTTATGGGAGTATGTTAAGGATATGGTGTTTCGGCCACCTCTCCCAGCCACCATTGATGATTTGAAACGAGAAATAACAGCAGCTATCCAAACTGTTATGCCTGATATGCTACAGAGAGTGTGGAACGAGTTGGAGTATCGGGTTGATATTGCTCGAGTGTCTGGAGGGGGCCATATTGAACATCTCTGAACTTGTTTTTGAGTGAAAAAAAAAACCTTTTTAAATACTCTTTGTAATGATGTATAACAGAAGGTTATATTATGTTTCTTTCATTAAATACACATTTTTAAAGTTGTGGTATTCTTTTTGAATCACCCTGTATATCCCCTGCTTCACTAAACCGTAAATGAAATACCGGATACAAATTAAAAGCCCATTCGAAGTATGTTGCTTACTTACAGTACGGAATACGAGTTTGTCGTAAGTCGATTTCTTCGTTTTCACTGGCATTACTGTCCTGTTCTTCACTTGAACGATGTATCCACCGCTTCAGTAAACCCTAAATGGAGCACGTGATACAACTTGTAGATGTGTTGTTTATTTCATCTCCGCTATTAGTAACAGTCTTTTCTTAAGTACATATCAGTAATACTGATGACAGAAGGACCTACGTATGTAATATATGTATACCAGACTTCCGTTGACCTCTATATATGTACACTGGTAACGAAAAGGTGGAAAAAGACGTACGTTACATTTGCAACTTGTACCTCAGTTGAACTACACGGAGACAAGAAGGCGACACACGTACAATTTGTATCCCGTACTTCACTATGGGGTACAGTTTTCTTGTTGCCTTAGACGCTAACAGTATCCCATTCGTTACTTGAGCTATATAGCTGTACGCAACATTTGTATCTAGCTCGTCAATTGACATATATAGTGTCAGTGTAGATGAGAAGTGAAGGACGGGATACAAATTTTAGTTGTGTCGTCAGTGTAAAGGCGAAGTGAAGTACGGGATCAAATTTTAGTTGTATCGGTGGTTTCGCTTGTTATATAGCAAGTACACACTTGAAAATATTAGTGCTGGGAAACGAAAGAAGATCGACAGCTGAGAAATTTGTATTACGTACTTCACAACACGAAAATACACATATTGGTGGAATAAAATAGTGAAATAACAAAACAGTGAAATACCGTGAAAGAAGCAAATGGAAAAGTGAACTTACCACACGGAAATATCGAGGAATAACCGAGGCTCGCCTAGACAGACAGTAACGAAAATTACGTACCCACAAACAGACAAATCCATTCCTATAAACGAAAATAAGACGCTAAGAATTGTTCTACAATAACAAACTAATACTCCAAATTACTTCAATATCATTACGAATAATTATTTTAATGTACGATGACAGCGCTTCTTCGGAGCACAGAACAGTTTTATTATCTATGCCTCGAAATGAAGACATTACTATCTTTGACTAATGTATGACGTCATTGGTCAAAGCCGACGGGTTGTATCCCCTGCTTCACTAGACCCAATGCTTCTTTCCTTGTAAGGTACGTTACGTCACAGTTATCTCACTGATTTGATTCGTCCCACCATGACTTCGTTGCTGCGCCAGTTTCTACCGCGCTGAGTAATATACCCGATGTCTTGAGTTATTTCTTTGATATTCTCCAACCTCTGCCTTCCCGACAGCTTTCACCCTCTACAACACTACTGGAGCTGTTTCTCGATGTCTCAACGCATAACTAATCATCCTACCTACCCCTTCTTCCAGTCAGTCGTTTCCATACAGTTCTTTCCTCGCCTATTCGATCGAGAACCTAGTCATTTATTATCTGACTTTTAGTTTGCACCATCCTTCTGTAATACCGCATCGCAAGCGCCCCCATCTCTTCTTTTTCCGTACAGAAATGTGTCACTACCAAACAATACTGCGCTCCAGACGTCCATTCTCAGAAATTTCTTCCTCAAATTGGCGTTTATGTCTGATATAAGTGGACTTATTTTGATGAGGAATGATCGCTAGGTCGTTGCTAGTCGACCTATTATGTCCCCCTTGCTTCGTTTGTCACCCATTATTTTGCTTCCAGGGTTGCAGAGTTCTTTTACTAAATAGCCCTAATTAAATATTTCGATACTGTTTTTTATGCGACTCAGTCCTTTCACCTTTCTTTGGTTTACTTGTAGTGAATATTCTGTGTGCGTCACACTGTTCATTCCACTCCACATGTCTTGTAATTATTCATCACTTTCACAGTGCATCGCCCTGAATTTTAATCTCACTTTTAAACTCTTCTTTTAATTCCTTCGGTGTGTCGTCGGTAGATGACAATAGAGGAAAAATATTGCATCACTGCATTACATATTTTACAATCCAAGCAATGTCTTGGTTGTTCCAGTTATTCTCTTTTCTATTCTTGTTAATATTGCATATTATTCTTCTCTACAGATTATAACTATTATTATTCTGAAAACTGCCATTCTGAAAACTGTCATTCTGAAAACTTCGAACATCCTCTACCACTTCACGTTTTCTAAGAAGACAAGGACGAAGGTGTACTGACTTTTTATGAAAATGTCGTCGCATTATCAAGGACAACTTAGGAGCAGTCTCTCCTGAGCCTTCACCATTCCCAGTGCTACACTGATGTTCACCTAGCAGATTCTTTATTTTCTTTTCCAGTCTTAAATGTATAAATCTTGACAGCAAATGGTATATATCAGCTGCCGAGCTAATTGTGCGAGAATTCTAGCAGTTATTTTTTCTTACCTTTGGGATGTAACGGATTGGACTCTTCCCAAAGTCCGACACCATGTTAATGTACAGTCTCCAAGATTGTGCATGCTAACTCGAACAATTTCTTACATATATTTTCAGCGAATGACTACAGAAGAACTGTCAAACTCTAATACCAGATCTCCTATTTTCCCCAAATCGATTTCGATTTGCTCCTGTATCGCATTATCAGACAGTTTCTCTCTGTCTCGTAGAGGAAATCAATGTACTTTTCTCGCCTCCGCTCCCTCCCCGCGTCCAAACTGGAATTCCTTTTCCACTCTCAGTGTTGTCTGCTTGTCATTTGTCTGAAAGGTATTTTCAGTATTCTATGCCAAATCCGTATCTCCGATATAACTACTTCCTTTTCAAAATACATTTTTCCTGTAGCCATTTCGCTTTAGCTTCCCTGCTTCTGCAGTCTCGGACTACTTCAAATGACCACTTTTTTCCCTCAGTTCTTCAGTATAACACTTACACGGTGGTTCTTCATGACCATTCCCTTAAACTTCAGCCTGCTCTTCGTCCTACCCCTGTCATCTGATGATGCACTGTTGCCGTACACTTGGAGCAACTCAGATTGAATTGTTGCATCATTATTTCCCTCCAAGCGCGGAAAACCAACTACCGCCGATGTTCTACTTTATCAATGAGTTGCACCACTTAGTTTTGTCCCCTCCAGTACTGTGGTGCGGGAATTATAATGTCTACCAGGACTGCGGGCATGTACCCACCAATACACAAAATACTAACTACATAAGTGTATTTTGAAGGTGTGACAACTAAAACTTTACTACTACCTCTCGTTCTGGGTGTTGAAAAAGAAGAAATCCAGGCAAGTGTCACGTACGACGACGTTTTCTTGGACACCGCTTTTCTCCTAAAAAAATGTTCAAGTTTTACCAGCGACTTGCAAACACGGGGTTATTCACAATAAACACAAGAGACCGCAGTAGATAACGCACAGTTTGCACGCCACAGTGGATAATTGAGTAGCGCGAGGAGTAAAAACGATCCTGAAACTTTTTCTTGTTTTAAACTGTTAGAATATGGCAACTTTTTTAAAACACTCTGTATTTAGTGTGAGAGTCGCGTAATACTAACACCTTTTTCATTTCCTTATACCTCCAAAAAACCTGTAAAAGAGTTTTCTTTCTCGAAATTAGTTCTCCGAGAAGAAACGGTCCGACCTAGATGATGTGAGTGACAGTGCCGTAGTAGAGTTGCGACCTTGCCTTTGTGAAATGAAATGCCAAAGCTACGCCAAACACATCTATTAAGGAGCCATCCGTCAATAATAGCAAGAATACAATCAAACGTAACTAGATTCGTCCCACATGACGTACCGAAACTACTCTAATACTTATACCACCTCGCTAAAGAAATATATGACTAAAGAAGTTGGAACTATAGTCTACTGGTCACATCCAAGATATCAAAGAGTTTCACAACGAGAATTTAACTGGCCACAACAATCGAATGTAAAATCATCATCAGAAATTACCACAAAGGAGAAAATTTCACAGCACAACACCCGAGTAATCCATACAAATTATAAAAATGTATGTACATTTGTACGTATAAATCTGTGTGTGTGTGTGTGTGTGTGTGTGTGTTTTCACTTCTTGTCTCTCTTTTCTATTGTTTTGTTTTGTTATTATTATTATTATTATTATTATTATTACTTGCGTAACAACGCATATACGAAAAGAGCCGCGAAATACCTTTCAGTAATGCTGTGCCATGAATTTCTTTATAAACATTAATTTTCAACAAAACAGAATATATCGTCTTGTTATTGTTCTGTATCTGGCTTTCTATTAAAGGAACATTTTTACGTTACTGTAACTCACTATAAAATTCAACATATCTTCCCTACTTTATAGTTATTGAAAATGAAAATTACTTTGTTATGAATACTGATGTTACAGTTCGCAATGATTGCTCAACATCAAAATTTTGCAGTGGATTTTTGTTAACAGTAAAACACCAATAATTACCACGACTAGCACAAGAACATGAGACTATTATCGGAGAAAAAGACGTTTTTTCTATAAGGTTTGCCAGACCAGAACTAAGCACAGCAAGATTCCTATTATGCTACGAAGGTAAATTATCTTTTTTGTACTGTTAGTAATATATTATCAGCAGCCCGCGTCAACCTGCAAAACACATCATAGAATCTGCTGCTCTGCTCTGCATGTCCGAAAGCTGAAAGAAATAATTTTATTTCACTATTACCTCCCCGCTTCCTTGCGGTATGATAGATTTCATTTAATGCAGTTTGAATGCGCCGCGGCAGCGGCTCGTTCGTTCGTAGCGCAGCTCTGCACCACGGATAATATTTAAATAACTGAAAATGTCTTAAAGGGATGGGATAATATGCCGAGCAAGCTATTACAAATAATAATGCAAGGTTTCATTAAATAACTCTATTCAAAACATTTAAATATGTTAATTATTACACACCTTTAAAATGAGTACGTAATGGCGTACATCTCTCAATCTTGACAAAAGAAGGCTACGCTAGCGTACAATACACCGTCACAGGCTATCCTACTCCCGTAACTCCAAGAAGAAGACAGAGAAATTAATGTTCGTGCTGTATTATTTATACTAGTCACACATTCTCATCTTTGTTTGATATTTATCGTCTGTGGCGGTTTCAGTACTCGCCGACACAGATATTATCTAAAATAAATAATAAAAAAAGTACATAATTCCATACAATAACAAAACATGATACACAATGTTTTCTCTTTACTACATAATATGTCTTTTGCTAATAGACGTTACAGTGTGTGTGTGTGTGTGTGTGTGTGTGTGTGTGTGTTTCCCCCACCTCTTCCTAAACCATTGAACCTATTTCAATCAAACGCATGCCATTTACCGCCTGGAAAGAATAAATAATTGTGGGTGTAAGGTCCACTCACCTAATGGAGATGCAAAAGCAAGGTAACCCACGACGCGAGAATATTCATGCTTTAGTCATACAGTATTTGAGAATGAGAACAGTTAGGTTATGACAACAAACTTTACACATTTCCAACCCTTTACGAAAGCTTTACTCGCTGATGACCCCACGAAACGATGAAAGGAAAAAAGTTTGTCGTTTACTACATTTTTACTGTTTGTGTAGTAAATCTGCCTCATGAAGTATGACGATTTATTACTTCTTTACCACTGACTCTATTCACAACACATCTTGCAGACAGTAGGCACATACAACTATGCCACTGGGTGCATCTTCAAATTTATATCATTCTGCAACTCATAACTCAATAAATACGACGTCGTAAACGTTAAACTGCGTGAAAATGAAACTGCAGGCGGAATTCACTAGATATAAAGGTGAAAATTGTACAACTACATACGAAAAATGTGTGAAATATATTTGACATGTGCTATGCGAGCAAAGCCGCCGGTGAAAAGCTCACCCTAAACTCCTGGAACCATTTCAGTAAAATTTGGTATATATGTTAGTTACAATCGGGAAAGAAATACTGTAGATCTAAGAACCACCGGGAATGCTGAAGAACGGGATAGAATCCGTCGGCTTTGACCAAAACGTCACAAGTTACCACAGCTTGCAAAAATCTACACTGAAAGTCAATCATTAAACAGTTTTACAGTAGTGTAATGGATTGTCTCTACACTTACTAACGACAAATGTTCTACCATGGTATGGCATTCGTGTCAGTTTGCTTCACTAATGTGACGAAAACATATAACATATATCACTGAACCAATGAATATATTGAGTCTATACACAGTAACTAAAGAAAAAAAAATCTTTGTCACGTAATTTCGTGTCCAATAAATCATTTTCATATTAGTACATTAACAACGTAGTTGGTAATGTTCGGTTGAATGTCAACAATGTACGAAGCGGGCGGCGCGAAGCAACTGTTGTTAGCGTCGTCTGGAACGCGGCGTGCCAACGACCGCTGGGGTCGACGACCTGCTCGCACTAACAGCGACGGCGTGCTGAGGTGGCGCCCGAGCAGTCGCGAACCGCGCCGAACCATTCACCAATGTCGGCGTGTTGCAGTGGTTTCCCGCGACCGGCTGGCTGGCGGCACGGCACTCGTCTCTGCTTCTCCGCATGGCTCCCCGTCGTAATGCATGAAACAAATATTCCACAACGGTGTACTGTCTTTAAGGATACAGATTATTAGCTGTGGGAGAAAATGCAACTTGATTAAAAGCGTTTATTGTTCAGTAAGCCGTCGCTTCGCTGGTGTGCACAGGATGTTTTGGCGTGATAACAGGTTTCTTGTGACACTAGTATTCAGGGTTCGTCACACACACGTTGTACTACACACTTTCACTTATTCTCACGGTCGATACGCTGCCAGAGCGTCTCTCAACACGCGAAAATGTTTCGGTTCACACACACTAAATGGTTCCGTCGAGTGATGTTCGTTTGAATCAACTCAGAACGAATCACTAACTACCGTTTTTACACACAGTGTATTGTTCGTTGAGCACTGCACTATGACAGTTAGTCACTCAACACTTAACTTATACCGACGTATATATTGGTGCAGATACAACAGTCATTTTCTGTCCCTACTACACACAATACTCCGTCCTTTTCTAGATTGTTTATGCACACAGTTTATTTTTAATGCATATCAACTGTTCTTAGCATAATCACTCTCATCTACATTGAGTCCATTGTTTTTACCTTGTCATTACACACTTAATACTATTACTAGGCATATATGGCTTTTTTGTAATTATTTAAATGTGTGTGATTTTTGGTACATAGCTTTCTTTTCCTCTTTCAGTGTAGCTTGCCAGGTTATCACCCATCTAGCAAACAGATTTTACCATGTGCATGACAGCTGGACTTCGGCATATTGCTCAATAAATACTTCATTTAGTACTAGTATTATTTTTAATAATCTGTCCTACAGGACTACAGTGTAGTTTCCGGGTGACTTGATTCGCGTACCGCGTAATTAATATTCAAGGGCGTGTACCAAGTACACAGGCTTCAATTGAAGCATCGATACATACAAAGCGTAGGTTACACGGAACGGGTTTGTTTTTGATCGAATTCTGCTCCAGTGTCGTTCTCAGATCACTACTGGCAGTAAACGTTACATCACATAGTTGTTTCATACTACAAAGTCAATTTTTGGCTAGTAGAGACTCTCTCTCAGGGTTCCTTAATTCTAACACAATTACATCTGTTACATTACTATATGAGATTTCATCATTAATTGTACTTATTTACTGCAAATGAAAAATGATTCAAGAAATTAATCATTATTTTATCAACAAAAAGATTCTTCATTGCTTGATAAGCATATAGTATTTTAATGACACTAATTGTCTGTAAACAAAGTCTTCCATTTGCATGCTATTGCTCAGTTTACTGATTCTACTTCCTCAAAATTTTAACTGTACACAAATTCTTTCTTAAAGCTAACATACTTATACTCTAAAACACAATTGAAATCCTCTCATAACTACTACTATTTACATCTGACACGTCACTGAATAAATAATTTTACATCTTTACGTGGATACAGTCCTTTTATTTTCCCCGTCTGGGGATGTGCTAACAAATAGCTACATTCGTGTGGCACCTTTATTACTTCAAAGGGCCCTGAATATACCAATTGCCACTTACTATTTTGCTTTAGGGTGGCTGAAGATTTGGGGTGGTTACGAATAAGCACCATGTCCCCTACATTATATTTCTGTTTGTTAGTTACACCTCGGTCGTACTTCTTTTTTCTCTTTGCGGCACAGCTGGTTAGGTTGTCCCATATCTTTCTTATCTTTTCCTCTCTTGTTTCTGCCCTGGCTGGTAGTCTCGGTAAAGGCGTGAGCCATTCATTCTGTGTCTCATTAACCCCTTTCAATATCTTTATCGGTGGGTATCCTGTATTTGAGTGGGGTGTTAAATTGTGTATTTCTACAAATTTAGGTACCAACTCAGGCCATTTTGTGTGTCTGTTCCCTATGTAAATTCTAAGGAACTTATTCAATTCTCTGAATGTTCTTTCGACTAAACTTGCTTCTGGATGGAACCGGGATACCAGAATATGCTGTATACCTTGTTCCAGGAGGTAATTGCCGGCCGGAGTGGCCGTGCGGTTCTAGGCGCTACAGTCTGGAGCCGAGCGACCGCTACGGTCGCAGGTTCGAATCCTGCCTCGGGCATGGATGTGTGTGATGTCCTTAGGTTAGTTAGGTTTAATTAGTTCTAAGTTCTAGGCGACTGATGACCTCAGAAGTTAAGTCGCATAGTGCTCAGAGCCATTTGAACCAGGAGGTAATTTTTCCAAGTGCGACCCGTGAAATATGTGGCATTGTCAGTCGTTATGGCTTCAGGTTTCCGCACTTGAGGCAAGTATTCTTGATTGATCCATCTGACTATGCTTTTGGCAGTAGCTGATTTTATACAATAAATTGCCAAGTATTTGGAAAAAATATCGTACATAGCCAGTATATATTTCATACCTCCTCTGGCCATGGGATAGGGACCTGCTACATCCAAAGATACTAATTGGAGCGGCCGGAGTGGAACTATGGGATGAAGTTCAAATTTTGTGGACCTATTATAGTGTTTTGCTTTCTGGCTTATAGCGCAAGTCCTAACTGTTACCTGAATTTGGTGTTTCATTCGGGGAAAGTAGCAGTATCTCGCCATGATTTCTGCGCACTTCCCGGTCCCTGCATGGCCCCATGCCAAGTGCGTGTGCCATATTATGACCTTGACGGACTGGTTAGGTATGCATACTGCCCAGCAGTCTTCTTTCGTGCTAAGTTTATGATACAAAATATTGTCCACAATTTTAAAACCTTGCTCATCTCTATTGTTGGCATCATTTTCAATATTGTTAATGATTTTTGCTCACATCGGATCTGATCTCTGTAGTTCAGACATATTTTTACATATATATAGAAAATCCTTCCTGTAAGCATTGTCTCGTACTAAAAGCACTTTATACTCGGCGGATTGTTTTAGCATTTCTGCTAACTCCGGTAATCCTACCGGCAGTCGCGACAAAGCATCCGCTACTATGTTATCTTGTCCTTTTATGTACATAATCTTTATTCGGTATTCTTGTAAGGTAAGCATCCATCTCCTTGGTCGGGTATGGAATAGCTTGCATGACATCAAAAAACTTAACGCCTGGTGGTCACTATACACTTTAATCTCCTTCCCATATAGATAGTAATTAAACTTTTTTACGGCCCAGACTACGGCGAGCGCTCCCAGTTCGGTTGCCGAGTAGGCTCTCTCGCAGCTAGTTAGAGTCGTACTGGCAAAGGCGATAATCTTTATTGTTGCCGGGTCGTTGCCTTCCTTCCACTGGAACAGCACGCTCCCAAGCCATTGGAACACGAGTCTGTCGCAAGACAAAAATTTTTTGATAGGTCCGGGTGCTGCAAAATATTTGCATTCAGCAGGGCGGTTTTAATTGCTTCGAAAGCTTGCTGACATTTGTCAGTCCAAACCCACTGCACATTTTTTCGCAGTGGATTCAACAATGACGCGTCATTTAACAACTGATTAGGTACGAACCTTCTGAAAAAAGACGTAAGTCCAATGAACGCTTTCAATTGTCTCTTAGTTCGGGGGCTCGGAAATTCTCGGATCGCCTCTAGTTTTTTGTTGTCTGGGCTGATACCAAGCGGCGTGATAAGGTGGCCTAGAAATTTAATTTTATTGCGTCCGAATTTTGACTTTTCTAAATTTGCTGTCACACCTGCTTGCTTAAATTTCTCTAATACTCTATGCAGCAATTCCATATGTTCGTCCCAAGTAGCAGTAGCGATTACAAGGTCATCAACATATACTGTGATTTTTTCTAACAAGTCTGGACCCAGTACCGTGTCTAGAGCAGTAATAAATACTCCAGCACTTACATTCAATCCGAAGGGAAGTACCTTGAATTGGTAACTTCGCCCTCCGAATATGAAGGCTGTGTACTTCCTTGATTCTGGTGTAAGTGGGATTTGCCAGTACGAACTTTTAAGATCGACCGAGGTCAAGTACTGCACTCCGTGGAATTTTTGTATCTGCTCATCTAAATTTTCTGGGCGCGTTCTGACAGGTATAATAATTTTACTGATGTCCTGTGCATCTAACACTAGCCGGATTTTTCCGTTGGCTTTCGCCACTGCTACAAGAGGACTACTGTAAGGGGAGAGAGAAGGCTCAATGATATCCCATTCTAACATCTTCCGAATCTCTTTCGCCACTACTTCCCTCCTCGACCAAGGGATGGAGTAAGATGCGCGACAGTATGTTTTGTGGGGCATCACCTCTATGTAATAGTGGTACCCCTTGACTATTCCTGGTCGGTCGGTAAATACAATGGTATATTCCGATAGCAGCTGCGTCGACTGTTGCTTTTGTATGTTGCTTAAACCTTCAGATTCCTGTACTTTGGTTTGAAATTCAACAACATTTGTTTCAAAATTTCGATCTTCTATACTCGGATAATAGAGATCTGTCACAGGTGAATAATCATTGAGGTGTAGTACCCAGGGGTTCCTACCTTTGATATTAATTCGATTGCAACATGGCACAAGTACCTCCTTCGGTTTCATCATAGACAACTCAATCCTCCTACCTTTATTAACTATGCTTAGTTTTCCCGAGGAGAGGTCGATCACTGCGTCCCTCTCACGGAGAAAATCTACTCCCAGAATGCAGACCACCTTTAACCCTTGAACAATGAGGAACGAGCTCACTATGGCTTCGCCCTCCTTATAAATCTCTACCTGCACCTGGTACTTAACTAATTGGCTCTGTGCACTTATAGCTCCAGACACCTTGCAATTATTAACCGGGAAAGTCGGTATGCTACGTCCCTTCCCCAGCGCTTTACACAACTCTGTACTCTTTACACTCACCGAGGCACCTGTGTCGATGATTATATTCACTGCAACATCATTGATTTTCGCTTCTATTATGGCTTGCACATTTTCGTTGCTATCTTTCTTACATTCATGCGGTTCGGTCAGTAGATCTTTATCCATACTGATACCGTCGTCGTATCGCAGCATATGTATTCCAGGGATATTATTGTCATTTGTGTTGCTTTCACTCCACCCCTCGGCCAGCGATGGAGAGCATATCGAGGCCGATTCTAGTTTGTTGGAGGGCTTGCTTGCGAGGTACTTGGACGGCTATTGTCCGCGACCTCTACTATGTGTACGTTTTGATTTGTAGGCCGCCACGACTGCGCAATAGGCGCGTTTTGCAGTGGTGGTCTGTTGTTATCGTACCGGTCATTACCCCGCCGCTCTGGGCTTGGTCGCTGATTCTGATTCCAATTGCGAATACTGTCGCTGTAATTGCTATGCCACTGACATCGCGCATTTTTCCAGCGGTTGGTTCCTGGCAGTCCGGAATCGTACCGGTCGTCAAATCGACGCTTTTTGTTATGGGACGGTTGACTATACCCGTTCTGACTTCTCCCATTATTACCATTTTGCGAATGCTCTTGCCGCTTGTTACCACCCCCACCATTTCCATGGTTGTGGTTTTGTGCACTATTATTTCTATCATGTTTACACCCTGATCCATTATTCCTCGAGTGATCACACGCTGCTTTTGCGTCTTCCTGGATTAAGTCTATTGAATCTAGAACAGACAGGAAATGTTCCATGTCTCTCTCTGGTACGTGTATTAATTTCTCTTTGATATGAATGGGTAAATGTGATTTTAGGAGTCTTATTATGTCTCTTGGTGAGATAGGGTCGTCCCAGTAGCGCGTTTTGTTTATATATTTCTCGAAATACCGTCTCAGATTCCCAAGACGGGGTGAGTACGGTTCGGGATTGTATACTTCTTTTCTTAGCCGCTCTTGTATACAAGGCGACCAGTATTTCGACAAAAACGCCCTTTCAAACTGTTCATACGTCATGCAGCTGTCTGCTACTTCCGTAGCCCACAACGCTGCATCACCCTGAATGTATGACATTACGTATTGAATTTTCTGTGCTTCGTTCCACACACTAGGCAAGATATTTTTAAAGCTTTTTATGAATACTACTGGGTGTACTGACTTCCGTTCAGTAGTAAACGTTTGAAACTGCCTATTTTTATCAAACTTTCTTCAACTAATATTTTTGGACTATACTGGTTTGCTCCTGGGACATAGGCTGTGCGCTCGGAACCGAAGCTACAGCTCTTCGCATTATCGCCTAAAGATTCACCATTGTTGCGTCGCGTATAAGTTTGTGCGCTGCCAAAAACATTGGCTGTTGGCGACATAGTTTCATGTTCAAGATGCTTGTTACTCTGTGCTAAACCCTTTTTCAAGTCGGATATCCGTTTGTTAATATTCACTTGCCACTGCGGAATATCCTCACTGAGTATTTGTTTGATGGTTTGCACGTCGTTCTGTACCTGACTATTTACTGCGGTACTGAACGATTCGGGATCTCTATCTGCCATGGCTGCTTGTACCTTAGAATTAATATTTTTGTCTATCTCACTCTCCTTCGCTTCTAGCCATGAGTTGAATTCGGTTTCAATTTTAGTCGCTTGTTCGTTCCACTTATGCTCTACAAGCTGTGTGGAATCTATTTCTAGCTTTTCTAATCGGTTGGCTAAAACACCTATCTCGTCTACCCTGTTAGTGTTTGCTACTTGCAGGTTGTTGACCTGTACAGTCAACTCCTGCACGGCCTTAGGTATCGACTCATAATTCTGTTTCATACAGGCAATCTCTTTTTTCATATTTTCTAACGATTGCACAAGTTGCTGGTCCCGCTCAGCTTGCTGGGGATCCCGCTCAGCCTGCTGGGCAAGAAACTTTTCCTCTAGCCGGCGATCCCGCTCAGCTTGCTGGGCAAGGAAATTTTCTGCTAACTGGCAATCTCGCTCAGCCGTCTGGCGATCTCGCTCAGCTTGCTGGCGATCTCGCTCGGCTTGCTGTTGTGCAAATTTTGCCTGGTAATCCAGCACGCGCTCTAATATCGCCTGAAGTGAATACCCCCCAGGCAGATTACCACTCTCTGGTTCCTGCTTTTCTGGAGGTGGTGCAATTTCTTTATCTACCTCTCCTTGAGCACTGGTGGGCGGTGGCATCACTTCCTGTGCCCCTGCCCCCACATTTTCGCGTGGTATATCCTCAAAGAGAGTACTTGTACTGCTTAATGCACCCGTTTCTACATTTCCTGCACTAACTAATGGCTGTTCCTCAGTATCCATATTGCTCGGACGTTGACTACGCAATTTAACCATATTCATAAATTACCTACTCGAACACAAGGTCTGACAGTTTTTCCTTGCACACAAAATATGTTAATTTATCTACAATACACTGCACACTAAAAATTACTATCTACAACCAACTTTGCCCGGTCATAAACACTAACTTCAAACTACGCACACCACTAGCGATATGAGATCACTTCACTGGAGTTAAGCTTCTACAAACAGGACAACTACACTGTAGTCTTACCTTTAGTTTATCTGATTTCGGGGTTCGGCTGCCCCCGGATGATGTAGTCGTTACAGTTATTCAGTACTATCAGGATCGTTTCCTCTGACTCGCTTGTAGTGGTGCGTTTTTTCATGAAAGAATGTTTGTACATTCATTAATATATGGCATTAATCATGATACACATACATAAATACTAAATACATACATGTATATAACAATAGACACTGAAAGAAAATACATAAAACAATTATTTTCGTGGCCACTGCAAATTCGGGCCCCGCGTTTTTGGGCGACAGTTTCACTTCTTCTCTCTCTTTTCTATTATTTTGTTTTGTTGTTATTATTATTATTATTACTTGCGTAACAACGCATATACGAAAAGAGCCGCGAAATACCTTTCAGTAATGCTGCGCCATGAATTTCTTTATAAACATTAATTTTCAACAAAGCAGAATATATCGTCTCGTTATTGTTCTGTATCTGGCTTTCTATTAAAGGAACATTTTTACGTTACTGTAACTCACTATAAAATTCAACATATCTTCCCTACTTTATAGTTATTGAAAATGAAAATTACTTTGCTGTGAATACTGATGTTACAGTTCGCAATGATTGCTCAACATCAAAATTTTGCAGTGGATTTTTGTTAACAGTAAAACACCAATAATTACCACGACTAGCACAAGAACATGAGACTATTATCGGAGAAAAAGACGTTTTTTCTATAAGGTTTGCCAGACCAGAACTAAGCACAGCAAGATTCCTATTATGTTACGAAGGTAAATTATCTTTTTTGTACTGTTAGTAATATATTATCAGCAGCCCGCGTCAACCTGCAAAACACATCATAAAATCTGCTGCTCTGCACTGCATGTCCGAAAGCTGAAAGAAATAATTTTATTTCACTATTACCTCCCCGCTTCCTTGCGGTATGATAGATTTCATTTAATGCAGTTTGAATGCGCCGCGGCAGCGGCTCGTTCGTTCGTAGCGCAGCTCTGCACCACGGATAATATTTAAATAACTGAAAATGTCTTAAAGGGATGGGATAATATGCCGAGCAAGCTATTACAAATAATAATGCAAGGTTTCATTAAATAACTCTATTCAAAACATTTAAATATGTTAATTATTACACACCTTTAAAATGAGTACGTAATGGCGTACATCTCTCAATCTTGACAAAAGAAGGCTACGCTAGCGTACAACACACCGTCACAGGCTATCCTACTCCCGTAACTCCAAGAAGAAGACAGAGAAATTAATGTTCGTGCTGTATTATTTATACTAGTCACACATTCTCATCTTTGTTTGATATTTATCGTCTGTGGCGGTTTCAGTACTCGCCGACACAGATATTATCTAAAATAAATAATAAAAAAAAGTACATAATTCCATACAATAACAAAACATGATACACAATGTTTTCTCTTTACTACATAATATGTCTTTTGCTAATAGACGTTACAGTGTGTGTGTGTGTGTGTGTGTGTGTGTGTGTGTGTGTTTCCCCCACCTCTTCCTAAACCATTGAACCTATTTCAATCAAACGCATGCCATTTACCGCCTGGAAAGAATAAATAATTGTGGGTGTAAGAACCACTCACCTAGTGGAGATGCAAAAGCAAGGTAACCCACGACGCGAGAATATTCATGCTTTAGTCATACAGTATTTGAGAATGAGAACAGTTAGGTTATGACAACAAACTTTACACATATCCAACCCTTTACGAAAGCTTTTCGCGCTGATGACCCCACGAAACGATGAAAGGAAAAAAGTTTGTCGTTTACTACATTTTTACTGTTTGTGTAGTAAATCTGCCTCATGAAGTATGACGATTTATTACTTCTTTACCACTAACTCTATTCACAACACATCTTGCAGACAGTAGGCACATACAACTATGCCACTGGGTGCATCTTCAAATTTATATCATTCTGCAACTCACAAGTCAATAAATACGACGTCGTAAACGTTAAACTGCGTGAAAATGAAACTGCAGGCGAAATTCACTAGATATAAAGGTGAAAATTGTACAACTACATACGAAAAATGTGTGAAATATATTTGACATGTGCTATGCGACCAAAGCCGCCGGTGAAAAGCTCACCCTAAACTCCTGGAACCATTTCAATAAAATTTGGTATATATGTTAGTTACAATCGGGAAAGAAATACTGTAGATCTAAGAACCACCGGGAATGCTGAAGAACGGGATAGAATCCGTCGGCTTTGACCAAAACGTCACAAGTTACCACAGCTTGCAAAAATTTAAAAGCATAGACGAATGTTGAGAAACAAAATATTGTAGTACAGAGAAAACATATCGCGGACAAATATGACGTACATCCATATTTCGAACATAATGTTACGTATATCACTTTTTTCACAGTAGAAAAGCCTAGTATCCTACTCTTCAGTTGATCTACATAGGTCAGTTGTATGATAGGGTAGTAGCGCTAGCAAATGCAAAAAAAGTGACATAAGTAACACTGTCATGGAGTACCTCAGTTGTCAAATATACAAATTTTACGTATGTCGGCTTTTTCGCCTTCGCTAGTACTATTATCAACTGAAGAATAAGATACTAATAATAGGGAACGTGAAAAAAAGGATCACACGCAAAATTTGTATCCTGTACTTAAGCTGACCTACATGGTCAGCTGAAAAACAGGATACAGCCTTCGTAGTTCAGGTGAGGTACGTAATTCCAGTGTTACGTACGTCGCTTGTTTTGCTTTCGCTAGTATTAGTATTCCACTCTTCAGCTGACTTACATACTACAAAACACTATTCAGCTGCAGAGCAAGCAGCAATTGTATCCACTCACTTTCAGACAGAGATATAATTCAAAACATGTACACGAATGTTTTTTAATTACCACAAGCGACCAAAAGGTGCATAATATCTGTGTCTTAATAACACATTCATTTACTTCTATTTACGATTATGACGCTTCGCCACAGAAGATAACCGATTTCTTATCTATGGCTCGAAAATAAACAAATTAATATCTACGACTAAAATATGACGCCATTGTTCAAAGTCGACGAATTGGATCCCATTCTTCAATTGACTCGAACCACAAGCTTCATATTAGGATGTGATAATGCGGAGAGAGGAGGAGGACGAGGAGATGGACAGACAGCTAGGGAGAATGAGGAGGTAGGCACAGGCACGGAGAAGGTGAGATGGACAGTGATGAGGCAGGTGTAAATGGACAGAGGGGAGAGGAGGTGAGGGACAGAGGATGGAAAGAGGAAGAGAGGAACAGAGAGAGGGAAGAAGAGGAGATGGACACAGAAAGAAAAGGGGAGGAAATGGATAGAGATAAGGGGAGGAGGAGATTCGCAAAGAGAGGAAGAGGAGGAGATGGAATTAGTGGGGAGAAGAAGATGACTGAGAGAGGTGGGAGTAGGGGATGTACAGAGAGAGGGAGAGGGAGGAGATGGACTAATATATGAGTGGAATAAATACATAGGCAGGCAACGCCAGATACTCAGCTAGTATCTTCTAAATAATTCAATGCAATAAACAGCTGACCCGTGTTTTCTTTAAACAACACAAATTGCGAGAGGACTGCCAAGCATCACAAAGAGTTTTTCATTAAATGAGCGGTGGGAAGTAGATACACATTTCTTAACAGCAAGGCACCCATTTCCACATACAGTACATTGGACACCAAATTATCCAGGGAACAATCATGAATGTGCAGGAGTCTATAAATAGCAAGGGAGAGTGTTGTGTCTGTGGGATAGTGAATCTAAAAACACGTGATATTTCTTGGTCGCTATTTGAGTTTCGTGACCGATTTTTGAATCACATGGAGATATGTGAGACACGAGGTTGTGTTTCGTGCAGCGTTTATAAATATCACGTGTTCTGCATGTTCACGTGTTGTATAATATATTAAAGCTATTTGGAGGATATTGTTAATTCTTCGGTTTTAGAGTCTGATAGGGAGTGAAACTCTGTATATATTTAGAACTAGTTAAATAATGGGTGGATAATTAAACCATTTTTCGTCAGTCGTGCATCATCTTGTACCTTGGAACAAGAAGTATTCCTCCTCCCCCCTCTACAGACTGAGCTGTTTCAACAATAACTTTTTCTCAATAAGTAACGATACGAAGATACTATGAATACCAAGAAATTTTGCTTAACTCGAATACCGCGACGAGAAAGCGAAAGCTCCAATGACAATGAATAAAAGTTAAATCTCTTTTTAGACAATGTGGTGTAAAATTCTCAATAATTATAAATCTGCATGCATTTATGAAATAATTCATCATCAAAATTGTGGATGTCAGACTGTTGTGGCGACTGACGACGTCATTGCTCTGTCATAGATGACCGATCAGTTTGACATAATTCTTACGTGAACATTGCTGTATTCGCACTCCCAGATACCGTCCCCGGGTCGTTCCTACTTGCGATAAATTTGCCTAATAGATAATGTCCACACCGTGTCGTATCACACAGTAATCTGTGTTTTCAGTGCAAATAGACAATCCTACTCCTATTCGTAATCATGTCTTCTTTAAATTATTGGGTTGGAATTCCTTTTTGTGAACCAAAAGCGATAAAAAAAAGTCCTGGACGTAAAATGCATGTTATAATTCGTGGACTGTAAAAGCGATTTTTTTTTAAATACAATAGACGTTGTTGTTAATCGATTATAGTCTCTCTTTAACATCTCTGGTTCCGTCAATACAAAAATCAACTTTCATTTAAGGGCATCGTGCCAGTTCAGTCAAGTAATCACACACAAGCACCGCCTTTTATACGTAAAGCGAAGCATACCTCTGCCTTCATACTCCTCAGAGTCACTTAAAAATGTATTTATAGAGCACAATCAGCGAGCAATTATGTTGTGAATCACAAATACCGGAACGCGTTTCTATATAGGAAGTTATTAATGCTCTTCAGGGTTCCTCTGTATTATTTAGTTATGACTGTTTGCCAGGATTTATAGAATCTGGAGTCTATTAGCAGTACTTTTACTAAAATCTCGTCAGAGTAGCATCCATTACCAACCTCGTAGCGATGTATGTTATTACTTGATAAAACATGCCTCTGGCGTTGAGTCATTATTCCTCAATACATCACCAACCCTTCCATGACCAGCCACATCTCCAGTGCCACGTTAAGTGTGACATACGTTTCACAATAGCAGCTTTTGGAAAAGTCAGAGATATTATTTATACATCGCGCTCGTAATAACTCGCGCCTAAGAATGTTCGTATTTCCTGTAAGATGTCAGTATGAGAGTCTTTCCTTGAAACTAAAAACCGCCAGTCCGCCTTGTGAAAATTAACTCTCGAAGTCTTTTGAAACTAAATATTTTTTTTTTATTTTCATTATATCAGCTCAGTGCTTATTGCACAAAGCCCGTTGCGAAAAGTCATACAAGAAAAAAAGGTAGCTCAGTAGAATCCTCTAGTGTTAACAAAGAGAAAGAAAGATACGTAGAAGGTTCTGCAAATGACAATTCCCGATGAAAAATGACTTTCAGATCTCTCTTCCAAAGTCTTAATCAATATAATCTTAATCTGCGGCAGGAACACTAATGACTGTGCGATACAAGGAGGTAACTACTGTTAATAGCTAGAATGACAAAACGCAATGGAGGTAAAACACACGAGCTGTCGTGGTGGAATTGAACGCCTCTTGTAACGTTCCGATGGTTGTTGACGGAGACTTGGTAACTATGTCGAAAAATAGTGTCATTTTTTTGTGTCTTTTTGAAGTGTAGTGCAGCACGCCAAAAAAAGTTGTGGAGTATTCTAACTCATCCCGAAGGCGCTCTATTCAGCTCAGAACTCTGGGTACGCCAGACAATTTCAGGAATATTATTGTCCACAAACCATTGTCTCACAGGTATTGCCTTGTGACTTGGTGCATTGTCATGCTCATAGAACCATCATCTCTGAACTGATTTACTACTGTACGCAGTGCCCAATGATGTAAAATGATTTCATGTCCTTCCACATTTAGCGTTTCCTTAAGAGCAATAATGGGACCACACCTTAACCACGATAAAATTCCCCATTCCGCGACACCACTTCCTCCATACATCTCTGTTGGCACAAACATGATGTCAGATACCGGTGTTGGACAAAAATATCGAAACACCACGATAAATGCTTGCTTGAACATGAATGCAGATGCTAGCAAGCCTACAGGTTGCGCTGTTGTATCTGATCACGAACGGTTCCTGTGACGGTGACGTATGGTGACGTATGGTGGGTGCTTCCGCAACCAAGATAGACTAAATGTTTGGTGTTTTAAGAGGCACCGTATCGGTGACTTAAAGCGGGAGGACGAAAGCTGCAAAAGTCGCTTAAGAGCTGATTGTCGCGCTTGTGAACGCTGTCAGCGTCTAAACACCACAAAGGTAGCTCCGTAAGCAGGAAATCGCAGGGCGAGTTGGAATTCTAAAACTATTCATCAGTGAAGCAAACGTCAGCAACAGAAAATTGTTGTTCTGAAACCATGACACCTGGGCGATAGAGCAGTGGAAACAAGTCGTTTGGTCGGATAAGTACTGTTTCATACTGTTTCCAACTTCTGGCCGAGTTTACGTCCCAAAAGTGAAAAATGGCAGGCTTCGGTGATACTTTGGGCAGCCATGTCGTGATATCCATAGTTACTCTGCAAGGTCACATTGCTGCCAAAAATTACGTGATGCTCTTGGCTGATCAGATCCATCCCGTGGTGCAATGTTTGTTCCCTAATGGTGATGCTGTGTTCCAAAGCAACAGGGCCCCGTTCACGCAGCTCATATCGTCCAGGGCTGTTTTTGTGAGCACGAGGATGAACTGTCGTATCTGCGCTATCGCTGTCACCAGATGTCATTATTATTCAGCCTTTGTGGCCTTGTTTGGAGAGAAGGGTAAGTGATCGCTATCCACCCCCATCATCGTTACCTGAGCTTCCCCCTATTTCGCAGGAAGAACGACTTAAGATTCCCTTCAAAACCATGTAGTCCCCGTTTTTATCCATTCCGAGACGCCTGAAAGATGTTCTGATGGCCAGCGGTTTTCCAACACCGTATTAGTCATGATAATATGTTGTGCTTTTGGCGTCTCCATATTTTTGTCCACCCCTGTAGCATTCTCCAGACAATCGCCAAACTGAAGCGCTTTCATCGGACTGCCACAGGCTATAGCCTGATTATTACTCCATATCACTCGATTCCAGTTATCCGCCGTCCAGTGACATTTCACCTCAAGTGTCAGCTGGTACTGACAACAGAAAAGTGTAAGTTAAAAGCAGCTGCTCGACCATTGCATCCCACTCATTTCGACTCCCTACGTACATTATTTGTGGTAACTGTACTGTTAGTAATACGGGGTATTCAAAAAGTCTCTTCTCAGTGCCGTATGATTGTTAGCCGCGCGTGCCGTATGCCGCAGTGAATATACCGAAATGAAACTCAGTGAAATACAAGTTATTAATTTATTGAATATTCATTTTTACTTGCAAATTTTTAAATTAAATATTGAAAGTGTCCTCCCTGTTTTTGAATACACAATTGAATTCGTCTAATCATGTTTCCAAACACAAGCTGTAACACTTCTTTTGTAACAGAAGCAGTGAAAGTGGATATTTCAGTTTTCAATTCATCGATAGATTTTGGACGGTTTTTATAGACAGTTGCATTCGCTGTACCCCAGAAGAAAAAGTCAGGTGGTGTTAGATCAGGCGATCGTGGAGGCCGAAGTCCCTGTGAAATTATGCGATCACCAAAAACATCAGCAAGCAGCGACATTGAAACGCGAGCTGTATGCGCTGTTGCACCATCTTGTTGAAAATAACCGTTCAGCATTTCACTTATCACAAGTTCTCCTATGAATAGGTACAGAATTTCACTGCAGTATCGTTGTGAGTTTATTGTTTCGCTGAAAAATATGGGACCCACAGTCCGACGTCTAGAAATTGCAATCCAAACTCCTATTTTCACACAATGAAGTGGTTCCTCATAATACATCATGCATTTGCGGTACCCCACATACGAGAATTTTGCGTGTTCATGTCCCCGGATAAATGAAACCACGCCTCACCAGTGAAAAACGTTTCATTAAGACTATCCCTTCCATTTTGCTGATCGAAATTTTTGAAACATTGACAATAATGCAGTCTCTTGCCATGACCAGTATTTTTCAGTTCTTGCACGACTGTCACTTTGTATGCGAAAAGTTCTAATTTTTTCCTTACAGCTGTGTGGGCCATTCCGACACTAACATAGATTTCCTGGGCGAGTTTCCGTACTGACTTGCTCGAAATCATGGACATTTTGTCGGAAGTATCGAGTACTTTATCCTCAGACAAAACGCTACGACGACCACTTCTCGATGCATCTGTCACTGAACCCGTACGCTGAAATTTGTTAATCAAATCTCGCACAGTATCACGATGTCCAGCTTTGAACACTTGTTCGACTAAAAACACACGTTCTTCAGTGGTTAGAATTTTAACACTGACAAAAACGAAACAAACGAACTAAACTTAAACGTTCACGTCAACACATAACGACACACGCCAACGATAATACTGAGATAAACGACACAGTGAAATGTTGGGAGAGTCCACCTGAAGGCAAGTAACCCAGGCAGCCGAAAAACCATACGGCACGCGGGGCTAACAATCATGGGGCACTGCGGAAAGAACATCCCGTACTTTGGAGCTCTGATTTTTGTACATCCTCCCTCCGCAATGCTCGACCATCTCTGTCAGTCAGTACATTATATCTGCCAGGTCTTGGTTTAACTGCGGTTGTTAGCGTTCCCACTCACATGAAAAGAGTCGACTTGAGCAGCGTTAGAAAGGCTGAAATGTCCCTGATGGATTTGTTACTAAAATGACATCCAGTAGTAGTCAACGTTCAAAATACACTCATGCTCATAAATTAAGGATAATGCTGACACATGGTGAAACAACGCTCTGGTGGGCGGTTTGCTGGTTTAAATCACCTCGGGGTATGACCATGCGGTGCATTTGACCTGCGGTCGTCGCACGGTGGCGCTGGCAGCAGTCCACATACGCAGAGGTGCGTTGGTGCATGTCAGAGTACCGTGCAGCGAGTAAGTGCGCAGACGTTCCCAGACGTGCTAATGGTGACTGTGTGTTGAAAATGGCTCAAAGAACATATATTGATGACGTTTTGAGGGGTAGAATACTAGGGCGACTGGAGGCTGGTCAAACACAGCAGGTCGTAGCACCGGCCCTCCGTGTGCCACAAAGTATGATTCCAGCAGACAGGAAACATGTCCAGGCGCTACAGTACGGGACGTTCAAAGCGTACAACACCATAAGAAGGCCGATATCTCACCATCAGTGCCCGCAGACGACCACGGGGTGCTGCAGGTAGCCTTGCTCGGGACCTTACCGCAGCCACGGGATCAGTTGTCTCCAGACACACAGTCTACAGACGACTGAACAGACATGGTTTATTCACCCGGAGACCTGCAAGGTACATTCCACTGATCCCAGGTCACAGGAGAGCCCGTAAAGCCTGGTGTCAAGCACACAGTACATGGTCATTGGAACAGTGGTCCCAGGTTATGTTCACGGACGAGTCCAGGTATAATCTGAACAGTGATTCTCGCTGGGTTTTCATCTCACGTGAACCAGGAACCAGATGCCAACCCCTTAATGTCCTCGGAAGGGACCTGTATGGAGGTCGTGGTCTGATGGCGAGGGATGGGATTATGATTGGTGCACGTACATCCCTGCATGTCTTTGACAGAGGAACTGTAACAGGTCAGGTGTACCGGGACGTCATTTTGCACCAGTATGTCCGCCTTTTCAGGGTTGCAGTGGGTCCCATCTTCCTCCTGACGGATGATAACGCACGGCTCCACCGAGCTGTCGTCATGGAGGAGTACCTTGAAACAGAAGATATCAGGTGATTGGAGTGGCTTGCCTGTTCTCCTGACCTAAACCCCATCGAGCACATCTGGGATGCTCTCGGTCGACGTATCGCTGTACGTCTTCAAACCCCTACGACATTTCAGGAGCTCCGACAGGCACTGGTGCAAGAATGGGAGGCTATAGCCCAGCAGCTGCTCGACCACCTGATCCAGAGTATGCCAACCCGTTGTGCGGCCTGTGTACGTGTGCATGGTCATCATATCCCATATTGATGTCGCGGTACATGCACAGGAAACAGTGGCGTTTTGTAGCACATGTGTTTCTGGACGGTTTTCTCAACTTATCACCAATATCTGTGTCGTGTGTGTTCCCTATGTGCCTATGCTATTAGCGCCAGTTTTGTGTAGTGCCAAGTTGTGTGGCATCACATTCTGCAATTATCCTTAATTTATGAGCATGAGTGTAATTGAGCTCTACTTACCGACCTACTATGCTGTTACTGTTTTGCTACAGACAACACAATACTTCCTTTTATTCCGGCGGGTTCCCCTCTCGTCACATATAGATGTCAATTAGGCACTACGTAGGGGTGTCTGGATATTTTCCATCAGATAGTCCGCAGCTCGTGGTCGTGCGGTAGCGTTCTCGCTTCCCACGCCCGGGTTCCCGGGTTCGATTCCCGGCGGGGTCAGAGATTTTCTCTGCCTCGTGATGACTGGGTGTTGTGTGATGTCCTTAGGTTAGTTAGGTTTAAGTAGTTCTAAGTTCTAGGGGACTGACGACCATAGATGTTAAGTCCCATAGTGCTCAGAGCCATTTGAACCATTTGAACCATCAGATAGTGTATTCATTTGCGACCACTGGTTTGTTACAGGATCCAATTTCTAGGTTTAACTTTCTTTTTTACACTAAGGATTTGGGACATTTTGCATATTGAGCGTCGGCAGCAAGTTTTAACAGAACTTCATGCCACCAGACACGCCGTATTGCCATTGCCGCTAATATATGCTTTACGACAATTAATTATTTGCATTTGGGGTTCTCGTGTTTACCAGTTACAGACGGCTTTCACATTGCAAGTGCAAAATAAAGTGAGCATAATTTTACGAAGTATTCTCTTCCATGTTGCCTCATTGCCGAACGACTGCCTTGGGGTGAAGGAATTTTTCGCTAGCATGTTTCTAAACGGACAGAGAACGTATTTCTACTCATTATCAGGCAGCTCAGCGTGTATCAACATTATCTGCATGTTATATAACTGCGTAAATATTTTTTTCTTACAAACAGTCGATGATGAGAGACGGAGCTCATGAAGTTCCCGCACCCATGTCCGGAGCCGTCCATGGTTCAAATGGTTCAAATGGCTCTGAGCACTATGGGACTTAACATCTGTGGTCATCAGTCCCCTAGAACTTAGAACTACTTAAACCTAACTAACCTAAGGACATCACAAACATCCATGCCCGAGGCAGGATTCGAACCTGCGACCGTAGCAGTGGGCCGTCCATGGACAGTGGCAATATGGTGCTATAATATCCACCCCTGGTAGTATGAAATATTATGATTCGCGATCATGGTGTCCCTGGAAAGGCAGATCTTACAAAAGAATCACTGAGAAGCGACAGTGTCTGTGAAGGCAGCTTTAAATGGGATTAGTATAATTTTTAAAACAGTGATAGTAATGTTTCATATACTTTTTTTCTTTATATTCCTCTGGAAGACTCGCACAACATTTGAGTAAGCGTCGTCTTAACATTAAATAACATCTTCCATCTTTTACAACTCGAGATCTTCTCATAGTTAATTGAATCAATCTTGACGAATTTCAGATAGATGGGCTTAATCGTGCAGTTAGCTACAACGCCGATTATAGATCATTCGCGTCCGCTTCTCTCTAATGGCAGAATTTAAACTGTAAAATAATGGATACGCAGTATTGTTCTTGTATGGAAGAGAAAACATAGGAAGATAGGTAGAGATGTACATTCAATCCTATCTATAGCTATACGTTATCTCATATCGATGTTGCTCGTTGAATTACTATTTAATATATCTTTAAAAGCCTACTATATAATCTCAACCAGTGATGGAAGGCAGAAAACAAACAGAATATTACAGTACTTGTCCCTGAAGTAGACGGCCAGATCTTCGTGGACGATGACCATTTCTGTTCCTGAATATGGGCGACAATAGCGGGAGAGATGGTAGTTCTCATTTTCTGTACACCACACGCAACGTCAGTGTACCGAGCTATATTTAAAACAAGTAGGCTGTGTTTTATTTAGTGACGGTATCAGACTGTATGAAAAGCAGTCCTCATATCAAATTGGGAAGTGGAAGCGGGAATCGATTTTGTACCAACAGGGAGACATAGGCTACAAATCGACTTCATGTCTCATCCTACCCTTCTACAACGTCAGCAAGCACGCAAAAGTTACTTTCTACAGGCACACTTTACAACTGCCGGCTTTGTGCAAGTACAGATCTCACAGGTAGTACACGCAAGCCAAAAGGCTTACTCCAGGCTATGAACCACGGCTATAATGTCATCACACATTTCCTATTGGAGTATGCTAGTTAGCTAGAAGTTCAAAATCCTTGAGTCTTGTGTACTGTCACTTGCTCGAAATTTCATTTCGATATTCTTTAAAATATTTCGGTTGTCAGTACTATGTGGAACACCTAGTAGTGGTAAGATACAAGGAGAGAGAGATCATTTACAAACTGTGCAGAAACCAGACTGCAGTTAAAAGCCTCGAAGTACTTGAAAGGGAAGCAGTAGCTGGTAGCTGAGAAGGGACTAAGAGAGGCAAATCGCCTGTCACCGATATTATTCAATATGTTCATTGAACAAGGAGCAATGTAAAACAAAATAATATGGAGAAGGCTATAAAGTACAGGGAAAAGAAATAAATACTTCGAGGTGTGCCGAATACATTGTAATTATTTCAACGAAAGCAAGGCCTTGGAAGATGAGTTGAAAGGAAATGACAGTGTCTTGGACAAACAACAAAACTAAAACAAGGATAATGGAGCATAGTCTGATTAAATCAAATGATACTGAAGAAATTATATTAGCAAATGAGATACCGAAGTATTAGATGAGATTTGGTATTTGTGCAGCAAAATAATAGCTGCAGAGATAATATAAAACGCAGACAGACCGTCGAACGAAAAACATTTCTGAGAAAGATGAATTTGTTAATACCTATTAACAAGGATTAGGAAGTCTTTTCTAAGGTATTTGTTGAGAGAGTAATCTCGTACAGGAGTGAAATGAGTACGATAACCAGTTCCAGCTAGAAGACAACAGAAGTTTTTGAAACGTGGTGATATACAAAAATGTCGAAGATCGAGTGGGTAGATAGCGTATCTAATGAAGAGGTTCTGTATCGAACTGGGGAAAAAAGAAATTTATGGCATAATTTGACTAACAGAAAGGATCGGTTGATAGGGCACATCCTAAGACGCAGTGGAAGCATCAGTTTGGTAATGAAGGGAAGTGTGAGGGTAAAAACTGAAGAGGGTGACCAGGAAATGAATATTGCAAACAGGTTTGAATGGATGTATGTTGCAGTAGTTTTCTGGAGGTTAAGAGGATTGTACAGGATAGAGCAGCACGGAGAGCTGCATCGAACAAGTCTTCGGACTGAAGACCACAGTGGGAACCTAGCATGATGTGATATTGTACCCATCACCAGTGTTTAAATGATCCTCCAGACAATGTGGATTGTGTCATTTAGCCTGGATTGTGGACAAGCAGTCTTCGCTTTGTCACTATGCTCCATTCAACAAGACATGCGAACATTGTATTGAAGACTGCCCACAGGAACTGTCGCTGGTACGCTAAAAGCTCTCGTACTAGGATGCCTGTATGAAACAAGTCTCCATGTTATCACACCCAAGCCTGCATTATTTTTTCCCTTACTATCAATAATTTTTTATCTCACAGGAAACTTTCAGGAAAAGAAAGACTATATTATTTTGCTGGGCACCCATTGTGCAAGGCTTTTTGAAGATAGTCAAAGTAGGCAATAACTAAAACTCCCATTTCCATCACCATGTAATTTCTTCATTTTGGTAACGACTAATAAACTGTTAGAGTAGTTAATGGATATCTACTGAGGAAGTGTCTCCCCCCGTGCGGGAATCACGGTAATATATCGCAAGCACAAAGCAGGGTAGACGCCAGGACAAATGGAAATTTGGGCCGCTCCTAGAAGCATGCCCGGATAGCTGCAGTTGTTAATGCAACTGCTCTCGTAATCGCAGTTTGTGAGTTCATTCTTAACTTACGCAACAAATTATTGTTAAATGGAGGAAGCAGCGACTGGCGTACTACCTTACAAGAGATGAAGCAGCGGCAGCTATGACTAAGCGAAAGTAGTAACAGACGGAAAGCAAGATATATCGCTATCTCTCTCTCTCTCTCTCTCTCTCTTTCGCGTCCCCTCCACCAGCGCCTCGCGTCTCCCTCGCAGCGCGCCTCTGTTGAAATGAGAGAAACTGCAGCGTCAGTCGGTGACTAGACTCCGAGTAGTTCTTGTGTGTCACTCATCTTCTCGATAGTTTCTGCAGGCAGTCTGTAAACATTGCTCCTCCGTCGCTCAAATGCTGGTTTCCTTGGCTTAATGAGAGAGAGAGAGAGAGAGAGAGAGAGAGAGAGAGAGAGAGATGTGTTGTCGAAAATATATTTTCTGCTTCTTCTTGTTCTTCTTCCACTGTACTTGTAGTATTAGGCCTTTGCATGCTGCGTGCTGCGGTACCCACCTCTTCTTTTGCTCTCTCAGGATTCTTCCGCGTACCGGATTATATAGCTTCTGGCTTTCAAAGCTAGTATGCCGCAGTTCATTCTGTCGATTTATTCGCTCAATTTCTTCTGTTCTCCTCAGTTTGTTTCTTATGTTAAATATGTTTAATTCCTTCATTATGTCGCTGTCTCTTAATCTGTCTACTCTGGTATAACTATTGAACAGCACTGAGAAGTCTCATTTCAGATGCCTGGATGCTACTCTCTTGTTGCTTGTAAATGACGAGTCAATGTGCAAATATTATTATTAATCGAATCAACCACAGTACCATCAAATTCGATTTTTATAAATTTTGAAGTGAATTAATTGTCTTTCAGTCTTAATTTACAAGTATTGTACATTGTAAGACAGTAGTAGCGTCGATTTTGCTTTCTTTACGCCGTTGAGATTTACGGAATTTAGTTATATGCCTCTTCTTCCGCCATTTTTGACCGTGAATATAATACTGATTTTTATCGGACTTCCTCTTCAGATGCAGGCAGCTACAGTGACATGACGTTAGCACAATGCACGGAAGAAAATAAAACTTTCGTGGTTTTACACTAAAAAGAAATCATACTTCATACTTCCTTAAAAAAAATTGTTCAGACAACACAATGTACACTACTCACTTCTCACAAAAAATACGTCTTCTCCCTACGAGAACTAAAGACTGTGTCTACGTAATAATTGACAAAAAAATGAACGAAATTTTTATCATTTTTCATCCGCCTTCCGGCGAAGCAAAATACATCTTTTCCGACGCTTACAGAGGTCGCGCTATTGTTTATTATCGTTGCTTTTTAGCTTTTGTTGTACCTTGTTGGGTCTTTTCCTTATGTACCTATACATCACCTCCGCAGAGCAGTGTGAGGACGGCTGTTACTTCATAAAATTTTATTAGTGTAATTTTTTGTAACTTATTAGTAAAGTACATGTTTATTTTCCCTCGTACGTTTGCCAAATTTAGCTACTTTTTTGTTTACATCTTTGTCATTCTTTTATGCGATATCAGGCCCCAGATAACTAAAACGACTGACCGGTTATGGTACTATATTGCTCACTACTACACTACTGGCCATTAAAATTGCTACACCAAGAAGAAATGCAAATGATAAACGGGTATTCATTGGACAAATATATTATACCAGATCTGACATGTGATTATATTTTCACCCAATTTGGGTGCGTAGATCCTGAGAAATCACTACCCAGAACAACCACCTCTGGCCATAATAACGGCCTTGATACGCCTGGGCACGGAGCTTGGATGGCGTGTACAGGTACAGCTGCCCATGCAGCTTCAACACGATACCACAGTTCATCAAGAGTAGTGACTGGCGTGTTGTGACGAGCCACTTGCTCGCCCACTATTGACCAGACGTTTTCAATTGGTGAGAGATCTGGAGAATGTGTTGGCCAGGGCAACAGTTGAACATTTTCTGTATCCAGGAAGGCCTGTACAGGACCTGCAACAGGCGGTCGTGCATTATCCTGCAGAAACATAGGGTTTCGCAGGGATCGAATGAAGGGTAGAGCCACGGGTCGTAACACATCTGAATTGTAACGTCCACTGTTCAAAGTGCCGTCAATGCGGACAAGAGGTGACCGAGACGTGTAACCAATGACACCCCATACCATCATGCCGGGTGATACGCCAGTATGGCGATGACGAGTACATGCTTCCAATGTGCGTTCACCGCGATGTCGCCAAACACGGATGCGACCATCATGATGCCGTAAACAGAACCTGGATTCATCTGAAAAAATGATGTTTTTTCATTCGTGCACCCAGGTTCATCGTTGAGCACACCATCGAAGGCGCTCCTGTCTGTGATGTAGCGTCAAGGATAATCGCAGCCATGGTCTCCGAGCTGATAGTCCATGCTGCTGCAAACGTCGTCGAACTGTTCGTGCAGATGGTGGTTGTCTTGCAATCGTCCCCATCTGTTGACTCAGGGATCGAGACGTGGCTGTACGATCCGTTACATCCATGCTGATAAGATGCCTGTCATCTCGACTGCTAGTGATACGAGGCCGTTGGGATCCAGCACGGCGTTCCGTATTACCTTCCTGAACCCACCGATTCCATATTCTGCTAACAGTCATTAGATCTCGACCAACGCGAGCAGCAATGTCGCGATACGATAAACCGGAATCGCGACGGGCTAAAATCCGACCTTTATGAAAGTCGGAAACGTGATGGTACTCATTTCTCCTCCTTACACGAGGCATCACAACAACGTTTCACAAGGCAACGCCGGTCAACTGCTGTTTGCGTATGAGAAATCGGTTGGAAACTTTCCTCATGTCAGCACGTTGTAGCTGTCGCCACCGGCGCCAGCCTTGCTTGAATGCTCTGAAAAGCTAATCATTTGCATATCACAGTACCTTCTCCCTGTAGGTTAAATTTCGCGTCTGCAGCACGTCATCTTCGTGAAGTAGCAATTTTAATCACCAGTAGTGTATTTTGGTTCTTATGGAATCCCTTCCCATAAAAGCTATTGTTTTAGCTTTCTTTGTGGATATAGTCATATTGTAGTTTCGGATATTTCACTTTGAAGCTAGTTTCCTGTTTGCAGGTCATTCTCTTTGTTTAAATTGTGACATTACCATACGTTCGGGATTAATTTGGACAGTCCTGACTCTTTAGTGCTGTCCGGGGTTGGAACTGATTTTTCAGTCCACACCGTATATACAGGGTGGTCCACTGATAGTGACCGGGCCAAATATCTCACGAAATAAGCGTCAAACGAAAAAACTACAAAGGACGAAACATGTCTAGCTTCAAGGGGGAAACCAGATTGCGCTATGGTTGGCCCGCTAGATGACGCTGCCATAGGTCAAACGGATATCAACTGCGTTTTTTTTTTAAATATGAACACGGGTAATGTATCACGAAGCAAACACCGTCTGCACTGGCGGAATATTACGTGATACCACGTACTTATACTTTTGTGACTATTACAGTGCCATCAATCACAAAGCGAAAAAAGTGGTACACTAAATCATTCACATTTCTTTACGTACTACACGAATATGTAATAATAAATGGGGGTTCCTATATAAGAAAAAACGTAGTTGATATCCGTTTGACCTATGGCAGCACCATCTAGCGGGCCAACCATAGCGCCATCTGGTTTCCCCCTTCAAGCTAGACAAGTTTCGTTCTTTGTAGTTTTTTCGTTTGACGCTTATTTCGTGAGATATTTGGCCCTGTCACGATCAATGGACCACCCTGTATACTGTTTCTGAAGAGAGTCATGTCTAGTGAAAAATTCAGCTGAATAAAAAAAAGTTTCATTTTACTGCAAACTGTTAAGATGTTTAAGTTATTTTAAACATATGCCCTGGGTGGAAATAATAAAATATAGTAGTATGTCGTGGGTAGGATCCAAAAAGATATAGCAAGCCAATACAAAATGTTATGTATGAGGAGGAACTATGGGCCTCATGGAAAAAGCCGTCTGAGTCACGCAATTTGACTCTTAGTCTGATCACGAGGTGTGGCCATTAATTGCACGCGTTGATCACGTAGTCTGACGTGAGGCGCAATGAACTATACTTGACGGGATGTATCTGGAACATCTTAGGTGATCAGAAAGTTAGTAGACAGGAATACAATTAAATACTTAGCTTTAATTCAGCATCAGTGATGAACGTCGATCTTGATTTTGTACAATAATATTTACAAGTGCTGTTATAGACAGAACTGCGAATACTGCTTTACAATTCTGATTGCTTCACACATATAGATCAATTGTCAATGCATAAACTGTATGTGTCGCCTGGCTAGGTCGTAGCTACTGACTTAGCTGAAGGCTATGCTAACTAGCGTCTCTGCAAATGAGATCTCTGAAGCTGTAACAAGTGAACCATTCCTATTAAAGTCGGCTGTAGAACTGGCCAGTGCGCTAGGTTGTCTCGTAAGACCAGCCGAGTGGCGGCTCCGACAATGGCGACTCGCGGGTCCGATGTGTACAGAAGCATCGCGGCCGATTTGAAGCCTACAACCTAGGTGCCTTGCGGTGACACCACACAAAACATAATTTACAGTAGTCTTTTCCTCTATTCTAACAGCTACACGAAATTTGGCTTTCCATTCACGAGGTCAATCGTCTCAAACGTGGGCGAAAAGCCGTTACGTGACCAGCCTGTTAGTGCTGCAAGATGCTGCCATCTCACCATTGATATATAACGTGATTGTTCGGTTTTCGTGTACGCTTCTTAGGGGTAGCGGAAGAGGGTCAACATATGCAGTATTCCTGACGCAATATAACACTAAAAAGTGTCCGAAATTTACGCGAGAGACCCGCTTACCGACTGTTGATTTGGAAAAGGCCTTTCATAAAGATAAGTATATTTTTGTGCTAATATAATACTGCTTTATCGACTGTCTTAAAACCAGTATTTTAACTAACCTCTCTTACACATTCGGAAGCACGTATTCGTCCTCAAAGTTCCAGATTTCTGTCTGAAAACTGATTGCTATAGACACTTTTCATGATACGTGTTTATACGACATCAATAAGCCCTCGAAGGTCTCATAGAACCTACATTAATTCTTCCGTGAGCTAGAGTAGCGTTATCTTTGGTTGGAAAGAGCGTAGCATATCTTAAGGAAGTCACTAAGACTCTTGAGATTAGCTAGCCAATCGTATTGCGTAGTGCAGAAAGTCAGTTAACAAGACCCGCACGGCACATACACGAAGGGACATTCTTCAGTACCGCTTGCTGCTGCGAACACGTTTTGCTTTCCTGCTTGCTATGGCATGGGCATGTCGAACTATTTAATATAGGTGCTATGTTTCGTGATATTGAAATGAAGCAATTTCGGTCGGGATTGCGGTGAGATGGCTGCTCGTTAGCAGTGCCTTATGTAATCATACGTTACATGGTTTTTCTGATTTATTTACAGAAGTTACTTTGGAATTGTATTTCAAGTGAGCAAATCTAGTTCTTTGATCGGTTTCACAACTTCGTTTGAATACGTGGGAATCAGTATTCATCTTCAGTTCGCTCGTCCGCCTCTGCAGATTGCATATCTGATTTTTTTCCACTCATTAAATGATGTTATGGGCGTTAATACGGATAGAGGATTATTTTTTTGCATTTTTAGAATGTTTGATTAGTAAATCACGTGATTCACTGAAGGGCACTTGCATGTAACACATGAGACTTCGTATTTACTTTCACTACAATATACAGTGTCTTCGGGAATTCCCGTTACAATGGTCTAGGACTTGTAAACGGGAGTGAGTACATAATATTTTGAATAGGGACCCAAGACAGGAAACGTACCGTTTCCGTGCTACAGCCGTTTGAAAACGTGTCTGCTAGTCTGCTAGGTAGATTTGCAACAGATTAGTCACGGTGGGCGGTGGTGGGGGGGGGGGGGGGGGTGACTTCGAATCGGTTGACGTGATTCGACGTCTGTCCTACCTCTCTAAACTGGTTCGAGCCTCATTCACGTACCCGTGAGTGTCAGTGCAACATGGTAGAGTACATATTTGCAGAATACACCGACATGATTCTTCTGAATAAAGAAGCTCACAGTAATGGAAGACCTGCTTGCCACTTTTATCAGTATCGTTCTCCACAACGTCAGACTCCACGCATACCCATTTCGCCTCAATTACGCAATGCCTTCGAGAAAGGGTACCTCCAACGTCGGCAGGCGTGACTGTAATGCTCCAAGGAGACACCACACATCTGAATGGGAAGCGACTGTAATGCATCACGTCGAAGAGAATCCGTCAACGAGTACATGAGCAATTTTTTTGGCTATTATAAGTGGAACTTTAAAACAAGTGATGTACTGGATCATGGCTTATCAGTTACTTGTAAAAGTGGTCGCATTATCAGCATGTTTTCAAATGTTTGTAGCGCGGAAACGGTACGTTTCCGGACATGGATTCCAATTCGAAATATTATCTACTCACTTCCTTCTACAGGTCCTAGAAATTTGTAACAGGAATTAACGAACAACCTGCGTACTTGCTTATTAAGTGTCATGTAATTAGCAACTCGCCGGTCAACGTTATTGTAACACTATACTTCTTCCTTATGTGCACATTTTCAGGGGTGCATCCAGCCCTGACTTCATTTTTGTGGAGGACAATGCGCGACCTTTCCGAGCTGCACACGTGGAGGAGCACTTGGGACGAGCGGATATTCGGCGAATGAACTGGCTCGCCCGTTCCCCCGACTTAAATCCCATCGAGCGCATGTGGGATGTTTTCGGGAGACGTATTGCAGGACGTCCACTTGCACCAACGACCATCCAGCAGTTGTCAACCGTGATGGTGGAAGAATGGAACGCCCTACCACAAGAACTTTTTACCAATCTTGTGGCCAGGATGGGAGCACGTTGCAGAGAGCACACACTACTGTCCACGACGATCACACAACCTATTAATGACAAATGGTTCAAATGGCTCTGAGCACTATGGGACTTAACATCTGAGGTCATCTGTCCCTTAGAATTTTAAACTACTTAAACCTAACTAACCTAAGGACATCACACGCATTCATGCCCGAGGAAGGATTCGAACCTGCGACCGTAAAGGTCGCGCGGTTCCAGACTGAAGCGCCTAGAACTGCTCGGCCACACCGGCCGGCGCTATTAATGACAGTGTCCCACCTTTCGCAATGAGTAAGAGACGCTCACAAATCGCGGTTACTTCAGTCTGATTATTGTCTGTAGATAAAAGTGTGATTTCTGTTCGTCTCATTGCGTATTTCTGCCAGTTACCTTCTGTATTATACTGCAACCGTTCTTTCTATGTATGTTCATCGAGCTACGTTACTTTTCAGTGGTAGAGTGCGGAAGGATACAAGACCTGGATTCGTTAACTGCGATTCTTAACTGCGACAAATCACAGTTAAGAATGAAACTTCCTGGCAGATTAAAACTGTGTGCCGGACCGAGACTCGAACTCGGGACCTTTACCTTTCGCGGGCAAGTGCTCTACCGACTGAGCTACCCAAGCACTACTGACGACCCGTCTTCACAGCTTCAATTCTGCCAGCACCTCGTTTCCTACCTTCCATACTTCACAGAAGCTCTTCTGCGAACCTGTAGAACCAGCACTCCTGGAACAAAGGATATTGCGGAGACATGGCTTAGTCACAGCCTGTTTCATATCAGAGCACACTCCGCTGCAGAGTGAAAATCTCATTGTGGAAACATCCCCCAGGCTGTGGCTAAGCCATGTCTCGCAATATCCTTTCTTCAGGGAGTGCTAGTTCTCCAGGTTCGCAGAAGAGCTTCTGTGAAGTTTGGAAGGCAGGAGACGAGGTACTGGCAGAATTGAAGCTGTGAGGGCGGGGCGTGAGCCGTGCTTGGGTAGCTCAGTCGGTAGAGCACTTGCCCGAGAAAATCAAAGATACCGAGTTCGAGTCTCGGTCCGGCACACAGTTTTAATCTGCCAGGAAGTTTCATATCAGCGCACACTCCGCTGTAGAGTGAAAATCCCATTCTGGGCACAGTTAAGAATAACAGATACTGAAAAGTAGCATTCACAGATATCACTGATATCGGAAAATAGCAGTTTAACCCATCAATAATTCACAGTATCTTACAGCGCAATCTCTTTGGCAGAGATGTTG